>NC_060048.1:10015000-10667137 GCF_905333055.1 Maniola jurtina
ACGTCATATGTCAGTGTCCCAAACTTCACCATGACGTTTCAAAGGCGTGACGTTTGGGAATGTAATTCAACGATCTGTCAAACCTTCTTTCATATTGGAAAAAAAAAACTAGTAACATTTTTGACAGCTCGTTTACCGAATGAAGTTGGCATCTTTCGGTGGCCATTTTGAAGGTTGACTTTTTCTTCCTACATAGACACGCAAACATTTGCTCGTCAATTATTAATTTTTAAAAATGTGAAAGTTAAACTAAATAAGTATAATACATATTTATGGGCCAGAGGGCTATAGAGTGGTAGGACACGGCGCTTTTAGCGGTAAGTGTTCATTTTTCTACCCAATTTCGCCATTAGAACATTGAATTTTCCAACAAGAAAATGAATGAAAATTTTAACCTAACATTTCCTTGTTACAGCCGTTGATCCTAGATTGTTATCATTTAACGCCTCATTTGAGCATTTATCATGAGGATTTTCCCGTAAATTTCATTTTGGATCGTACATGTTACGTTTTATATCGGATTCCATCCCGGAATTGGTGTGATGGAATGCAGTTTTCGGCCTGTGGAATTAGTTAGATATTCGACATGTGCCTAGCTTATTCTCTATTTTAACAAATTTTGTGATAATTTGGACTTTATTTTTTTATAACCTAGTGTGTGGCCATGTGGCCCAGGTACTATAAGTTTGTTTATTTTTGATAAATATATAAAGATTAAGATAAGACGAGTTACAATTGGCAGCCCCGAACAGGGACTGATTTTTATTTGGGAACCTAGTTGTGTTGATTCTCATAGTATTAGTGAATAAATATTTTAATTGTTCTCGTTCTTGTCTTAATTTGTATTTTTTGTAATATTTTAAGGTGTATTGTATTCTTGTAACTTATTTTTTTTTTATTGTATGCCTAGATACTAAGATGTTTGTTCTAGCATAGCTAATTTAAGTGTGCTCGCCTAGTTAATAAGCGTAGTTTATTTTGAGGTTTTTTATACTACTATTATTTATGTGTTACTAGTGAAAATGCTACTTACCTAAAAAGGCCATTTCTTTGTAAGAAACGGAGCCAAAAACTTGATAGGTGTCGCTGTGACCAGTTTTCTCTTGAAAATGATAGGTGCACGACGATGGAAAATCTATTTTACTTAATTTTATCTATTTTTTTTTTAGGCTTTTTGGAAATTTTGTTAGAAGAATCTTCTAGAGAATAGACAGCGTTTGTAGTCCCAGGTCGTGGTCTATTTGTATTCGTTAGGATGTTATTTGGTATGACAAATGCACCGTCGAATTACACAGACTTTCTGATCGTTTGTTTGGACCAGATTTTGATAACTAAGTCCTGTTACCTAGATGATATTATTATTTTACTTTCAAAAGATTTTAAATTCATTCAGCATTTTAGATAAATAAATATCAAAGATTAAAAGATTCTAGACTTGCAAATAACTTAAATAAATCTGAATTTTGCTAAAGAATATAATATTCCAAAAGTATTTTATAACACTTTATATACCCCTCAGAATAATCCAGTAGAACGTTTTAATAAGACTATTGAGACTTGTCTAGCATGCTATGTTGAGAACGATCATAGAACGTGGTATAGGTATTTACCCCATGTTCAGGCAGCTATTAATGGCACTATTAATTTAGTTACAGGATACACACCTAATTTTCTTATGTTTGGTAGGGAAGTTTTCCTTGATGGATCCTTACATAAATTTTATTCTATCTCTGACCCTTCAGAGTTAACTATTGGTAGTCGTTCAGATTATTCGGACGCACTTCTTACTTTGAGTAATATTTTTGATAAAACTGTTAGTAATCTGGCCAAGTCATATAGACGAAATGCCAAATACTACAATGAAGGAAGAAAAAGCATTTCTTATTGTGTTGGAGACACAGTTTGGAGGCGCAACTTTGTGCAATCCAATGCTGCTTCTTTCTTTTCCGCAAAATTAGCCCCTAAATTTGTTAAATGTAAAATAATAAAGAAAATTTCAGATAATGTATATTTATTAAAAGATTTGGAAAAAAATAGTACAGGTAGATACCATATAAAAGATATTCTTAAAATTTGACAAAATTAAAACTTAAAATTAATTTTAACAGGAAAAGAATCTAGCAGAAGCTAACACAATAAGGACTCATTATTATTTTGTGTAGGATTTTTTTTGGCTCCTTTGTCAGTCCTACCGATTTGTAGGTTGCGGCTATGCAGTTGCTCCGCATTACCTCTCCTTTTTGTATATATTGTATATTTTTGATTTTATAGTTCTGTTTATAAGAGATCTTTTGGTAGCGGTTATGCAGTTGCTTCGTTTTACCAGGCTCTTGAAGAACTCATTTTTGGTTGCGGTTTTGCCTTTGTTTGCACCGTATTACCTAATTTTGTTGTAAATATGTATAGTTTTCTTTTCAGGGATTACGGTTTAGCACATGCCCCGTACTATCCTCCTGCTTGTTCTGCTATAGTCAGTCAGGTAGTTTTGTAAATATGTACAGATCTTTTGTGGGATCATGGTTGGCACATGCTCCATGTTATCCTCCTGCTTGTGTCTGTTTTATCGGCAAGTAGATGTATATATTTTTTCTATGTGGGTCTTTAGTACTCATCCTTGGCCTTGTCTCACACATGTGGACATGTTCGCTAGGTCCTTGCTTTAGGCAGGACGATGTTTTAGGTGTTGCTCTTTTGTAGCGCATCTTTATTTTGGATGGTTCGACAATGCGCGGCGAGGGTGCCTGAGTGCTTTGTTCGGTTGCATACCATTCCGAAAACCCCTTAGCTAGGTTAGTTCGTCAATACGCGGCGAGGGTGCCTCAGTGGATTGATCAGTTGCATACTAACTCTAGACTCTTTTTATTTTGGCTTATGTTGTGTTAGGTTGGTTTGCCATTTCACGGCGTTGATGCTTAGTGTCTTGGTCAGTAGTATACCAATCCTAATCACACACTCTTTAGAAAGTTTTCTTCCCTTCTTAGCTAGTTTGGTTTGCCATTTCACAGCGTTGATGCTAGTGTCTTGGACAGTAGTATACCAATACTATGCAATTCTAGTTTAGGAATTTTGTTTTAATGGATTGCTTCTCAATCTGTATTTATTAATGATTATTTGGTTGTTTTGGCTTACATAAATTTAGATATTTAACTTTCCTTTTGTTTGGTAGTTCCCTTTGTTTTGTCTTATAGAATTGTTTAGGGTAAAGAAAAAAAAAAGGTTTTTTTTTCTTTTCTCTAGAAAGGGGAAATTGTAACGTGTACCTTAGCGGTCCCGTTACATCCTTTATTTAGATCGCATATTTTTATTAACATAACCTGAAATCTGTTAGTAGACCTTTTATACGTCATATGTCAGTGTCCCAAACTTCACCATGACGTTTCAAAGGCGTGACGTTTGGGAATGTAATTCAACGATCTGTCAAACCTTCTTTCATATTGGAAAAAAAAAACTAGTAACATTTTTGACAGCTCGTTTACCGAATGAAGTTGGCATCTTTCGGTGGCCATTTTGAAGGTTGACTTTTTCTTCCTACATAGACACGCAAACATTTGCTCGTCAATTATTAATTTTTAAAAATGTGAAAGTTAAACTAAATAAGTATAATACATATTTATGGGCCAGAGGGCTATAGAGTGGTAGGACACGGCGCTTTTAGCGGTAAGTGTTCATTTTTCTACCCAATTTCGCCATTAGAACATTGAATTTTCCAACAAGAAAATGAATGAAAATTTTAACCTAACATTTCCTTGTTACAGCCGTTGATCCTAGATTGTTATCATTTAACGCCTCATTTGAGCATTTATCATGAGGATTTTCCCGTAAATTTCATTTTGGATCGTACATGTTACGTTTTATATCGGATTCCATCCCGGAATTGGTGTGATGGAATGCAGTTTTCGGCCTGTGGAATTAGTTAGATATTCGACATGTGCCTAGCTTATTCTCTATTTTAACAAATTTTGTGATAATTTGGACTTTATTTTTTTATAACCTAGTGTGTGGCCATGTGGCCCAGGTACTATAAGTTTGTTTATTTTTGATAATTATATATAAGACATATAAAATTAAGACAAGAACAAAGGGGCGATACCTATTATAAATTGTCATATTTTTTTTTCCTCTTTAATAAATAAAATTTGTATAAAACTTTAGAAATTTAATAAATTAATTTTTAATAATAAATTTTAAATTCTTTGATTTTTATTCACCAATATTTATTTCTTGAGGACATTTGGCGTCCCGGAATAGAGAGCACGGCTAGGTGGACCGAATCTCTGACTTGCGATTAAAAGTCCAGGCCTCGGCAAGTCTATCTGTGGAGATTTCTATCCAGCTGGCTGGCGCCCGAAGGTTTTCCCTATATCCATTTTATATATATATATTTTGTCAGCTGGAAGTAAAAGTAAGGAATTAATTCTATTGTTTTGTTTTTTTTTAAATAAATTTTATTTTAAATTTTTCACCTATTGGGTGGTGAAAAATTTTCTTTGTTACAAGTTATCAGCTCTTTTCTAGTTTTCTTGTAGAAAAGAAGGTTAGATAACCATTAGGTTCTTAATATTATGTCAATTGACAAATGTCAAGCTGTCAAAATGGACGTTGCCTAAATACATAATTATTGAAAATGATGTTTTGGAAAACTCAAATACTTTGGATCGTCGGGGGTGTTATAATTTTTTAATTTACACTTGTGTTTATTGTCAGGTGCTGAAATTCAAATGTGCAAAATGTAATGATGTCTACTTTTGTGAAAAGTGTTATTTATATGGCAAGGAGTTGTCGAGTGTTCCCAGTCATAAGAAAACTCATTTAGTGCAAGAACTAATTGATGGAGAGGTAAATAATAAATATACTATTTTTTTCTAAATACACAATACAGAAAAAAATCATAATAATATGGTAAAAAGAATACCTAATTTCTATAATTTAGTTTTTAATTATGTTTCAGATCAAAGCTCCTGAATGCCTCAGCTTCATAAAAGGCATGAAAAGATTTTTCTTCTGCACGAAGACAAGAAAGAAAAAGACAAGTAAAATGGATAAAAAGAATAAACAGACAAGACAAAGTTCGCTCAAAAGAAAAGAAAAGCCTGTGATATTTACCTCGACGGTGGGCAAGGCTTCGGGAAATAAAACTAACAATCCAGCCATGACGCTGCAGGATATTATTACTAATATGGAAAATGACACTAAGTAAGTAAAATACGACACTAAGTAAGTAAAATTCGACACTAAGTAAGTAAAATACAACACTATGTAAGTAAAATACGACATTAAGTAAGTAAAATATAACAATAAATAAAATACACTTTCTGGTCTGGTCTGGTGGGGGCTTCGGCCGTGGCTTGTTACCACCCTACCGGCAAAGCCGTGCCGCTAAGTGATTTAGCGTCCCGGTACGATGCCGTGTAGAAACCAAAGGGTTATGGGTTTAATGAAAATTGCTATACCCTGTACCCCTTCCAGGTTAACCCGCTTCCATTGTAGACTGCATCATCACTTACCACCAAGTGAGATTGCAGTCAAGGGAGATTGTATCTGATTTTTTTAAATTGAAAAAATTTTAGAGCCCTCAAAGATCTGATGGATCAAATGGACACAGTGGTCAAAGCCGGCGACAAAGATAGTGACGAACAATTGAAAGGCAAAGCAGAGGTGTATTACAGTCAGATATCTGCACAAATCGCCAGGCTCAAGACATTGAAGGTAAGTATCACTTTTACAAAATGAAAAAGTGCGACTCGGACTCACATACGAAGGGTTCCGTACAATCTGCAAGAAATCTCAAGCCAGTATAATAAAAATTTATCGCACCCACAGCTGTACAAAACTGCAAGGTAATGACGGACAGCGCCATCTATGATGTGATTTAGTTGACATATTATTTGGTCATTTAAATAGTTTTCTTTTGTGATGTAAATTCACAGTTTTCTCCAAATTCACAGTTTTCTGTTTTTTTCGGCCTTTCATGATTCTAGGTCAATGGGAATACCCTACAGGTTTTATTCCCTTGAATAGACAGACAGACGCCATCCTATAAATAAATCCTAATTCTGTTGTTTCTGTTATACCTGTTATTTTAGCTTTTTTAAAATATAACAACGAGGTATGTAAATAAATGAGAAAATAAAAACATGCTTAACTCAATCTTTATTTCAGGACAATTTCCTAAACCCGGACAACTTCCCACCTGAAACCAAATCTGAAAAATTGGAACGACCTCAAGCATTTGACCTCTTCAGTCCCATACCAGTAGTGGACGGGAAACAATCAAAAGTCACAGAAAATTCCAAAAACCAGCCAAGGGTACTTAGCTTGGATTCCGGAAACTTCTCAGTGGCGGATAAGCCTGATAGTCAGCATCTGCTGACTATGTCGGGAGATGCATTGAAGCCAGTGGTGGTTCATGCCACTTCGGATAGCATTTCTACTGTGTCTATGAATGATATGAGCAATTGGTACAATGGTAAGTGTTCAATATTTTATACTTAGGATCAGTGACATATTATCTACGTGCTGGATTATGCGATGGATATTAAGTCTGAGCAAAGTCAAAATAAACTCTGTAGTCTATTGCCCCAAGATTTCCAAGAGTTTTCCATAGTAAATGGATAAGAGAACGGCGCAAGTATGCCTCTCCATAAGAGAGGCATACTAGCGCCGTTTACCGATTTCAGTCATTTCTGCCATGGCTCCCGGTTTCGATGCTCGAGACAGCATATCAGGGAGACTTGATATGACACGGAGCCAATGTGTAAGTGCAAATTATTAAAAAATGTTTCAGAAACTGAAACTACTAACAAACGAAACGCAACTAAAACGAAACTGGAAAGCAACCACAGTATATCAGCTACAGAGAAGCGGTTCGCTGCAGACATTCGCTCCGTGGAGAACAGTAACGACAAAATGAGGGAACTCAACGCAGATCTGGACACTGTATTGGATAGACTGCAACAGATACTCACTAACAACTTCGCTATGGATGGTAAGTGCTATTTTTACCCGACTACGGCAAAGCCAAAAGGAAGGGTTATGATTTTAGCAGTCTATGTATGTATGTATGCTTGTATTTATGTGTGTTCCATTATAATGTTTAAATTAGTGAGCCGATTTTGATGAATGAGGTGTCAATCGATGCGTTATTTTGGTCTGGGCTACATTTTATACGAAAAAATTGACCTGATGGATGTTACATCCAAAAAAGTGGGGTTCTCCAAATTTTTTTTGCTATAATATGTCAAATACAATGTCAAATGAAAGAGGAGAAAATTCTGAGTTCGCGAGCGCACTTCCAAACTATATGCACAATCGCATGTTTATAATTTTATGAGGATTTCTGAATAAGGAACAGGATTTTAACTAGAAAAGAAGAACGAAGGACATTCGAGCAGTGGTCTACAAGTTAATGTTGTATAAAAATAATAACCGCCAAAAGCTGAGGCTGAGATCTATAGAGTGTACTTTGACTTTGCTTAGACTTCATTTTCAGTTAAAACGAGACAGATTTATGCCAACGGTATAATGCTGTCTCGTTTTAACAGTGTCAAGTCTGAGCAAAGTCAAAGTACGCTCTATAGATCTCAGCCTAAGGTGTCAGTATGGTTGCTTCAGACTCGTGTTTTGACAACACTCAACTGCGGGAGACGGCGAGTGAGATGGAGGGTTTGTTGGGGACCCTCATACGCGGCGTGGAGCAGCGCGCTACGCTCAACGCTAACAATGGTCTCGTTTAGTATATTTAGTGATTACTAGCTGATGCCCGCGACTTCGTTTACTTTCTTAAAATTAAAGAACTCTTTAAATTTCCGGGATAAAAAGTAGCCTATGTGTTAATTCAGAGTATAAATCTATTCTATTCTAAATTTCAGCCAAAACTGTCTAGTAGTTTTTGCTTGAAAGAGTAACAAACATACACACATACACACAAACTTTCTCCTTTATAATATTAGTGTGAAGTGTGATTGAATATTATGTTCAAATACAGGTGTAACCAGAACGCTAGCTAAAACTTAGCAATACATTATCTTAACACAATCCAATGCCAACAAATCATTTGCCTTATGATTTAGTCTTTTTCAAACGCGCATTGTATAGCGTGCAAAGCTCGGGTCAAGGTCCCACCTACGACGCAGCATTAACTATTAGTGACTTATTTACGGAACGTTCGTTGACCTCTAGCGTCAGTCAGATGTTTTATTTGCAATTAATATATTGTGAATTTTTAAAAATACAAGATTTAAAAAAAAACATATTTTATATGGTATCTTATCAGTAATCATCAGTACTATCACCTGTCTTCGTTTTTGCTAGTTTTCTGGTTACAGCCTGTATATCTTGAAGAACTAGTAAGAAAGTTTGCCAAGTAAGCTTGCGTTCGGATTAAAAAAAACTGGATAGATCTGTACAAATTTGCATTCAGGAGTTTAATTTTATGATCTACACTAATATTGTAAAGAGCTAACAGTAAATTTGGATGTATCTCTGAACTAATTATGCGATTCTGAAAATTCTTTTACTGATGAATTATTATTATAGCTCGAGTGCTTCAAATTGTATCACGTGGACGAAACCGTGTGGAAAAGCTAGTGTAAAATAATCTTTTAATATGCAAATACTAATTTTTATTGCTGTGCAATGACTTGGTATGTTCACTTTATGTAGGCTTATTTTACTGACTCTTGTTCTACAGAACATGACAGAAATAGTCTTAGTTATTTTTGCTAAATAACTTGGAAATAATAAATTATAGTTTACTTTCATTAAGTTAGATAGTAAAAAAAACTAACATTCCCAGTGACTTAATTCTTAAGACATTGTGGCTTGTTTTAATGTACACAATAATCTCTAAACTAAATTGACAAGTTTGAATTTAGTGCTATCCTTTCTGCAGGGAGCATTACGATAGGTATAGATTGGTACACAACTAAATTTTAGTGTTTGCATCCTCTTCTTACTAATGTTATATGAAAAGGACAGCCATAGTTTGACAGTTTAAAATTAAATTTAGAGCTGTCAAACGCGTCACTTAAGCTGCCAGTCGCGAGCCTATTGTTTAAATTTGAAGCGTGCACTAAAATTTAGAGTCTTCAAATATAATATTCACGTTCCGTACTTTCTTTTTTTTTAAAAAGAAAAAGATGCAGATACTCTAAATTTAGTTTACAGAAAGAACAGAATCGGCGCCACCGTCATTTTAGGTTAGAGATTGTGTGCAAAAGAACATTTTTCCGTCCCAATTTAATCGGTGCTCAAAATATAACATAAGACTAATTATAAGGATCTGATAAGGTACTAAATTAAACGAAAACATTAGAAAAATAACATGCCATATATTTTATAAAAATTTACAATATAATGATCGTGTATAGTAAAATAATAATTATAGTATAAATTACGTATTTCTTAATGCAATGTTAAAATTATTATTTTGATATAAATTCTTAAGCTAACTAATCTTATGGGTTAAGCGTAAGTGTGGAGCAATCTGATATATATTTTATTATTTTCGAAATATCTTTGTGTATTTGTAAAACTGTTCAATTAACACTATTTTTATACTTTAAACAATTTTTCAAATGAAATGTATTTTTTTCAGTCTCTGAATTCTTCATTATTTTCAAATGATATTCTGGAGATTTGATTCTTTCATGAATTTTTTTTCATTTCGAAACTATTAAAAGAAAAGATATGATTATTGTCATACTTGCAAAAATTAATAAATTTTGTCTATAAGAACTGAAATATCATGAGTTCATTTTGTTAAAAATACCGGTAAATTGATGATTTTGTTATAAATTACATAAAATGCAATTAGATTGCACTAGCACAACCTAGAGAGTACTTAAAAAATAAAATTATCGATTAAAAATAAAACATTTACAAAAAATATGTATAAAATTATATAATGTATTAACTACTCAATAAACGATTTATGTTAATGGACGGCTTTTATTTCCTACTAATATCTACATTTGGATATATTTCTTATTATTAATTAACTATATAAACTTCTATCCTGCCATAAAACTTTCTGAAAATTAATATTAAATTACATTATCTTTTCAATTACAGTTCGGAGTACAGATAAAGGTGGCTTATCTCTAAACAAGACTAAATTAACAGCTCTAGTGCTATCCTCTTCGGTACGGAGTATTATGAAAAGGATAGCGATTAGTGATACCTAAATTACATTCAGATCTGTCATTTTAGTTTAGCTCAGAGATTGTTCAGGCAGAAAGCCACATTGCTTGGCAAAAAATATGAGCAACAGCAGCGCGACGTAGTAGGGGATACTTGATGCATCGCCATGATTTGGATGATTAATTAACAAATTGCTTGCTCCCACGCAGTCCGCCTAGCACACCTAAAAATCGATATTGCTCATTTGCTTAAGTTTTTTGCCGGGCATTGCTTTACAAAAGAAAAATCATCGGAATCGACTCTTTATTAAAATCGATTACTACGCAGGCTGAAACTGCAGTATTCGTGATTTACAAGACTTCAATCAAAGCCTGTTTTTCAATGAGGTATGTCAGTTTCTCTTGCTGCTATTGATCAGATACTTGCAGCAGTGAGTTAGAAGGTGCTTCTCTTTCTCCGTAGATCCGTTTTGATGTATAGCAGTGGGGCCTCCACGTTCCCGTGTGTATATGTCCAGTCCGTATTGACCTGGAATTGAATTTACTATTAACAGTACAACCAAATTAATAATGCGCATGCAGATCTTCGCTAATTTTCGTATTCCGAATCATTGAATCGTAAGAGCCCTAAACAATGCACTTGCATTTTGCACCTTGTTATAAACAAATAAAACTGACAGATATAAGAAAAATTATTATAAAATTAGAATGGAAATGGGCTGGACATGTTTGTAGGTTGGATAAGATGAGATGGACAAAAAAGGTGACTGAGTGGATTCCAAGAAACAGAAAAAGGAAAAGAGGACGACAAAGAAAAAGATGGCGAGATGTTTTTGCACACAAAGTAGGACCGGACTGGATGCGGAAAGCTCAGGATAGGGAGCTTTGGAGAGATTTGGGGGAGGCCTACGCCACGGAGGCGACTAATACTTAAATTACTATACTATTATTATAAAAGGGACTTAAATATTTTATTTAAACATAAATATTTTGACATTATTTTATCAATAATTTTTTGACATTATTTCATTAATTTTTATGTAACGATAAATTAATTGATACTGAGAAATTGATATAAGTTTTGATTTTGACTACCTATGATGAATTTATGAACAAAAATGAATAAATAAATTATTGTAACACAAGATAGCTATAAATGTATTAGGAAACGTTAATACGTTTACGTAGAAAAAAGCCTTTATTATCTAATGATAATAAAAGCCTTTATTATCTAATGATAATAAAGGCTTTTTTCCTTTTTTTTAAAAAGCCTTTATTATCTAATGATAATAAAGGCTTTTTTACTTTACTTTTACTTTATAAACAAATAGGAGTCAATATCATGTGTATCATACGACCGTTGCCGAACAGTGACGAAGATTTCTATGCGCATTATTAATTTGGTTATACTGTACTTACATACGATTTGATATACTCACTCCTAGATACAATATAGGTGTTATCAACATCCTATCATTATCATGATCGTGCTTAGCCCCTTAATCGGCTCACTACTGAGCACTGAGAAGGGTTTAGACTTTAGATCATAGTCACTCTTCACACACCTTTGAGAACATTATGGAGAACACTCAGGCATGCAGGTTTCCCTTTGCAGGTTTGTTTTGGCACTATGTTTTCCTTCACCGTTCAAGTAAGTGATACTTAATTGCTTCAAACGCACAACTCCGAAAAGTTAGAGGTGCGTGCTTACCTCTGGGATACCCCCGACCCTCTGAATAGGATGCCGACGTTTTAACCTAGTGGATAATAACCACTAGTGGATACCTAGTGGATAGTGGATTAGTGGATAATAGAACCGTTTGTAGAACAATTAACACAAGTGTAAATTAAAAATGTATAACACCCCCGACAAGTGAAGGTTACAGTAACTAGAAAAGGGCTGATAACTTTCAAACGGCTGAACCGATTTTCTTAGATTATAGCTAAGAACACTCTCGTTCAAGCCATCTTTCAAACAAAAAAAAAAGTAAATTAAAAATCGGTTTATTAGTTTAGGAGCTACGATGCCACAGACAGATACACACGTCACACTTATAACACCCCTCTTTTTAGGTCGGGGGTTAAAAACTGCACCTACCCTCTTCGGGGAAAGTGATGTAAAAGTTGACAATGTCGTCGACCACATTCTGCTGCACGTATTTGGAGAGCCGCTTCTCGTCCACGCCGTTCTTGTGCAGCGTCGCCATGAAGTCCGCCAGCGGCCGCGACATGCGGAACTGGATCTCCAGCTCACGACCCGCGAATACTAGCGCCTCCTGAAATGTGAAGAAATGAGGGTAGATATATCAATTAGGTCAGATATTTTTGTTTGGCATATGCGCCATATTGGATTTGTTATGACGTTATGTCATAGCTGTGATAAACTAAGACAAAATCCAAGCATACTTCATGCTGTTCTCTTAGTTGCCAAACTTTTTTTTTCATCAAAATGTTCATCAAAATTTTTATCCTTTATGGCCTAATATTTGACACAATTATTATTATTCTTCAAAAAATCTATAAAATAGTTGACAATAATTTGAAAATCGATGCACCACAGATTAAACACAACATAACTTCTATTCTGAAGACGGGTGAAAAGACATAGGTAGGTAGGTATTGTCACTGAAGGTTTTTAACAATGGATTGGTAAAATTGGTTGATAGAGTTTTTTGGAACTCTGCTAAAAGTTGCGCTTCATTGACAAAATTCGCTATCTCGTTAGGGACTCCAGATGGTGCAGCCGCAAAACCTTGCATTCGAATCTTTTTTTTTTTATGGAGACACACAGTATTTACAATAAACAAAAGGTAACACAAATACAAAGCACACACACCACAACAGTCTCCAACGAAAAGTTATCACAGAATTAAAACACACAATAGCCGGGTATAAGAAGGTACATAAGAAAAGAACAGAAAATAGGTAAATTACATAAATAATAAAGCAAAAACGTCCCTAATTGCATCTCTGCAATCATCATGAATCTTCTGCAGCTTATTGTCCAGGTCCTCCAACCGCCTTCGGTGTTCATTCAACACCATGTCGTAAGTTCTAAGAATGGCGTCGTATTGGGCCACACGATTTTTAACCTGTTCTAGATCACCACTTATAACTTTTAACGCCCCACCAAATAAAATATATTCTATGTACCTGATGAGTAATGGGAACGAGTCCAAAAAGTCTTGTAGCTTTCGTAGGGCCCCACTCGCCGCTTGCACAGTCGGGCAGCGGCACCATGACTGTCTGCAGTTCTGCGCAGCAAATCTGTAACCCATGAAAACTTATTATAAAGTAACTGCGATGGTAGAACGAGCCGAAAAGAACCTTCGCAACTTTATGGGCTAGTCTTCGCTGTCTAGGATGATTTCTTGGGAATTGAATACACTTGTGTTCGAGTCCTTATCTTCACTTATCTTCGGAGTGTGGAACGCCCTCCAGCACGATGGACCGATGATATTAAGCGGCTGGCGGGAAGTGGCTGGATGAGGAAGCATGAGGACCGGGTGTGGTGGCGCTCTTTAGGGAAGGCCTATGTCCAGCAGTGGACGTCCACAGGCTGATGATGATGATGATCTTCACTTAAATGTTTTTAAATCTAAGTGGACCCTACTCTATTAACATGGAATCATCTGGAATGCTTATAGTGGTTACCTTAAACTTGCAAACGCTCTTGAACTTCATGGGTTCCCCGGTGAGGTACTCCCGGGGCGTGACCGCATTAGCGAAGATGTCCAGCAGGAAGGCGCCGCTGCAGGGCGCGTGCACACGGAAGGAAACCACGTTGCCTACCACTGACTGAAAATAATTTGTTGCATCAGTGCTTTGACATTTGCTGTCCGAATATATGAGATTTTTCCGAGGGAAAGACTAATTCTAAGACTGAGAGTACAGACTTATTTTTCAATTAAAGCGAGACGGATTTATGTCAGCGATATAACGCTGTCTCGTTTAAACAGGGTCTTAAGTCAGAGCAAAGTCAGTTTTGTGTAAGAAAAACGTGTTAATCGTAGTCGACAGCAAATTGGTTGGATTCGCTGTTCTCATTTTTCACAGCCAATCAAGAGGCAAAAGCTACCGTTTACGATCACGATGAATACCTTTTTCGTACATAATCAGGGGGCAGATGCAGAACTAACATCTCTCAGAAATTGCTCTCGAAAAATACCGTCAACTTCCGAACTTCCGGACTAGGAATACAATTTAAGACCTCATGACCCAAAGTTCCACAGTAAACGAGGCGGTCAGAGGCAGTCATAAAAGAGGCAGAGATATTTTTTTTAATAATATAGACTAGCGCTTGGCTGCAATCAGACTCGCTAGCAAGTGGTGATGCAGCCTAAGATGGAGCGCGCTTGCCTAAAAGTTGCCTATTCACTCTTGACTTGAAGGTACCCATATTATAGGTGGAAGGGAAAACTGATGCCGGAAGGGCGTTGGTTAAAATATAATGAGAAATATGGATGTACCTGCATAACAAACCGCTTGAGACTGACGCCGTCGAAGCCGTCGCCCTCGGTGTCGTAGAATTTGAGGTTGTAGTGGAATATGAGCGAGCTCTGCATGTGTGCCGGCATGGCTATGCGCATAGTCGCCGCACCTGTACAATAAAGATAAAAAGATAAAGATAAATTTATTTGGCTCAGCAACAAATGTAAAATAAATGTAACAAAACATAATAACAAACATTACTGTGCACCTGTTTCTCGAACTAGTTAAAACTGTGTCTCGGAAAAAAGGGATAGATACACAGACTATAGAGTATAGATTATAGAAAAGGAGGAATAGGTACAGTCCACAGACCTAACAATCTATATCTATGGTACCTACAGTCATAGAAAAATTGATAACTTAATGAACCATTATTGCCTTGGTGTTCCGACAGATGCCTGAATATAAAAGTTGGATGAATTTCGAAAATGATTATTATGTCTAGCGGATGGCTTTTAGCCAGTGAACACCTGCAGCTCGATTGCGGTAGAATAACAGCTACAATGTCACGATCGCAATCACCTTTGATTGGTTGACGCTCGCTCATTATTGGCTACAATGCATTGATGCAACAAGAGTAGCATTTTAGCCAATAACAACAATTGTGATTGTAATAATGATTGATGCAGGTTTTACGGAATCGAGGTACAGATCAGAGTCAGGTACAGGTCAGTGATTTAGTTTTCAGTATTCATCGTAACAGGCGTATTCCGAAAGGCTTGTTTTATTACAACTCTCGAGGAACAAGCTGTTAAGCTCCTCGAAAAAATCTATAGTACTTGGACTCTTTTCGTTTAAACGAGTATATACCAAAAACTTAATAAGACGTATCTATTTTAGACCGCATCACTAATTGAATATCGTCAAAAATGCTATCAAAAAATAACAGGTATGTTTTCCTCACCAGTGGAGTCAGTGAACATAACAGCCTTAGTGTTAGGATCGCTGAAGTAGAGTCCATAGCGGAAGAACAGCGACCGGACGAACGGTAGCTCTTCGAAGTCATGCAGAGTGATGGGCGTCTTCAGCAGTTGCCAGTCCGGCTGCAACGGGTAGAACTCGTAGATGAACTCCCGCGGGTCCGTGAGGAAGTAGTGGTCATCGTATTCATATCTGGGGAGTTTCAAAAACCCTGAAAGCTTGTCCGATTCTGATCTGATCATTAGATCTAAATTTTTGGATATTAGGAGGCATGAGACGGGCCTGCCCGCGAAATTCAAATTTAATTTGGTTTTTCGCAATTTGTAAACTAATACGACAACGTAGGCTTATGTGATTTGTGAGAATAGTCGATACTAGAGCTAATTTCTTAAACTGGACCCTTTCAAGTAAAGATTTTTATATAAACCTTTGAGGATGATACTGCCATTGTCGCAATTAAAATGCCATAAGCCTACGTTGTCGTATTAGTTTACAAATTGTGAAAAACCAAATTAAATTTGAATTTCGCGGGCAGGCCCGTCGCTTCCACCTTAATTTAAATTGGCTCCACATTGGTCGCCAACAAAAGCATTGAATCCCAACATGGGGCCTCTTCTAAATAGGTAAGAAAAAATCTAAATCCAATTCGGTTCATTCGTTTAAGAGGTACGGTGTCACAGACAGATATACAAACACACAGATACACACGTCAAACTTATAATACGCTTCTCTTGAGTCGGAGGTTAAAAATGAAGTGAAACACCCATATTTTTGGTAGGTACAGGATCATTTGGCTTTCTCTGGTTATCAGTATAAGATTTTAAATGCAATAAGTATATTATTCCAACGCTTTTCTGTGACAGATATTATTAACCTGAAGGCCTGAATCATGTTTTTTCAGCAAATGAACACTTAAATTCTTGGCATTTCATATCTTTTTATATCTATTTAGTATTTATCTACTAAATATCGTTTTCAGATGTTTTTACCAACCTTAAGCTATCACTTTTCCCTCTGTTCCCAGGCTTGGGGGCATCTTTAGCGTTCACCAAGTGCCTAGCTCCCCAGTTGCACTGCACGAATCTCCACGCTCCTGCGACGTACACCGCGTTCCAGGAGTTTCTGAAGCGGTTGTCTTCGAAGCGGACACCTGGTTGGTAGCCCGCGGATTTGCTGTAGCCCTTTATTACCACGCAGTGGAGACCTGCGTAGCTGCAAAACAAGATAAAACTAGTCATTCAAGGTAAAAAAAATCAGAAAGACTTTTGGTTTCATACCAATTATTGAATCTATAAAATTTCAATAAAACTGGGTAGCTGTTTTGAAAATTGTCTAGCAATTTTTTGCCATGCATGTTAGCATACCTACCTATCTAAATGACTAATATTCCTTTAACCCGTCTATAGATTTATCATAGCTCTACTAACTTATGTACAGTACAGCCAAATTAATAATGCGCATAGAAATCTTCGTCACTGTTCGGCAACGGTCGTATGATACACATGATATTGACTCCTATTTGTTTATAACAAGGTGCAAAATTCGTCGTATTCCCAGAAACACCCGAATCATTGAATCGTAAGAGCCCTAAACAATGCACTTGCATTTTGCACCTTGTTATAAACAAATAGGAGTCAATATCATGTGTATCATACGACCGTTGCCGAACAGTGACGAAGATTTCTCTGCGCATTATTAATTTGGTTGTACTGTATAGCTTGTGGTAGAAGCAAATAGTTCAAACGTGAGGTGATCATGATTAATTACACAATACTTACTGATGCTAGATAATAGAATTTAGTTTAGTCTGTTAGCTGCCTAACAAATTGTCATTAAATTCAAAACAAAGGTTGCCTTTAAAAAGAGACGCGCTGACGCCACCTCTAATTTGGCGCAGTCGGTAGGATTAGGAAACATTACAAAAATTCACCTGCATAATCTTTTAAACAGAACGTGGTAACTTTCAGTGCCGTGTTTGATTCCCCTGAGTAACCCGAGCGGCGAGTCTCCCTTGAGGTTATCATCAAAGTGTATGTTGTTGAGGTTCTTTACGGTGATCCAGCGGAATATCGTGCGCGCTTTCTCGACGTCGCTCGCACATCGTCCCACTAATTGCCGGACCAGGTCTGTGAAGGTCTTTTGGTCTTCTTGCGCCACCTACAGATTAACAATTTTTTTTATGAGGTTAAGCTGCATGACATTATAAAGCTGCGTTTTGCAGCTGTAATATGCATTGGAATTTAAATATGAGAGTTTTAAATAAAATTTTACAACGCTAAAAGTTAATACCTAGTAGATTTAATTTAAGGATTCTTTATTCTATTCAATACATGGTTATAGAGTGCATGAAGGGGGAAGTATTTTTGACTTCAGACTTAAAACATCCTTAACTACCAATCCTAATTCTCCTGATCCTCGACTCTAGGAGATGAGCCAAGCGCAGGGGGAGTCCTGTAAGGTCTTTTACATTTAAGTATTTTGTTTTCCACCACCTACATTCCTTTTTTACTACAAAACCCATTTGTTTTTTTTTAATTTATTAATTTTTAAGACATACAAAAAAACCTTATAAGTACAATATATCTTGCCAAACTGCGTCGCAGTTTGTTGGCGAGTTAGCGCTCAATACTTTTATCCTAAGCCCAATCTCTAATGTTTAATATTATTAAATATACACATACCTACTTACTTATTACTATTTTACAAGTCATTAAAATCTACTATAGTCAGCTATTGACTAGACTACTTTGTTTTCTGAAACTTACCGAAATGGCAATTTTATCGACATCCGCAAACTCCATCGGATCTGTATAGATGTGGAACTTGGAGACGAGTGGGGGCTGCGGCGGCGGCGCCCGAGCCGGGTACGGCGGCGCCTCCTCCCCGTCCAGGTATAACGACGATGCTGCCATGTACTCCGATCTTCTTTCCGTTATTAGCTCCATCATTTCGTGGCTTTGCTTCTCTACTAGGGCTGCTGTGGCTGCCCTGGAAACATATATTCGTAAGATAAGAAATGTTTATTAATATTCCAATAGAATGGAAATAGATGGCGTACACAGTTGGATATGATACGACTGTCATTGCAAAAACTCAGAAATTACGTACATTTAAGTATTTCTAACTAAACTGCTAACAAACTAAAGGGCTACTAGGAAGCCTGGAAATTTTAGAATTAATAAATTGGCTTTTTTTTTTTTGAAAATCTAGACTTAGTAAGCTACTTAGGCTACATGATTTTGTTCTACTGCACTGCATAAACCTAAGTAGTTTTGTCTTCGCGTCTTCTTGCATGTTTTACGAAATAAAAGAAAGTTTTCTACTAAGAGCATATCGTTTGGTTTCTTTTCGCAAAGAAGCTCGTTATATCTAAATTTTAAGTAATATAGAGTTTTTGTTACTATCCCATTTCGTTAATATATATTAAATTAAAAAAAGGGTTGCCTGAAAATCTCTTTTATCAAGGTTAGTAATAAGATCTTGCAGACGTTATTTTTCTATATTGTTTATTTCCTTTGTATCTAATGTTTTGTATGGAAATAAAGAATTTATCTATCTATCTATGTTACGACTTGAGATTGTTAAGAATTAAGGTGAATGGTAATTAAGATTCTCATCATTTTAGCTGTCTCTTGTTAACATATTTCATCTGATAAGTCATTCAAACAATATTCTCATACGTAAAGACTTGGGCAGACACAACGCGTTCAATGAGCTATGGGCATTGATTGTCCATTTGACAGCAATAAGCTAATGTTAGGATTTTTCGTCAAGAATTAGATTCAAATTGAAAAGATCCGTAGGAGAACCAAGCTCACTAAAATAACCCGTCAGTAAATTGAAATGCCAGTCATCAGACCGTGTTTAGTAGGAGCGAAAAAGGGGTGTGAAAGTCCTATAGAGTTGAGATCGCATACGAGTGAACGTAGTGTGGGCTGCCCTGCAGTGCAGCAAGGTAGGCTGAAGATATAAAGAGGGTGACAGGAAGTGTCTAGATGTGGAATGCTAAGGCCCGGGTGAGGTGTCGCCCATTGCGAAAGGCCTATGTCCACTAGTGGACTTTCATAGGCTGAAATAAATAGGATGATGATTATAAGTTACTAGCTGGTGCCTGCGAATTTAGGTTTTTAAAATGCCGTAGGGACTTTTTGATTTTCCGAGATAAAATGTAGCTTATGTCACTCTTCATCACTCTAACTACATCCATGCCAAGAATAACGCCGATCTGTGTTTTCGTTGCGATGTGATTGAAAGGCAGACCAACCAACAAACACACTTTCGCATTAATAATAATAATATGGGTAGTGTAGTTACTAGGAATAGCGTTGGATATGTTGCCGTCTCTTATCACTGTCGCCGCGCGATATGTCTGTCCAACCCTTTAGCCAACATCCGGTTTTACGAGCGGCGCAAATGAAAGTAACTTCTCACTACTGTTGTGCTTTGAACCCAACCGCTGATGATGAATGCAATTTTTTACGGTCACTAACGGAGCTTATTTGGATGCTAAAATGGTAGTTAAATAGTGTTTCTCTTAATACAATATTTAATAGTGGTATTAGTTAGTTTATCTAATTAATTACAATAAAACCGATGATATTTTAGGGCCTAAGGAGCTTGGATGGTGCTACCTCGCGCCGTAATGCTCAGTGTTGGTAGATCATAAAATGTAATGGTGCTTTTTATACAAGTTAGCCCTTGACTGCGATCTCACCTGGTGGCAAGTGATGATGCAGTCTAAATTTTTGGATATTTAGAAATCGGACGGGGCGGGATGTTCCAGTTGTCCAATAGTAGTTCAAGAAATCCTCCCGTCCCGTCCGGGACGTGAAAAAACACGTTACGTATGCAGCGACCTTAAGATGAAAACGGGATAACTTGAAAGCGTTGGTTGGTATAGAAGTTTCATTAAACCCATATCCGTGATCGGTTTCTTCGTGGCATCCTTCGTTACGGTGAAAATCGGGACGTTAAAATCGCTTCGCGGCTCAACTTTGCTGGTAACTATGTATAGTTACGACCGAAGTCGCTAGACCAGATCAAACTTTAGGGACTTAACAAAAAAATTAAAACGCTAAGTACCTTTCATGTTCCAACATTTTCCTCGTCAAACTCTCCTTTTTCTTGTCTCTCCGCAGAGTCATGTTCTTCTCGAGGTCTGCTCTCTCCTGCTGGTGCCGGAGAGTCAGCGCTCCGAGCTCTGACTCGGGCCTCCGTTTCTTCACTTGCATCTCTTGTTGAAATCTGTTCGTCAGCCTTTCTAGCTCTCTTTCCCATTCGTCCTGGAAGGTATAATTTTATTATTGAGTTGGTAGGATTTTATTCATAATGGTTGTTGTTCAAAAAAATTCCAAATATTTTTATTCAATTAGACTTTGTAACCAGTAGGTACTTTTGAATCGTCAAGAGCGTCTACCACTGGTTCGGAATGCCTTTCCTACCGAGAAAAACCAGCAAGAAACTCGGCGGTTGCTCTTTTCAAAGATTTGATATACAATATTATGCCATGTATAAAAGTAATTGAAGTCCCGCGCATTGCTGGAGCGAGCTGCAGGTTAAGTCCACGCTCTTTTATCATTTACATAATCTTCGAATGTATAATATACTTTTCTCAGGAGCATAGTTTTAATAGATTTTTTAAACTTGTGTAAAGGCTTGTTGTGTTTAACTGTGGTATATTTGACAGGGTTTGTTAACTTTTGAGCAGAATTTTAACCATGACCATCGATGTACCTACAATAAATAATAAATTAATTAGCGTCAGTTAAAAAGATCTGAAAGTCCTCACTTCTCAAGCTCCAAATTAGTTAGCAGGCGATAAAAAAAAATGGAAGATCAGTTTTCCCGGCGTGTGGAAATCGCTACCAGAGACCTGAATGTAGGATAATAGGTGAGATACCTGTATTTCTTCTCGTATTCTTCTGTTTTCCTCTTCTCGATGTTTGGAGAATTTTCTGTACAAATCATCTTCTTCTTGGCGGTGTTTCATTTCTAGCTTAGTCTGTTCATCTCGGTCCTGTAACAAACATCAAAAATATTTCATGTCTATAATTTATAAATAGTCTCCCACTGATATTTTACCAAATTTTATTCAAAAAGTATATTTAGATATCTTATAGATATAAGGAACTTATTATAATAAATAAATAATGATGATAGTTTTCTGAACATCAATGATAAATGAGTAACTGTACGTAAGAATGATTCCGTAATTGCGTTTGAACAACTCTGAATCAGTCTGTTTATTTCTGCACTTTCTATGCATTCATAACTTACCTCCTTGCCTACCTAGGTATGTACTATTTACTACATACTTGTGACATTTGGGATTATGTTATGTATCATTAAACAAAGTAGGTAAGCAAAATTCACAAATGATACAAACGCATCCAGTGGCTCCATAGTACCTTATCCATTGTATTGCTTACCCAAGGCTTACCCTAACATGAAACTGCAAGGTACTTTTGGTTTCACACAGAATAGATGTGCATGTTTTGAGCTTTTTGATGGCATTCTTTATTGACACACAAAAAGACGTGATACTTAGTACCTATTATTCGCAAATTAAGTAGGCCGCGTGATTATATATGCGTTTTCGGTCTATAAAACCGAAAAGCGTGCCATTGCCATTTACTTTAGTGCATAATAATATTCGCGCAACGCGACTTGAATGACGATTGATGCCGATGTACGATAAGTACCTATGTAATAAGTAGGTGCTTATGTAAATATTACATCAAGCCACTTACAATTCACATTATCGTTCCATTATTCAAGTTTTTATCAACTAAGGTCAAACCATACGACGAAATTTGTTTTCGTATTTAATCGCTTTGATAACGGTATACGTTATCGTCAGTAGTCCACAGCAAACTCGTCGGTCGGTCGTGTATAAATGCGTAATTTATAAAGTGAAAATGTTAAATCTAGTAAGAGGAATACGGCGATTGAATGCCCAATGCCGGCGGTACAGCTATGCAACAGTGATAGGAAGCGAGCCGAACAAAAATGACCCATACTACCAAGAAAATAAAGCTAAAATGGACGAACTGGTAGAGGAGCTTCGGCAGAAAACAAATGACGCTATCAAAGGCGGACCCGAAGAGGCGGTAAAGAGGCACACGGCGAGAGGAAAATTGCTCGTGAGAGACAGGATTAACCGGTTAGTGGACGAAGGAAGCGACGTTTTAGAATTGAGCACGTTGGCCGCCACCGACATGTACAAAGGTCAGGTTCCGTGCGCCGGCATAGTTACAGCTATCGGCAAAGTTCAAGGTCGGGACTGCATGATCGTTGCGAACGACGCTACCGTTAAAGGAGGGACCTATTTTCCTATGACGGTGAAGAAGCATTTGCGCGCGCAGGCAATCGCAGAGGAGTGTCGGCTTCCGTGCATTTACCTCGTCGACTCCGGAGGTGCTCATTTACCAGATCAAGCTGACGTTTTCCCCGACAGGGAGCATTTCGGACGAATTTTTTATAACCAAGCGAACATGTCCGCCGAAGGCATCCCGCAAATATCTGTAGTGATGGGATCGTGTACCGCCGGAGGTGCTTATATTCCCAGTATGTCGGACGAAAGTATTATTATTAAGAACCAGGGTACAATTTTTCTAGCCGGCCCACCGCTCGTGAAAGCGGCCACAGGAGAGTCCGTATCGGCTGAGGATTTAGGAGGTGCTGATCTACACTGCAGACAATCTGGGGTAACTGATCACTACGCTCAAGACGACGAACACGCCTTACATTTAGCTAGAAATGTAGTCGCTAACCTGAACTGGAACAATGATAAAAGCGCCAGAAATAATCCACTAAAAGTTGACGAGCCGTTACATGACATCGAAGAGTTGCATGGCATCGTCGGCGCAAACATTCAAAGACCTTTCGATATCCGAGAAGTAATTGCCAGAATAGTAGACGGGAGTAGGTTTCACGAATTCAAACAGCTTTACGGAGACACATTAGTGTGTGGATTTGCATCGATATATGGTCAGCCTGTGGGCGTTATAGGCAATAATGGTGTTTTGCAATCAGAAGCCGCTTTAAAAGGTTCGCACTTCATACAACTCTGTGCTGCTCGTAAAATACCGCTTCTGTTTCTTCAAAATATCACCGGTTTTATGGTTGGCAGAGAAGCCGAGGCAGGTGGAATTGCTAAGAATGGCGCAAAAATGGTAACAGCTGTGAGCTGTTTTAAAGGACCTAAAGTAACTATTTTAATAGGTGGCAGCTTCGGAGCTGGCAACTATGGAATGTGTGGAAGGGCTTACTCCCCAAGTTTCCTTTATATGTGGCCTAATGCTAGGATCTCTGTGATGGGTGGGCCTCAAGCTGCTACCGTTTTATCATTAGTCGCAAAAGAGAAGGCTTTAAGGGATAAGAAGACTTGGACTGACGAAGATGAGAAGAAAGTGAGAGCACCATTGGAAGCTACATTTGAAAAAGAAGGTCGACCATATTTTAGTACCGCTCGGTTATGGGACGATGGCATAGTGGCTCCAAGAGACACAAGAAAAATAATAGGACTTAGTTTATCGACTGCTTTGAATGCCCCATTCAGAGACAGTAAATTCGGTGTATTCAGAATGTGAGCTATACGTATGATAATTAAGTGAGTGTGTGATAATTATTGTGGGACAACGATAAAACATTTTAACGTGATAATAATGACAGACTTTAGTAACATGTAATTTAATTTGTGTTTGATTGCGCTATCAGTTATTATATTTAGTTATTACACAATCTTGTGTTTGATTTATGATTCTATTTAAGAAATATTTAAATTTTTATATTACTGAGAGATTCATTTATTACATGTTTCGAAAGTAACAGGATGCAACAGAAAACTTTCATCTACTAGGTAACTAATTATTTACTAAACACTGTTTGTATGTTTAGTTTCTGAATTTTCTTTTAGGATATTTTTCATATATTTTCAATCTACATAGGTATGGGTACAGTTTTTTTCAATTAAATTCAATACATTAAATTGATCATTCTTCCTCATTAACCCCCGACCCAAAAAGAGGGGTGTTATAAGTTTGACATGTGTATCTGTGTGTGGCATCGTAGCTCCTAAACTAATGAACCGATTTTAATTTTTTTTTGTTTGTAAGGTGGCTCGATCGAGAGTGTTCTTAGCTATAATCCAAGAAAATCGGTTCAGTCGTTTGAAAGTGATCAGCTCTTTTCTTGTTACTGTAACCTTCACTTATCGGGGGTGTTATGTTTGTCAAACTTACTTAACACTTCTTGCATGATAGGTTTTCAAATTTATCTTGTATGATTTGACTTTATTTAAATAGTTTAGCTACAGTTTTTCTGGTAGATTGATCTTCTTTGTCTGTCAACAAAGAACAGCAAAATCAAAATGGTAATTGTCATCTAATTGTTGCAATTATTAAGTAACCTTAGTCATATCGTAACACAATGCCCTACTAATAAGGACATTCATCTCATTAATCAATTTAGATCAATCAGCGTCGAAAGCGTCGATGCAAATGAATAGAGACTTAAAAGTGAAAACAATAGAGTTCATAACACATTTTTGATCGGAGTTGAACGTTTAAAAAGAATAGCAGTTGATTTTTTTTTTTTTTAATCTTTATTTTTTTGGGACTTTTGTCCGACACGGACACGCCAGCCCCATCGTAACCTAAAATACAATTACAATTATATTCTAAATAACATAGTGGAATGCAACAGATACAAGTGGAGAGATATTACTGCCTATGCAGAAATACATGTGCACACAGAATAGATGTGCATGTTTTGAGCTTTTTGATGGCATTCTTTATTGACACATAAAAAGACGTGATACTTAGTACCTATTATTCGCAAATTAAGTAGGCCGCGTGTTTATATATGCGTTTTCGGTCTATAAAACCGAAAAGCGTGCCATTGCCATTTACTTCAATGCATAATAATATTCGCGCAACGCGACTTGAATGACGATTGATGCCGATTTACGATAAGTATGTAATAAGTAGGTACTTATGTAAATATTACATCAAGTTACTTACAATTCACATTATCGTTCCATTATTCAAGTTTTTATCAACTAAGGTCAAACCAAAGACTTACAAGACCAACAGTGACAGATTAACGGTGTTACAAAAAACGAAACGTAAATGTGTGCGTGAAATAGAGTTGTCCTGACTTTAGCATTTGTATTATCGATAGTCTTACTGGCGAAATCATAGAAGTGAAGTAAAAAGCATCTTATAATCTTAAAAAATCAAATACATTTCAAATACACAAATAGTAACAAAGCTAAAGCTAGGTAACAGATTATTATTTATTAATGAAATGACTTTAATATTTTATATAAATAATTTATTAATGAATTCTGAGATACTTATAGTTATTTTAACCCCTTATAACATTTTTTATTGATATTTCGATAGAAAACTATTAAAAGACGTTTTAAAAAAATCTTTTTTTGAGAAATAGAGCAATTTTTGGGATTTTCATATAAATTACCGGAATTTGTTGGTTTTCCACCTTTATTTTTTTAAAGGGTGCAAGTAAATTTAATTTGATAAATTACAATAACACTCTGATATAATGTTTAAGTGACAAGTTAATAAAAATAAATAGTATATATGGCGCTCAATTCATAGCTAATGACCTCCCCGATAAGCACTTAAATACAGTAATGTACGGGTTACCCTTAACCCTGTATATGAAATCTAAGTCACGCTAAATAAAATAAAAATTAGTGAAAATATTTATTTCGTTCTTTTCTTTTATTGGAAAGTACCTAGTGTTTTATATTGTATTTTACATACATCACATGAAACCTATCACATCAAACCTACCGGTAGACACGATTATCGACTATCGATACTTGTGACGTCATTACTTTGTCAATCCCTATCGTAAACAAACGTTTTTAAATTTTACACAAAATATCCAAAAATTCTTCATTTAGCAATGTAATTTGATGATAAGTCTTAAGGGAAACCTATCATCTAAGCTTCCAATAGCTATTTTGCCTAATTTTCAAACAACAAATGATGAAATAATGATTATAAACAATTAGTATAAATAATCAGTAATTACCTGTGAAACGTGTATTTACGCGGATTATAACGTCTTGTAACGTCACATTCGCTCACTGAACAAGACACCATGGTGGCAGGACATAGATTTTACGTTTTAATCGTAAAATTATTTAGTAAATGCAAAAAATCACCTCGACTTGGAACAGGCCGAACTCATAAGGACCGATACTCACGTAAACAATGACTTATCGGCATCTTGTTTCGCTATCTCGCTTTCGCTCGCGGCAGTGTGTCTTATCTAACTACTCTCGCTCCCTCACTTTGTCAGTCTTTGAGCGAAGCGAAAATTGTATGTCTGGGTCAAACTATACGACGAAATTTGTTTTCGTATTTAATCGCTTTGATAACGGTATACGTTATCGTCAGTAGTCCACAGCAAACTCGTCGGTCGGTCGTGTATAAATGTGTAATTTATAAAGTGAAAATGTTAAATCTAGTAAGAGGAATACGACGATTGAATGCCCAATGCCGGCGGTACAGCTATGCCACAGTGATAGGAAGCGAGCCGAACAAAAGTGACCCATACTACCAAGAAAATAAAGCTAAAATGGACGAACTGGTAGAGGAGCTTCGGCAGAAAACAAATGACGCTATCAAAGGCGGACCCGAAGAGGCGGTAAAGAGGCACACGGCGAGAGGAAAATTGCTCGTGAGAGACAGGATTAACCGGTTAGTGGACGAAGGAAGCGACGTTTTAGAATTGAGCACGTTGGCCGCCACCGACATGTACAAAGGTCAGGTTCCGTGCGCCGGCATAGTTACAGCTATCGGCAAAGTTCAAGGTCGGGACTGCATGATCGTTGCTAACGACGCTACCGTTAAAGGAGGGACCTATTTTCCTATGACGGTGAAGAAGCATTTGCGCGCGCAGGCAATCGCACAGGAGTGTCGGCTTCCGTGCATTTACCTCGTCGACTCCGGAGGTGCTCATTTGCCAGTTCAAGCGGACGTTTTCCCCGACAGGGAGCATGGTGGACGAGTTTTTTATAACCAAGCGAACATGTCCGCAGAAGGCATCCCGCAAATATCTGTAGTGATGGGATCGTGCACCGCCGGAGGTGCTTATATTCCCAGTATGTCGGACGAAAGTATAATTATTAAGAACCAGGGTAGAATTTTTCTAGCCAGCCCACCACTAGTGAAAGCGGCCACAGGAGAGTCCGTATCGGCTGAGGATTTAGGAGGTGCTGATCTACATTGCAGACAATCTGGAGTAACGGATCACTACGCTCAAGACGACGAACACGCCTTACATTTAGCTAGAAATGTAGTCGCTAACCTGAACTGGAACAATGATAAAAGCGCCCGAAATAATCCACTAAAAGTTGACGAGCCGTTACATGACATCGAAGAGTTGCATGGCATCGTCGGCGCAAACATTCAAAGACCTTTCGATATCCGAGAAGTAATTGCCAGAATAGTAGACGGGAGTAGGTTTCACGAATTCAAACAGCTTTACGGAGACACATTAGTGTGTGGATTTGCATCGATATATGGTCAGCCTGTGGGCGTTATAGGCAATAATGGTGTTTTGCAATCAGAAGCCGCTTTAAAAGGTTCGCACTTCATACAACTCTGTGCTGCTCGTAAAATACCGCTTCTGTTTCTTCAAAATATCACCGGTTTTATGGTTGGCAGAGAAGCCGAGGCAGGTGGAATTGCTAAGAATGGCGCAAAAATGGTAACAGCTGTGAGCTGTTTTAAAGGACCTAAAGTAACTATTTTAATAGGTGGCAGCTTCGGAGCTGGCAACTATGGAATGTGTGGAAGGGCTTACTCCCCAAGTTTCCTTTATATGTGGCCTAATGCTAGGATCTCTGTGATGGGTGGGCCTCAAGCTGCTACCGTTTTATCATTAGTCGCAAAAGAGAAGGCTTTAAGGGATAAGAAGACTTGGACTGACGAAGATGAGAAGAAAGTGAGAGCACCATTGGAAGCTACATTTGAAAAAGAAGGTCGACCATATTTTAGTACCGCTCGGTTATGGGACGATGGCATAGTGGCTCCAAGAGACACAAGAAAAATAATAGGACTTAGTTTATCGACTGCTTTGAATGCCCCATTCAGAGACAGTAAATTCGGTGTATTCAGAATGTGAGCTATACGTATGATAATTAAGTGAGTGTGTGATAATTATTGTGGGACAACGATAAAACATTTTAACGTGATAATAATGACAGACTTTAGTAACATGTAATTTAATTTGTGTTTGATTGCGCTATCAGTTATTATATTTAGTTATTACACAATCTTGTGTTTGATTTATGATTCTATTTAAGAAATATTTAAATTTTTATATTACTGAGAGATTCATTTATTACATGTTTCGAAAGTAACAGGATGCAACAGAAAACTTTCATCTACTAGGTAACTAATTATTTACTAAACACTGTTTGTATGTTTAGTTTCTGAATTTTCTTTTAGGATTTTTTTTTATATATTTTCAACCTACATAGGTATGGGTACAGTTTTTTTTTTCAATTAAATTCAATACATTAAATTGATCATTCTTCCCCATTAACCCCCGTCCCAAAAAGAGGGGTGTTATAAGTTTGACATGTGTATCTGTGTATCTGTCTGTGGCATCGTAGCTCCTAAACTAATGAACCGATTTTAATTTTTTTTTTGTTTGAAAGGTAGCTTGATCGAGAGTGTTCTTAGCTATAATCCAAGAAAATCAGTTCAGCCGTTTGAAAGTGATCAGCTCTTTTCTAGTTACTGTAAACTTCACTTATCGGGGGTGTTATGTTTGTCAAACTTACTTAATACTTCTTGCATGATAGTTTTTCATAATTATCTTGTATGTTTTAAGTTTATTTAAATAGTTTAGCTACAGTTTTTCTGGTAGATTGATCTTCTTTGTCTGTCAACAAAGAACAGCAAAATCAAAATGGTAATTGTCATCTAATTGTTGCAATTATTAAGTAACCTTAGTCATATCGTAACACAATGCCGTACTAATAAGGACATTCATCTCATTAATCAATTTAGATCAATCAGCGTCGAAAGCGTCGATGCAAATGAATAGAGACTTAAAAGTGAAAACAATAGAGTTCATAACACATTTTTGGTTGGAGTTGAACGTTTAAAAAGAATAGCAGTTGATTATAACAGTGAGAACAATGGCGCGATAAAAACAATATCCGTTTTGATTAATATGCAGATCGCGCGACCTGGGAGTACGTACGACGGGTTCACGTTATTACCACCTTTACAGCTATGTAGGAGCAAGTGTCAGCTCTTATTGCGGCTATAATCACTGCTATTATAAAACTTATATAAGTAACTACTTATATAGGTACTTATAGGTAGGTATACTTAGGCACTTTAGACTCTAAATCAAACTTACTACAATATGGAGATTGGAGAGACATTTGTTCCATTTATAGATAGATAGAACACTTTATTGCACACATGTAAAGGAACACAACACAGAAAGAAGAAAACAGAAAAAACAATTGTGTGCAAAGGCGGCCTTATTGCTTGGAGCAATCTCTACCAGGCAACCTTTATTTATACATTTTGTCAACTAGTTCGCTGCAGAAAGAATTGATTTTCATCTAGTACATCAGTTAAGGACCCATACTAATCAATAAGTAACTACTGGAATTCAAAAAGAACCCGTGATGGGTTTGAACTAGTCGGGCCTGCATAGACTAAATACGTGAGCATAGCCGGTACATCCTATAGTGTTTGGTAATTAGTATATAATGAGGACACGTACCCATGCTACTTTGATCTGATAAATACAATGATGAAGTAAAATGATGAAATAAAATTATAAAAATTTCCATACAAAATTTTAATTTTTTTTTATGTCCAAGTTTTCATGACCCTAACGTGCCCTAACTCACTGTGATCGTCTGCCTCGGCCTATCTAAAGATGGCCAACGATCTCAGTGAGTTAGGGCACGTTAGGCTCATGAAAACTTTGACATGATTTTCATTTAAATTTTATATGGATTTTTTTTTAACTTTATTTCGTCATTATACTTCAGCATTGTATTTATCAGATCAAAGTAGCATGGGTACTTGTCGTCTTTATATACTAATTACCAAACACCCTGTATACTTAATAATGAATTAATTTAAATTTAACTTGACGAATAAATTGAATTGAATTGTGGCCAATCTGACCATTTACCGGTGATGGTGTGAATGGTAATGGTAGCTGGTATAATGTCATATCTTCACACATGGTCAACTTACGTCACTCAGCATCAGTAAACTAATATCTCATACAAAACACATCATACATCATGTACATTTTACGCTTTCCACTCTTGGGCCGCACGCGCAGTTTTTGCCTCAAGCATTCTTCATAAGAAATCTCCAGTGTTCTTTGCTAATAACACAGTTAATTGCCGATTTGTATGCCGAATGAACAACTATGGCGATCTGTTTTTGTTTGCCGTTGTCGGTGCTGTAATCTTCTAGAATCATACTCCCGTTAATGCTAATTGATTGAATGTACGTATTCACTTTACTTTTGGCATTACTTTAGCCTTCAGTTAGTCAATAAAGTCTTGTCAAGTCATCAAAGTCTTGTGTAAAGTCAATGTATGTCTTTCTTTACTTAATATTTTAGTCTTGACTTTTATTTGTATTTAATTTAATTTAATTTAAGGTAATATTCAAACACCAGTTATGTATAAGGCTCATCAGACATTATTTCAACATATTGTACCTACTATTTATTGAATAAACCATTGAATTTGAATTTGAATACTCAGTAGTAGGTATGTATGTACTCCAGACAATCGTTTCATTTCAGAAAGATAATAAGTATTTCTTTTTCTTTTTATCAGATTGCTATTTGCTAATAGCTACTCAATTTGAATACTTTATACCTACTTATAGGTAAGAAGGTACTTGATTTATGTTACCACAACAAATGAACATGATTGTTTTAATAAATACCTAATTATTTTGCATTTAATATTCTAATTGCCGACTAATGGTTGGCAATTGATCTATGCAACTACTTCTGCAATTTATTGATAAGTCATTATGGGACTTGGCAATGGTAGTTATTACTTATAACGATAGGATATGTAGTAGCTATACTTACTTACCTAAGAATAATTTTATTTGTAATATGGAAATTTTTGAATCGTTAGTGTTTTGCAGGATTTGGTGGTGTTGCGTATTGCTTGTTTTTCCTGCATGACTGCAATATGCAAACTGCACTTTGCACTGTAAAATATATCTGGTTCTAGCGGATAATAGCGGAAATATTTCTAGCTAAGTCTAGTCTAAGATCATTTTTAGCTAATAGTACCACAGCACCAATATAATACAGTAAGACACGCTGGCCCTTTCCCATATACATGGAACCAACAACAGAGCTGGTGCGGCTTGTGAAGCGGCTGAAAATGCCAAAAAATGCAAATACAGGGGTCTAAGCTCCGAATATGATTTTTGTCCCATTCGGTGTCGAGACCCTTGGTCCGTGGGGTCCTAGCGCTATAAGGCTTTTTAAGGAAATAGCAAAAAAGTTAATCGACATCACAGGAGACCGAAGAGCTGGAAGCTACCTCGGATAAAGAATTAGTTTAGCTATTCAAAGGGGGAACGCTGCCAGAACTCGTATCTTCAGAACCTTGCTTAAAGGGACTCCTTTTAATAATTTATTTTAGTTATTATATTATATTTTTTAAGGTTTTTAGTTTTAGGTTCATTGTTCTAGTATATATTTTTTTTCTTTATTTCTTTAGTAAATAATATAAAGTAAGACGATGCTCGTGATGTTTGCGGACTAGCCAGCTTTCTCGAGTCGAGCTCTGTAGTAGTATTGAAGTAGTATTATACCACAGGAATTATACCAAGAGTTATACCTAGTCGGTATAATTCTTGTGGTATAATTCCTGTGGTATAATTCCTCCGCCGTCTTGCTACTGTGACCATGCAGGACTGTACTGTCTAGAATTATCTGTCGACCGACTGTATTAACTATCTCTTTAGGCCGTGGTAGTGGCCGCGATAGCTGCCACCTACCTACGCAGTAGGTACCTACATAGAACTTCTCTACCTATCGAGTATCAAGTATACAACAGCGCCTTTGGTATTAACAGTCAATTATATTCACGTCCTACGTTTTGCGTTTCGGTCGATTATCGCATTTACAACGAAATTTACCGCGTAAGATTTTGATGATTAATGACAGGAATTTAACATTTCATTAGATAATGGATTGTCTTTACTAAATCATTTATTAATTTCAAATCAGAAGTTATAAAACTAGTAGCGCACATTTCTATCAAAATTCACAATTATGATTAGTTAGTACGGACTGAGAGAACGAATTTATCATCATCACCATGAACCCATCGGCGCTTACTTAGCAAGTAAAACAGTTAAAGCAAGTGGGTCGGAGATGCCCAGGATAACTCGGACCCCCCGACTAAGCTATCACTGCTTAATACTGCTTTATTATTCACGTCAAGTTAAAACTGCGAGGGTTCCAAACACACCCTGATCTGAGAAGAAGCACAAAAAAACTGTAATTGTTATTTGTGGGCGTTTTATCAAAAACTATTTATTCAAAGTCGTCTCCTATTCCTACTCGCTTTCTCTTCCAAAGCAAAGATCGCCGCGTAGCATTAAATGCAATATTTACGTCTCTATATGCCAAAGTCATTATAACTACATATGAGGCATTTGAAAGCATAATCCCTCCGAGCAGGAAGTTAGGACGCCGCTTCGTAGCAACTAAGTAATAATCCTGCACACTTACATTTATTCTGCTGTTTATTTATATGGCTTGTTTTATAAAGGTCCGTTTTCATGTCTATTTTTAAATAGCTTAGATATGCCCGCGATTTCGTCCTTGTGGACTACATAAAGTTTAAACCCCTTTTTTGGGTTCTGTACCTACCTCAAAAGGAAAAAAGGAACCCTTATAAGATCACTTTGTTGTCAGACTGACTGTCTGACTGTCAGTCTGTCGTGTCTGTCAAGGAAACCTATAGGGTATATCGCAAAGCATGCCACGGAAGTTCTCAAATGGGACGATTTTTTACGACTTCGTTCATAATTAGCTTATTATCGCAAAATGTTCATAAATCATAGCCTTCTTGAATTTACCGACTTGGGATGCGTTGTCACTAGGCCACACGCCCCTCATTATGATTGCAGTAACACGCTTGCAGCGTGCTTGCAGTATCAAGTTATGTTTTAAAATAAAAATCTTTTTTGTAGGTGTGAGATCTTACGTCTTGGTAACAAAAAATTGTGCACATCCATCAACGAAACGAAAAAAAGTTTCAGAATCTTTTTGGGTCGCTAACGGTTCCACAGATTGCTCAACTTGACAAAATGACTTGAATAAAAAATAAAAATAAAAGAATACCCGGCTGAGTTTGTGGTAGGCTCTTCTCAGACTTGGGCGCGTTTGGAACCCTCGTAGCTTTAGTTTTAAGTTTACGTAATTAATTATCACCACTTATTTTCATCTTTGAAATTTAACATATTAGACAAACAAAAGGTGTACAATAGTACCTATTTTGAATAAATGATTTTGACTTTGACTTTGAATGAATAACGTTAATTTCGTAACTTTATGTAATAAGTAATTGCCAGTATTCTTGGCACCATTCCACGCGAGCATGATTTGTATTGTCATTAGATAAGGCTAGCTTTAAGTGTTATTGTAATATTTTCAATAAAAATAAAGGCAAAAAATATATATTTACAAATTAAATCTGAGTCCTCGGAAATCTGCATCGAATGAAAACGGCCTCTAACACTGCAAGTTACAAGTTACAAGCAATGCATTTAATTCAACAGGTGTAATATTTTGTAATTCAAATGTACTTTAACGAGATGCCTCGGCGCGTAATTCCTATTATTTCTTCTCGGCATTCCTGTATCATAAGCGATGTTATTGCGTCGGTATACATGACAGGGCCCATTGCTTTTTACAACCCTAATAAGTATCTTGTTTAGATGCTCGTTAAATGTTTTAGGGCTCTCTCCGTCACTTACTCCATACAATCGTAGGTCCAATTTCATTTGAATATTAACTAAGCAACCAAAGTACATGAAATTTTGCAGACACATTCTAGAAACTAATATCTGTGCCTGTAGTGTTTTAGATTTTTCTAAAAATATGTAGTTTTAAAATTATAGGGGCTCGAAGATTTGTATGTGAATTTTTAAGACCGCGTCACTTTGAAACCGAGTATTTTAACAGAAATCTGGAAAACCACAGGCATAGAAATTAGTTTCGAGAATATGTCTGCAAAATTTCATAGACTTTGGTTGCTTAGTATTCAAATGAAATTGGAACTACGTTTGATGGAGCGAGTGACGGATAGACCCCTCTTAAGTCTCGTTTTATAATGGGTTAACTTTGGGAAAACTCGTAGGTCTACCGGCAGAGCCGTGCCGCCAAGCGATTTAGCGTTCCGGTACGATGCCGTGTAGAAGGGCCATACCTGGAAGGCTTAGACTGGAACATCACTTACCACCAGGTGAGATTGCCAAGGGCTAACTTGTATCTGAATAAAAAATAAAATAAAATAGATTATACTCTTCGTCTAAAAGAGTATTAAAAAAATCCTTTTCTAAACTCTGGATGGGCAAATTCTTTCGTTTGACTACTGTCTTTTGTTGGCTATGCTTCGCTTTACATCCGCTTTACATCCCCTTTAATTGGATGGAACTGGGCAGGTCATGTGTGCAGTCGAATACTAGATGAGTTTTGGGTAAAATCTGCCTCTTTCTGGACCCCCAAGGCCCAAACCCAAAACTATCAACGCCAGTGTGGCAGATTTTGGCGTTATAAATTCAGTTCAAATTTTTAATCAACTTCCAAAAAGAGAGAGATTTTTCTCAATTTGGCACTTTTTTTTGTTTGGTGGTCCGAAGAGGCACGGAAGTAGAGTTTCCGTATCCGAGAGTTGTTGAGAAGACATCTGGCCATTCGTGGGACAGGATGGATGTTCATCAGAGGTAAGTGCAAGTTTTCAACGAAGAATGAGTTACGTGAATGCTGAGTGAAAACTGACTGAGGTCTGAGTTTCTTCGCAAATAATTGTATAACGCAGTAAATATCTAGTTTAGGGTTTTTTTATTTCTGGCACTTGCTAAAAGATGATAATTTATATGTTTAAGTATGTAACTGGATATGCAAAACAGCAAAAGCTAGTGATGTTAATTCGGCTGATGCCTACAAGTTAATTCCATTTTTGTTCATTAATTAATGTTAATGCGTATTCAAATTCAGTAATGGCCTGTTAATGACATTTGAAAATCGTAAATTAAGTCCAATCAAATTAGCCGAATAACCTATCTGAGATGACCGTAATAAGCGCGAACTTGTCATGGATAGGCGCCTACAAATAAATTATTAGGTATTATTCATAGATAGTTTAATATTTTAAAAGTATTAAAAAACTTCCGTCCTCTTGGTCAAAGATATCAGGGGGCACGGCAGTGCCCCCGCCAAGACGAGCCAAACGGCGGCCGGGGCGCTACGTACCTTTTTCTCGAAGTGTTTCGCCGTATTTTCGACCCGTCATAACTTCGGTCTGGAAGACGCTAGAAAGCTGAAATTTTCAGTATAAGGTGTCCTCAGCAAATTTACCAAATATACCAAGTATCAAATATCTAGCTTTTATGGTTACAGATTTATTGATACCTAAAATACGCCGATTTCGTCCCTCACTGATGATCATCAAAACCTCTACTCAAAACCTCTAAGGTACTTCCCGAAGTCCTAGAAGACTGAAATTTGGTATGTAGACTAGAAATTGACTACAAACTACAGGAAAATTAAGAAATTGGAAATGCCCCCCCTCTACGCCTCTTATGGGTGAAGCAAATCAGTAAATTCTGTCGCTAGAATGCTGATATTTTCAGGATAAGATGTCCTGGGCAGATTTATTAAACGCATTGAGTATCAATTGTCTAGCCTTTATAGTTTCAGATTTATTGACAGTCAAAACTTCTAGTCTGTAATTCTAGGGTACTTCCCGAAGTCCTAAAAGACTGAAATTTGGTGTGTACACTAGAAATTGCATACAAACTACATAAAAATTAAGAAATTCGAAATTTTCCCCCTCCACTCCCACGTATGGGGGAAGCAAATTATTTGTAAAGTCTATCGCTAGAATGCTGATATTTTCAGAATAATATGTCCTTGACAGACTTATCAAACGTACCAAGTATCAATTGTCTACCTGTTATGGTTTCAGATTTATTGCCATTCAAAACCCCTCTAGTCAAAAGTTCTAAAGTACTTCCCTAAGTCCTAGAAGACTGAAATTTGGTATGTAGGCTAGGGATTTCATTCAAACAACAGGAAAATAAACTTTTCCCAGTCTGTACATTTAAAAAATGTGTTTCCTGAAGTCCTAAAAGACTGAAATCTGATATATGTATCTGCTTTAAAATTGAGTTGCAAGATTCCACCCAAAAAAACATAGTTACATACATTGCAAGTGGAATAAAAGCTTTTAAAAAAAGAGGTAACAATAGAGAGGGGGCCATGAAAATGATGTAGGTACCTACAAAAAATAGATCCAAAAAAAAAATCTAGGGCACCTGCCAAAAAGAAATGAAATCCCACCAAAAACATTTCATGTAAAATGTTGCCAAGACTCACAAGTTCATAATGCTTTCACTGTTAAAAAGTTATGAGATCTCTAGTAGAGCCAAGCCCCTAGCTGAGCTTAGAATTGTGCTGGCCATGGGACCTATCCCAAGTCCAAAGTATATAGCTCTTAAATGCTCTTGAGTATATCTAATTTATAACAATAAAGAACAAATAACTCTACTTACAAGTTCTGATTTTACAAACCCTAAATCTTGGTTAAAAAAGTACGGCTTGGCCGTTTAATGTTCGTGAAACTATTACATGACATAACATATTATATTAAGGTCATAAGGAATAGTTTGTTCGACAATTACTAATTTTTATTATACTTCATGATTGTCGCACAAGCTATTCCGGGCTTAAATGTCATATCAGATAAAAGTACCACGAACATTAAACGGCCAAGCCGTCCTTTTTTAACCAAGATTTAGGGTTTGTAAAATCAGAGCTTGTAAGTAGAGTTATTTGTTCTTTATTGTTATAAATGAGATATACTCAAGAGCATTTAAGAGCTGTATACTTTGGACTTGGGATAGGTCCCATGGCCAGCACAATTCTAAGCTCAGCTAGGGGCTTGGCTCTACTAGAGATCTCATAACTTTTTAACAGTGAAAGCATTATGAACTTGTGAGTCTTGGCAACATTTTACATGATATACTTTTTCTTTAACTAAGTACCCAGTGTACTTCTGATTTTTCTACATATTAGATAATAAATCCCTGTTTTTCCATGAAACGCTCTGTTTTCTATCTCCGAAGAACTTCACTAGCTAGGTGATTCGCTAACTCAGTGTCTTACATTAAATGATAGCCACTGAGGTTGGTTTGTTCCACATTGCTGCTTCACTGGGTAATATTAAAATATTTTTTTGTAGAAAACCTTAAATGGATTAAAAAATGAGCTCGGTGGCTATCATTCATTGTCTAGACACTGAGTTAGCGAAGCACCCCGCAGGTTGCCACCAAAATGTGAATGGGGATCAAATTGGCGACACAAAAAAAGATTGCAATCGAATTCGACTAAAATATAAAGGTCCAATTTAAAACTTTCTTTAAGAAATAGATATTTTTTTAATTCTGCTGACCTAGCTGAGGCTAGCCTAGCCTGCACTCATCAGATAGATGATCTACCTTCTCTACCAATCTGACTATTGACTAAAATAGTGATTACTGCAACGATTGCAACTATGTATTTACAACTTTCCTGCTGAACCCACAGATTCTACGAGTTAATATCCAACCATAGTATTGTCATCAATGTTTGGGATGCACAATGAGCAAACAAAAGAAAAATAAAGCCGACTTCAAAAACCACAAACACTAAAAAGAAAATTTTTTTTTTTTGTTTTTGAAGTCGGATTTATTTTTCTTTTGAAATTTTTTTATTCACAATTTTTAGTGGCCCCACTGTGCTATAACATGCTATACCCAGTTAAAACCCTACTGTTCACTAAGCTATTACAGTGATCGCGAGCAATTTGCTCTTATCCATTGAGGAGTTCTGTTCTCCATCTCCGAAGATATTCATCAGATCTTCACCAAATTTATATGGGACCACCTGCACAGTATACCCTTTCAAACAAAAAATTCCAAATCGGTCCAGGGGTTCTCGAGTAATTAGGGAACATACATAAAAAAAAAGATTCCGACGAATTGAGAACCTCCTCCTTTTTTGGAAGTTGGTAAAAACAGCGATTTCCATGCGTTTTATTTCTAAAGACAACCAAATTAGCCATCAAACGCTTATCCCATACGATGGGGTTACACAATCGAGCCAATCACCGGTCTTAATTAACGACTTTCTCTGATACAGTCAACGAACGGTAGGCCCCACGCGTGGCATCTACCGCGGGTAAGATAAAAACACGAGATACAATGAGTTATGTTTCATTATATTTATTTATTACAGACCCGCCCCAGCTTCGCACAGGTAGCCAAAGTATTTACAGATTTTCATTCGCATTTTTAGGGTCCCGTACCTCAAAAGGAAAAACGGAACCCTTATAGGATCACTTTGTCTGTCTGTCCGTCTATCTGTCCGTCCATCTGTCCGTCGTGTCTGTCAAGAAACCTATAGCGTACTTCCCGTTGACCTAGAATCACGAATTTTGGCAGGTAGGTAGGTCTTATAGCACTAGTACAGGAATAAATCTGAAAACCGCGAATTTGTGGTTAGATCATTTAAAAAAAAATTAAAATGTGTTTTAATTTTCAAAGTAAGATAACTATACCAAGTGGGGTATCATATGAAAGGGCTTTACGCATACATTCTAAAACAGATTTTTATTTATTTTTATCTATGATAGTTTTTGATTTATCGCACTTGGCCGGTTTTTTATCTTAGTCCGGTTTTTTTATTCCGACGTGATTAGAGGACAAATAAACAAGCAAATAGACTTTCGCGTTTATAATATTGGTGGTGATATCGATCTTGCCTCTTTTATGGAATATTTCACGACTTAATTATGAATTACCTTATTCAAAACAACCTACGCTGATCCCACACGCATTTACAAACTGAACATAATATAGAACTAATAAATAAGCCTTATTAATAATGCCGTGTCTAGAGTAGAGACCGCTTACAATTAATCGTAGTGTGGAGCGCCCTTCAGCATGGTGCGATGGACGGACCGACGATATCCTGGACGTATGGGCGATAGAAATGTCACGCAACCTAAATCCACGCGGATTAAGGTTTTCAAAATAATGTCCGCGACTTTGTCCGTGTGGATTTAAGGTGCCCACGCACTCGAACTGCACTGCAGCGGAACTGCGCGTCGCGTTAGCGCCCCGCACGATATTCTCACCAGCCGCGACGCACGGCAGTGACGTCGCGCGTTTAATTTTCCGGGTTAAATGTCACTCTACAGGTCTTTAACTATACCTAGGTATGCAAAAAATTACGTCGATCTCTTGATCCCTTGCGTCGTGATCGTGACAATCCAATAAACCAACAAACAAATACACTTTCGAATTTATAATTATTTGGGTACCTAGTGCTATGGGTAGTGATTTTTTTTAACGAATATTAGTTGTTCTAAACATGATTAATATTCCCCTTTCCCCTCCAACTAAACGTAAAGCTTGTTCTAAGAGTAGGTACAACAATAGTGCAACGGGTGGGGTTTGAACCGCCGACCTTTCGGTATTAAGTCCGCTCCTCAACCGTTGAGCTATTGAGGCTCAAACTTGGTATTCGCCTGCCTGAGTAGCGCGTGCTTCTATCCAACGTTTCAAATTAAGTTTTAGAATGCAAATCGATTTTAGAACACAATAATATTGAATTCCATTTCAAAGTCAATGCACAATTCAACAAAGGCACGCATTTGCAAGTAGGTGCAATATTACACCACACTTCCCAGTAAGCGCGGCGAATTACAGTTGAACACTGAATGTTCAGTTTTTGCTCCCATCGCAACCGTATGATTTACGAGTAGGTACGCCCGCCTTTGTGTATACCGAACGGTAAATAGACCGCTGCTCCCACGGCCGAAGCCGGCTGCATTCACATGTTACGCTGGCAAGACTTATCTGCATGTTTGAGATGTGTTTTGAATCAAGTATGCCATCTTTGTACTCCCCCAAGCTGTTTCTTTGTAGTTTTAAGTGGTTTTGCATCAATTTTATCGCCTCTGCAGTCTATGCTCCTCATTTCTAATATGCACTATGTCTCTATGACCATCTTATCCCCTTTCATTTAGGCATCAGATGATTTGATATTCTGCATATTATAACTATCAAATAAATTGTCATCCATCCAATTTTCGCTTGCTGTTAGACTACATATTTTTAGAGAAATCTAAAACACCACAGGCACAGATTTTAGTTTCTACAATATGTCTGCAAAATTTCATAGACTTTGGTTGCTTAATATTTAAATGAGAATGGATCTACGATTGTATGGAGTAAGTGAAGGAGACAATCCTGTAAAGGGTTTTAAGATTACAATTAATTGAGATTCCTTAATGACAAAAGAAATAAAATTGCATGACCCAGGTGGGGTCTACGAAGACTAGGGAACTTAAAATTCTGAATTAGAAAGGAAGGAAAATCGATAGTAGTTTAGGAGGACGTAAAGACCATAAGTACTGATGTATATGTATGATGGTTAGCAAAGTTGCCTAGATACAAATCCTAGTTATAACAGTTAGTTAGTCACTAGCTGAGATAAGGTACACCACCGTGACATCATGGTCTATGGTCTATGGTCTCAGCAAACATATTTCCCATTCCGCGTAAACCGGTCCGGCTCACCCACGCAACATACAATTTTAAATATCATTTTAGTATTTATTTATACCTTACGGTAACTTCGTGAGAATAAGATCTTTTGTGAAATGTCAGTGGGTTAAGTTTAAAGTGAAATTGCGTTTTGATTTGAATCACTCCAACTTGTGAATGAGGCTCACAGTATTTAGGGCGAACAGTTCCCAAAGAATTAAATTGTTGTACCTATCTTGTTTAAATCTCTGTAGGAATAAATTGTTTTATAAGCATATGCAGGGGTCAATTTTAGGGCCGCAATTGTTCCTAATATACATAAATGAACTATCCCTATGATAGGACTGCTCAAAAGTGATATTATGAGATTAGTGCAGGGCTAGACTTTTGAAAAAAGGTACACATACAAAATCTGATTGACAAAAATCGCTTCGACTTTATTTTGTTTACAGCAAAACTGAAAAAGTAAGATATTGTGAAAGTGTGTAAAAGTGTATGAAAGTGTGTATAAACCGCTAAATTACAACATATACTTATATAAATAGTACGCACAATATTTTTGTGGTTTAGCTGCTATTTTCAATTTTTGACATCCATAAGCTCATCCTATAATTATTTATTAATCAAAGGCTTCGGACATTGACTGCCATCTCAAATATTATTAAGTAGCCGTTATATAAGCTCATCCTAGCAAAGGCTCCAAAACATTGACTGCCATCTTTTATTAAATAGCTGTTATTTGTCAATGCTGTTTGGGCAAATGCTGAAAATACGTTAATAATACCCTTTGGCTCAAAAACCAATATAATCTAATGGTTGTACGTGTCATTATATTTTATTGGTTTCAATTGATAAAATACCACCAACAAGAGCTTAATTTTTAATACCCATTTTTTAATAGGAATAATTATGAAACTGGATCAGTTTCAATGGTTTTCCACTGTCCTTTCGCGATACGATGTCGTAACTGTCTCGTTATAGTGTCGTAAGGAACCGCAGACTCGTTTGTGTTACAAAAGCGAAAATTGATAAAGAAACAATCCATGCTCTAAGACTTCTATTTGTTATTTGTGAGTGGAAAACTAAACCGCCATTGAATAGGTTTGCATTTTGTCTTACACAAGGTTGGTCATTGTATCATAATCATTAAACTCTGTAAAACGTATCAGCTACCTATCCAAGAGATAAGGTTTAGTTAAAGCATAGCATTTCGTAGATAGCATGTGAAAAATCTTTTCATATTATGTAACCTTACTTAAAATAGCCTGTGAAAAATCACAAAGTAAAATCTCACAAAGTTTGAAAATTAATACATTTCATCCCACTTTATTATTTCCAATAGGCGACCCGTGCTCCGTAGTGAGCCGGCGATGGATGATGGTGATGATGATAATAATGCTTATGTTATATTGCCCTGGCCTGGACATAGGCCTCCTCATGAGACCGCCATTCTTCCCGGAATTGGGCAAGTCAAGTTCTTCGGGTAAGCTTGGTGATGTCATCAGTCTCTTTTCTCTCTGGGCTGATTTCCACACTAAACGTTTCCATCTGTTGTGCGTGCGTTGCCCCTCCCCGTCAAAGTCTTCACTCCAGAAGCTGAGTAGACCGCCCAGGTTGCCGAGGGCTTCATGATGTCATCACATAAGACTATCGAGATGGTTGTATTCTAACATTTCTTTTTCCGGTCACACTCTTCCTTATAAAACAGCTGTGCTCAAGCTGCACTACCTACATTCTATTTCTAATACAGCTGATGCTATCAGAAAAAATCGGCACAGATTTCGTTCAGTTATCAAGTTACGGCCTACAAAGCGTACGATATCGACGCGCGTGGGCGCAAGGTCGCTATGATCCATTCCATTCATACGATCTACTAAGGTCACCATCAATGATTAACTTGTAAGAATCTTCCTTGAAAAAATAACATGACTTCATAAGAACCTTCCTTGAAAAAATAACATTGGTTACTGTGCGTCCAATCTTTAGGCTCTAGTGTAACAATTGAAGTTAACGTTAACTTTGCAATAATCTGTCATTGACTGATTGTATGACGGGCAGTTAAAGTTACGTTACGGTTAGGGTTAAACTTTGACCAATTACAAAAAGCAAAGGGGGTTGCACAAGTTAATATTTATTTCGTAACCATAACTTATCTTTGATCGTGCAACTGGATCTAGCTTTTGTTTCCTTTTTTTTATGCTATTTTTCTGTTAAGTTTATAGGTTAAATAAAACACTGAATATTTTTAATTTTTTTTTTGTAATTTTTGGGTACAACAAACATTTATTTATTTATTTAATATTCAAGTCAGCTGGGTTGATGATCTGGGAGATAAGGTATAATAATATGGTCAAGTTTATGAATGGTGATTGTGATTTAGTATCACAATAAATTGAATTCCTCTATAACTTCTAGAATATTTTGAGACTCGAGAAATTATTATCAGAAAATTATGATAAAACAGTCCTGAATTTTCGTAGCCAAAATGTTGTAAGCCTACTTGAGTTAATAAACACTCAATTTAAAAGCTTGCATCAGATTATATCATGCGAGTGACATTTGTGCATTAATTTTTCGATAACTATCTATAATTTATACGTATAATTTGCATCCATTATACAATGTAGGATATGATATACAGACGTTATGTATTATAATTTATAACAGTGTTCAATCAATTCGAGAGACTTACGCAATACAGAGAGAGAGTATCTTTATAATGGAAAGGTATAGCATAGAATGATTACGCTTTTAGGGTTCCGTACCTAAAAAGGAAAAACGGAACCCTTATAGGATCACTTTGTTGTCTGTCTGTCTGTCTGCCTGTTCGTCGTGTCTGTCAAGAAACCTATAGGGTACTTCCCGTTGACCCAGAATCATGAAATTAGGCAGGTAGGTAGGTCTTATAGCACAAGTACAGGAATAAATCTGAAAACCGCGAATTTATGGTCATATCATTTTTTAAAAAAAGTTTCAATTTTCAAAGTAAGATAACCATACTAAGTGGGCTATCATATGAAAGGGCTTTACCTGTACATTCTAAAACAGATTTTTATGTATTTTTATGCACAATAGTTTTTGATTTATCGTGCAAAATGTTGGAAAAAATACCCGAGCACGGAACCCTCAGTGCGCGAGTCTGACTCGCACTTGGCCGATTTTTTTTTAAAGTTCAAAAGTGGTTCTTTACGTACTACATCCGATTTGAATCCGATCCGAATCCGAGAATCCTCGATCCAATGTAGCCGTAGAACTAGGGGTGGCGCTTCCAACATCAATGCGTAGAACCTACTACCTCTGTAGGTATGAAGGGTTGGACACTAGATCCTAATCGTACCCGTCGGATCGGAGCAGTGTAATGTCGACACAACAGGTTTCGATCAGACTTTTCTAGATCTAAAGTTTCGCGGATCAGATGCAGTGCGAAAAAAGCCTCGTTTGAGATTATTTTTATTAATAAGTTTAAAGCCCAAAAAATATTCGTCATATTTCTAAAAATCAGTTAACTGCAAAAAGTAGGTAGTTTCTGACTTGTTATGAAAAACCATGTATTTGCTAAGTAGTAAGGATAAGGACCAAACTAAAAACTTAGATACTACGTAGTATTTTGTTAGAAACATCATTTTTTCAAAGTTCCCACGTTTTGACGATAGAGCAAATCCTACTTCTTAGACTCAGACAAACGAGGGCGGTCAGGATCTCCACTTACCTTAAGTCGCCACTGTAGGTATCTGGTATGATGCCAAGAATTATGAAAAAAAAAATTCGCTTTCCTAAATCGCTTTCGCTGAAATAATCCTCGTCGCTTTTCTTATCCATAAATCTAAGTTGCTTTATAGGTATATTATTGTCAATTCAATGAAGTTGTAAGAAAGATTTATTATTTAACTTTCCTCGCGAATTAATATCTCATACTGGACGAGATGACTAAGTCACCGAGGCATGTAAGAAGAAAGCAAAACAATAAATTATAAAAGCGAATCGTGCAAGTAAATTTTTATAGTTGCATCAATTTAACAGTTGTTTTATTTGTTACGCATATTGTACGTGTAATCAAATAATTGAGACTTCAATATAAGAATTGTAAAGTGGCCATGAGTTGCCGGACACATGTAGTCAACAAGTGCAAATTAAAAATTTATAACACCCCCGACAAGTGAAGGTTACAGTAATAACTAGAAAAGATTTGACTTTCAAACGGCTGACACAATTTTCTTGGATTAATAGCTAAGAACACATTCGATCAAGTCACTTTTCAAACAAAAAAAAACTAAATTAAAATCGGTTCATTAGTTTAGGAGCTACGATGCCACATACAGATACACAGATACACAAATTCAAAGATACACACGTCAAACTTATAACACCCCTCTTTTTGGGTCGGGGGTTAAAAATTTCACCCAAAATACGGAAAAAACACATTAGTTTTCATATTTTTTGGTAACCTAAGAGGTAAGTTTGGCTTTGGATGTAGATTGTAGGGGGTAAGCTCCGGAACTAATGGTTCGATTTTGAAAATTCTTTCACTGATAAATAATAAATATTTCCAAGTGCTATTACAGGCAACAACAACGTGCACGAAGTCGCGGAAAAAGCTATAACAAAATAATGAAAGAAAATATCTTTGCCTTTGAATGCCATTAACAGGGCTCTCTCCGTCACTCGCTTCATACAATCGTAGTTCCAATTTCATTTGAATATTAAGCAACCAAAGTCCATGAAATTTTGAAGACATATTCTAGAAACTAATAACTGTGTCTGTGGTGTTTTAGATTTTTCTAAAAATATGTAGTTTTAAAATTACAGGGGCTCAAAGATTTGTATGTAAATTTTTAAGACCGCGTAACTTTGAAACCGAATATTTTAACAGAAATCTGGAAAACCACAGACATAGATATTAGTTTCTAGAATATGTCTGCAAAATTTCAAGGATTTTGGTTGCTTAATATTCAAATGAAATTGGAACTACGTTTGTATGAAGCGAGTGACGGAGAGACCCCTCTTAACGCTGGAGAATAACAATACACTTTCCAATTTTATGACAATCCTTTTATAATATTACTAAATTGTCAGTGTTTTATTTCCCGTTAGCTGCAACGTGGGAAGCAACAGCTTTTATATAAAAGGAAGTTTGTGCGAACATTCTTATAAATATTGTATCACGATTTAAAATGTATATGATATCATTACACTCACAACAGCTATTTAACATACCGGATACGTTTCTTATGTTTCAGCTAGTAAACCTACACGCATATTTATTTTTTACTAGATGATGCCCGCAGCTTCGCCCGCGTGGATAGGTCAGATCCCCTGCAGCATCAGGGTTGAGGAGTTGGAATCCAAACTTTTTATGGAACAATGTCGCAAAGTTCCTATATGGATTTTAAAAAAAATTACGCAAATCGGTTCAGAAATCTCGGAGATATAAACAGGTAGAAAAACACAACTCCTCCATTTTTCAAAGTCGGTTAAAAAGTAGCCTATGTTACTCCTTGGTTAATCCTCTATTTGTCCGATAAAGTCCTGTCAAAATAGGTTTAGCCATTCCGAAGATTAGCCCGTTCAAACAAAAACGACACTTCAATTTTATTTATTAGTAAGTATAGAAGTCATGATAAAAGTTAGAGGTAGGTACAAATAACAGAAGTGAATATAATATTCTTCCTGTTGGTTAGTAATTAGCATTTCACTTGGTGATGCAAGTTGGCAGCGCCTCTCCATCACAAACTCTATCATCATTTTAGGGTTCCGTAGCCGAAGTGTGCCAACGGGGCCCTGTTACTGAGCCTCCGCTGTCTGTCCGTCTAGCTGTCCGTCAGCGGGCGGGCGGAGTTAAATATTTCACAGAGTAGGTCTATACTTATAGGGATATATGTATTTCTATTACCGCAAATAATAAAAACCAAGATGGCGAATTTTAAAATGGCTGCCATGCAAATTAAGTGTTATATCTTATAGATGGTACGGAATCCTTCCTGTGCAAGTCTCAACTCGCACTTGACCGGTTTTTTGTATGAACTGCAAGTCTCAAGATTTGTTACCTGCCAAAAATAGTCTGTAAGCAATCCTTGGCAGACAGAATATAAACACATCCGGTTTTCACTATAGAAGGATGTTTAGTGGTTGAAACTTGGTTACAAAATCACTCCTGCATTATTCAGCACAATACTTTAGCTGTCGCCGAAAGGTACAGGACCATCTTTTTATACCTATACCTTCTTTGTAGGCCTGCCAATCATTCTGTGTTTTCCAATACATACCTACATACCTGTCATGGAGAAAGTTAAAACCAAACTTCACATAGCATTAGCACATAGCATTTGGTATGCCATAGTATTATAGTCATTTCAATGCCTTGCCCATGCAAAAGCTCTTTCGAGATAAGAAAAAGGGTTTTTAGAAGACTTCAATATTTTAAAAAGTTTATACTATAGTTCAACGAAGACAATGTTAAATGTATAAAGCGAGAGTACAACCTACAAAAACTGGCGTCTCCATTTAAAGGTTACATAATAATGAGCTTCCCACAAGAAATGGCCGACGCTGACGAGTGGACGGCAGGTCCTTCAACGCCGTATAAGGTCACGGCCCATTGCCCGACTTAATTTGGTTTTGGCCAAAAAAGACAAAAACATCACGCAAGCAGAACTAACGTATAGAAAGGCTTACAATTTTGACGTGGCTGTATAAGGTCTGCTTGAATATTAAGTTGGTTATTCCAATTGAAATACCCTTCGTAAAATGTTTGGCCCAAAGAAATAATTATTATAAACTAGAGGATGCCCGCGGCTTCGCCCGCGTGGATTTCGTTTTTTTTTTTAAATCCCATAGGAACTCTTTGATTTTCCGGGATGAAAAGTAGCCTATGTCCTTCCCCCAAATGTATCCCAAGTCTGTACCAAATTTTATTAAAATCAGTTCAGCGGTTGGGCCGTGAAATCGTAGCAGACAGACAGACAGACACACTTTCGCATTTATAATATTAATTAAGTATGGATGCGAAATTGTTGTCGTCCTTCAATCAATCCGCAACGGAGCAACGCGACCGATTGATGTAATTTTTTTGCATGGCTAAAGTTAAAGACCAGGGGAGTGACATTAGCTACTTCTTATCCTGGCAAATCAAAGAGTTCCCACGGGGTTTTCATCAGCTAGTAAAAAAATAAACGAAAGAAATTTCGAAAAATGCAAATTACCTATGGAAATCGGATACTTAACAGGGCTCTCTCCGTCACTCGTTTCCACTCGTTTCATACAATCGTAGTTCCAATTTCATTTGAATATTAAGCAACCAAAGTCCATGAAATTTTGCAGCCATATTCTAGAAACTAATATCTGTGTCTGTGGTGTTTTAGATTTTTCAAAAAATATGTAGTTTTGAAATTACAGGGGCTCAAAGATTTGTATGTAAATTTTTAAGACCGCGTAACTTTGAAACCGAATATTTTAACAGAAATCTGGAAAACCACAGACATAGATATTAGTTTCTAGAATATGACTGCAAAATTTCATGGACTGTGGTTGCTTAATATTCAAATGAAATTGGAACTACGTTTGTATGAAACGAGTGACGGAGCAGCCCTCTTAAGTTGACATCATGGCAGAAGGATGTAGAAATGAACGGAGTAAAAGAAAAAAGAGATCAAGGATAAGACTCTTTGAAGCATAGAGAGCACCAAAGAAAGTTTTAAGTAATAATAAGAAGAAATAAGAGTTTTCAACGTAAATTCCCACAGAGAAATTTAAAACGAACATTAAAATACAAAATGCAAAGACTGATGAAAGATACAAAATGCAAAAGAAGAAAATATGCCTCTATCTGCGTGCGGATCGTCCAGCGTCCTGCCATCGGAAGCTTTGTCGATTTCTCGCTACACTTAATGACGGTCGATTGTTATGGTGGTGTGGCCGATCTGTAAGTTAAAGGCGATGGCGACTTTCACATAATAATAATCATTTTTTTTTATTCAGATACAAGTTAGCCCTCGACTGCAATCTCACCTGATGGTAAGTGATGATGCAGTCTAAGGTGGAAGCGGGCTAACCTGGAGGGATATGGCAGTTTTCATCTCACAACCTTGAATGGTAAGCTGGAAGAAATCACTGTTTACAGATGAGCATTTCCAATGTAACTCAATTTTAGTATTATTAATTTGTAACTACGATTTTGGTACATGAAAAATAAAAATAAAATAAAAAATACTATCAGACCCAGTTTGACTCTGTTACTTTCTTAAGATTCTAAGGTTAATTTTATTATTCATTTTTTTGGTTATAAGTTTCTTTACCGCTTTACTCCTGTCACTTATTTCAAAATATTCGCACATTCCCGATGCGCACGCGATCGTTTCTAGTCCGAAAGGCAAGAATGCGAAGATCAGTCGATATTGCTCTGAGAGATAAATAATTATACCATTTTAAATCATTTATAAGGTATTTTGCTGTGCCGTTTTAATTACATCTATTTAAGTCTATAAAAACATCACAAATTGGTTTGGTACACGTCATTATCATCAACAGTTGCATCCACTGGACGTAGGCCATCTTTAGGCCTCATTTACACGAGAGTCCAAATAGAACAAATGTATTCCCAAATATCCGTTCACACGTGAAAATGCGTTGACGTGTGAACACTTGGGAACACATTTGTTCTGTTTGGACGTTTTTTTGACGGACGTTAAAAAAGCTCTCGTGTAAATGAGACCTAACAGCCCGTTCCTACTTGTTGGCTGTCGGGTCCGGATTTTAATCGGATGTTCCAGTGACAGAACATTTTGACACAAAATCGGTTTCATACAAGTGTGAATAGCTTCATATAAAATGTTCTGCCGCTGGAACATCCGATTAAAATCCGGGCCCGACAGACGACAAATGGGAACCGACTGTTAGGCGCTCTGTCCACGTCCGACAATCGGTGACCGATTTTCTGTCGGCAAAAAATGAAACATACAGATTGCAATATTGAAACACACACGTCCTAAAAATTAATCGGTCAAAAAATCGGCATCATCTTTTTGGTACAGAGGTAGCTTGCATCCCGAAGATATAGAGTATTTTTTATCTCGGAAAATCAAAGACGGGATTTAAAAAAACCGAAACTTCTGAAATCGAGGGCAACATCTAGTATTATAATAGGCACCTCTACCTACTGACGATAAGTGTAACAATGGCAGACCAGCTTTTCCGTGTGAAACGGGAACTAAATAACAACCGGTCAAGTGTGAGTTGTACTGGCACAGGAAAGCTTCCATTACAAGATTACACCTTACACTAATTATGTAGCAAGTACCTACTAATTGCTATTTAGCATAGCGGCCATTTTGAATTTTCCATTATTTGTTATTAATAGTGACAATATAAATACACACTCTGGCAAATTTCAGATCTCTAAACATTACACTTTATGAGATAGAGTCCACTGACAGACAAACGGATGGACGGACACACGGACTGACAGCGGAGGCTTAGTAATGCGATTCCGTTTGCAGTTTGCACCCTTCGGGTACGGATCCCTAAAAATAAACCGCAGTCTCTAATCGCTTTACTCATTAAGTTCAGTTCAAATGCAATAGAAACCCAGTCTAGGCAAACTAGTGTTACAGTGAAAACACTCAATACGCAATACCTACCTAGGAACTAGAACACAGCCTTGCAAGGTTCTTTTGCTAACGAGTTCGACATACCTATTGGCATAATGTCTTATGTCGATCTATATTTATTAGGTATTTAAAATGTGTTATATTTAATTGGTACAGTGCAATTCTTGAAGTATAAGGAAGAAGTGGAAAAGTGTCTTGAAAATATATTTTCATTAGAACAATAACGATTGTTATGGTGCTGAGATATTTAACCCAGCTCATATGAAAATGGGTAAAATTATAAGTAGTTTGTAGAATTTTTTTTTTGTAATATAGGTAGAGTACTCGAAAATAGGAATATTTAAAAAAAAAAATTACAATAAGATGAACTTAAAGAATCTAAGAAATCTTCCTTCTCAGCAATGAAGGCCAAAAATTTTAGGTCCACAATGCTTTGTTTGAAGTTTATACGAATTGGCGTGAGCGCAGCGAGTATAACATTTTTGTTTAATTTAGTGAGATGGAGCGTTTCTGGTTTAGGCACGAAGAAAAATTTTTATCTTAATAGCGACTGCCCGCGGCTTCGCTTCCATGAAAATTTCGAAAAATCTGGTCATTCCTCATATTCATTATAAAGACAACATATTCTGTGCAAAATTTCAGATTTCCTTGGACCTCTAGAGTTTGGGCCGGGCGTACGAGTAGGTAGATCAGTCAGTGAGTGACTCGAGACTTTTCTTTTTATTGTATCATAGTACTTACCAAATAACAGTCAATAGGCTTTTCCTTAGGCCTATGATACGCCTTTTGCAGCTCCGTCTGTTTGAGCGCATGTGCGATGTGGAGTGCGCTTGCGTCGAAACGGCCATACTGATAGTCAGGCGTGTCGCGCGATATTTCACGCGCGGGCGACGCGTGCACGCTGCCACCGTTAGTCGCGCGAATCGGCGACACTGTTGAACAAAAGATACAACTACAGTTAGTTTCATGTAAAAAGAGCTCTGTACGTCAGTAGATGTGTTGGCTTATAGATTCATACGGGGGGCGCTTCTAAAATCAATGGTTCATACTGCTATTTCTGTACGGGGAACGAAATGTTGATTATAAACTAACCATTTGGCAGCATAGACAACCTTCTTCGTCACCAAATAGATGGATAAATCACCTGCCAGAGGTAAAAGGTCAGAGCTCTTATTTTTTGTTTGTGTTTACTTAAGATATAATACAGCCTAAGATAGAAGCGTACTAATAAATATAATATGCACAATGTTTTCTGCAAATGATTTCATTTCATTTCATTTCATAATCTTTCCAGATTATGTGACGGCAGTATATTGAACAGACGGTTTTGATAGTTTCTATGTGGCTTTATTGGCAATACAGTCTTGCTGGTAGGGTGGAAACTGGCTGTAAGTTGTAGAATACGAGAATCGAACCCGGGAGTTTCCATTAACGAGTGCCACAGCGCAATCAAGGACATTTCCATGGAACTATGAGCTTAGCTTAGGCATTTTCATAGCTTCTCTAGACATGTTTAATTTTTTGGTGTGAATAATTAGATCCGTTTATCAATAGCCTGTAACAGTCCACAGTTGGACTAAAGGCCAACGGGAGGGTTTGCTCACATTCACCACGCTGGGCTTGGGTTGGTGATTTCATAATAAAATTCCACAGTCAATATTTGACTTGCCTTTACATTGGCAAATCATATTACACAATCGAAGATTATGTAAATGATAAAAAAGCATGGATTTGACTCGCTCCAGCAATGCGCGGGGCTGCAATTGCTTGTATAGTATGGAATATTATTCATTTATCATTTTATCATTTATATCATTTATTCATTCTTAGTTCTTAAAATATAGGTTTGACAACCCCTGTGCTAGTAAACACTGTATTACAGTGGGTTGACTTCTCCCGTTCCTAAGAACTTAATTTAAATGTGTTAATATGGTGCGCTGATGGTCGGACATGCAAAACCGTACCAATACAACAGCGTTATAATCAATCATAGTGTACCAATAAAAATAAAAAGTCTTAATAATATATTTTAATGGAGGGTAGGTAGTGATTGTAGTTACGTACACGCGGCATTGTTGTGAGGTATCATGCAATCCAACTGCCTGTCACTCCTTTGTGCGTACATTGAGTTACGAGTTTTTAGAGACCGAATTCTTATCCTGCATCACTAGTAATAAATATTAGTAATGTAATGTAATTGTAATAATAATTGTAATTGTAATGTAATGTATTGTAAATGGAATAATTGAAAAGAGCAACCGCCGAGTTTCTTGCTGGTTCTTCTCGGTAGGAACAGCATTCCGAACCAGTGGTAAATTATTTGACGATTCAAAAGCACTTGTAAAAGTTTATTTGAATAAAAATCTATTCTATTCTACTCTATTGCAGTGTGGTAGTAGTAGCACAGAGGACGCTGCTGCCCGTTCTCCGATATATTCCCTCCTCGTACGACACCCGCAGTAAGCGGAGGGGTGGTGACAACGGACAACTGTACTCTGATCTGCCATCACCACACGGCAAATTATCTATTTAATAGAAACAATAAGTAGGCTATCTCACTAGTCAATACTCAATAGTCACGCATAACGGCCGTACACGCTCGGACACACGCCAATAGCCGCTAATAGCCGGCTATTATGCGAATAGCCGTTACTGATAGCGGCTAACCAGAATAAATGCGTTATAACATGTGTTTTGTTTAATCTTTAGGGCCCGCGTACTACCTCGTTGGTCTAATCACTAGTGGTTAGTATGTTCGATTGCAGATGACGAGGTTCTGAGGTCGATTCCCGGGTCGGGTCTGTAAAAATAGTTACTGAGGTATTTGAACAAGATTAATGAAAAATCTTGGCAGGATTTTGAACCAAAATTTTTAAAGTTATTTCGCTCATAGGGCGCAGAGGCCTCAATTTCAATTAATCTATCAATCAAGTTTTCAAGCACCTTTGTAAAGTAGAAAAAACTTGCTAGAAGACTTTTACTGCATATTAGATAGTGATACATATTAATAATAAATTCCAGTGGAAATTAAAATATTATGATTATGTATTTATCGCATCGGTTGTCACACTAGAATTGACTTAGCATGTCTAGAGAATAAATTAAAAACCATTTCAAATAAAAGTATACCTTAAAATCAGTAACAAATAGAGACGATATTTCAATAGTATTTAATTTACACCTCGGAATGGTGTCAACGACCCTTTATATAACCATAAGGCATAAGTCACACTGCGATGTCTTCCATAGAACTCAGCCACATACTCGTACCAGTTTCAATCGTAATCTATTTGAAATCTACAAGGCTTTAAAGGTAATTAACGTCCAATCCGTGAAGTAGGAAATAGTTATTCAGTAGGTTGGTAGTTTGATACGTGATAGGTACGTCCTATTGAATAGCTAGTAGGTTAGTTTCAGTTGTGGATCAACCCTAGGTAGAGTTACCAGATGGAGAAATGAAAAATCCCCTTTTTCATTTATTGGAGCAGATTAGTGCTAGTTCGAAAAAAAAGGGTTCTAGAAGGATAAGTTGTCCTTCTAAGAAGCATCGTAGGTAGGTTCTACACACAATATTTGGGCAAAGAAACCAGGATGAGGGAAAAAGTGAGGACAATTTGTGGAAAAGGAGTTGTCCTCCATTTGGATACCATATGGCAGCCCTGACTTTAACTTATACTATTCTTTTCAGCCAAATCGGTTTAGTCATTGTAGCATGAAACATAGATACCTATAAGGAAACACCTACTTTTATATAGAAAAACTAGCGGCCCGGGCTGGCTTCGCACACTTATTACAATTTTTGTAGGGATCTCTAATTTTTTGACAGTAAAATACATTGCTTATGTCATTCAGATAAAAATTAGTTTTCTACTGGTGAAAGAATAGTTTTATCCATAGTATTTTTATCAATTATTATTAGTAGTTCCAAAGATTACTTCAAACTTTACCTTAATACAATGTTAAGGTATTTCTAAAACCGGGTCTAGAAATTTACCTAAAGCTTTAATAAATTCCGCCAATAACGCCGCTGTCGAGCAAAAACTGGACGAAAACCATGTTTTTATCTCATCCCGACCGGTTGTTGCGAAACACGTATAAGCGTGCTCAATTGGTCAATTTGATGGACGTAACATTCTCGTTATTACGCTTAAAGTCTCTTATGGAATGCTTAAACTTATCCGTCTCTCCTTTTACGGCTACGTGTATGTGTTACAAGCGGTAGGTGGGTACTTAGTAATCAGATACCCAGAAATGTTTACCTTACATGTAGAGATTTTGCCTTATTTTCTGTATTGAGAATTATTCGAATAGGTAACATATTTAGAGATAAAGTTAGGTTTAAGGTGTATGAGAAGGTCTGCCCGTGAAATTCAAATTTAATTTGGTTCTTCGCAATTTTAAATTAATACGACTCCAACAATGGCAGTATCATTTTCACAGGATTAATTAAAAATCTTTACTTGAAATGGTTCACTTTAAGAAATTAGTCAAAATAATGAGTTTGACACGAGTTACTCACAAATTAGTCGATAATATAGCTAATTTCTTAAACTGGACCCTTTCAAGTTTCAAGTAAAGATTTTTATACTGTGAGGATGATACTGCCATTGGCCAGATAAAGCCATAAAGTGCCATTAGCCAACTTTGTCGTATTAGTTTACAAATTGCGAAATACCAAATTAAATTTCGCGGACAGACCCGTCGCATCCACTATAACAAAACTTCGTTCAGAAATCGTCGTCAACCGATAGACATGCACAGCTGGACGCAGGTCTCTAACAGGTGTTTAGGGACTTCCACAGGCCAAGGTCTTGCGTCGGTCGCCTGGATCCGGCGGTCTACCAATAGATAGGTAGATACCGTACTACGTAAGCGCAGGAAAGCGCACCACGTACTACGTAGTTCGCTTTCCTGTGGCTTTCAGGTGCTAGGTGAGAAAACTACAAAGGTAAGTCGGAACACAGATCTATATTATGCTCTAATCTATGGTTTACATAATATAATGTATAATGGATATTCGACATAGAGACGTTCTATAGCGCATCACTCTGTATAGAATAGTATTTTTAACCGACTTCAAAAAAGGGGGAGGCTCCTAATTGGTCGGAATCTTTTTTTTTTAGCATAGGTAGTTATAACACCTATGCTAAATAAAAAAGATTCCGACCTAACTAAGACTTTACCTAATGGCACAGTTAATATCCGTCTCTCCGTAGCAAATACGAATTTAGTAGATAGTAGAGAATGAGTAGGTAGTTAGATACAATTTCGTAATAAACGATCACCTCCTATATTTTACTCTCGCTACGTCTATTTGCTAGTATTCGGAGCACGCGTGTTTTCTAACATGACAGAAACAGCTGTATTGCCCAAGCGTTATACCTAGCCTACCTTGCTACCTACATTGCTTAATAAGGTATTGAAAATATGTTACAACAATACGACATCATAACCGTACCTCAAAAGGAAAAACGGAACCTTTGTTGTCTGTCTGTCTGTCTGTCGTGTCTGTCAAGAAACCTATAGGGTACCAACTTCCCGTTGACCTAGAATCATGAAATTTGGTAGGTAGGTAGGTCTTATAGCACAAGTACAGAAATAAATCTGAAAACCGCGAATTTGTGGTTACATCATTAAAAAAAATTAAAATGTGTTTCAATTTTCAAAATAAGATAACTATATACCAAGTGGGGTATCATATGAAAGGGCTTTTACCTGTACATTCTAAAACAGATTTTTATTTATTTTTATGTAAGTATAAACAGTTTTTGATTTATCGTGCAAAATGCTGGAAAATACCAGAGTACAGAACCGTCAGTGCGGGAGTCTGACTCGCACTTGGCCGGTTTTTTTAAATTTAATTTAAGTGTTTTAATTTAAATTTATTTCATATGCCGACCGTAAAATGTATTGCAGATAATATTATGTTTAACATTCGATATTGTGTTTAATACAGATTCTCACGGTTTGGATGTTTCATTTCCGCTATTTCAAATAGCTTGTAGCAACTTATCTATTTGAACATTATTAAGTAAATCGATTCGTATTCATTTTTATTCATATTATAATGAGAGACATAAGTATACCTAAACCCATAGGTCAAATACAGGTGAGGTCCACGGTGCTTTTCTGCTTTGGGTCACTGGGCTGTCGTATGGAATGCGGCCGCTTTTGCAACAAGTTCTTCCGTCCCTTTCACTCTCGCAATCGTTTATCACCCTTCCCTTTTTGACAGTTATTTCTGACTCTTTTGCACTAGTCAGAAATATATTGCTGTCTCGTTTGGCACCGAACCGTTGCGGAGACTACCGATTTATTTGTCTTGTAAAGGTGAGTTTTGTCGCGGTTCTGTAATTAGCTTTTTCCCTTAAAAGCAGTATTTTTTGCCAAAACATGTAGTTACTACCTACTACCTACTTTCTTAATTCTATGGAAATTATATCTACTTGGAATAATCCCCACCTTACTCCTTGATAAAAATTTTCGGTCACTCGGTAAAATATTCCAATCATGGATGGGGGTTTCAATTATACTAAAATCGTTTGTAATACCTACGTAGGCTACCGGCATCTAATGTCTAGAGTCTAGATTCAGTTATTTGAGCTATACCTACGTTGATTTAATACATTAATCAACTTCTTATTTCAAAGTTATAGATTTCTGTGTTACTCTGGGATTTAAGGTAAGGTAAGGCTGAGTTATTTGAAATTGGGAAAGCGCAGGTAACAGCTTGAGGTTCTACCTGCGTCTTTGCCCCTAGAACTAGAAGGTTTGTCGATTTAAGATAGGTAGGTGGCAATTTATTGAAAGACTAGCCGATGCTCGCGGCTTCGCCCGCGTGGATTTAGGTTTTTCGAAATCCCGTGGGAACTCTTTGATTTTCCGGGATAAAAAGTAGCCTATCTCAATAAATAGTTTATTTGGATAAGGATTAGTATTTGACGATAATATGATCAATAAACATAGGCTAATAATTTTAATTACTTTTATTCTATGGAAAAGTGGTTATAATGGCTAAAATATAAATGTTTGGTTTATACTATCGCGGACTTTTTTGTAGACATTATTGAGTTCTACAACTTTTCTATAGAAGTCAACCATACATCTCTAACCATTTAGGCAGCGTTCGCGAGAATCGTTAACGTACGGCAGTTTTTTCGACGCCTTACTCCACAATTATCACTACCACGAAAAATCCTATTTATTTTCCGGGATAAAATATAGCCTATACGGATTCGGAAGAATCCCTCTAAGTAATAGTAAAAGAAATTTTGAAATCGGTCCAGTAGTTTTTGAGCCTATTCAATACAAACATACAAAAATACAAAGGTTTCCTCTTTATAATATTAGTATAGATAGTATAGATTTATTAGATAATCCTTTTATAATGCGTGCGTTCCCAATAAGCTTAATATTGCGTGAGTTGAAGTCATAAAATAAAAATTAGCTGCTTTAAGATTTGAATGGGGGAAGACAAAAAAGTAGTGCCAAAAATTAGGTGAAATTTTATTTTCGAACTTGATTTGTGTAGCATTGATGGTGTAAGCTTATAAGGTGATGGCTTAGAAAGATATCAAATCTAGAAGTGGATAGGTGCAAAAAACTTTTCGGAAAAAATAAAATCAGCGTATTGATTGCGACTAGTAGGTACTCCTATGTTTAATAACTTAACAAACCAAAGTTGTAACCTGAAATTAGGCATAGACATGGTTTGTATCCTAGATATAATTGCTATTTACATATATTTATCCCGGAAAACAAAGAATTCCTACGGGGTTTATACATAACGTAGAGTACAAATCTTTATAGCTAATAAATAAATAAACCTCGATTCTAGACATTCACTAGTTAGCGATACAAAAACTACTTAATATTGTACCGGATGCCATATATTATTCGTATTATATAATATGTTATAGCATAGTTGTTTATCATATCGCAATAATATGTAACGCGACGATTAACCAGTTTCTTGGTTGGACCAGTTTTAGTTTTGCTGGGATTTAAGAGAAGTAACCCTATTGCGTTCCCCAGCGATTTCCATACAAACGTACCTACCTACTTGGTTTATTTCTCGTTTGAATTAACGAATCAAATTCAATGTTTGTAAGCATGTTCTAGAAACAAATGTTTGTGTCTGTGGTTAACTACCCGGGCTTAAAGATTAGTAGGTATGTAAATCTTTGAGCCATAGTAATTTGGAAACTACAATTTTTGTATTTAATATTCTTTGATTCGCATTAAAGCTAAGGTAACTGAGGTTGGTGCGCCATTTAACTGATTTTGTGAAGTGGTGATAGTAAAAAGAATACTCCGCTGAGTTTGTTGTGGGTTCTTCTCAGACCTGGGCGCATTTGGAACCCTCGTATCTTTAGTTTTAAGTTTACGTAATTAATTCTCACCACTACATGATTGAATAAAAGACTTTGACTTTGACTTATGTGCACTCTGTAGTTTACACCTTTTACATTTGACCACCTGTTTACAGACATATACCTACTTGAAACCTTATGCCGGTTGATTTTGTTTGTACCTATTTGATTACAAAATCGCAACAGAGCGTCAAATTAGCTTCCATTGTAACAAACTTCATTATGTTCCTATTTATATCACGGGGTCCTGACGTTTCGACAATAGCCGTGACCTTGCAGTCCGGTTGGCTCACGCACTTGAGCCTTTCTACCTATATGAGCTATAAAGAAGAACGCACGCTGTCCCAAGAGCTGCAAGCGCCGCAAGTGCCGCAAAAGCCGTACCTACCTACTACAAAAGTCTTAGTACGTATTAAAAAAAAATTTTTTTTGAAACAAAAAACCGACTTCAGTAACCACAAACACTAATAAAAATGAAAAAGTTATTGAACTTATTACCGAATATATTATACAAGAATCATGTAGTTCTATTATATATTAATATTTCTTGGAGCCGGTGCCAATTATAAGCCACATGAACCTTTAATCTTCACTAGCCGATGCCCGCGACTTCGCCCGCGTGGATTTAGGTTTTTGAATTTCAGGATATTATCTATCTCCATTCAAAATTCACACACACACACACACACACACACACACACATACAAACTTTCGCCTTTATATGTAATATTAGTGTGAAGTGTGATATTGTTTTGGGCCCCCACATTGGCACCAATGTGGATTATTATTAAAAAAATCATTGAGTCTATGGTTGTTTCTAGCATGTCTTCGGAAGTTAGATCTGCTCGTTCACGTAGTAGTTGCTCTTGGGCACATTGAGTGCGCTCCTGATGCCCACGGAAAGTTGTACAAGTGCCCGGACCCAATTTTGGCGACATGACTCGAACAGTAACTTGTCACTTAGTAAAAAGTATAGACGTCTCTACTTCCTACCAATAAAATTCTATTGCATATTGATTAATATAGAAAAAAATTCTTACGTTCAGTCTCATGGCTGTTTCGGGCATGTCCTCGGATCTGCTCGTTCACGTAGTTGTTGCTCTTGGGCACATTGAGCGCGCTCCTGATGCCCACGGACGAGTTGTCCAAGTGCCCAGGCCCTATTTTGGGCACATGACTCGAACAGTACACCTCTTTGTCTTCTGTCCAGTGCTGGTTGTTGTAGTATGTCTGGGAAAGAGGTTTCGATGTTAAAATTGTGCTCAGAATATTTAAAATAGAAAGAAGTTCGACTCTCTTTTCGGTGACAATTTGCTTTCATAACACACTGAAAAGTAATAAACAATTTTGGGCATTTAATGTACTTACTTATAGTATTTTTGGATTGGATAGAAAAAAAAATATTTTATCGAAATTCTCTATCTTTCGAGCAAATAAACGATATTTTTTCTATTTTCGAATGGTTATATGTATTATTTGATGATGGATTTAGGTTCTTCAAAAATTCCTTGGAATTTTCCGATTCACTCTTCGAGCACGGAAGCAAAAATGATTAGGTACCTATTTAAGTTCCAAATACTAAAGTGTTTAATTTTACACAAGCTTTTAATATTATTATTACTTCACACACATTGTCGCGAACCATAAACGTAAATACAAAAGGTACTGAAGCCGGTGCATTTGCTATTGTGCTCCAATGAATGAATTAAGTAGGTATTATGAATCAACTTTGTAATGACTGCCTGTAATTGAACCGTTAGGAGCGACAACAGAATGGCTATTCAATATGCGGTGGCGTCGAAATGCCATTAAATTTTATTAATTTAATAGTGTTAACAAGTTCCTCAATTATTTGATTTTTATAATTTGTGGTTTTACAAAACTGCTATTAAATAGCATAGTACTTTGCCGCTGAAGATTTTCTATACTAATAAATAAAATTGGAGTGTCTGTCTGTAATTTCGAAATAACTACCGCATATTAAGGTCATATGGTTATTTGAACGATACTATAACTGAATCACACGTTTTTAAAATTTTTGTCTGTCTGTCTGTCTGTCTGTCTGTCTGTCTGTCTGTCTGTCTGTCTGTCTGTCTGTCTGTTTGAAAAGGCTAATCTTGGGAACAGCCGTTCCCAAGATTAGCCAAAATCGGTTCAGCCGAACCGATTTTGACGGGATTTTCACAGACAAGTAGAGAATTGACCAGGGAGTAACATAGGCTACTTTTTTAACCGACTTTCAAAAAGGGAGTTGTGTTTTTCTACCTATGTACACCGAAATCTCCGAGATTTCTGAACCGATTTGCGTCATTTCTTTTTTAATCGATAGAGGAACTTTGCGATATTGTGTCATAAAAAATTTGGAGTCCAACTCCTCAATCCTGATGCTGCAGGGGATCTGACCAATCCACGCGGGCGAAGCTGCGGGCATCAGCTAGTATTAAATATGGTTTGCCTTCTGAAGGACGGGAAGATTCGTTCAAGTGAAAAATTCTTCTTCTTCTTCCAGCCCTTATCTTATGCTACGTGGGGTTGGCACAACATGTCTTCCTCTTCCACTCTCTTCTGTCATCCATCAACGTATCGCCTACCCCTTTTATACGCATATCCTCTTTCACGCAATCCATCCACCTTTTCTTTGGTCGTCCTCTTCTCTTTTTTCCATCCACATGCATATTTAACATTCAAGTGAAAAATTATACTGTTCAAATCCTAGTCTCCCAACCTTTTGAAAATCGATTGCAGATTTAAAAGGCTACTAACGTGTGTATTATTTTATCATCAGCTCGAAAAGGCTTCTTTGTCGATCGAAATCTGCGTGGAAAAGTCATCTGAACTTTTCTATTAAATTATGTATACTGATTTTAAATTTGAATTCAGAACGCACCCGAAAAACAAACTTTTTTATTTGAATTGTATTACTTATTTGAATTGTTTTTCGTGCACCTCGCTGTAGTGGGATGAAAAGTTGTGTATTTCACACAGTTATAAAATTAGCGTCTCGTGTCTTTGAATCAATTCCTCGCTACGCTTAGGATTCTATTTTCGCGAGCGTAGAGTAGTATTCTACCTATTACTTCCCACGGGATTTTAAAAAACTAAATCCACGCGGACGAAGTCGCGGGCATCAGCTGTTACTTGCATGTATAACTGTGTTACTTGTAAATAGATGGGTTTGTTTACATTGTAATTTTAATTTTATGTGGGGAGAAAGGAGGTCAACTTACACTGGTTAATTGAACAAAAGAGTAATGAAATGATGGCCCATAGCATGGTAGTAATCACATGCTTCGTTATTACGGACAATTCAATTCGGATATTGATATTCAATTAAAATTTTTGTGGTTGGGTAGAGACCTTAATTTTGAAGGAGTGGCCATTGAACCTATACCATTGATTTAAATCAAATACTAAGAATTATTGTGGCAGCAAAAACTAAATAGGCACGCAAATGCTATTTATGGCAGATATTTTATACAACTACTCTTGGGTAGAAGATTATTTTACATCTACATTTACCCTCAAGTTTTTCTAGATAAGTCCAGAAAAACGATTTTCAAAGATAACCATGGTGACTCTTTGATTTTTCGGCATAAAAAGTAAACTATATTCGTGATGCCACTTTTCTCTCTAGCAAATAGACGACGCGCGACGCCTCAACTTCAGTTGTGTGGATTTAGGTTTTTTACAAATTTCGAAAGATTTCTTTGATTTTCCGAGACAAAACTAGCCTAAAGATTTTATGACCTTCCCAGAATCATCTCAGAATGCAACGTCAAAATCGGTGACTGTGAAAAGGTTCCTACTAGACTTGCAACGAATATTCGGTTACTATTCGGTATTCGGCCTATTCGGCCGGATACCGAATATCTACATATTATTCGGCCGAATACCGAATACTTAAATAATATATTTTGTTGAAAAATTAAAATCGATTGATTACGTATATATTTATATTTTCATTTCTGTTATAATCATTTAAGTAGTCATTGGTGCATAACACAGGTACATAATCATCTTCTGGATTGGAAAAATGGTTGTAATCAAAATTTAGAAGGGTAAGGTTCTCATTTCTTTTATAATCATTTATTAAGTAGTCATTGGTACATAAAACAGGTACATAATTTAATCCAATTTAATAAAAAAATCCAGCCGAATACTTTTGCCTAATATTCGGCTATTCGGTCAGGGGCCTCGCCGAATATTCGGTATTCGGTATACTGCCGAATATACAATTCGTTGCAAGTCTAGTTCCTACCTAGTAGAGAGATAGATGGACAAGCAAAGCAGGCACGCTGTCGCGTTTAAAAGATTTCCTAGTAAGTAGAGATAAATTATTTTATACGAATATGTATTGGACTTTAAAATAACTTCAACCTCAACATTTTTATAAAATTTGTTAGGTAATTTGAATTTTACATGATAAAAAGTTGCGATAAAGTGAAAACTTAGGCCTTGTTTCTAGCTGACTTCATATAGAAAGTATAACCGAATGCAATATGACCTCCAAAACAATATGTAACATACAGTTACAATTATTATTATTCAATGCAACGAGTAAGGAAGGTTAATAACTCATGACTCATACCTACTATGAACATCTGATCTGTAACAATATCATTAGGTACTCACATTTATTTACCTTGGATTACTCATTTTGTGAAGGCTCAGCAGCTTTTGTAAACGATATTATGTTCGGAAAATTGTAATTATGGTTTTCTAGAGCCACAATAGGTATAACGATAATATAGATAATAAGATTAGACTGGTAGTGGTGGGCTACCTACACCTTTTAACGCTATTTTTACCAACTACGGCCGATTAAAGCCGAAAGGAACGTTTATAATTTTAGCAGTATGTATCTGATTGTATTACGTATGTTCTACCAAAGAACTAAATAACCGAGCCAATTTTGCTGAATGAAATGTCAACCGATTTATTATCACGGTTCTTATTTACATTTTATAATACAAAATGAATATGACGGATGTTATATCCAAAAAACTGGGAGGGGTCTCTAATATTTTTTTTGCTATTGATTCAATGCTACACAATACACATGCCAATTACTAGTAGGTAGGTAGGTATGTCTTTTACCTTTTTCACGCTACACCCGCTATTTTAGTAATCTTGATCAAATTGTTTACAGAAATAAAAGTTCACATCCTGGAGAAAGATATAGGCATCGATGTACCTACATATAGGATAGGTAAGACAGAGACACAGAAAATTAAAAAGTTCGCCTGAGACATTCCATTTCCAAGACACGTGCTACCTATACCTAGGTAAACATTTCAATAAAAATCGCACTTTTTGAGAGGGAATGAGACCTAACACGATTGCCAGAAAAAAGGAGTGTAAAGTTTTCAGGGTGAATGTAGATATATGTGAGTTTCTTTTCCCACCATAACCTTTGAATACCTACCTGAACAGAATTGAATGTACGTGATATCGTTAAAATCCCTACATTGTAGGGATTCTAAGGCCTACATCATCCCGAGTGACATTGATCATAAATTTTATTTGAAAAAAAAAAAAACAATATGGTGGCTGTAGCTTATATTATGGCACAATTTTCAAATTAGTTTTTTTTTCTTTTTGTCCGGCAGAGCATTCGTGTTTTTTTTTTTAAATTACGAATTGTTAAATTTCAGCTATAGCAGGTAATAATGTAGAGCCATATTATCATTGTGTTATCAACCTTGATACGTGTTTCGCGACATTTCAAATGGCTGTTGACATTTTGGCGACCTTGCGGCACCTACCTTATCGTTAACGTTTTTTACTATTGTTTTTTCTTGTTATTCTGTGGTAGGTATGGAAAATTGGTAACGAATAACGATACGTTTACAGGAGCTTCTTAGGTACTTATTCGCGAAAACAATTGCTTATTGCTTGACAAGTTGATACTAATCTAATACCAGAAATAAAATAACGAATACATCACACTAATATTATAAACGCGAAATTTTGTATGTATGTATGGATGTTTGTCACTCTTTCACGCAAAAACTACTGGACGGATTTGGCAGAAAATAATGGACATTTATACCCTGGATTAACACATAGGCTACTTTTTATGCCGGAAAATTAAAGAGTTCCTACGGGGTTTTTAAAAATCTGCTAGTTATTAATTATATTACCTACCTGAATACTCGAAATTATTATACTTACGTTTACGTTTATTCTTTAATTAATGAAAAACTCACCTTCAAAGTCAATTTAGTTCCACAAACAGCACATTTGAAGCATCCACTATGAAAAAAAGTGAAGTCCTTGAGTGGACCAACCCGGTCCACTTGGTACACGATCTCGTTACACCTGAAGCACGTACTCTCGTAGAAATTCGGCCGATACATGGCTTGGTCTGTTTGGTCACGTCATAATTAGAATACACTTCACTTTCACTCCACGTCTTTCACTTATTGGTCACTTATTTCACTTGCACATTGTCAGATTTTTTATTGATTCTGGAATTAAAGTACCTACGTTTAGTCATGCACAAGATTCGTTTGAACTTATTTAACAAATTATTATGTTGTAATAGTAGGTATTATGTAGTAAATAATGTTATAGAGGCAGTCGTGGAAAATAGGTTGTAAAATTACTATCACCCATCAGTCTTATCTAAGTCGAAAGAATAGTTTTCCATAAAAGACTAACTTTACCCCGCGACTTTGTCCGCGTAATATAATTTATTGCCTATTTGGGGATAGTCTATTTATATGTATCAGTGAACATTTTTTCAGAATCGATCATTAAGTTCCAGACATCACCTGCTACGTATACAAAAAAATACCTTTCTTTATAATTATAGTAGGTAAGTATAGATAAGTAGATATCATGCAATCGTTGGTACCTAGCACGTTTTCACTAAAATATTTTTTCTGTACTTATATTTTCATGTTTTACTGGAACAATTTCAGAATTAATCCTTCTTAAAGTGGTTAAAATCGAGAAAAGGATGTTATGCATTAAGCCTTGTGCTAGATAAAAAGAACGTTATGTAAATGTTTGCGGAAGAACAAACAGTAAAAGAGGTTGAAACCTAAGGCTGCACACGCACCGGCCGGGCTTTGTCGAGTTACCTAACTAACCGTTGAAACTCTTGGTCTAGGAGATACATAAATTTTATTTACGATCTTACTTCCATCTGTCTAACTTTAGTCCATATCGTGAATAGATCCTTAATCTAAACAAAATTCTGAGCCTCACATGTCTAAAAGTTATAGGAACTTTTCACGTCAGGAATAACTTTGTGAAACAAGTGTAAATTGAAAATTTTCAACACCCCCGACAAATCATTTTTAAATAAATAATTATGTATATCTAGGCAACGTCCATCTTGACAGCTTGACATTTTGTCAATTGACACTTGAATATTATGAACCTAAGGGTTATCTAACCTTCTTTTCTACAAGAAAACTAGAAAATAGCTGATAACTTTTAAACGGCTGAACCAATTTTTTTGGATTATAGCTAAGAACACTCTCGATCAAGCCACCTTTCAAACAAAAAAAAGTAAATTAAAATCGGTTCATTCGTTTAGGCGCTACGATGCCACAGACAGATACACAGATACACAGAAACACAGATACACAGAAACACAGATACACAGATACACAGATACACACGTCAAACTTATAACACCCCTCTTTTTGGGTCGGGGGTTAAAAAGCTGTAATTACAGGCATGCCAAAATAAGCTACCTTTATTAAGTACTTAATTTACTTTAGATAGGTACCTCGGAATAGATCATTACCGAACCAGTGGTAAATTATTTGACGATTCAAAAGCACTTGTAAAAGTTTTTTGAATAAAAATCTATTCTATTTTATTCTATTCTATTCTATTACGCTATTACGCTAAAAGTCTATAGTTCGTTCGCGACCTAGAGGACGTTAAATTAAAATAAAACTGTTAAAATCTTGCCACTCGTAGGTTGTTCATTTGCATTATTACATATTTTATATCCTGTATCCGTATTAGATAAACTTAAGTATGCTGCAATTTTTTTTGTCTAACCGAATAAAGACACCTGTTATGAAACGAAACAATGCAGTTAGTATCATATTAACTTATTAAAAAGTTAAAAAAGCATAATATTCACGTCTTTAAACCTTTATTTAAAACTATTATTTTGAGAATTTTGAAAAATCTGTGAATTAATTTACTTAGATATTTTTTTTATCCCTAGGGGATAAGGGTTCCCCCTTTGATTTTCCGGGATAAACCGTAGCATATATTTTTCTACTAAATATTTAGATGGATGCGCTCGACTTCGTCCAAATGGAATTAGTTTTTTTGAAAAATCCCGTGGGAGCCCTTTGATTTTCTGGACATTTAGGAACTTACCTACCATATTGTATGGATGTTCTTGTTGTGTATCTTCATCTTGTTCTAAATGATTGGAGTGCACTAAATAAGATAATATAAAATATGACTTGGTAATAACTTTGCAAACTTTCCTGCATGGATTTTCGGTTGCGTAAGTTTTCGTTTATAACATTAATAATCTTGTTTTATGAACGTCCAGTTTTTGCTATCAGCGTTCATTTCAAAATGATGGATCGATTTCTGTAAATTGAATTTAGTCACCTTGTCCAAGATTCGTTGTTATGAAGAAGTTACAGTACCTACGAGAACCTAGTATCACTACCTACTAGGTCATAATTTTTTTTTTTTTTAATTATCAAAATAGGGAATGTTTAGCAAGTCTGCTATTGACACAGCGAAAAACCACTAAGGTTATTTCGTATTTATACGAAAATGTGTTTGTTCGTTGATTTGTCCTTCAATCAGGTCGCAACGGTGCAACCGGTCAACGGACAATTTGGTATGGATATAATTAAAAATCTGGGGAATGACTGATAGGCTAATTTTTATCCCAGGAAAAATCAATTGCTACGGCATGGCATACCATTTTTCACGTATTTGTCGTATAATCTCACGCAGCAAGACCAACGGATCCATGTGATTTTTTGCAGGGAGTTGCATTAGCTCATTTTGATGGATATAGTTTTTTGAATTAAATTTAACTTAATCTCACGCAATATTACCTAGTGTTTCTATAAATAATGTATATTATTTTATGGAATCACTATCATACCCTATTGATAAGTAGACGGAACGACACACCATGTAAACCTGTGGTTTTTGCTGTGTCAAAAGCAGACTTGCTAAACATTTATTATTTTGATAGTTAAAAAAAGTTAAAGACGAAAAGAGTAACATAGACTACTTTTTATCCCGTAAAATCAAAGAGATCCCACGGGATTAAGAAACTTAATCATCTACTCGTAACTACTTGATAGAGATAGCTTGGCATCTTGGAGATGGAAATAAAAATAAACTACTTTTTATCACAGGATATTTTGAATTCTAAATTCATGCAGGCATCATCTAGTAGGTACCTATATAATATTTCGACTTTGTTAGTACGTTCAGTACGTTACTGTGGCTTAAGTAAATTAATGTTTATGGCAAGTAGGGTGGCAAGTTTATTGATCCACGGGAACCCCTGGTTTTACCATGAAGGAGGAATGAATGACGTAGTGGTCACTGGTCAGTCAACTCAGTGCCTTGTACCTAAAATATATCGTACAACACTTCTGAAGTTATGACTGCAGTATAGAAACCTGGTAGAAACGTTGTTAGATTATACTATGTTTTATTTTAACGATGTAGTTATGTATATTATGTTATTAGTACGTCGATGAGATAGCAAGCGGTCTAATATTATATTCAGAGGTCAGAGTTCTGCGTTCCTAATTCGCTTTTGGCTTGGATGTGTACCTACAAGTTTACATGAGAAAACAATCAAAGAAACTGTTCAAGTGCGAGCCGATTTCGCTCTATGAGGGTTCCGTATATAATTATCAACAACATAATATTTGGGGTGATTCAACCGATTGAAATAATATGTAGCGGGGCAGCTATTTCATACTAGCTAGCTAATCAATAGAATGCAGATCACATAACTTTAAACTTCGAACTCTAGTGTTTAGATAGTTGTATCGTTTTTCCGAGATCACGTTCATAAAGAGAACCGTTTAGCGGAAGAATGCGAGAGATTTATAAATAACAAGGAGTAACGCATGCAGCGTATGAACGCAGCCTATCATTACATCGCGCGGCACGCTCCAATACGCTGGGCTGGTGCATCGCGTGGTGCAAAACATAAGCGATCTAACATTGACCGACGACAAACTAACAAACTATTCCGCCTGGACAGAGGTTAACTTAGGAAGGTTGTAGGACATAGCCCACTAAACAAACACCTGGTCGTTATAGGTGTCACCGACAGTCCTCTATGCAAGGCTTGCATGAAGGCCGATAAAACACCGACGCATGTGCTCCCAGAGTGCGTGGGTGTAGCAAAACAACGAGAGCGCCATTTGAAAACTCCAAACTCACTCCATGAAGCCCTCGGCAACCTGGGCTGTCTACTCGGCTTCTGGAGCGAGCTGGAGTGAAGACTTCGGCGGGAAGGAAGACGGAAACCAACCCAGAGAATAGTAGAAGAAGAACAAGCGATGTAAACTCCATATCTCTAAATAGTGAAAATGAAGTCGCTTTCCGCCATTTGTCCCTCTGTACGCTTAAATCTTTGAAAATACACAACGGATTTTAATGCGGTTTTCATCAAAATGTGGCCTAACCAATACTTAAACAATGTATCCAAGCATTCAATTAGAGAGTCCATCTTAATCGCAAACATGTTCAGGATACTTAAGCGCAGCCTTGTCAGCAGTGATGATGACTTCTTCCGCATGATAGTAAAGAAGTTAAGTTTAAGTAACCGCTGAAGTCTTTAACTTAGAAGTAGTAAAGCCCCAAGCAACGGTACGCGGCTGGTAAGCATTAATTTGCTAATAAACAGCGCTTAGAACATAGCGTGGAATCAGAATGTATTGTATGTGAAATTATATTCGCCACGGGCAAATCATTAAACAGTACCCATCTGGTTCTATTGCCTTTTGTAAATTACTTAAGTAGGTAAGTAAGAAGTAAGAAATTTTTTAAAAAGTGTTTGTAAATTGAGGGATTGAGGGTGGATCGCCAAGTAATTTTGGGCTGATAATTTTTGACATTTTGAGTTTTGATAGATTTTCTATACAAACACTGGTTAAGTGCAAGTCGAGTTCCTTACCATCGTACAAGAAATAACACTTTTTGTTTTTTTTTTTTTTACACTTTTAGTAGTTTTTTTGTGTAGTACCACCTACTTAATCAAAAATTTACTGTTTTTAAATTTTTCACTTTATTTATACCTACTTATGCTATAAGGCGTTACTAAGTACTCGCCAAACATGATTTTAGGAGATTTTAGGTCAACGGGAAGTACTTGACAGATATACAGACAGACAGACAACGCGAACGAAGTGATCCTACAAGGGTTTCTTTTTTTTTCTGTGATACCTGCAATGTGTAGTAATTTTTACTTACTACTATTATTTATATTATTTGCTTAATACTATTGTAAAAATTGTGTAACATCGACTTTTCCGATGTTCGATGATCGATCGGAATTGTGAATGGCAATCATTTAATTTGATAAAGACGTGATAACTTTATGTAACACATAGGTAATTAATATCAATAAATATCTTCTTTAATTAATTCAGATTTAAATTAATGCGCTAATCAATTAATTAATAATTAATGTAAAGTTTTTGCAAATTGTTATTGCATTTAGCATAGTGAAATCGAAGTGGCGGCTCATTTACTTTATTTATTGCCTAAACGAGTGATAAATCCACAGGACAGTTTCTATGCCAATAAAATGTTAGAAAGCTCACATTTCAATAGTCAATTTATAGCTGTTAGCTAGCATTCCTAGGCTAGTGTTCGCTTGTTAGAAATACGTGAGCGAATCGATTAGGCCTAGCTCGGCTATTTCATTTAATCTTGATTCTTAATTGATGGAAGGTATGTTTCTCATTCTGAGAGGAGACCCGTACTCAGTAGTGGGGCGGAAATGGGTTGATCATGATGATGTTTCTCATGGAGGAAAATAGATTGACCACCGCGATTGACAAATCGGAAGCTACAAAGTGGCTGCATTTGAATCTCTTTACACGATATAATGTGGTACCTATCATTATTCATTATCATTATCATCATCATCTAATCGCCAGCCTACTAAGCACAGGTCTCCTCTCGTAATGAGAAGGATTTAGGCCATAGGGTAGCTTAGAGTCTGTCACGCAGGCCAAGGCAGGCCTTCACACACCTTTGGGAACATTATGGAGAATTCTCAGGTATACAGTTTTCCTCACGGTGTTTTTCTTCGCGATATTTAATTGCTTAAAACTTCGAAAAGTTAGAGGTGTCCGGGATCGAAGCCCAATCTCCCAAATAGGATGGCGACGTCTTTTAGGCAAGGAATAGGCACAGATTTTTCGAAATTCTCAATGGATATGGAATAAAAAACATTTAGTTACGCCAAGCAAAGCCACTTACCATCCCTAGTTATTTCTACTTCTAACAGAGAAGTGAGTCAGTGCACACCAAAAAGCTATTCTCCTGAGTACCTATAGACTACAGTAGGTTTTCGCCTTATAAGCTCAGTGTGACAAAGACAAATATCACCTTTATTGGTGTGATATATCGTATTTTCCGTTAAATCACACCAGAATAGATAAGTATAATCTATACTAATAAATAAAATTGGAGTGTCTGTCTGTAATTTCGAAATAACTACCTCATATTAAGCTCATATGGTTATTTGAACGATACCAACACTGAATCACACGTTTTTAAAATTTTTGTCTGTCTGTCTGTCTGTCTGTCTGTCTGTTTGAAAAGGCTAATCTCCGGAACGGCTGGACCGATTTTGACGGGGTTTTCACAGACAAGTAGAGAATTGACCAGGGAGTAACATAGGCTACTTTATTAACCGACTTTCAAAAAGGGAGTTGTGTTTTTCTACCTATGTACACCGAAATCTCCGAGATTTCTGAACCGATTTGCGTCATTTCTTTTTTAATCGATAGAGGAACTTCGCGACATTGTTTCATAAAAAATTTGGAGTCCAGCTCTTCAATCCTGATGCTGCAGGGGATCTGACCAATCCACGCGGGCGAAGCTGCGGGCATCAGCTAGTATTATATAAAATGGATCCAACGACGGCACCAGTTACAAGTTAAACGAGAAAACGGTCGCCCAGACAAAAGCTATAAACTCTTCTAAAATATTTAGAAGTGACATCATTCTTTGGAATATAGACATTTCACATTAGCAAATAACTTATATAAAACTAAATTGAAATGTTAATTCTAAAATACGTTTGTTTCTAGCATGTTATGCAAAACGTTTCTAAATTCCATATTGGATGGAAATAGCTAGGTAGTTATGAATAGCTTGAACATTTAGAAATGACCTGCCTAAATTCTGAATCATATCAATACTTCCATACTAATATTATAAATGCGAAAGTGTGTCTGTCTGTCTTTCTGTCTGTTTGTCTGCCTGCTACGTTTTCACGGCCCATCCACTGAACCGATTTTAATGATGGGATACATGATGGGGAAGGACATAGGATACTTTTTATCCCGGAAAATTGAAGAGTTCCTACGGGATTTAAAAAAAAACTATGCTCTAGTTCTCAATATGTTCAAGTTTTCAGTTGTAGGTATACTTACTATGTACGTATAGATTACGTCGAATTTTATATAAGTAAATTGAAAAAATGTGACAAAATGATGAATAGAAAAAAGTCAATTTAAAAAACAGACATTTATTTTATTATTTTTATTTCTTTTTCATGTTTTATTTATATTATTATTAGTAGGTAGGTATTATGAGATGACTGCACAGTTATTGTCTTTAATTTTAAATAAATAATTATTTACTTACATGGGATTATTAAACATTTATTACCATCATTTATGTTTACCAAAGACTTTATAACTTTTCTTACCTTGCCTATTTTTCCTAACTAACCTGTTTATCAGATTACCTAATTAATTATTATCATTTACTGAAAGCACAATGGAACCTAAATTTTATCGAAAAATTGACTATAAAAATTCAATTCAGTTGCACATCAGTTTTGTTAATAAATTCTTTAGTGCTCTTAAGTTATTTGGCAACTTTATGTGCATTTTTATGACAGTTTCGCAGTTTAAACGTATCTTATGTTACAAAACTTTGACATATGTGTGTCCATAACGTAGGTACAATACAAAAATAAAAAATATTTTTAAGATTGCGTTTTTGTGAAGCTGTGAGGTGAACTTTTCATTCTTAGAAGCTACCGCGAAAAAAATGTAGCAAGCAAATGTTAAATTCCAAATATTCCTTATACAAATATACTAAAGATACTTACCACAGTCAACAAACAGTTAATGATCTGCATGTATTTAGTTTACATATGTGGATTTTGAATATTAATAAAAAAGAATTATCTTGCGGACACAATACGATGTTAAACAGGTCAAGTGCGAGTAGGACTCGCGCACAAAGGATACCTAGTAAGTAGTATTCTTATACTTATTGGATAAACGACGGACAGACAGACAGATAGCGGAGGTTCAGTAATAGGGTTATACAAGGGGCAGATCAACGCAATGGCAGTTCCTCTGGGGCTGCAAATATTCGTGGGCGGTGACTCACTTGCTCATTTGCTCGCTATTTATATAAACATTAATTTTACTGATTTTTGCTTCTGAATGGTGCCAATGTAATTCCATAAATGAATTCAGCATCTCGACTAATTCAAAAATTACCAAACTTGCTCTTCCCCTCCAATTCACATCAAAAATCCACTTCTTAAATCTTTCACTGGGTCCTAACTCCTAAGGATCAATTCTAACAAAGGAAATATCTTGTTCACGAATCGCCGTTACAGGTGGGACTAATAGTAGCTCCTGCAATTTATCTAATCCTACGATCTGTCTCTATCATTTTAACAGCAACGTTTTTCGAAATCGATCCATTCTTAACCGAGCGAACCTTGAGATGTTAATAATGAAATTCTCACTTACCGTAGGTGATTGTTTTGGGCAGTATTGGTCAATGGGTGTAGGTATAATGTGTTATGTATATGGGTGTATTTGGGTGTAGATGGTAGAGCGTCGGTGGTGAGTGGGTGCTGTGAACTTTAGAACCACTTTTACCTGTAGTATAAGGCATTACTCAATCGCATATTTCAAAGCAGGTGTGCATTGAAAGTGAAACTCCTTCTAGAAGAAGTCTTCATGATCGTAGAACAGTGTTGGTTTTACAAAAAACCCCACTAATGACTTTTCAATTTATTAAAATACTTACAACATGAAAATATCAATCTACCATCTTAACACAGACCTTCTTTATCAGATATAGATTATGTGTGAATTTTTAATGATAAGTATAGATTTTTACATATTTTTTTTTAAGTATATTAGCCATGCTAATCATGACTAATACTCCTCTTTCCCTTACAATTGCCAGGAGTGGGTACGACAATAATGAAACGGGTAGAGTTTGAACCGCCGACCTTTCGGAATTCAGTCCGCTCCTCAACCGTTGAGCTATCGAGACTAATTGACAAATACATTCTCAGAAAATTTTAAAAATGACTTTTTAACACTTGTTGCAGTTATCATTCATTCACATGTGATCTCATTCAAAGGCTGTATTTGCGTCGAAGTCGGCATGTCGTTTGCCCACATTATTGGCGAAGGCAAACCGGGCAGTTTAGATTAAACTGTTTTATTTAAATGTAAGAGGTGATAATCAAGTTAATACGTCGGCCAGACAGAGGGCGGGATCTAGACTCTAATTTTTCGGAGCTATGTGTGTTAGATATCACTTGCTATAACGGTGAAGGAAAACATCGTGAAGAAACCTGCATGCCTGAGAGTTCCCCATAATTTTCTCAAAGTTGTGTGAAGTCTGCCAATCTGCCAAATTCTGTCTTAAGGAATTTATAAGTAGGTAACTATTAAGTCCTAAATACGTCTTCCCATTTTGGAAGAACCATAGATTAATATTTCTTGTGAGATGTATTCAATTTATCCAGTTTCGCAAAGATCAAAGCTTGTACAGCCTATTCAGTCGTGACATTTTTTGTCATTCGCAAAAAATCTTGTCGCGTTCTTATTACTCTTTGATTTAATTCAGATGGTAACGGTATTTGAAACCGACTCTAATTAGATTATAATTACGTTAAATCTAGGTGGCTTAATTTTTTGTGTTGGATACTAGTCCACCATTCATTCTCCTACCTTTACCTATAATTCATTTTGTTGAACCATTTTAAAGAAAATTGGATTTGAACCTGTCAATTCATGACGACTGAGTTATTGAGGGTCTATAATTCTACTAGGTACGTCTACGAAGTATTTAATTTTATTACAACATTTAATTAATGACAAATCAGTTAGTGACTGGGATCTCACCTGGTGGTTATCAGTAATAATGCAATATAATTAATAGTAGCGGGTTAACTTGGAAGGGATATAGTTTTAATTAAACCCATAACCCCTAAGCATACCTAGTCCTACCCCTAATCGGTTCCTTCCTACGCAGCATAAACCAGAACGCTATCGTCTGCCGATAGCGGATAGGTGGTTTGCTCTATTAGAAACAAGTACCTAAATATATGTACATATACATATTTATTATTTAGGTACTTCTTATTCTACGTGAGAGACTGAACACTCAAAACAGGTTTTTCTTCAACAATATATTTATACAAATGTTTATTTAATTTGTAAAGTCTACGCATGTCTAAGGTTACATTTATTTTTATCCTCGCTTTTGTCTCTTACATATATTTTCATGTAAATTGATAAGGGTTTTTTGTGCGATGCGGGTCATACATTAATTGAATTAAAAGGTATAGAACTTGAAGTCGCAAGGCATAAAATAGGTACCTACCTACCCATAGTAAGCAGGTGTAGGAACAGCCAAAAACGGAAAATTGTCTTCCTATGAAGATACCTACCTACGTAATGTTAATATCCTGATAATGATTAATCCTAATTATATCAACTATTATTAGAAATATATAATTTTTCCCATGACTTTTCTATGGTCCTATTTTGTTGAACAGTATGAGAAAAAGTGTCTGTATTCGTTTAAAAGTTTAATTTTGCCCAAAAAGCCTAAGTAAATATCAAACTGGATTTCAAAAATGGAATTATAAAGGAATAAAATAACCCAAAACCATTGAAACATGTTCTTTTAAAATATTATTTTCTAATTAAAAAAAACATGCCATTCATTCGTGAAAACCCCTCACGTGCTTTAAAATCCTATTTGACATATTAATAAAATTGTATTTGTATTTAAGTTTTTGCCAGTGAACAATTTTTAATAATTTTAAGCCGTTAAATTTCCACTGAACCGTCATTCTAAAGTTACCCGTGATCTACTGAAAAAGTATCCTTAATCCTTATGTTTCGGGAACCCTAGTAGCTAAATGTTTTATTAAACAGGTGTTTTCAGGTGCTGAAAGGTAAATTGACTTCAAGTATGTACCTATTTATCCTAAGTACATAATATTATTATCAGCCTTTGTAATTGTTAGGCGGATAAAAAAGGAAACAAAAAAATAACAGCATCATTCCGTCTATCATTGTTAAATAACCTTTTCGACTCATACCACCACCATGAGATTGCCATCATTAAAATCTGCTTACGCGGTACCTTTTACTGTAAATCTAAATACATTACGTGTACACCAATGTAATCGCACAACACAGCACTAACGGAATAAAAGAAACCTCAAAGAAACGCAACGGTACATAGGAAAACACTTAAAAAGAACGAATCTTGTCTATGACTTGGTTTGACAGTTGTTTAGGTCATTTATCATGTCGCGATAGAACGCGCAGCGTTCGCGGGGGCCGGCCGTGGACTGCCCGCGATTGTTTACGGCCGGTCTGGCTATGGCAAAGATGAAAGAACCTTTTATGTGTAGCTAAGTTACTTTCAATACGTGAGCATAGGTGGTCTCTGTGAGACTTGAATTTTATTTGTTTTTATCTCCAAGTCTTTGTATAACCCTCAAAGATAGAGTTGCACCTAGTTGTTATTCTTAGTTAGGTACCTAATTTCATACTCTAAGTGCACTGATGTCACTAAATAGCAGGGTAGGTACATTTGAAAGTTATAGAAGAGTTTTAATACCACACTGCCAAGTGTTGGGCAATGGCTCTTGCTCTTGATAGAGAAAGAAAAACTACAAGTACATATTTTGTAGAATACCTATCTACGGATAAGTGAGTTAAGATAACAGTAAGTTGTATGAGATTTCACATCCAACACTGCTAGAAGTCGACCTTGATTTAAAGCGTCCACACATCTTCAACCAGTGCTTCTTGGGGAATCTTGCGAAATAAAAATCGTTGGTTCCTACTGAATACGTGATTTTATATCAAGTAGCATTAGAGTTCTATTTTACTCTGACTTCATCTCGAATTCTATCAACGTTGACAAGACATAAAATCTTATACTAACCCTGCTAAATTAAAAAAAACAGGCGCTCAAAATGTTCTCAGTTCTAGTTATAAAACAATAATACTTAATTTAATTATATTTATCTACTTAGTAAGTATTATATAAGTACATACTTTATTTTAACAGTAGATGTAAACTTGATTATTATCATTAGACATGTATCTACTGATTGTTATTATTATGATGGATTCAGTAGTTCATCAATTGTTATCGAATATCGAACAGATTTTAGATAACAATCTAAATACTAATGATTGATATTGATAAGTGAACTGATGAAGATAACCTTGTACCAATTTGCTTTTTGATGAGATTCCTTGGTGATAATTTCCAATTATGGATGTGGAATTTGACATATAGCTTTATGTCATCTGGAATAATTTACCTAGGTACCTACCTTTCAAATGGTGAAAGAATTTTCAAAATCAGAAGTTTCGAAGAATACCGGCTAAATATTTAGTATTTTAACATCCAGCATTAGTTTGACCGGAAAGTACCTACATTGAAGGTAGGTAAGATAAGACTTTTTTTTACAAGTGTTTTTGAATCGTCAGAATAATTAACCATTTTATTAGGTACGATATTATTATTGGACAAAACAAAAAGAACGATATTCGCAAACCATTGACCATATTAACCATTTTCGCATATTAACCATTTTAATTTCTGAGGTTATATAAAGATTTAACATTTTATAACTAAGACTAATACCCACCAGACTGATAATAGTTAACTAATCTATGACCACGAAGGTAGCGAAGAAGCGGCGCGGGCAGTACATCGGGCATTCCGAACCAAATCGCCTGTTGGAGAAAGTAAACTCTACTAATATAGCCTTTTACGAATCGATTAACACTAATTTAAACCGTATACCCAAGCAATAAGATTGATATTTTAAAGATGGTGATAAATACAAAGTCATCTCTGGTCGGCAATACAGGTGATTGTATCATATAGGTACCTACCACGTACCTACGATGCAGCCTGGGTTCAAGAGTTCTTTGCATAGTTCGCAAAATATCTTGTTTCAACTACAAACAAAGTTCGTTTGCTCGTTTACCACTAAAACTTTTAATGATAAAATCCGTCCCAAAGATAGCAGTCATAGATTTGACATTGAAAACATTACGGAAAACTGAAGGTTTCCTTAATCCACCCGATATTCTCCTTCACCTATAAACCGAGTGATATTTAGGTGTGTAAACAGCCTCAATAGCTCAACGGTTAAGGAGCGGACTGAAATCCGAAAGGTCGGCGGTTCCAATGTCACCCGACGCACCCACTCCTAGCACAACGCTTTACGCTTAGTTGGAGGGGTAAGGGGAAAATTAACCATGACTAACTTAATATCTTCTTTAAGAAAACATGCACATCATTCCGAAAAATTATAGATAACAGGAGGCTAAAACAATTATTGTAAGTGGTCTAGCTAGACGTCATAGCTAGACCACTAACAATAATTGTTTTTACTTTTAAATAATTAATTATTCTTAATTTATATGGAACGAATTTTCGGCTGGTTTTCATATGTCGCAACATCCTTTTGAACCAAGTGGTAGATTTATTACCAACGAGTACAAATCTGACAATTCAGCGTTATTTGCAAAAGTTTGAAAAATATTGTTTGCCCAGTAACTTTGTAGCGACCGGAAAAGCTTTGATATAAAAGACATCAACGGGAGTCATGCTTCCGTTTATGATTTATAATGGCGAATCCATCTATCTGTCTGTCTGTCTGTCTACCTGTCGGTGTCCGTCTGTCCGTCCGTCCATCTGTCAAAATGTGTTTAAATTTTAAAAGTAAGATAACTATACCAAGTGGGGTATCATATTATGAAAGGGCTTTACCTGTATATTCTTAACAGATTTTTATTTACTCGTATTTTTATGCATAATAGTTTCTGATTTATAGTGCAAAATGTCGAAAAAAATACCCGAGTACGGAACCCTCGGTGCGCGAGTCCGACTCGCACTTGGCCGGTTTTTTATTGTGGATTTCAATACCGGTAATTATAATAAAACACAAACACAAGTGGTTTTTGTAATTATAGAAGTTTTAAATTGCGATAGGAATATTTTGTGGATAGTCGTTTCTCAATAGAGTTTAAAGTATATTCTTTTGATAGTTTTAAAACTTTACCTTTCCTAGGTGCATTATTCACAAAATGATTATGTTATACTCCTGGTAGTTACTTACTAGCAATATTGTAACATCTAACAAAAGGAAATTAGAAATACATCGTTGTCGTCAACTTTTTAAAAAGAAAACTCAGGATGGTGGGAAGAGGATTTAAGAGTGGTAGAGCGTAGCAAACAGACAGACAAACGTATGATAGAACATGTTATGTAATACCCATGGCTTTATCCGACTCAATAAACGCGCGAGCGAAGCGAGTGGCCACATTGCCTTGGATGAAATCACTGTTTTATTTGTGTGTCTTTTTAGATAGGTACCACATACTTTTAAAGTATATTGTTTTAGGAAAAGTTATTAAAAAAAAAACAAGTTACTTGACTTTATAATATGATTTATCAATTATATATTTTATTTACAAAAGTTGTACATATTAAATAATATATTTATCGAACAACATTTATTGATAATAGTCTTTATAAGATTTTATTATATTATCTACACAATAATTTGTACCTTAGTTTATGTGTACTAAAGCAAATTTACAACTTTATGTATTTGCTCTATCATAACTTGCAGACACGTCCAGTTATTCCGTGCGTTCGCGTAGTTAGAATTGTTTTAAAGATTTTTATTTCTTTTCGGACTAACATGTTCAAGATCAAATTATTATTTTAACGAACTGTTTTCTCATATTCACACAAAGAAAGTTCACAAAATTTTCATAATAATAATAAACTTAAAAATCTACGAACTCTATCTACTTAGCGTATAAGTATGTAAAAGTACCTACAAAAGTAAATAAGGAGGGTTTCTGTTTAAATATAACTAATATAGTTATATTCTTACAATTTAATTAGGTATTTATTGTAGAAGTTACGTTCAAAGACCGAAAACTGAGAATATTATTGAGAATTTCGCGATGTGGATATTTTACTGTTATCACAAAGTGTTGTGAGCTGTTTTTTCACTCAATGAGCGTTTTCTGTCTTTGAGTGTATCACATTAAAACTAAAACTACGCCGGTGCCGCCATTTGCCCGTGTTGTACCGACGCCAACTCGTGTTGCGGTAAAGGTTTGTGCTTTCTCTTTGGCTCCAAAATATCCGTGCCCCAAGTCCACTGAAAAAGAAAAACATATTTTGAATATCAAAGTACCTACAGGAAAACATTAAGGACTACCTGATGCCCGAGACTAAGTACGCGTTTATTACATGCTTAAAACTTTATAATCGTGATTTAATTTCGAGCAGCGACATCTAGGTATTAATTTGAAAGTTATTATTGCAGAGGAGAGAGGCGGAGAAAATTTGGCCTTTTCGTTTCCTCCATGCTTCGGAGAGCACAATGTGCACATGGAAGGATCTGGGAACCCACCGCATTATTATCCCAAAAGAACTCCTATCATTATAGGGTTAATGGAAAGGGGTCACGACTCTCAGAAATGAGTAATGTGATTACAAAGAGTCCTCCTCAACGGTTGAGGAGCGGATTGAATTCCAAAAGGTCGGCGGTTCAAACCCCACCTGTTGCACTATTGTCGTACCTACTCCTGGCACAAGCTTTACGATGAATTGGACGGAAAAGGGGAGTATTAGTCATGATTGGCAGGAGAAAAGATCGTGGAGTAGAGGTGGTCACTTACTATGAGCACAGCGAAGGTCATCCCAAGGAAGTATCCAGCCAGCACGTCGCTCCAGTGATGCTTGTAGTCAGTCACCCGAGAGAGCGCGGTGAACCAGCTCAGCATCACCGCGCCGAACTGAAGCACGTGGCGAAGAACGCGGGTATCTCGCCAAACCATTCTCTTTTCTAGGTACAGCTGTAATATTTGAGAAAATTGATTTTTAATATGGTTGCGGTTTGATGGTAAATCTAATGAGAGGAGAAGCAAAAAATCTACGACTAAAGACTACGCAAACATTTTATCTACACTTAAAACTAGTAGGTAAGTATACCAAAAAGAGATCTAGAATGTTACAAATCTCAGAGTTTCTCCCATGTAAACCGGCATTTTTTTTTCATTGAACGTGATAAATTGTGAATCCCATCTCTGCCAAGCCACACTTGGCCAGCGTGCTGGACTTCTCATTCTGAGAGAAGACCCATCCTCAAAAGAAGGCCGGATAGGGTTGACGATGATGATGATGACAACCTCAGAGCCTCAACAGCTCAACGGTTGAGGAGCGGACTGAATTCCTAGAGGTCGGCAGTTCAAACCCCACCCGTTGCACTATTGTCGTACCTACTCTTAGCACAAACTTTACGCTTAGATGGGGGGGAAAAGGGAATATTAGTCATGATTAGCATGGCTAGTAGGTAATATTTTTTTAAAAAAGAAAAAAATATTATCGACACACCAAACTCCAAACTGTCCAAACGTCTGAAAGCGTTTTTCTGTTAAAAATTGGTCGAACGAATCCCACTTCTTCTTCTTCGTCGTAACACTCCTGGCTGAACGGTCGTGGACATCACGAAGAAACGTCTTTGAGGGCAGATGTTATGCGCCTTGCGAGCATTCGCCACTTCTCCCTGCTGGCCGACAGCTGGTACACTCGTGCAAGGTACCACCCACAGCAGACTTAATTAAACTTAATTAGCTATTAAACTTACAGCCAAGTAAAACATGGTGAACGCGGACCAAGCAGAGTGCCCACTAAGGAAAGACATGTGCATGTCTGTGAACTTGTCAGTCTGTTCGCCCGTGCATGTGTACTCGTGGGGCTGGATGTACCGCTTCTGCCATTCAGGGAGGCTGCAGTCTATTGAGGGTTTGCATAGCTGGAAACAAAATTCAGAGGTGATAAAAAATTCGTAAAGAGGATTTTTCTTTTATTGAGTAGGTTGATATTAGATCAATCATTATTAATTATAGTTGGTGCTACCGGCTACTCCTATACTCAAATTGTACAAGAAGCTAGGATCAGAATTTACTCAGTTAAATGAAGACATATTTTTTTTCGGTGATGGCTCACTGTGTGTGTAGTAAGTAGTATTTAGTAATTAGTACCTGGACGTAGACGGTCTCAAGTAAATCCTGCTAAAGACATTTATTCAGAGAAATGCGGCCTTGGTCTTCTAATACCATTTTTGTAACATTTAAATCAAATCAAATTTGAAAAGTGGGTAAATAACGTTAGTGGTGAGCTCGATGAATCAGGATCCGAAGGTGAAGGAAGCCAGCATACAGTAGAAGCCACGCAACCACGCTTGTATGCAGATACTAAGGATACACCAGTCCTCATTGGAGGATAAGCTGATCTTCAGTGAAGTATCAGAGTATTCACAGCATTCTGTCCTCGTGGAAGAGTTGCATACCTAAGATTATAATCTGTATAATCAACTTACATCAAAGAAATGCGGCCTAGGTCTTCCGATGACATTTTTGGCGACGTTGGTAGTAAGTTCTATGAAGCAGGTCCCGAAAGCGAAGGAAGCCAGTGGGCAGTAGAAGCCACGCAGCCATGCTGGTATACAAATGCTGAGGATACGCTGGTCATCCACTTCCTTGCGTAGGAGCACCCACTCGCAGAGGAAAAACTAAAAATAGAAAAAAAAAATTCAGATGGTAATTGGTTGGACTTGATTAGTCTATTCTCGTCTAGTCTAGTGTTAGATATAGTCTTGATTTTAAAATTAAAAGATTATTACGAAATTATCCAGTTACACGGACAAGTAACGTGACCATAGTGATGATCATGTTACTGCTTACTTAGTACTTAGTACTTACCTACCTATAAAATTATTATTGATTTCAATTATAATAATTAAATTATTGCAGAATGCATTTAAATAAGTATCCGTAGAGGATTACATGTATAATATTATTGCTATTATGTAAGTACACCCCCTGAGACGTTCGTCTGCGGTTTACATGTTTTTATTTATTACAATATCGATTCCAATTATATTTATAACTTCAGCATGGTTGCCATGAAATAAATAAATAATTGGAATTAAGTAGTTTGATAAATACTTACAAATTCTCAAATCAGCGCGTATTTTTTCACATCGATTTCTCCGGTATTTCTGACCTAATTTTCCTTTTTTTTCCGTTTCGATATGATCTGTGTCATCATAATAAAAAGTACTTACTGCTAGTACAGGCAGGCCAAGTCCGAACAGCCTGAGCATCGGCGTGGTCACCGTATCGTTTCTATATGGAAACATGAGGCTCTCGTCTCCACAGAAGAACCCCCTCTCGAAGGGCTCCCAAAGACTGTTTGTCGCGTATATGCATAATACCACTGTAAAAATATACATAACCCTAATTATTAATATAATCTATTAATTTTTTACTACGATTTTATTTATTTATTCCATTATTACGAAAAACTAATAAATATTTATTTAATCAGGGTAAAGTTCCTTTTTTTTAGATTTTAAAAGAACAGGTAATTAAATACATATATATATTTTTAACACTTAACAACATTTAATATTTCAAATTAATATTTGAGCTTTCGTAACTTTCAACGGTCAAGTAAAGCTGGGCTGTGCGATTTGTTTTCTCTTTACTTCTACGAATTTGCTAAAAAATAGATGAACGTTGATTTTTATATTTATTCATACAGTATTAATTCTACAAGTTTTTTTAAGTCGTAAGTTAATTTTATGAAATGCTTGAATGATAAATCTTGTATTTAAAATTTAACCTAAATGAAAAAAAAATCTCATAATTATTATTATTAAGTTCATTTTTAAACTCACGTTCAATAAGTGCATTTAAAAATAGGTCCTTCTTAATTAATATTAGGTAATTTAACTTCAGTGGATATATATAAAGGATAATTGAGTACAATTTGACTTACATATCGATATTAAAAATATATCTACGAAGAACTTCTTAATCACTCGAATCGATTCTTCGTGCGACATGTTGGTCGTCCGTCGTATGAACTACTCACTAAAGATATCACTTTGTATTCCTCGCTATATACCTAAGTAGACTATCTACCTACTTATTACTATGGGTCATATAAATTGATAGAAGATAGGTAAAATCTTTGTTTATGGTAGTATAATCGTAAATAGGAAATCATGTTCCGAATTTCATAATTGATAAACATTTATGGTTCTTAATTTTTTATCAAGATTAGTAAGTAACTAAGTACCTAAATCGATGGATGAGTCTTTGATATTTTTATGAACACTAACTTTTCTTATTTATTGTGTTCCACATTTTTTTAAATCCATTTAATACACTAGGTAAGAAATAGTGCAACTAAGTTATTGTTATTTGTTAGGATTCCAAATAGATAAAAAGTCCTTCTTTCAAAATTGTTTAAAGAAATATTTTTTATTTATTTACTCTTATGTACTAAGTTTTTTTCAATAGAAATCAAGGGTCAATAATCTAATTAGCACTACATAGTAGGTAGATTTACTATATACTTCCTAGTAAATATATATAAAGTTTACTAAGCTTAGACGCCACTAAGATTTCAACGGATGCCTTTTTATTCATCATGTATATCTATGTAGGTGAGTATTAAAATTTAGAATAGCTTAGAAAAATTAACTCAGTTTCGTACACCCTTATGATTTTTCTATAAGTATGTTAAGTAGGTATGTACTTAGTACTTACATACAGCTATTAAAAATATGTCCACGAAAAACTTTCTAAGTATCCGCATAGAGTCTCCACGCGACATCTTGTATGTGTGTCTTCTAAGCACAAACTACAGTATAATGTGTAGCTTCTAACCTCTATATATATGTATATATAAATCAGGGAATAGATAACAGAGTAGAGGAAAATCTTGTATTACTATTAGATTACGTTTATTGCAAATAGGAAATATAACATCGTCATGTACGTTTTGATTTTTCTATTAATTGATTTGTAGGTACATAAATTATTTAATAAGATCGATGTTATACATAATAAGTCATTTTTAACCGACTTCCAAAAAGGAGCAGGTTCTCTATTCGACTGTTATATGTTTTTTTTGTATGTACCTATCTATGTTTGTTACTTCGCCAAATATGAATCGATTTTGATCTTTTTTTTGTTTGGTAGGTCACACTTCAGAGGTAGTCCTCTTTTTAGATTGGTGTAGATCTGATGAATATTTTCGGGGATAGAGAACAGAACTCCCCAATGGATAAGAGTAAATTGCTCGCGATCGGTGTAATAGCTTAGTAAACAGTATATTTATAAATGGTTAAAAACCTACGGTTCACTAAGCTATTATTGATTGCGAGCAATTTACTCTTATCCATTGAGGAGTTCTGTTCTCCATCTCCGAAGATATTCATCAGATCTTCACCAACTTAAAATGGGACCACCTCGTAAGTATGACCTACCAAACATATTTTTTATCAAAATCGGTTCAGATTAGGTAAATAATATAATATCTAATAAGTACATCCAAAACGATATTATTTTTGGAAATGCGCTAAGAGTTGGTACGAAAATAGTCCCACGAACTGCGACCTTTTGAGCTTTTTGAATCAATAAAACATTGATGCTAAATTAGAAAAACATTGCGTGTCAAATTATGACGCACAAAAATTAATAGCATGTTACGTATTCAAATAATAATTAAATAATTAACTTATTTATACCATCACGTACTTTCTACATGAAATCTAAACAATCTAACTACGATTTAAGCGTTTGTTAAATATTGAGTAATGTGAATGGCAATTCTAAAAATCTACCACTAGCTAGAGATGTGCGAACACTTACTAAGCCTAAACCTAAGTTTCTCTTTCCGTGGAGATTGCTCTAAGCAATAAGGCCGCCTTTGCACACAGTTGTTTTTTTCTGTTTCTTCCTTTTGTGTTGATTTCCTTTTTATGTTTTTGTGTACAAAAATTTCATCTATCTATCTATGATAAGTATAGATAGCGAATAATTTAATTTATTTAGGGTTTTAATTTAATCCTTTTTTTAAAGTTTTAATATAGGTTTTAATATGTTAATTATAATCATTGTCAGATATATTTATTTATACCTAATTTTCATAAGTTAATTTCAATAAAAGTTAGAAGTTTTATTTTTAGGTGAGTAATTTATATAAACAAATCGGAGAAGTCGATAAACTTTAAATAGGTAGGTACCTATTACAACTTATATCATAACTGTAAAAGTTAAAAATAACGTTGTTTTCAATGAACGAGATAAACTCTTATACTTATATCAGATTGGAATTTTTTTAATAATGAAAACAATAAAAATGAAAAGTCAATAAATTCAGTCAACGCCCCTAAAGGCCGGCCCGCATTATAGCGGCGCTGCAAAGTGCGGCTCGAAGCGTTAAAATATTTCAATCATCGATACATCGATAATTTACTTAAATCATTTCGCACTATAGCGCATAGAGCGGCGCTGCACAGTGCCTCGCAGCATACAGACCCCTGTCGTCAAGTTGGCACATTGTTTCGTTTGATTTTTAATTGAGGATTTATTATTGTGTAATTTGCAATGGTGCCAACATATCGTCAGGAGACAGTTACTACAGTGAACGGTTTGTAACTATCTGTAATTACTTTTATATGTATCTCTAATCTTTGAAAAGAGCAACCGCCGAGTTTCTTGCTGGTTCTTCTCGGTAGGAAAGGCATTCCGAACCACTGGTAGGTGTTTTTGACGATTCAAAAGTACTTGTAAAAGTTTGGTAAATAAAAATATTTTTAATTTTGAATTTTGTAGAGAATATTTAGAAGCGAAGCGACGCGCCGCGCAGCGCCGCTTTAATGTGGTCGGGCCTTTAGAGTCAGGGCAGTCTAGTTGACTGTTCTGTGAGTTGACCCAACAACCTTTACATTGGAGTAGGTACTACGCACATAAGACGGATCATTTCGAACAAAAATATTTGCAGCCTGCATCTCGTTCATTTCACCTCGCAAATTATTGCATCCAGGTAGGTAGGTACATCATTTGAGGAGCTGGTGAACAAAATGGTGTAGGAACTTAATTACAGAAAGTGTGTGTCTGTCTGCTAGATTTTTACGGACCATTAAATGGACGCAAAATTTGGTACAGAGATAGCTGCATCCTGGGGACTGATAGTTTATCCCGGAAACACTACACTTTTTATCCAGGAAAATCAATGAGTTCCCACGTAAATTTAACATAAATAAACGTGGATGGGCATCATCTACATATTTTGTACAGAGATAGAGATAGCTTGCATCCCGGACACAGATATACGGCCGTATTCACAAACGTTACTATGAGGTCTCGCAGTAAGCTCGAACGCATAGTGTAGGTTCCACCAATCAGATCATTGTAAATTGACGTGATACAGTCAACTGATTGGTGGAACGGACACTGAGCGTTCGAGCGCACTATGAGACCTCATAGTAACGTTTGTGAATACGGGTGTTAGGCTACTTTGGTCCCGGAAAAATTAAGGGTTTCGACGCGATTTTTAAAACCTAAATCCACGTGGACGAAGTCGCGGGCATCATTTAGCAGGCATTTAGGTAGGTTCCTAATTATTTAATTCAATGCGTATATAGATCCCATTTTTCATAATTTAGAAAAATGGGATTAGGTATTGTTTACAATACCCAAGTACTTACCTACTTAATTATATTACCTACATGCTGCAATATTTCATATCAATTACTCACTACTCACTAATCACTGGTTCGAAGTTCAATCTATAGGAAAAAACCGACCGAATGCGGGTCAGACTCGCGCACCGAGGGTTCTTTGGAAAGTTGGGAGTCCCTACAGGGGACTTATGTCGCCTGCTTACAGTGCTTACGTATACAATATACATGGTGTTATCAGAACGCTAGCAAAAACAAAGGGTTATTATTTTACTACCTAAACACAATCCAATGCCAATAAACTATATCTTGTAGTAGTTATGTAGTATTTTTCAAACCTGCAATGTATAGCGTGCAAAACTCGGGTCATTGCCTCCCCTACGACGCGGCATTGACTCCGAGTGGCCCATTTACGTAACGTTTTTTGACCTCTAGCATTAATCAGCGGATGTTTTATTTGCAAAATATTGTGAATTTTTGAAAAATACAGGTTTTTTTAAGTTGTTTGATGGTTTTATGATACTTTATTTATCAGTAATCATTAATGCTCAAGATTTTCACGATCTTGTTCCTCCTTCACAATTCTACCACAGAACAGCGAGATATCGTGATAGATGGCATCCTTATGTGATCGATATCCAATATACACTCATGAAACGTTTTGCTCAACGTTTCTGATACAAACCTCGGCGTGTAACAAGTGGTTTATCCTTCCGGCATCCGCATTTCCTGCAACCTAGGTTTAACCTAAGTAACTTCTAGGCAAGCGCGTTCCAACCCAGACCTCCTCATTTCTTTTTATTAAACATGTCTGTCGTCAAGTGTAAGCCTATCCTGATGTAATAATAAAAAAAAGTTGAAAAAACTATAACCCGACTACGGAAAAATGAGACAACTTGAACCCGACTTGGTAGTTACAAGTAAAATAAACTAAAAAGAAAGAAACAAGATAGGTGCTTAGTGCTTATCGTCTTGAGTAAGATTCAATACGAATGCCGTGGTCGTGCGTTGTCGACAGCGCATTTCTTATCCTTGATTGACGGCATTCCCAATGATTTTATTTGTCTACCAAATTAGAATAAGTATTTTCTTTTTGCTGTCGACAACGCACGACCATGTTTTTATTCTTTTATTCTTATTACATATATTACATACATAGACTGCTAAAATCATAACCCTTCCTTTCGGCTTTGCCGTAGTCGGGTAAAAAGAAAAGTCCAGATGTAGGTATCGGTTGATAATGATGAGGGTAGGTGTTCTACTCGAACCATAAACATGTAACTATGTAACGGTCATTCCCGAATCCCCATTAAAAATAAAGCTTACGGATAAGCTTGGTACTTACTTGGTAATCTAAATTAAGTATTACCACAGTTGTATTACTCTGATTACAACCATGCATTCAATACGTTTCTGGCGTGTGATTCGCGATTACGGGGGGCGTGACAGTTAAGTAGTTTGTTATCAAAATTGGTGATAGCGGCTTTAAAATATAGGCTAAGAAGCGGCCGATGCCCTAGGGCCTAGTGCAGGGAGACGCGCGGCGTTGCGCGGCATGTCCCGTTTCGGTGTTTTTAGGGTTCCGTACCTCAAAAGTAAAAGCGGAACCCTTATAGGATAACTTTGTTGTCTGTCTGTCTATCTGTCTCTCTGTCAGTCTGTTTGTCTGTCGTGACGCCTGTCATGAAAACCTGTACCCTAGTACGGAACCCTCTGTGCGTGGGTCTGACTTGCACTTGGCTGGTTTTTAGGGTTCCGTACCTCAAAAGTAAAAACGGAATCCTTATAGGATCACTTTGTTGTCTGTCTGTCCGTCCGTCCATCCGGCGTGTCTGTCAAGAAAACCTATAGGGTACTACCCGTTGACCTAGAAGCATGAAATATGGCAGGTAGGTAGGTCTTATAGCACAAGTAAAGGAATAAATCTAGAAAAGTAAGCAGGTAGGTAAAATACCGAAATTCACCGGCACTCACCAGCTTCAAACAGAAATAATAAAACATTTTGTATTATTATTGAAACAAAAACAATAAAACATTTATAAAACATTTTGGATTAGTAAATCCATGTCGGCAATGCATGTTACTAATCACGTGTATAATAAAATGTTGTACAGGCAGGTCGTTCATGCGTTGGCTACGTTGGCGGCGTGTGATTCGCCATTATCGAGGGCGTGACAATAATGCTTTATCACTACTTATTTGTCGACGTAAAGCTCTCGACACACCAAAGTGCATTAGTCCACGTAAGGTGTATACAAACCGACATCGCTGCCCCAACTTTTTTTCTTGTTCATTAGGCTTGACCACAATCACACCTGATGCAAAGTGATGATGTTGCCTAAGATGAGACAAACTTACCTAGGTAGACGCGTCCTGTCTTAGGCCACATCATTTCACAATTATTATAATACGAGTGAATAGGCATCTTCTAGGTCTACCCGACTCCGCTCTACCTTTAGATTCCGTCTGAAAGATTGCTGACATTGTACGGTTTCTTGTCTGTGCCTTTCCCATTCGTCTTTTATTATTCTTGTTTTTATTCACACAACATTTCAGCACATGTGTTCCACTGATGTTCGCTTGTCAGAATACTTGATATAAAAGGTTTGTAAACTGTAGGTTTTTTAAAAAAAAGAATATTAGCCATTTTTAATCTTGACTAACATTCCCCTTTCCCCTCCAACTAAGCGTAAAGCTTGTGCTAGGAGTGGGTACGACAATAGTGCAACGGGTGGGGTTTGAACCGGCGACCTTTCGGATTTCAGTCCGCTCCTAATAACCGTTGAACTACTGTAGGTGTTCCAACTTATTTTAAAACATTCATGATGCAGTCGGGATTGCTTTTGTAGTTTGTCTTCTAGGGAGTGTAGGGATCTTCACAGGCTGCCGGGCTGTACCTATGTGACCCAGTGCCTTTCATGGAGCAGTACGATTGGTTGGTGTCGCTGAGCTTCGATGCGTAGATAGGTTAGCCTAGCCGGCTAGCCAGAAAAAGAGTAGGCTAAGATAACGTCCAGTCATACGTATTAGGAGTGGCAGTAGGGTTAGATCATCTCTTTACATGGCAATCTTTCCAACATTGCAATATAAATGTAGTAGTGATCATAGTATCTTCAATTATAAATAAGTAGGTAAGCAGACTTGTTAATGTATCAGTAAATCAATAAACGATGATATCATGATAGAATCTTGTATTTATGGTATCTATTGGATCAATAAGATAGTAAGTCTGCCCCCTTACCGCAAAAATTGCGATTATCACATTACTATAATGCCAATAGTTGTGATTGGCTGAATTCATGTAATTCTTGCTACACCAATGCATTGGTGAGAGAGTCAACTAGATGATTAGGTACCTACTACTAACTTGGCGCACTGTATAGTTATCAAACTGGACCGGTCAAGGCATACATCATCATCATCATAATCTCCAGCCTGTGGACATCCACTGTTGGACATAGGCCTTCCCTATAGAGTGCCACCACACCCGGTCCTCAGCCTTCCTCATCCAGCCACTTCCCGCCAGTCGCTTTATATCGTCGGTCCATCGTGCTGGTGGGCGTCCCACACTACATATACGCTTGCTAAAGGCATACGTAGTCTTCAAATTAATTATTTTTGTAAGCCTTAATTATTTTTTAGAAAACACTAATTTTTTACAGGAAACTCTGTTATAGATTAATTTAGCTTATCACAGTCCAAAGTTCGATGCGGGTCAACTACACCGATAAAACGACTTGAAATAACACATTACGCAATAATAAGCTTCCGCACGTGATGTGCGTGTTTAGCTATTTTTGTTTCGTTATCTTTTACGAAATATGGGTGTGTCGCCTTATAAGAATAATAGTTTTTGCCTGTGGGTTTGCCCCCCGTTCCTACCGTCGGGAAACTTTGTTTTCGTGGGGAAATCTATCATTTTATGGACAGTTAGCGCCCACGAGGCACAGAGGTAGGTATATCGGACGGTAAGTCCACCACCCCGCTGCCCAAATGCTAATCCGCAATTGACCGCCAATTGCAGATCCATCCTCAGTAATGGGACCAACCGCCGCCGCCGCGCCCTTCGTTGAGTTGAAATATGACTTTTATGTATTAAAAGAATACATAGAATAGAATACATAGAAGTCATTGTCATTGAAGAATTAGTCTAGCCATTCAAAGAGGGAACGCTGCCAGATTCTTCGGAACCTTGCCTAAAGGAACTTCCTTTAATAATTTATTTTAGTTAAATTATAAGTATTATATTTTGTAAGGTTTTTAGTTTTAGGTTCATTATTTTAATAATAATTATTATTTAGTCATTGTTCAAAAATTCAAAATACAAAATATTTTCATTCAATTAGCCTTACAAGTACCTACTTTTGAATCGTCAAGAGCATCTACCACTGGTTCGGAATGCCTTTGCGAAAATTATATGATGAAATATTATTATCTACTTAGTAGGTATTTATAGTATTCCAAGACCTGGATAGTTTACATTTCTAGACATATCTACTTTTTACTGTGTTATAATTTAGACTTTAGACTTAACCTTTATCATAGTACTACAGTTAACAGTACATAGTGGAAAGAACACTGATAATGTATCTAACAATAATACCTACCTAAGATAACCCAATCTAATAGGTCGATTACGTACATTAAGGTCACTGTGGTTACCCCCGGAGGAGTCTTACTATCGCACTAATACTTAGCTACTCTAAATTGCGGAAGTGTGTTTATATGTTGGATCGTCATTCAATCACTATGATATCACTAGATTTGTTTAGTGAAATGGTCTGAGTTGTGTCGTTTTAACAACTCGCGGGAGTTAGTCAAATCCCTGAGGGATATGGCCAACTCCCGGTTTATACCGATACGGGGTGTGAGTTTTATTATAAACCTCATGTTCCTTCCAAGTTAGCTCGTTTCCATCTTAGATTGAAATTGTCTAAACTGCACTGTAGGAAAGGCATTCCGAAACAGTAAGTAGATGCTTTTGACGATTCAAAAGTAAAAGTCTAATTTTGTTTTCTTTTTTTAAGAATATTAACCATCTTAAATGACTAATATTCCCCTTTCCTCTCCAACTAAGCGTCAGGCTTGTGCTAGGAGTAGGTACGACAATAGTGCAACGGGCGGGGTTTGAACCGTCGACCTTTCGGTTTTCAGTCCACTCCTTTACCGGTTGAGCTATTGAGGCTCTAAAATAAAATTATTTTTTAATTGAATAAAATTTTTTTTTTGTTTTTTTTTTTGTCACTTACCTACCAGTACTTACCACCAAGTGTGCTCGCATAAAAAAGGCGTGAGTCGCATTGAAACGAACGCAGGCCGAAAATTAGTTAGTACGTACATAGGTACTATATGAAAAACAAAATGACAATGGTCATAAATAATTTAATTTCCTTTTTAAAATTACAACAAAAAATAGCACACAAAAAAAATACTGACAGTTTAATGCACATTGAAATTATACTTAACGATGATTTATTATTATTAAACTTTAGGACCAGCAAACTATCTGAGCAAAAAGCATCACTGCATGCCTGAGAGTTTGCCATAATATTCTCAAAAGCGTATATTCCGCCAATCTGTCTTCTCCTGGCGGGGAGACTGGACTAAATCCTTCTCATACTATGAGGAAACCGGTGCTCAGTAGTAGACCGACCATGGGTTGAAAGTTGGTAATGAGGATTACCTTTCGACCCGCAAAGAGACGTAAATAAAGCGCATTTTCTCAAGTTGTTTGCCGGTCACTGTAAATACCTACCTTTATCTCATTAACTATAATTGTGGAATGTTATTTTATGTAACTACGTATTTAACATAACTTATCCTATGGCTACTAAGTACTATAATATAATACAAGAGTTCAGAAAAATAAATACAAGTTTCAATTCTATGCATTTCAACTAAGAAGAGCATCGTCATACTTGAAATCTAAACTTATACATACATTGTTTTTAATGGCACAATTATTTAATAGATATATGAAATGCACATAATTACAGTAAAAAACGTAGTAGAGTAGGCACAGCGCAAGTGGGCAATTTTAGAAGTTTTAGATAACTCTCAAATAAATACGAGTACTAAGAAAGACCACAGGGAAAGACAATTCATTCATTCAACCAAAAAAAAACCCGCCAAGTGCGAGTCAGACTCGTGCACCGAGGGTTCCGTACTCGGGTACTTTTTTAGACATTTTTCACGATAAATCAAAAACTATTTGCATAAAAATAAATAAAAACCTGTTTTAGAATGTACAGGTAAAGCCCTTTCATATGATACACCATTTGGTATAGTTATCTTGCTTTGCAGATATAAACACATTTTTTTTTTTAATGATGTAACAACAAATTCTCTGTTTTCAGATTTATTCCTTTGCTTCTGTTATAAAACCTACCTACCTGCCAAATTTCATGATTCTAGGTCAACGGGAAGTACCCCATAGGTTTTCTTGACCGACACGACGGACGGATGGACGGATGGACGAACGGACAGACAGACAGACAGACAACAAAGTGATCCTATAAGGGTTCCGTTTTTCCTTTTGAGGTACGGAACCCTAAAAACGGGCCGAATTGAGAACCACCTCCTTTCTGAAAGTTGATTAAAAATAATAGGTATGTAAATTAAGTAGAGTCTGAAATCCATCATCTTTTTCTGAAAAGCGGGTCATCGGGATAGCACAGGTCTCGGCAACATCTCTGGTGGAGCGCTTTCCCAGGACGCGGGCGGTCCGTATTTCTTTGGTTTCAATATGAAGATAAACTGAAATAATATTAGTACATTACTATACAATGACGTTCGGAAAGATTGTTCTAAATCCGAAGTCCTAACCCAAAAGGGAAGAAGTTTAATCCAAAAGGGAATCGCCATAGTCATCGAATCGTAATAAACAGCTAGATGATGCCCGCAACCTCGTCCGCGTGGATTTAGGTTTTTTATAATCCAGTGGAGATTCTCTACATTCCCGGAACAAAAATTTGTCTATCTCAATTTCCGGGACGCAAGCTATCTTGGTACCTTTCGTATAAATCGGATAAACAGATGGGCCTTTAAGAATCTATTGGAGACCTTTTGATTTTCCGGGATAAAAAGTTGCCTATGTCCGTCCCCGGGATATAAGCTAACCCTGTATCTTTCGTCAGAATCGGTTAAACTGTTGGGCCGTGAAAAGGTAGCAGACAGACACACTTTCACATTTATAATATGAGTATGGATTTGCTTTATAGCATCAGAACTCGCTTAGTAACACTCACCACAACAACGCCATAAAGTGCGCCAATGGCGAAGCCAACGGCCACGTCGCTCCAGTGGTGCATGTGGTCCACCACACGCGACAGCCCTACGTACCACGCACCGATAAGTAATGCGAACTGGAAGCCGTGACGTAGGAGTTTGGAACCGCGCCATTTGCCTTTCACTTGGATGTAGAACTGAAATAAAAAGCATAGATGCTGAGTATTTTTGAATTGGTTGATATTCATGACAAGATTTGGGAACCAGTTGGAATTTGGTGATCGAATCTTACAGATCTGCAAAAAATAATGTTAAAAAGTTAAGTCAATGTAACTCAGGCTCGAAGAAGTACTGGCAGAATTATGGAGCTTGCCCGGTTATAGAAAACAAGAATGAAGTATTCTCTTCATCATTCTATGGGTAGACCTGGTTTATGAATTTTTATTTATTCATAGACCAGCACTTGGCTTCTATCAGATTTGGTGACAAGTGATGAAACGCCTAAGGTGGAGTGTGCTTGCCTAGAGTGATTCCTCTTCACTTGTGATTTGAAGGTACCTATATCAAACGTGAAGGGGAAAACTGACCCATCAAAAACATTTCATGTAAAAAAATAGCCAAGACTCACAAGTTCATAATGTTTTCACTGTTAAAAAGTTATGAGATCTCTAGTAGAGCCAAGCCCCTAGCTGAGCTTAGATTTGTGCTGGCCATGGGAGCTATCCCAAGTCCAAAGTATATAGCTTTTAAATGTTCTTGACTATATGACATTTATAACAATAAATAACAAATCACTCTACTTACAAGCTCTGATTCTACAAACCCTACATCTTGGTAAAAAAGGACGGCTTGGCCGTTTAATGTTCGTAAAACTAATACATGACATAACATATTTTAAGGCCATAAGGAATAGTTTGTTCGACAATTACTAATTTGTATTGTACTTCGTTATGGTCGCAGAAGCTTTATTTTAAAGGTGTCCACTTTTCGCCCGTTTCGGTACCCAACATTTTTGCTTTATAAAGATTGTGAAGTTCTTTCAGTAAGAAAGTTGTTCATATTGAGTATATTATTGAAACAGCATAGTGAACTAACGTATGACGCTTCTCATCTAAACAATCGTAGAATACATAAAGTAGCAAGCATACCACATAAATTAAAAACAGCTTTCATTGAAAAATTTTACTGCTTCCAGGGGCCTCATATATATAATAAAGTTAATGCATTGACACATATCTACCCACTAAATAGAACTAATTGCAAAAAAACACTAATTTCATACTTACATAAATTATCTTATGAAGACACCGAAAATTTACTTACCACTTTTAAATAACTTATACAAACTGAAGTTATAGATTTCATCTAAATACCCTCGAAACTTTTCACACTATTGTATCTTACACACCCTCTCTCATATACACACATACACACACAGATAGCAGACATACATTATAGGTACTATATTAGTCTATTTCCGAGAGAGGTCATCTAGTATGTATATATGTAGGTATATATTAAACTTCACCATAACATAATCTTAAATTCTGTAAGGGGAGAGCCCTGATGCCTATAACACAAGTGTACAACTTATTTTAGGCATCAGTGGCTTAACCTAATTTCTTGTTGTAATTTTTTATGGGGAAACAATAAAGATTATTATATTATTATTAAGCTATTCCGGGCTTAAATGTTATTTCAGATAAAAAATCCACGAACTGTCAACGGCCAAGCCGTACTTTTTTACCAAGATATAGGGTTTGTAGAATCAGAGCTTGTAAGTAGAGTGATTTGTTATTTATTGTTATAAATGTCATATAGTCAAGAACATTTAAAAGCTATATACTTTGGACTTGGGATAGCTCCCATGGCCAGCACAAATCTAAGCTCAGCTAGGGGCTTGGCTCTACTAGAGATCTCATAACTTTTTAACAGTGAAAACATTATGAACTTGTGAGTCTTGGCTATTTTTTTACATGAAATGTTTTTGATGGGATTTCATTTCTTTTTGGCAGGTGCCCTAGATTTTTTTGGATCTATTTCTTGTAGGTACATCATTTTCATGGCCCACTCTCTATCGTTACCTCTTTTTTTTAAAGCTTTTATTCAACTTGCAATGTACTCGTATGTAAATATGTTTGTTCGGGTGGAATCTTGCAACTCAATTTTGAAGCAGATATACCAAACTTCAGTCTTTTAGGACTTCAGGAAACACAGATACTTGGTACGTTTGATAAATCTGCCACGGACATCTTATCTTGAAAACTTTAGTATTCGAGTAACAGATTTTACAGATATGCATCTCATATACGAGGGGATGAAGGGGGACCCGATTTCTTAATTTATCTGTTGTTCATAATTCTTGAAATTCCTGCTTAATGCCAAATTTCAGTCTTCTAGGACTTCAGAAAGTACCCTAGAATTTGTGACTAGAAGTTTTAACTGTCAATAAATCTGAAACTATAAAAGTTAGACAATTGATAGTCAATGCGTTTAATCAATCTGCCAAGGACATCTTATCCTGAAAATATCAGCATTCTAGCGACAGAATTCACAGATTTGCTTCCCCCATAAGAGGCGTAGAGGGGGGGAAATTTCCAATTTCTTAATTTTCCTGTAGTTTGTATGCAATTTCTAGTCTACATACCAAATTTCAGTCTTCTAGGACTTCGGGAAGTACCCTAGAATTACAGACTAGAAGTTTTGACTGTCAATAAATCTGAAACTATAAAAGCTAGACAATTGATACTCAGTGCGTTTAATAAATCTGCCAAGGACATCTTATCCTGAAAATATCAGCATTCTAGCGACAGAATTTACAGATTTGCTTTTCTCATAAGAGGCGTAGAGGGGGGGCAATTTCCAATTTCTTAATTTTCCTGTAGTTTGTATGCAATTTCTAGTCTACATACCAAATTTCAGTCTTCTAGCACTTCGGGAAGTACCCTAGAATTACAGACTAGAAGTTTTGACTGTCAATAAATCTGAAACTATAAAAGCTAGACAATTGATACTCAGTGCGTTTAATAAATCTGCCAAGGACATCTTATCCTGAAAATATCAGCATTGTAGCGACAGAATTTACAGATTTGCTTTTCTCATAAGAGGCGTAGAGGGGGGGCAATTTCCAATTTCTTAATTTTCCTGTAGTTTGTATGCAATTTCTAGTCTACATACCAAATTTCAGTCTTCTAGGACTTCGGGAAGTACCTTAGAGGTTTTGAGTAGAGGTTTTGATGATCATCAGTGAGGGACGAAATCGGCGTATTTTAGGTATCAATAAATCTGTAACTATAAAAGCTAGATATTTGAAACTTGATATATTTGGTGAATTTGCTGAGGACACCTTATATTGAAAATTTCAGCTTTCTAACGTCATCCAGACCGAAGTTATGACGGGTCGAAAATACGGCGAAACACTTCGAGAAAAAGGTACGTAGCGCCCCGGCCGCCGTTTGGCTCGTCTTGGCGGGGGCACTGCCGTGCCCCCTGATGCCGGAAGCCAATTCATATCCTAGCAGCTAGGGAATTTAACCATGTACGTAGGTACGTGGAGCTTACTCTATGATAGAAAGGTATAATTGTTCTCTTGGGGAGCCCCTCAAGTCCAAAGGTGTTCAATACGTAGGCCCCTACAATTGTTCTCTTGGGGAATCCCTCAAGTCCAGAGGTGTTCTGTGGCTAGGCCACTGGTTTATGAATTAACTTACAATGAGGAACACAGCACTGTACATGGCGAAGCTGGAGTGTGCGCTAGGGAAGGAGAGCCGCATGTTTGTGAGGCGCGCCGAGTCCGCCTCTGGGCCAGCGCACGTGAACTCCTGGATGTAGCCCAGAGTGTTGAGGGTTGATGATGGGACTGGCACTGGTTGACAGACCTGGAATTTGAAAAATTAGGGTATTTAGGATCCGTTAAAATCATTAAGGACCAGTTCTTCTTCTTCTGTTCTTCTGTGATGCTTCTTAGGTAAACTTATGGTAGGATGAATACAGAAGGATATGGGAACACGCCACATTATTTTTCTTAGAAAACTCCTACCATTAAGTGATTAGTGAACTTTGCAACTGTGCAATGTGGAGTCTACATCTCCTGAGGATGAAAAGTGACTTCGCAATTGTTTTGTGTGTCTTCTGAGTTTTTGAGGATTTGTGTTGAGCTGTGTGTTGGTGCCTTGGTAGTGCGTGCTGCTTGCTTGATTACTTCTTTTTCCTGCATAGTTTGTTGTGCGATTATAGTGAATTGTGTTTTTCTTGTGTATTACGGATTTCCGCGAAATAACGCCTGCTTCTATCCGACACAAAGAACTTACATCAAAGAAATGCGGCCTCAGCCTGCCGATGACGTATTTAGCAGAGTTCACAGTGAGCTGCTGGCACGCCGCACCGAAGGTGAACACTCCGATCGACGTGTAGCTCTCCCAGAGCCAGCCAGGGACCAGGTTTCCGAAGAGGAACTTGTCGCCTACGCCCTTCCCTTGCTTATCCCGAACTAATTCCACGATTATTATCTGAAAACAGATTATTTGTTTTTGGCAGTTTACTAGTAGGCAGGGTTGGTATTGTTGTTACATATTAAAAAAACAGCATTAATCAAAAATGTTTTTTTTTTTTTTTCAAAAAACTGTTTTTCTTCCACCTCTATTGGCCTGGCTCATATTTTGGTTACGTGACCCGAGAAGCTGGGAGGGCGCGTAAACTCTTAGGAAAAAAAGAGAGAGTTAAAATGAGACGATAGAAAGAGAGGCATTTCTCTCCTTCACCTTTGAGGTGCAGTGTTGTGCGAGCTGAATTGCATTGAGTGGAGAGCTGAGTTTGAGTTGTTATTAAAAAAAGACATGTGCCTCGACTCCACTCTTCTTCTCTGTCTTCACTCCACTAGTATGCATTGTACCTAATAGAATTTTAATGGCAAATATGTTAAGCAGTGCTTACCGTAAAAATGTTGAGAGCAAAGCCGACGCCCGCCAGCAGGCCTTCCGATATTTGCTGCTGCTTGTACGGCAGCATGAGGGACAGATCATTGGCGAAGTAGCCCCGGTGATAGGGCTCCGCCACCAGTTGTATTACTAGCAGGGGTACTGACACTGAAAAATACAAAATATATACGACTTTGTAGGGTTCCGTACCTTAAAAGGAAAAACGGAACCCGTATTGGATCACTTTGTTGTCTGTCTGTCTGTCTGTCCATTCGCCCGTGCGTCGTATCTGTCAAGAAAACCTATAGGGTAGGTACTTCCTGTTGACCTAGAATCGTGAAAGGCAGGTAACTAGGTAGGTTTTATAGCACAAACTATACGTATCAAATGGGGTATCATATGAAAGGGCTTTACCTGTAAATGGAACAGATTTTATTTATTTTTATGCATAATAGTTTTTGATTTATCGTGCAAAACGTTGGAAAAAATACCCGAGTACGGAACCCTCAGCGCGCGAGTCTGACGCGTACTTGTTTTTAATTCTGATACAAGGTAGCCCTTGACTACGATTTCACCTGATAGCAAGCGATGATGCAGTCTAAGATGGAAGCGGGCTAACTTGGAAGGGGGATGGCAGTTTCATTAAACCCATACCCCTGATTGGTTTCTACAAGGCATCTTCGGAACGCTTGGCGGCCAGGCGCGATCCAGCCCTCAATAAAGATTGTGGTTACAGTGTGGTAGCTACGCTTAACGCTGACCGGGAGAGTTGCCAGTATTTGCAAGATTTTTTTCATTTTTTTTTGATGAAAATAGACTTAGAGAAGAGATTACTTCTGTCGATCTCAATAGATCGTGAAAGTGTTACGTCACAATTTTTCTAGGGTTGCTGTCCGCGCTTGTTGGCGCCACAGCTTTGCCGATAGGATGGTAACTAGTCCACCAACTTAACCATGCTTTTACTAAAGAGGATCAAAACATGAGTTTGTTATTTTGATAACCTGAAGAAGATAAATAGGTGGCAAAATAATCCATGTTATCTTTTCGATTACGTTGATATTTGATTGTGATCGAATAAAGTGCGGTAATTTTACTAGTAATTGAGATTTGACTCACTACATACATACTTAAGTACATTACTCATTATTTTTCTTTTAAAATGATATGAAATTAAAACTACGTACTTTAAGTAATAGTGCGTTAGTATTTATTTTTAACCAATTATTCACGCTATACCTACCTATCAGTTTTTAAGTATGTAGAAGGTATGTAGGTATAGTAGGTATATCTATACCTAATCTATGTTACCGTACTTATTTTTACAGTCAATAAATACCCAATAGGTATTTTAAATTCCTTTCGGGCAAATAAATTAGTAAGAAATATGGCTACGGCTATGAATTATCTTCTGTTTAAGGTACTTATTACCTACTACTTACTACGTGCTTATTATACCTACTAAATACACCGCATAATTTACATGTATATTATCATATTCATATTTTTGTGAAGACTACCGATCGTAAGCTGCTGCCTTTAGTTATTTAAAAACTCTTTATAAGAAATATTATAATTTAAACAGTGTCATCGTCACTTAGGTTATTATGACTGAATTTAGAACATCAGGAAAAATTAATTTACACAAAGATAACACTACCAAAATTCAGATAGTTAGGTAGGTAAATAGCGTTTTTTATCTCCGCAGAATCTAATGACCTGGTTGCTGCAATTACACGGTATTGTACTGCCACTTCCTTATTATATTTTATAAAAGGCAATAGCTACGACTGATTGTTGAGATTTTCTGCAAAATGGATTTAGGTATTGATACGTAAATAAAATTATGAGAATTAGCTCTCATAATTTTATTTAGGTGCGTACCAAAATATCAATAAATCCAGTGTTTCTTGGAGCTTGGAGTTTCTCTACGTGATCAAATCATGCAGAAATTCATTGCACTGGCAAGTGACTTCTACAACTTTTTGCAGAAGTAGGTAATAGGTAGGTAGGTAGGTATAAGCTTCTTGCATTGTTTAGTATGTGAATACTCGCAGCAAATCAACTTCTGCAAGTTTTTATATAGTAGGTACTTGTAAAAGCAATTACATGACAAGGCCAGAGACGTGTCTTGGACTCTTGGCCTAAGTGGAGCAACTTAATTCGCCAGTTGGTCAAAAAAATAACAACACTGTTTACACTCTGTAAGTCTGTAGTCTGTACTGGCACTGAGTGGATGCCTACCTACTGGTCTGTCAACGGGCCCACGCTGATTCACGCATTCGCATAGTAGGTATGTCTAACGTGTTTCGGACTGTACGGACTAAGACTAGGCCTTAAATAGGGATAAAAGCCCCAGTACTCATATCGTTGATGCGAATTGCGATCCTATTTAAGGTTTAAGGACGTTTCCGCTATCTGATACGCCCGATACCGATTAACTACTGATATCTGGATAAGTCTATCGATTCGTTTAGTGATAAGTAGGAAAAATTCAAAGATAAGCAAGTTGTCTCTTCAGTGGGAGATTCTCATGAGTAAAGCACAGTGGCATCCTTCATTCTAGGTACTTAAACCTATGTATACTGAGGTCAGTATAAAATTTTCTCTTGTAGGAGGTAGGTAGATAAGTATTAAGTATTTCTTTTTTTTTTTCATGAGGCGATCTAATTTAATTTTACTTTGGGAGTGGTGAGTGAGATGAAAATTTAAACTATTAATGATAGAGGAATTTGTTGTAAAGAACCATGCCATCGGTTTTGTTTGAAAGAAAATAATAATTACTACCTATTCAAAGATTTTCACATACACTGGCCGGTAAACGAGCCCACATATTTTCAAAAAAAAAAAAAGAATCGACCCTAAGCGATTTTGATTTTATAGTGGTTCGATGGGATTATTTATCTATAGAGACACCTACCTAGATTTAAAAGATTTTCTAAGCGATTGCATTATGACCTTAGCAGGTCCGTGATGAATTAAAGGCATTGGAAGGTAAACAAGATTGTTAATAGGTACATTATTAGATATTATGTACTTACTTACCTACTATGTACCTAGTACCTACTACAATTTTTTATCTTTTTAGGCTCTGGGTTCTAATTTTTAAAGTCTCTAACTTCAAAGCCAAATAGATCACGTTCAATGGCGTCAAACGTGGCACGCGCCAAAAATATAAATATGTAACCTACCCTACATTTTTTATAGTTACCTAAAGATAAAAAAATAATGAAGATACCTATCTTTTTCAATTGATTTAGGTACAGACAGTAAATCAGCGATGTAAAACAATGGAAGCATATTTAACTTTAGTGGCTAAATACGTACAGTACTTATTAAATCTACCTTTTCTTAACAAGTACAAGTCGGTATGATTATTGATTATACATACCTGTATAATACTTCATAAACATACGTCATAAATAGGTAATGTATGAGGATAAAATAATAATGTACTAACTAGGTAGGTATCATCTACAAAATACAAGTGAGGTAAATAACTTCTTAGCTATGGTATAGTTCAATATTGTATTCGCCAAGGATTTTAGACGATTATCATGGGCTAGAATAATGTTGGCATCCAATAGGTATACTTACTCAATATCCATTAGCAACTAGGTTAAAAAAACTTCAATCAAGATTCGTATAAAACCAGCAATGTATTTCATACTAACGTCAAAAAACTACTGAAAGCTGTGACTGCTTTTGGATGAAAGTAGACTGATTCACCTCAGGACATGCGCAGGAGTATACCTATTACCTATCCTCAAAACATACGTACGATTTACTACTAACTAGGTATTTAATAAACCATAAATAAAAATCTCACTCACCGCATGCTAATACAAAGAGGTCCAGTATAATTTTCAGCATCAACTTGTCAAACGCCATTTCATATTAGGTAGTCACAAATTCACCGTTTTTTTGCGCAGGACATTCATTTAGTCACCAAACAAGTTTAGATCAACGTTCATTTACCGTTAAAAATAAATCATTTAAATGTATTTTTTGTGTGTTAATATCGAAAGCGACCGTTTCGTTAGCGAATTGGAATCTCAATGATAAAGCATCGCTGATAAAAAAGGCAATCTCTAAGTGGGGTAGGGTTAGTCATTATATGCGAAAAAGCCTCAAGTTTTACTCTGAATTTATGTCTAATAGAATTTACTTTGTATTAAAAGTATTATTGGTATAAGCTGTGTTAAATTTCAACGTTACTTATAACAATATATTTGCAAGACTGCAAGAAAACTAATGTGGGTGTTTGATAAACTTAACCAGCTGTGCAGAATGAACACTTTTGTCATAGCATTTTAGTTCATATTCTCACACATCAAGGATTAAAGTTCTGTAATATTTGATTTTCAACTGTTTGTGGTCCTGAAATGTGGAACAGTAAACTTTACTTAAGTAGCGTACGCTATTAGCAACTTTATTGCAATGAAATAATGATAAAATTCCAATACAATTCCTATTTCATTATCTGTGAACTGTTGGCGCCATCTATGTACGAATATAGAAACAAGGATACCGACATTAAGTTTACTATAGGTTTTGAATACATTCTCATAGGTGACGCTACAAGTTTCATTTTTGAATTCAGTTTCCATAATTTCCAAGATTTTCACATTTCATTTTTTAAGGACTCAATTAAAAATAGGCATCGTAAATTCAGAACAGTGTTTATTATGCTTCAGTGTTAAAACTATGTACATTATAAAACCTTAAAATTAAATAGCTGCCAAATAAAAACTAGTGCTAGGCAGTGCGTTCTCCAAAACTACAATATAAAATAAATAAGTGCATTAAACATTGTACAATACAGCTTAGATTCTTTATTTAAGACAACATTTTATATAACTCTAAATGTAAATATTATGTACCATGTGTTGTCAGTTGACACATATCATTCTCTTCTTTATATCATTAACACATTTAGGCTGGCCGCATATTTTATCAGAAAATTTTGAAAAAATCCGAGATGCGCCGCCGCGCCGCCGACCGATCGCCCGATCCGCTTCCATCTCATAAGAACGAGAGAGAGAAAGAGATTAGAGCGATAAAAAATTAGGCGTTTGTTAAACTTGTGTTGCAATGCTGTGCTAGCTGAATTGCACTTTATTGCGTTGCAATGATATTAGAAGCAAAAAGAGGTAGATAAGTTATACGCGGATTGCAAGTGGCACGTTAAAACTAAGCTAATTAGCAAACCTGAGCTCAGTCGCCAGCGTGGTTGCCAACAACGAAACAACCGAAAATGCCTCTTTTTCTTCTAATATCATTGTTGCGTTGCAACAAGAGTTGCTATTTATTTAAACGTCTGTGGAGTTAGCCTTCTATACCAAAAAGGTAATATTAAGTATTCTGTGTTACTAGACCCTGCAGACTGTAAAAAGATTTCGAAAGTACACGTCTTCTGAGTTCTGATGTTCGCAGAGTGAGTGTGACAGAAAGGTGACAGAAAATGTCTGAGAATATAGGTACGGCCGGCCTTATTGTAATAGCAAGTATTTTCTAATTTAACAATGTTTGTTAAAAACATTTAAAGATGTATGTACCTTTTCATTTTTAAATCATAATTCATGAACGACTCCAGTTTTTTAAGTTTTTCCACTCAATTTTTTTACTGTTTTTGAGTGGTTTTTCAATGTGCCAACTAAATTTTACTTTTATATTGTGCCCATCTACAATGTTTAAATGTCTCTTATGTTATAATATTTTAATACATTAAATTGTGATATTAACATTATTATTTATCAACTTAAATCGGGGTAACTTTGCAATGTAACTTTGAAAAAAACTGTAATGGAATATAAATTTTTGGGGGTATTAAGTTATCGATATATAGCTATATAGTAAGGCAGACAAAACATTTAAACGTCCAAAGCTTCATTAATAAGCAACAAAATTGCCCCGATTCAAAGTAGGTAGGTACATTAGAATTAACAAGAATTTTCGAAATTTCCTATTTACAATAAATAAGCACAGTTGTTTTGATACGCCTAATAAACGCTAATTTAGCAATTCTAACAAACCACTGCAATATTTTTTATTTACATTTTCTTTAATCGGCTTTACGGCTTTGGGGTCTAGCCTTTTTATTTACACCTCTAAATATATCACAGAATAAAAATACAACCCAACGTCTCCAAGACAGGGTATTTTTATATCTATATCTACTAATAAATAAATGTGCCTTGTAATTTTTTTTACTACAAAAAAAAGTGAGTAAAATGCACTCAAATTCGTTATGATAAAAGACCTGTTATAATTTAAAAAATATCTTAATGATAATATAATTGTACTATAAACTAAGGCTACCTTGATGTTTGAATAAATTATATAAAATAAGTAAATATACATTTAAATTAGAGTAGTCATACTGTAAGTAGAAAGGATTTAGAACGAATACTTTTTTATGTGCTTAGCTAGTATAATTTATATTATTATTACGCCAACACCTTATAATAATATTATATCTTAATATTTTCTAAACCAATAAAGTTAGCAGCTTTAGGGCCGATTTCAATTTCCAAACAACGTTTAACTGAGGGCCGCCATTTTTTGAAACACTTGTGATACGAGTAAGTGTCAAAAGGCATATCTATGTAGCCTGTGTCACACAGACAAGCGTATTTTGTACTTTTTTTTAAACACGATTGTAGTGCGCTTTGCCTTCTGGTGTTTTATATTATCTTTGACTGAGGATTAAGTTTGACAGTTTTTGTATTTGAAATCTGTCAAAACGCCGCGTCAGTTACAGTTTATTTGGAGTTTGAAAATCACCCTCAACTTACACGTTTTATATAGCCAAAATATCTGTAAAACTTAACACGTATTTTCTTAGTATTTACTTTTAACTGATGTGATGATGTAAGGTGTCATTTAATAAAAATGCACCTCGTGTATAAATGCCTTTACATTTCATTTTACACTGCACAATAGTGCACATGCTATGTGCAATTAAATTCATGTTGCATTCATTGAATTATAGGCTTTAAAATAAATGCTATAAGTGCTTAAACCGCGTGTACGTAAATAAATCTCTATGCGTAGTAAAGTTGCAACAGATCTCATAATACTGTCATACAAGCAATTTAAACGTGACAAGCCGACAAATTGACTTAATATGAAATGTGCATCTGTATGGAAGACAGGAGGTTAAAATAATAATCTGTGGAAATATGTTATCGACCACGCAGATCGATTGTGCTTCTGTATAGAAAGTTGGGACCCGCGCACTTATATCAAATTCAGACGTACACTTTATTAGGCTTGACGCATATTGGTTACTATCGCCTGATCATTACTCCGTTACTCAAAAAAAGGAGTGTAATGTTTTCAGGGTATGTCAGTTTTTTTATTCCACGAAAATTTCTAAATGGCTGAACAGATTTGGATATAATGGGGTGTGATTAGAAACCTTACGTCATTCCGAAGACTGGCTATAAAATATTTACAAAAAAAGTTGGCAATCAAAAAGTGTACAATGGTACCAACTTTTTTTAAATAAAAATAGCGAGCAGACGAGCAGGCGGGTCACTTGATGTTAAGTGATGACCGCCGCCTATTTGTACATTCTGGTACCTTTGCAGTACCAGAGGAACAGGATTGTTTTTGAATAAATGCTTTTTGAGTTTGAGTTTTTGAGATCGGCCCAGCACCGATCTCAAAAACTCAAACTTACCGAACTCACACACAAACCAGGAAACGGTATTCATACTTCGCTATACATACCCACTTAACATTCAGAGTGTGATCATTATAATGGGTGTCGCTGTACCGTGAACATTTTACAGTTACCTACATGAAAGGACTCGAACTATACATAGACACCAGTTTTACATTAACATGCTACACAAAATTGTGGTTCTTCTAGTCTCTGGGCTGGTTTTCACACTTAAACGTTTCCGTCTGTTGTGCGTAAAATTGTAGTTAATTCGGTTGTAGATACACTTATTGGCTTTTCCCAGTGATAAATTAGCATAATGCACTTCGCTAATCTCATGTATTTTGAAGGAGGAGAGAACACAAAGGAGATTGGCCGGTAAAAATTCTCGAAACTAAATGAAAATGCTATCCCTTTCATTATGCTTCCTGCAGAAACGAATAGCACTAGGCTAATCAATTTAGTTAAGAGATTTTATACAACAGTATTGTCCATAATATCTAAATAATATTATATTGCATAACGTATATTTATCAATAACGATATCATATTTAAATCTTTTTTATACATGATTCCAATCAATATTTTTAACTACACACTCTAATATTTTCTTTTTTTTACAGGAAAAGTTTTTATTCGTTTACGAAAATGATAACTTTTTATTCCTAGATCTAAATAATACAGTTTATAGCTATTTTTCTTAATTGACACTTTAGTATTTTCTAACTCGAATAAATATGCAGCTATCTACCGACATGCCCTTCATTACTGTTTCAGATATTAGGTCTGAAAGTGCTTTTAAATTTTAACGATCGAATGCGGTAAATTAACGATTTATTCCGTTTAGCCACCCTAAAATAACCACTCTAGGGTGCATACTCGGAAATATGTGCCTGTCTATCTACCCGATAACGGGATTTGTATATCAATTTTTAATCCGGGGCGAATAGATAGATACTCGTTTACGAGTTTACACCCTAGGGTGGCTGTTTTAGGGTGAATAAACGGAATAAGCGAAAACCTACAATAATTATTTATTATATTTACGTAATAATGCACCAGTCCCTCTAAATAATATGTGATACGTATAAATACAAAATACTCTATGATTTTAGAGAACCATATATAACTAAAGAAACAATAATGTCCTACATTTATTAACTACATCTAAAAACAAAATTGTGTTTCATTTTTCAACAACAATTTAACAGAGAAAATGTATGCAGTTTCTTACGTTTCCATATTTTCTATTTGGGGATTAGTTACGCTTCGCATTCGCAAATTATATAGATGCAATCTAAATCGAAGACAAACGCGATTGCGACTAGCCAAATATTTTTATTTTGATCCTAAAAATCACTTAACAATATTAAGCGCTGCGTAAAGACACCCTTTACTGTATTTAATAAGTAGTAAATAGTCATTTTTGTGAATTTTTCTATCTTACACTGCATCACCCAATTTCACCAACCAAATACCAGGATCTCATAAATTCAAAGAGTTCGATCATCGAACTCGACACAGTCATTCATATAAACTGAAAACTGCTTACGTTAAAAGAGTTCAGACTTCAAAGGTCCATATACTCATGGGAGATCCACGACACGTTCGGGGGTCATGGTTCCTCTTCGCTCAAGGAACTATGAGACTCAGGGGAGTGTCAGACGTTCCATCCGGTGGGTGAGCGGGTGTTGCCGTTGGTGGTTAGCTCGTTGTCGTGGTGGTTGGCTGACTGCCGTCGCGGCGTTTTGCGGAGGCCGGAGACAAATGAGAACTGTGAAAAACCAATGTTTTTTTTTACCCGACTGCGGCAAAGTCGAAAGGAAGGGTTATGATTTTAGCAGTCTATGTATGTATATATGTATGTGGGTAGGTATGTATGTGGGTAGGTATGTATGTGGGCATGTATGTTTGTATCCAGATTCTGTGTGTTCCACCGTAGCGCCTAATTTATTTAGAAAAAAATAATATGTGAATAGAATAGAATATAATAAATTTTCATACAAATAAATTTTTACAAGTGCTTTTGAATCGTCAAAATAATTTACCATCGTGTCATCTTTACGCGCAGTTGCAGTAAAACTTAACAAGTGCGAGATATGAAATTAGTCAGCAAAAGATTTTATCCTAATTACTTACACAGTAAATGAAAAAGTAGAGCTTTTAATTAATGGTATGAAGTACTTCATATTATGACTTCGATAAAAGGTGGCAGCTTAAAAACAGCCGTTCTGTTTGGCAGTCATTTTGGTAAAAGTGACGTTTGAACCATAACTCCCATTCGAAAAATGTGTCTGTCTATCATCAAGTTGCTTCTAGAATTTGTATGAAAAGAAAGGAGCTTGCTTTCACATGCTTCTCAAGTACCAGGCAATTATAACCACGCAGCAATCCAAAATGAACTTACAATGATAATAGCGTAGAGCAGTCCGATACTGAAGCCGGTGAGAACATCGCTCCAGTGGTGCTTGTAGTCGGAGACTCGAGTCATCACGGTGTACCAGGCCATCATGATCAACACGAATTGTATACCGTGACGGAGGAGCTTCGACCCGCGCCAAGTAAAACGCTTTTGAAGGTAGAACTGAAATAGAATAAGCACACGGTTAAAAACAGTAGGTAATGATGGATTCAAGACATGGTCGCTAACTATGGGTCTCATAAGAAAGCTTAGAGTGACTCAGCGAGAGAGTTACATTCAGAGTTACTCTACAGTCTACGTGATCAAATCAGAAATGAATAGATTCGAAGAAAACTCAAAGGAACCGACTCAGCTCAACGAGTCGCGAAGCTGAAGTGGCAATGGGCAGGACACATAGTTCGAGAGAGCGATAGTCATTAAGGACCTAAGGTGCCGGAATGGCAACCTCGCAAAAGAATGCGCAGGGCTGGTAGACCACTCACTAGATCGATAGATGAGATCAGACAAGTCGCAGCGAGCCGCTGAATTCAAGCGGCGCAGTACCGTAGCGTGTGGAAATCCCTACAATAGACCTATGTAAAGCATTGGATTCGTATCGGTTGATAACAATGGTTTCATGTAGTGCAAGTGCAATACATAGTTCATATTCTAGTCACGAAAATGACAAAGAAAGACCACCTACCCAAAACACATGCGTGAAAAATCACTATACATTAACATGCACACGGTTCTTTGTTTCCATATTTAATAGTTCATACACAGAAGAGGTACCTACCTATACGTAACGAAACTATTGTTACGTGAGTACTAATTAGGTACTATAATTTCATCTTTGCTATTGTACTGAAGACGCCACGGGTAGGTATCTTACGTACTGTTATAACCCTAGCCTAGGCCACATATTGCTGACTTGCTATTTCCAAATTGACACAAATAATAAATCATCAATCAGCAGTATGGGGCCTATAAAACGATGCATTTGGCAACATTAATTCAGTTTCAACTCTTCAATCCGATCCGCTCTAACTTCGGACCTGGTTTTTGCCTGCCGGTTGGACCTCGGAAAAGATTGAAGAAGAGACTCCGGCTCTCTAAACCCTTCACTAGGGTTCCGCGCTCGGTATAATCCAAGTATCCAAGTCGACTGTATGAACAAAGAACACTAAATAAACGGGGTGTTCATTTGACTTCGTGTTTGTTTCTCTGCCGCCGAGACACCCCGTCCTAACAGTACCTCTGATCCCAGATGATGCTTAGAAATGTAGTCAAAAGTCTTTACGTCTGCATAATTCAAACTTTCAATACCAGAACTGTACAGAAAATTACTTCTCAATTAAAACGAGTGATACAAAACCATAACTCATAAAATGTATGCAATGTAAATGGACTGCCCATATCAGTTACGGATTTACTTATAGCGGAGTGAGTCTCCATATCTATTTACAAAGAAGTAGGCTTTTTTATTGAGTGTATTGGGGCAGAACAAATATCGACACGGTGGTAAGCTATGAGGGGAATATGTCAGATCCGCCTTGCATGGTACAGGTTTTTTTTTTTATTCACTATAGGTAAGCGCTTGACCACAATCACACCTGATGGAAAGTGATGATGTGGTCTAATGGTGATGTGGTGATTTTACAATGATTTTTGTTGCCATAAAGAGGCATACCTATTACCTATACAGGTTAATTGCTTATATGTTTTGTGTATTATTGTTCCCTGTTTTATTGTGTATTATTATTCCCTGTTTAAAAAAAAAGAAAAATAAAACTGAAATTATTTTTGAAATATTAGTATTTCTGAACTGTTTATCGATTTATGTATTTTAAAACCAGGGAGGAGGATTATTATCGTCCAAACCTGTAAAATAATGCATTTCAAAGTCTGATCTTTTATTGGAAAAATCATTTCTTGTATATAGGTACAGGTATAAGCTGGATGTTGTATGTGGTTGTACTATGACTTTCATTTAGACGCAAGTTTTATGATTCAGAAAAAGTTGATCACTTACCGCAAAATAGAACATAGTGTACGCTGAGAAGGAAGAGTGGCCACTGGGGAACGAGAGCCGCATCTCCTTCATCAGCTTGTCTTCGGTACCGAGGCATTTGAACTCTTCGATGTACCGCCACTTGTTGTCCGGCAATGTGCAGTCTATGTCTGGTTTACATACCTGTCAACAAAGAAAAAAACATTTAATTCGGCTATTAGTGTACTATGTAGCTAATTTAGTTTACATAACCTCTAAACTAAACTAAAATGACGGGTCTAAATGTATTGCGGTCCTTGTCATAATGCTCCCAGCGGAAAAGGATAACACTAGAGTTAGACATGTCAATTTAGTTTAGTTTAGTTAAGAAAAAATAGTAGTAGAAAGTGTAGATATTAGTAGTGTAGTAGCGAAGTCTAGAAATCATTAAAATGATTGGAGATAAAACAGAATTATTTTCTAGAATACCAATAGGTATTTCAATTTAATACTCAAAAGGTAGAGATGACTTAGTGCTGATTTTACCAACGTTGAGAGAACTCTCCGTCACTCGTTTCCACTCGTTTCATACAATCGTAGTTCCAATTTCATTTGAATATTAAGCAACCTAAGTCCATGAAATTTTACAGACATATTCTAGAAACTAATATCTATGTCTGTGGTTTTCCAGATTTCTGTTAAAATATTCGGTTTCAAAGTTACGTGGTCTTAAAATTTTCATACAAATCTTGGAGCCCCTGTAATTTAAAAACTACATATTTTTAGAAAAATCTAAAACACCACAGACACAGATATTAGTTTCTAGAATATGTCTGCAAAATTTCATGGACTTTGCTTGCTTAATATTCAAATGAAATTGGAACTACGATTGTATGAAACGAGTGGAAACGAGTGACGGAGAGAGCCCTGATAAATTGGACGTAATGACAGTTTTTGTACTGAACACCTGCCAAAATATCCAATTTACTCTCGGATTATTTTGCATCGGTGAAATCGGCCCTAAGAAAGAGAAGTTAAACAAACAACATCAATGGTCTTTAATTGAACAACAGCGTCATACAAATTAAATAAGCCAACCTTGGCACAAGCAAAACCTGTAATCACCAAGTAATAATCAGTTCGTGATAAAATTATCAACTAGGTGGATGGTACTCAAGTAAATTGCTTATGCGACCACCAAGGGATTACGTCGCGTCGGAGATTTTCTTGAGCAATTTTCTTAAGTCGACTTAGTTGAACCTACCTTTCATCACTCTAATCACACTATAAAGGCGAAAGTTTGTGTGTATGTGTGTGTGTATGTTCGTTACTCCTTCACGCAAAAACCACTGGACGGATTTGGCTGAAATTCGGAATGGAGATAGATAGTATCCTGGATTAGCACATAGGCTACTTTTATACCGGAAAATCAAAAAGTTCCCACGGGATTTCGAAAAACCTAAATCCACGCGGACGAAGTCGCGGGCGTCAGCTAGTAAATAAATAAATAACTATGCATTAATGTACTAGTAACACAAACTTATCGTATCATAATGTTATTTTATTATAATAGTGATAGTGATATTATGGTGGTATTACAAAACTAAGACAACTTTTTAGCCATGACCGATTCGTCCATGTAAAACCTCAATCATTATTTTAGGGTTCCATACCTCAAAAGGAAAAACGGAACCCTTATAGGATCACTTTGTTGTCTGTCTGTCCGTCCGTCCGTCCGTCATCTGTCGTGTCTGTCGAGAAAACCTATAGGGTATTTGCTATTGACCTAGAACCATGAAATTTGGCAGGTAGGTAGGTCTAATAGCACAAATAAAGGAATAAATCCGAAAAGCGTGAATTTGTGGTTACATCACTAAGTGGTTTCAATTTTCAAAGTAAGATAACTATACCAAGTGGGGTATCATATGGAAGGGCTTTGCCTGTACATTCTAAAACAATTTTTTATTTATTTTTATGCATAATACTTAGTTTTTGATTTATCGTGCAAAATGTCGGAAAAATTACCCGAGTACGGAACCCTCGGTGTGCGAGTCTAACTCGCACTTGGCCGGTTTTTATAAAAAGAACGTAAACAATAGCAATTCCAGTTGAGCGGGTTCTTAACCAGTCAATATGATTTGAGTGATTGCCTTCCCGCCGCGGGATGCCGCCTGTTCAGCACGCAAACTTCTTTTCTGCAATTACTTCGCCCAACCATGCTAATACTAAAATATTTTATCAAGTAGGCTCATCTCAAAAATGAAAAATTATCGATACCTACCTAACCAGTTTGTACATCACTAAAATCTTTATCCTGATGAGGTCTTTACTCATTTCATAATCGATACCTGTAATCGGGTTCTATAATAGGTAATACTAAGTACGTCATTGTACCAGAAACCGAACGCTAAATAATTTGGCGGTGCAACTCTTTGAAATGTTAGTGGTAGATAGGTAGCAGGTATTCGTAAGACTGACTGAAACCTTTTAGCCAATATTATAATGTATCATTGCTTTTACCAGATTAAGCAGGTTAAGTCAGTTCACATATGTACTATAACGATATACCTATAGCTACGTCACAGTGTAGTAATTTTCGAAAATAATAAAATAACATGTAACAACTTACCGCTAGTATCTACCTATATATAGTAATAACTACTTATTTATAAAACTGCGCTTATAAAAGTAAACATACAACGTAGTTTCTCTTTTGCATCAAAAAAAGGAAAAAGCTGTTTTAAGGCTACCAGCTTTTTTCATCTTAAATATTAATCATACCATTGTTTACATGCCCCAACATGTTATTATGGTTATTATACAATCTCGTCAAAGTATCGACTATACAAAGGGTAACAATACTGCTCGATTAAATTGGGATAATTCCAGTTTAAGAGAATTCTTATACAGATAAGACAATAAAGTACAAAAACGCATAAACGCACAAACAACCTCTAAGGTCTAACGCCTACCTATTTCGTAAAAACCTTGCCGTTTAACAATAAACTTATAAAGATACACAATAGCAAAACACCCTCTCTGTTTATAAGTAATTATGGACCCAACAAACGAATAGAGTAAGATCTCAAAACTGAAAACCAATTAAAAGCTAAATTCCTAGCTTAAATTTCAAGCCCTAAACATATAGTTTTGCAGCGATTTAACTTTTTCTAAACTTAACAAATTAAATTAAACTGCATGACGACTTCCCGTCTTTCGGTTCTGTAGGTTCGTAAATACGGCTTACCTGGCAGAGATCACTCTAGTGATAAGGTCGCCCTTTGTTTAATTAAGTGTATCATATATTCTGTCTTTGTATTTTTATAACAATAAAGTTGTTTAAATAAATAAATTGTGTGTTCAAAATCATTAGATAGTAAAAAACGCTTTTGATTTTTAACAAGTCACAAAATATGCAATGATTTGCAATGATTTAACTTCATGGAACTGTACGTTCGTTAACAAGAAATCATGGTAAACCTACCCATACGTCCATCAACCTATCATTCCGTCGTATCGAGAACAAGTTTTATATTCATGATAATCGTCTTTTTATACCGAAATTGGCTGTTTTTACGATATGTTGCCTTTATAAAGTGGGAAAATGTTTATTTTTCGCGTTTTGCATACTAAGCCGGTGTAATTTAGCAATTACGTGGTCGGGGCCTCGCGAGCCGGAGGCGAGTAGTTTCTTATGGTATAATGGAGTAGCTTTCTGTAAGTTATTTATTGAAAACTACGTGATGCCCGTGACTTTATCCTCGTGGATTTAGGTTTTTGAAAAATCCCGTGACTCCCGGGATTCTTTGATTTTCCGGGACAAAGTTGCCTATGTCGATTTCCGGGACGCAGTTAGTGACTTACTGATTAATACCTAACGTACCTAACTCAGTGCATTCCCAATAAATAATTTTAAATTTTGATAAATGCATAGTACAAATAGTCAAACTAATAGATATTTATACTTGTATGTATACTTAAAGATGTTCTGAATCGAAATGGCACGTTCCACTTCTAAATCTTCGATTTGCAATGGAAAGTTCAGAAGTGGGATGCGAATTATTCATATGAAACTCCTCTACATCACTTGCATAATATACTCGTAGGAAGATGCATTTTAAGACGAAACTTTAAAAAATTGTTACTGTTACACTATTTTAAGGTTAACTAACTGTTATACTTTAAATTCATAAGAAATACCAACCTAGAAGCAAAACAATACCTCTATAAATTATAGGAAATAACTCCATAATGAATTCTGTACATCACACCGTATTTATTGGTGATTACTCACGACCCTTTACTACGGCTGTTGAATTTAATGAGCCGTAGAAGTACCACACATGTCAATTTAAATTTCTAGGTAAGTACATACATATTGATAAAATTATATATTTTCTTAGGTTTCGTACGTACCCAACCACGTGTTTGCTTTTTTTTTTGCTAAAGACTTGTAATACCATGCATAAGGCCATTATTGTTTTATTACGTCAAAAAAGCAAGGTTTGTGAACTATTCAGATTAAGCAAAGTTTTTTATGAACATAATATGTATGTATTTATCTATTGGAAAAATCACAAATCGGAAAATTTCAGAAATGAGGGCAGCGTTCAAGTTCTGGTCAAGTTTAGCTCACAAAAAATAGTGAAAACTTATGGATTTCTGCGAGACATATAATTATAACAATAGCAGGGCAATGATCGAATCGGTTTACGATTAAATAACAATCCCTAGTTAAATATCTCGCCACATATTCTGAATCGCGCTAATGAAAGTGGAGCACTATGTATATACAAGGTCCAAGATACTTACATATGAAATAAATCACATACCTATGTAAAATAGGATTTAATAAATAAATTATTTAAATACTACATCGCAAATCAAGTATTAATACTGACAAGACAATTCTTGTCTCGTCAGAAATGCAAAACGCTGCATGCAAGAATTTTAACAAAACAATGGAATCCCTGATTGCCTGATCTTGCCAGCACGACTTGATTGTTGGCTGTTTTTACATAAAGCGTCTAGTTTACTTTACTTACTTGTTTTGCATTCTTAGGGATTTTAGTACTTACTAGCCGATGCCCGCGACTTCGCCCGCGTGGATTTAGGTTTTTTGAAATCCCGTGGGAACTCTTTGATTTTCCGGGATAAAAAGTAGCCTATGTGCTAATCCAGGATATTATCTATCTCCATTTCAAATTTCAGCCAAATCCGTTCAGTAGTTTTTGCGTGAAGGAGTAACAAACATACACACACACACACACACACACACACATACAAACTTTCGCCTTTATAATATTATATTAGTGTGATACTCGTAATTGCTTGTGTTAAAGTTGTGCTTGGCATTTAATTGCCAGTACCCTCAGTATAAGATAAGATTTCACTTCTCGCCAACGTTGATAGTATTCGAGAGTCGAAACACTTGAGTGGTAAAGTTAAATGGCCCTTAACTGCCTTGTTTTAAAACTCAATTTTTTACAGCCAGCGTTCTAAGAGGAAATGTTGCGAAATTAAAATCAATGGTACTGAATTTTTGACAGAAAATTAAGAAGCTTTAAGTCTATTTTACTTTGACGTTATTTTGTTTCGACTCACGAATACTATCAAAATTGGTTAGAAGTAAAATCTTATACTGAGGGTACAGTCGATAAGTTAAGCACTAGTTTCCAAAACTTTACTTTTTTTAATTGAGTAATTCTAATAAGCTTCAGATTTGAAGAAACTGCCACGTTTTGGCAAAAATAAAAGTGATATACTATTACCCTGTTTTGCCGTCTTATTGAATTCTTTTATTATTGGCACTATAATGAAATAATAAGAAGCTTTTTTCATTGAATTACCTATACTATGATATATTACAATAAATGACCTTTCTACTCACAGAATTCAGAATTCCACCATTAAAAAACTCGAATAACATCCTATTAAATTCAAATCTATGTCGTAAATCGGCAATAACCCCTCAGCTACTATAGAGTTCCACCACAAACAAAATAACTCTGTGAAAGCAGACGCATATTCAACGTAAGCCACAAACACAATAACAAAAGCATAAAGTCTATGGACTAGGCGTAAAATTGTGCAAATATTATAGCAGTTATAACGAACCGTGTTATTTCACAGCTTGAATTGCCTCGAGCTTTGACAGTTCATAGAATCGCACGCAAAGCTGACATGATGTAGGTATGCTATTCCACACACTAGGTATTTTTATTCAGGCACTAGGTACGAATATATTAGTGCTAATTTGACTTCTGAAAATCTTCCTGGGACGCAGTGGTGAGCGATGTGGTCTTCCAGTCAGGGGCAATTTATTAATTTCTAAATTGTCTCTGGTCTAGTCTAGTGGGAAGCTTCGGTCGTGGCTAGTTATCACTCTACAAGCAAAGCTGTGCCGCCAAGCGATTTAGCGTTCCGGTACGATGCCGCAAAGAAACCGATCAGAGAGAGGGTACGGGTTTATTGAAATTGCCATATCCCTTTTCAATTTTCAGAGTTACGGATTTAATGAAAGCCTATCCCTTTTCAAGTTAGCCTGCTTCAATTTTAGACTATATCATCACTTAGCACCCAGGTGAGATCGCAGTCAAGGCTAACTTGAAATGGAATTAAAAAAACCATAAACAAATCCTAAAGCTAGACTCTCGAGTTTGAGCTTACGCACCGCGACATGGGATATTTGGGAGGTTACACTTTTCAATCACAATTCAATTCAAATTTCTTTATTGCGAATATAGGTAATTAGTAGAGATGTTACAAAAACAAAAACGGTACAGCCAAATCCTACCTATTAGCATGCAATATGTTATATGACTTATGATATAACACTTTGTACATGGTTTGGTGAAATTAGTGACATTAAAAATTAGTAAATTTAATGACATTAAATACGCATTGGATCGCATTTGTATATAAAAGATGACTTAACAGGGCTCTCTCCGTCACTTACTCCATACAATCGTAGTTCCCATTTCATTTGAATATTAAGCAACCAAAGTCCATGAAATTTTGCAGACATAGTCTAGAAACTAATATCTGTGTCTGTGGTGTTTTAGATTTTTCTAAAAATATGTAGTTTTAAAATTACAGGGGTTCAAAGATTTGTATTTTTCTTTAAAAAAAGGCCCAACTTTGTGCTCGTTTTTCTAGACAACGAAGCAATTTAATGAAATTTGGAAAAACCACAGACCTAGAAAATTTAATGAATATCATGCAGTAAAAAAATTATCGTTATATATTTTATATTGTTATAATTATGTTGGAACTACGAAAACCAGAAATTACACCCAGAAATCTTGAAAATTTCGTGCTGTCTCGATTTCTGCAAGAGGGGTGGTGAGGTGCGGGGGACGACCAACCCCCGACGGTGACGGGGGGCGGAAACTGACAGTCTAAACTGGTCTAAACACACGGGCCACATTTAAACTACACCCGACTCTAAACTTGTCAATAGGTCTAACTAAATACACTGGTACATTTCAACTTGCGTTAGACGTATGCGTTACCTACTCAGACGTTGCCTGTAGATAAAAATATGTCTCATATTTGCTGGCAATAGCGCATGCATCAAACCCTGCAAGTTGCACCTATTCCTCACGCAATACGCAATTCCTCACGCAATACGCACAGCTTTAATATTATAATTTTTGACAATGTATACTATATGTAATGCCATATCACAGGTCACTCTCTGATTTATTGCTAACAATTTTCTTCCAAATCAATTCCAAATGCAAAGAAATCTAAGTGTGTTCAATTCACACTGCCCAATACCAGGACCTTAAATGACATAAATTCATTGATTAATAATCATATTATGTTGAAAATAAAGGAGAACCCCGTGTTTCTCGGTATTACGTTAGATGCAAATCTTCTATGGAACACCCACATATCAACACTTGATGGTAAACTCAACTCTGCTGCTTACACTGTTAGAAAAATTCGACAGGTACTGACGTGGAAACTGCAAAAATTGTATATTTTGCCTATATTCACTGTATTATGTCTTACGGACTCTTGCTATGAGATAAAGCGATAGATATTGAGAAAAAAATGTATTACAGAAAAGGACAGGACGTGCAATTTATAATTTAAAACCGCGCGCTGCCATACAATAAAAATATAAGGAAATAAGTACCTTATTTATTATCTTATAGTAGCTTTTAAATATATTTACAACTAGCTAATGCCCACAGCTTTGCTCGCGTGGATTTAGGTTTTTGAAAATCCCGATCCTTTCATTTCCCAGAACAAAAGTTGCCTCTCCGTAATAGCCCGTCCCCGGGATGCAACTTGTTTCTGTATCACGTAAGAACATTTAAACGGATGATCCTTTTCAAATCCCGAGGGATCACCAGGATTTAGGAATGCAATTTCTTACAGCATTAGGGTTGAGGTCAACGACAAAGTATTTACTTGGTATAGATACCTTCAATATCAATTAATAATCGACACTTTTTAAATCCCATTAGCTTTAGTAGTCAGGTCCCCTGCAACATCAGGATTGAGGAGTTGGAATCCAAATTTTTTATTGAACAATGTCGCAAACTTTCTTTATCGATTAAAAAAACTAGCCAAAATTACGCAGTTAGGTTACCTGCCAAATTTCATGGTTTTGAGTCAACGGGAAGTACCCTAGAGGTTTTCTTGACACACTCGACAGACAGAGAGATAGACAACAAAGTGATCCTATAAGAGTTCTGTTTTTCGTTTTGAGGTACGAAACCCTAGAAACGTAGGAACGGCATTCCGAACCAGTGGTAAATTTTTCTGACCATTCAAAAACACTTTGAAGTTTACCTAAAAGTTTACAGGAATAAAAATTTATCATTGTATTCCATTCCATTTCATTCTATTCCATTCTGTTCAAAGATAAATAGATTATAAAAATATTTGTCACCGAAACAATAATTTACGATACATCAACCAATATCAATTTTACTGATGACAATCTGACTATTACCAAAGTGAACGACTACTATAATATCTATTATATACGACTAACATAATATGTATTATAAATTGTGTACCGTTTGCATTCTCACTAAGTTCTCATTAAGTTTGTTTTATTTGGTTAAACTTTCTGGCATTTATATTGTTATGACGTTTAATTGGCAAACAGTCTGTTTATTGGCTGAAACTCAAAAATTCAGCCAATCACAACAAATAAAATATTTTAATAATGATTGATGCAGCTTTCTGTAATCGAAAACAAAATATTTGACATTAACTTGAATGTGACAGTGATTTCCGAGTAGGGTTGCCAGAGGCCCCGTATTTTACTGGTTACTGGTTGGTATTTCAGGATACAGAAACCCGTAATTATGAAAATAAAATATGGGGCAAATAAAACTAAATATTTTTAGGGTTCCGTACCTCAAAAGCAAAAAGGAAATAGGATCAATTCGCTGTCTGTCTGTCTGTCCGTCTGTCTGTCTTTCCGTCTGTCCGTCTGTCTGTCTGTCCATCTGTCCGTCTGTCCGTCTCTTCGTCTGTCATGTGTTCATGAACAAATATTAGTATTTTCAATTTTCAAAGTAACTAAATATTAAATCAAGTGGGTTATTATATGAAAGGACTTTACCAGTACATTCTAAGACAGATTTTTATTTATTTTTATGCATATTTTTTTTAATGCATACTTAACAGTTTTGATTTCTTGTGTAAAATGTCGAAAAAAATACCCGAATACGGAACCCGGTGCGTGAGTCTGACTCGCACTTGGCCGGTTTTTTACAAATTCAGCCGGGCTGGCTTGCGAAACCAAACGCTGACGTTATGTCCAGTAGAAAAAATACATATTTTCCTTGTGCGACAATGCGTAGAATAATACCTGCGTAGCCGATACCCACTCGATTTTGATCATGGCCGTAGCCAAAGAGGCGGAGGTTGGTTTTAGGATCTAAGCCTTTTTTTATACAAGTTAGCCCTTGACTTTAATCTCTCCTAGTGGTAATAGTGCAGTCTAATTTCTTGGCCGGTAGGGCCATACTAACCATATAACTAGCCATGACCCAAGCCTCCCACCAGACCAGAAATTTAGAAATGGCCACTGCGTCTGGGAGACCGTCAAAAACCTAAACCTAAAATAATACTTACACTATTTCTTGCATTTGCTTACCAATTTTTTTTGGAAATATATCAAACATTTCGCGCTCGCTTCACTCGCGTTTTGAATTTGTATTACTTGGTGTATGCCCCGCAATTTCGTCTGCATGAATTTAGGTTTTTAAAAATTCCGTGGGGGATTTTCCGGGATAAAAAGCTTATGTTCGTTTCTGGGGTGCAAGTTACCTCTGAATAGTAAGTATCAAAATTTTGGTAAAGAAGTATCTTGCTATGGCTAAACTCGTTTCCCTTTCACTTATTTTTTTCTGTATTGAACCAAAAACACTTACGCTCACTGCGCTGCGTTTTTCATTGTTGTATTTTATTCCACTATCAAATTGAAAGGCGAAATTCAACTAACCAGGTAATTAGCCCATAAAGTTGAGCGAAGGTATTTTTCCTCATGACAGGATTCAGTTCCGGCCCTGATAAAACCTCTCCCGAAATCAATTCCTGGCTACGGCCATGGTATTGATACTTTGAAGGTGGAATTACAAGTTAAATGTAATTTTAAGTTAACATGCATTTTGTTTTACAAAATGAAGAGTTTTTAAAAGCTATTGAAATAAATAAATAATCTTTTATTTAAAACCACATTGCAAACACAGTTCACCGATCAAGACCCGGCAACATACAGAGAAAAAATACAAAACATACAAATAAACTGAAATATCTAAATAAGCTTTCAGAGAGAACCACCGCCTATTTCTTCAAATACAATAATAAACAATACAATAATACAACAATATATAAGAAACAATGTCTCCCGTAAACAAATCTAAACCCCGTATTTTTGATGGTGGTAGCCTGTAAATCTAAAAGAGGCAGGTGGCAACCCTACACCTACCCTACACCTAGACAGAATGAAAAATTTGTTTTCATTACTCGGCAGGCCTACTGCCAAAGTTTGACAGAAAGTGTGGCGGTAGTTGTGACCTCTGATTGGCCGACTCTCTTTCACTATTTGCTAAAATTGATGATTGCAACAACAATTTTTGCTTTTTTGTAATCGAAAACAGAACACGGACGTCAAACAGGTTGACTAATTGTAATCATTTCTGACCGGCTAACATTGTTCCGCTAGTGGCTCAAACTCACTGTCGCAGCAAGAACATGGTAAATTCAGCCAATCACAGCAATTTGAATTGGTTATCACAATCTACACTACTTATCTACACGATCTAGGAACCGAGAATGCACGAACCAGGGCAAATAGAGATAAGAACAATAATATCATACGTAGGAAATCGACGGGGGCTCGTTGACAAGTATCCTCTTAAAATGAATATTTTATAGTTGAAAAGATGATGATGCATGTAAGATAATCATACTCTTACATGATTTATTGCAAATTGTAGAAAATGGTGTTTTCAAGTTATGCATAGCAGCAACGCAGTAATGACGAGAAGACGGCGCGATGGCACTGTGGAAATATTATAGCACTTAGGTACGACAAACACCGTAATTTGTGGCTGGGCTGTGGAGCCCGAGGCTTGGCTTTAGCACTCCATAGACATTGCATTTACTAAGCTCCTTACTTATTGAACACTTAGAGCGGTTACGCACTCATACGATCCGGTCGTTGAAAATACGGATATAAAAATCTCGGACCGAATTCGGATATTGCTTACGCACTAAACCGATTTCTGGTCCAAATCCAAGCTATTCATTGTACATCTTTGACATATCTACGTCATAATATGTCCGATTTGAATCCGAGGCACCTCCTAGATATTCTCACGGATGACGGAAGTCGGAGCTAGTGCGTAAGCTACCATACAAATAGTTCTAAAACTACTTCGGAAAGTATTTTCACGAATTCGGATCGATACCGTGCGTAATCGCCCTATGCGGCGATATTTTGGTCCTACAAAAATCCCCAAAAATCTCGTCGAAAGTTGGCCGTTATCGGACATATAAATCAGTCTCAAACAGTAGTCGACTGCCTCAACTCATTTGCTAAATACATATGTATATATAAAAGGAAAAGCTGAATGACTGACTGATCTATCAACGCGCAATTCAAACCACTGGACAGATCGGGTTGACATCTGGCATACCTAAGTACAGATAGCTATTATGACGTAGTCGTCCGCTGAGAAATAATTTTTGAAAATTTAACCCCTAAGGAGGTAAAATAGGGCTTTGAAAGTGTAGTCTACGCAGAGGAAGTCACGGGCATAAGCTAGTAATTGTATAAAGATATCTAATACATTAAAAAGATAGGACATTTCTTGATATAAAAAAAAAAAGCTAAAACAAGATAAGTAATATTCATACTTCCAATTTGCATGTCGGTTACACATAAAGTGCAATTGCTTTAAATGCAGTCGTATGAAAGTTATCAATTTCATATCCTGTAACATTATTACGCCTATTAAACTAATGTGCGATTGCATCTTCCCGCTTATCTGAAATACGATTTTACGATTGCTTTGATGTCTGCGATATTGGTTCTTATGCCTCCGGCCACCTGCTTGAAATGCATAGGGTTTCACTGAATGTAATGTAAGATAATAAATGTTTATTTGAGGATTCTAATTTAATCTAGCTTCAATTGTTCCATGATTGTCTATTTTTCTCCAGAAAATCTTGATAAAATAACTAATATCTGAATTAAACACTATATTAATTATTATAACCGAAACCGTGTCAGTCACTATACCTCATCGATATGTACGAATAAATATTACACAAAAGAAAGATAGAGGAAGCAGTAAACAGTTTAGCCCGCTGACGCATGGCAACACAATGGCTGAATGAGTGATAACTGCAAATAAATGGCTGCGAGCGAAGCCTGCTTGAAAGGCCTTATTGACTGATGGTGCAGATACATAAATAGGCCTACGCGGTACGCCGTACGCGCCTTTTTAAGACGATACAAGAATCCTTTTGCACGAGGTAATAGCGCCTTTTTGAGCATATTTGTAACTCCATCTGCATGCGGCCAAATGTGGATTTACGATTTCACACACCTTTTGAGAACATTATGGAGAACTCTCAGGCATACAGGTTTCCCCACAATGTTTTCTTTCACCGTTAAAGCTAGATATTTAATTGCTCAAAAGTACATAACCGAAAAGAAAGCCGATATCACACTATATCGCTATCACTGCTCAAGTGCCATTTAAAAAAAAATATTAGCCATGTTAAATGACTAATATTCCCCTTTCCTCTCCAACTGAGCGTCAGACTTGTGCTAGGAGTAGGTACGACAATAGTGCAACGGGCGGGGTTTGAACCGTCGACCTTTCGGTTTTCAGTCCACCTTTACCGGTTGCTTTTGAGGCTCCGAGTGCCTTGCATCTGAAACGTACTTTTGGCCATGTTTGATTGTAATCCGTTTTTGCTTTAGTCGGCTTGCCACGTGCGGAATTGTTTTGGTTTCTTGCACGTCTCAGTGAACCTACTTACGTGCTACCTACAATGCTGTATAATCTTACACCAAAACAATTTAGGTCACGAAACTCACGAAATGCATGTCTCGTTTTAATTGTAAAATACGTATGAGGGTACGTGTGAGTTATGTGACGATGGCATCTAGCCTCCATAGTGTTAGCGATGCAAATATTCACTTTGAAGCAGGTTTTTTAGGGTTCTGAACCTCAAAAGGAAAAACGGAACCATTATAGGATCACTTTGTTGTCTGTCTGTCTGTCTGTTTTTTAATTCGATACAAGTTAGGCTTTTGACTGCAATTACACCGAGCACATTTGTCATTTTTTTTTACCCATTAAAGGTTTGTTAAGTAAATTGCTGGTTAAGTATGAACTATTGTTTTTATACACCTCAGTGAAACAGCAATGTACAAACTTACAAAGCTATGTGTGTATAAACCTATGTGTTTATATTCTCATAGTCTTCGGAAACGTGAGAGTACGTAATAGGCGTAGTACTCTCGTACGCATCTCAAATTGAGTGTGACGGGTGCATTCCGCCATTAGACACGCTTGTGTCTGAAATGTTGTAAGAACTAAATGCACGTGTTATGTTCTGTGGCCTACATGTTGTACTATGACTTGCTAGAAACTTAGTTGCTTTAGATAAACCTACCTATTACTGGTTTACTAAACTTAGGTAAATGTATAGGTATACCCAATAATTTATCCTAACTAGCGGGGTGATTCGCTAACTCAGTGTCTCACACTGAATGATAGCCATCAATCTCATTTGACATTGGTTGGTTCTACATTGCAGCTTCACTGAGAGATATTAAAATATTTTTTCGTAAAATACCTTCAATGGATTAAAAATAATTGTCAAATGAGCTCGGTGGCTATCATTCAGTGTTTGATACTGAGTTAGCGAATCACCTTGCAGATCAGACCCATTTAATAAAATCCTCAATACCTATTAATTAAATTAAGTTCAATGTAGGTGTGCACAGAAATTACTCAGTGATCGAAGGTCCAATCCAAATCAAAAACCCGTAAGTCTAAGAACCTCTTGCTTGCTTGCAAAGTCAGCCTTATCATTTTGATAAAATCGTTTCATTGTAATATCATGTTAGTAATTATTTTTTTGGTTTAAAAACATAATTTCTTATTTTTTCTATCGTGTATGTTTTTATGTAACAGAAGAACACAACACATTACAATACAATTGGATAAGAGTTCTCGCTGTATGAGTATTATAAGTTTATGAGTATAAAACAAATACTTTCCCACTCCACAGACGTAATCACAGCCAATTGTCGTCAATAAAAAGTTTCAACGACAACAATCACTCACTCAATCAGAACAGCAGGGTTATGCTGTATCTCAGTGGCACACTAATTTCGTGAAAATTTCTAATAATTAAATGTCAAACTCAAATTTTCTATTCGCTAACGTCAGTTTTTAACCAATATGACGTCATAGACAATGACTCTCGATCATAGCCATTAATGGGATGGAATAGAAACCGGAAATGCTTTTTCACGTATGTTTTCGTATCGATAGTTTTTAAAACTCTATTCACTAAGCAAAAATGACAGTTTGTAGTTAGAAACTTTATTAGGTGGCTACGATCGTTTTAACAACTAGTCGGGACCAGTGTTTTGCGACTCGCCACTATAATCCGTCCGTTTTATAGAGGTAATAATTTTTTAGCAATCTCAACGAATGTAGGGATGTTTTAATTTCGAAGGATTTTTATTAATTACAAATCGGCTGAATTCCGCTCGGTTTTTCAGAAAAATATATTATAATAAAAAATTGATACCTAGTACCTAGGTACTTACCTATTAGTTGTAAAAAGGTAAGTAATATAAAGTAAGGTTGGTTGGTCGGAGTTAAATTATTGTTATTTTGTAAGCAAGTAGGTACTATATTATTTTGTGGTTATGTTAATGTTGTAGATAATAATTAAAAAAAAATATGGCTCGTGCCGTATTGATGGGGCATGCTGAAGAGCAGCGCCAACAAAAGGCGCTACGGGTCCACAGGCGCAGGCTGCGCGATATATATAACCCAATGGAGCTGCCAGAAACAGAGTTCATTGCGAACTTTCGTTTGAGCAAGGCTGGCTACCAGCAGGTGTTAGAGGAACTCGGGCCTCACCTCCAAGCCGCTCGACGAAGGACAGCTGTTCGCATTGAACTAAAGATAAATCTCATGTAGGTACTAAAGTACCTATTTTCTATCTTTATACCTATTCTACTCCCTTTACAACCTCTCGCACTGCCAAGGGCCACTGGTAGAGATCTCTTATAGAGTGCTTCCTTGTCCACTTTTACTTTCTTTGTCTCTTAATTGTTACAACTTTCTGGTACAAAATAAAATAACAAATAAAAATAAAATTCTGATATTTATATTGAGGAAGAAAATATTGAGATTAATTTAACACAAAAATTGGATTTTATATTTATTGCAGATCCTAGCAGCTCTGCATTTTTATGCCACGGGTACATATCAGCGCCCAATGGGGACATCTATCTTCAATACGATGTCCCAACCATGTTTTAGCCGATGTCTACGTGAGGTAACCGATGCACTCAATGCTCGGGAAGTACTCACTAAGTACATAAAGTTTCAAGGAGTCGACTTGATATATTTATAATTTGGAAATCATTCACGATAGTTGAAACGCTGAAAATATCCATTATATTATGGCACACTATGTAACTATAAAGTTGTCATTATATATTAACATAGCTAGAAGCTTTTTTCAGGTATAGAGACGTCGATTATTTCAGGGATGAAGAGCAGAGTAACCAACAAAGTTCAACAAGTGGTGAAGCTGAAGTGGTAATGCTTTAATTCTCAGTGTCTCTACGTGATCAAATCAGAAACAAGGAGATCTGTTGAAGAAGCAGAGTAGACAAATGGAAGATGAAACAAATTCTGCCATAGAAGACAGTAGAAATTAATAATTCTTAACTGTAAATGATGTCTACTATTTAAATTCATTATATGGTACATAATATACCGAAAGGAGATTGGCTAAGTTGAAACCAGCTATTTTAAAAACCATACAGATTCACAAATCATTTAACTTTTATAAATTTTTTCAAAGTATTTTTCTGAGTAAACACCATATTTTTAGAAGTTGGAAATCTATAGAACAACATAAACAAACTTGATAAGATATGTAGGTAGGTACTTCTTTAACATTAAAATAGTAATTAAATAAACCAAATAAACTCTAACTTAACAATAAAAGGAACTTTGTTTTCATTACAAATATTCCTGTAATAATACCTAGTAATAATCACAATCATTATAGGATATGTAGGTACTTCTTTTACATTAAAATATTCTTTTACATTAAAACTGATGTAATGTCAATGTCAAATGTCCATAGATAATAATTAAAAACTAGTCGAAGTCGTACAATTTAAAAAGTCTTACATTTCTACTACGCTACCTGTCAGGCAGAGATATTTAATTTGGCCATATAAAGTCGATAAAATACGCTACTATGTTAATGTTGGCCAACTGCCAAGTGTTAGATACTCGTTATTAGTTAGCCACGCATTCGATACGGAATAGAAAAACACGTGACCTAAATTTCATGGATTTCTAACTGGACTCAATGTCTAACGAAAACTTTCAAAGATACAGAATAGCCTTGCAGATGCAGCTGTTTAAACTTTTCGATGCAACACTATTGGGTTTCCTTTGTTTTTCTAAGTATACTTATTTAGTTAGAACTATACCAGCGTGAACTTGTGACTATACATAGTACAGCATACTGGAATATTACAAGAGTTAAAAATATTAATAATCATCCACTACCTAGTACCTTGTCACTAGTTTCAGTTAAGCTAAAATCTTTTACATTTTTGGATATTTCTAATTCGCCTTATTTCAAGAGCAAACTTAAAGTTTTCATAATTTAAACAAAATGAAACCTAACATAATTTAACTTCGGAGGGCGCCGAAACGAGCTCAATACTTAATCGATACCTAAAAATGTAATGATATTATAATATTTTCACTAATAATATTGTAATAATGTACGATGATAGATTGCGCTGAGGATGTAAGTTGTAACATGGTAATTGGTAACTATTAACCAGTCGAACAACTTACACAGTATGTGTACCCCATACTAGTACCTACCCAAACTTCCACGATATTAATTAACATGGCTGTACCATCGTACCCACCACTCCCCTTTGACACGAAACTTTAATTTTTTCTTTTTCTTTGTAGGTCCACATATTTCCAACCTTCAAAACCACCGAATTTATTTTAATAATAATAAATCTCTACCAATTTAATCTTACCGTCAAAGGAAGATGTTTTAATTTTAAGGGAATTTGTCGAGCGTTAAAAAATAAACAAGCGTTAAAGCTTCTTATTGGACCAGTAATCCCATAGTAAGCCTTGCCACTATGGAACACCTATGAATAAAGACAGCTCAGCTACCATTCATAAGTAGGTGAATTGTTGGGATTATAAACGCCCGAAAAGGTAAGAAACTTTGAAAACGTAGAGTTCTTTTTCGATACGAAAGGTGTAAGGGGTCACGGTAAATTGGTCGACAAAGAAGGTCAAAATAGGGGCGCGCATCAATGCAATGGTTTTAAACTCCATTCACACGACGCGACGCGTGAATGTAATCGACTCCGATCGCTCAGTAAGTATATTTTGTTGCCGCTGGTGCACTCACTCGCAGTGGAACACACTTGTAGAGTCGCGGAATTAAGTTTCTTTTTCGTGTAGTTTAGTTAGTAGGAGTAGTTTATTATTATGCGTCATGTGAGTATATCGCTTTTATTGCAAGCTGTAGGTAGGCTTTTATTGCAAGGTGCAGTCTATCAATCAAGCTAAAAAATGAAATTCTACGAACTCTCCTGATAACTCTATACTCAAGCTGGCAGATCTGTATACGAATATATTTTCAAGGTGTCATTTTTGGGTTCCATATCCGAAGAGTGCCAATGGGGCCCTATTACTAAGCCTCCGCTGTCAATCTGTCTGCAGCGGGCTGTGTCTCGTGAACTGTAATAGGTAAAGAGTAGAAATTTTCACAGAATAATAAAAAAATCAAAATGGCCGCCATGAAAATTAAAAAAAAAATACAAAATTGCTATTTCTTGGACGATGATGTACGGAACCCTTCGTGTGCGAGTCCGACTCGCACTTGACCGCTTTTTATTGCTCGCGATACTATGTAGTTGGTGTGGTGGTAGAATTCTAACCGCGGCGTTACGCGGCGGTTTTACCGCGTCATGTGAATGAGTCTTTAAAAACGATAATCGCAGGGGCATTGGAAATGTCATAAGTTTTAATTAGAATGGGACATTAGGCCGGGGCTGTCAAAGACGAAATAAACGGGAGTCAGAACGAGGGAGGCGATTCAATAAATGTTGTCCGTGTAATTGATTGTGTTAACGCGATGGGAATCGTTACATTCGATAATACTGGTGATATACTGTGTTCTGATGACGCTGCATGAGGTTGTCTCATTGAAATCAGTCTTTATAAAAAACGCCAAGCCTTTTTTATATTGCTTTCTTTTATATGCCTAGTTTGGAAGAGCTGTATTATAGATTCACAACATTACAGTATGCAATATGCATATACTTTACTTATCTACTTTAATATCACTTATTTAATTTTTTTAAATGTACTTATCTTTGATATAACTTTTCTAATTTACATCTCTATAAAAGTTTGATTTATATTCAATATTTTTTACGACGGTTCTCAATTACATACTAATTGTATGATGGTAGCTTATTGTCTTCTAAGGCCTTGTATATTTCCGCTATTTAACCATAGATTATATTCTAAGTCGTCTATGGCAATGTCACTAGTTTTGCACGTAACAATAATTAGGTACTATCGTGATTTTCTCGATAAGAAAATCAATAATTTTCGAATACTACTTACTGTTTACTTTTTAGTAACTAAAATTTAATTTTTTAATAGATATTTTTATTATTATTAGATATTTTAGATTTATAATAGAGTGCTTTCGGATAAACCAAAGATATTAAAAATTAAATTTTCCTGCTGTATAGATGAGGCAACATAAGTAGTAGATAATGCTCTTTCCATACATCACAGGGGTTTAAAGCTAATTACGATTGACAACTCCACTCCCACTAGAAATTCTTTAATTATGAAGTACTTACTTAATTTCAACAAAGTACTTAATTCTGTAATTGCTACCTATACAAAAGAACGCAATGATCATATTGCACTATCAAACGGATTGCGTGCAAGTAGACATTAATGCTGTACTTATTGTGCTTGATAATAATTATCCACACGCAATGATATAGATGTTCCATTAGATGTGGCGCTTCATAATGACAACATGTTCCAACGAACATCGGTGTCTACTCTTGTCAAGTCAAGTCGCTAGACGTAGTCCGTTTCTACGAACATAGATAAGTTAGAAAAGACTAAAGGCACTAAAAATATACTTACTCAAATATTATGATGACATGAAAAATTATTTTGAGATATCGCGCTTTAATTTAAAAAAATCATAATGTGTTAATGAACAAAATACCTAAATACATAATTAGTTTTTTCAATTTTCAAAGCTAGATAACTAAACTGAGTATCATATGAGAGGGCTCTACCTGTACATTCTATAACAGGTTTTCATTTATTTTTATGCATAATAGTCTTTGATTTATCGTGCAAAATGTCGGAAAAAATACCTCGTTGCGCGAGTCTGACTCACGCTTGGCCGTTAACGTTAAGATTTTAAACACTAGAACAACTGCAGAATCATGCTATCTCGCCCATAATTCGCGCGTATAAAACATAACGCGTAGGCAACAACCAATAGCGGACAGACGGCACTATGATTGCCTGAGATATTCAAAAATAAGATTTCTGCGCAAGTACATTGGCGTAACTTATAAAATTGGTAGTACTGTACTATAAAGCGCCGCATCTAGTGGGACATTCACATCGCTGTCAACACGCCATCCCATGAGACCATGAATAGTCAACGTCGCATGTTGCAGGCCTCTTGAATAAATTGCGCGTAATGGAAAGTGAAGTCTTCAATTTAGATGAGAACCATTGTTAATGCATCGCTCCACTTGATGCAATGGTGGTTTATTAAATGTATTCACAATTTAGTTGCTGTGATTTGATTGTATTCAATTATTTATTTATTTAATTAATGGTGAAGGTAAACATCGTGAGGCAACCTGTATGCCTGAGAGTTCTCCATAAGATGTGTGATAGTCTGCCTAGCACTTAGCCAGCGTGTAGACTATGGCCCTTCTAAATCTGAGAGGAGACTTGTGACTTGGGTTGGCGATGATTTGAGCATGATGATGATGAGTGAATGATATAGAATTAAAAAATATGAAAAGTACTAATAACGGTTCCGTTTTTCCTTTTGAAGTATGAAACCCTAAAAATGAAAATATTATGATTCAATTACTACACATTTAATAGATAATAATGGGTTATACCAGATATCGTGAGTGAGAGATCGTCATAGTAAAAATAATATGAAATAATACCTCATATCCGCATAAAAAACCGCCTAGGCTCATGCAGAGCCAGTACAAAATAATCATCAACATCGGTTGAATGTGAACTCTCACAAGTTAACAAACAAAACCATCAAACGAACAACCACAAAGCGTGATATAATTTATATACCGTTAACGTAAAAGAGAAAGAATAAACATCGTTGGAGTAACGAGAAAAGTCCAACTTCAACGTACTTGTTGAATAGTAAACTCCAGGAAGACGGTCTGTGATGGTCAATAAAATGGAATTTCCCGACTTTTAATGACAATAAACTGTTTTACGATCAGAATGAGGTTAGTAACATTAGGAAATTGTTCCGCGATAGTATTTCAAATGTCTCTAGAGATCGTAAAAGATATGAAATGATCAAGGAGTCTAAGCGACACGGATAAAAAAATTGCTTCTCGAATTAAAAGGAACATTAATATTATATTGATAAACTGAATTAACGAAAAGAAATTAACGACAGAATAACAATTTTCAAACAAACTATCAATATCCATAGAAAGATCGTTAAAAATAATATTAATTTAGATTTTCCGTAGAAGTTTTACCAGGGAAAACTAATATAGATTTAATCTTTATATAGAGATATTTTTGTCAGTGTTTAATATCCAAAAAAATTACAGACAATATACATAGAAATAAAAACATCAAAGGATTGACGCTTTGAAGCACAACAATTCTTATCCACTCTCATAAATAGTAAAGTAATAAACTTCAATAGAACTAGTGTAAATTAAAAATTTATAACACCCCCGACAAGTGAAGGTTACGGTAATAACTAGAAAAGAGCTGATAACTTTCAAACGGCTGAACCGATTTTCTTGAATTATGGCTAAGAACACTCTCGATCAAGCCACCTTTCAAACAAAAAAAACTAAATTAAAATCAGTTCATTAGTTTAGGAGCTACGATGCCACAGACAGATACACAGATACACAGGTCAAACTTATAACACCCCTCTTTTTGGGTCGAGGGTTAATAAAACACATCAAAAGAGTTTTTTTGTACAGTATCGAATAAAAGAAGGTACAACAACGATCATGATAATATCAGGAAAATAAAAGGTAAATAACGTCACAAGACTCTTTATGACGTTGTTAAAAGATACGGATGCGCCAAACGTGACATGCAACTGGGACTACTTGGCAAGCGTTGATATGAAACAGGAAAGACCACTTAGTACGTTGACAGATTGGCAGTGAAAATGAGAATTATGAAAATGTTGTGATCTCCAAATTTTTGATATTTAAAAAGATTTTCTCCTTTTTAATAATTAAGCGTCGCTTTGCGCACATCATACAAATATAATTAATAATAATTATTATCTGACTAAAACGAATTTAAGGACTCAATACACATCATGACTACTTGGAGTATTAAAGGCCTAAAAATCCGCAAATTCAGATATACCAATTCACAACTTCTGGCCTCAACTATAAACGAATGCTTGTACTGAGTATTCCTCATATTTCCTTTGAAATTATAGAACATTTTTTAATTACTAGTTAACGGACGTTCCGTAAATACAAATCTTTTCCAAAAACCGTTAAAGTTTAAAAATACCTTTTCAAAGGGAACAGCTGATTGTCTTCTGATTGACTGACCTATCAACGCACAGCTCAAACTACAGCAAGGATTGGGCTGAAAAACATGCAGACAACTATTAGGTATGACGTAGATATCTGCTATGAAAAGATTTTTGAAAATTCAACCCCTGACAGGCTATAATAGGGGTTTGAAATTTGTGTAGCCCACCACGCGGACAAGTTAATAAAGGCGAAAGTTTGTGTGTATGTGTGTTTGTTACTCCTTCACGCAAAAATCATTGGACCGATTTGGCTGAAATTCAGAACGGAGATAGATAATATCCTGGATTAGCACATAGGCTACTTTTTATCTCGGAAAATCAAAGTGTTCCCACGGGATTTCGAAAAAACTAAATCCACGCGGACGAAGTCGCGGGCGTCAGCTAGTTTCTTATAAATTCTTATAATGCAAATGATTTTCGACTCGATCTCGATTAAACAACGGTTTTATTTGGTAATACGCTGGGAGTAATCGTAAATGTCACTTAGTTCTAACTAAAGGATGAAATGGGCCATAAAATGGTAACTCGGAATGGCTTTTTAAAAAACACGAATAGGCTTGTGACTATAAAACTGATAGTGTAATTATTTTAGAGTAATAAAAACTTTTATGGGATTACTGAAAAAAATAAAATCAAAAAAATAAATTTTGGAAGGACAAGCATTTTTTTCGGAATTAATATTAATGTGTTACAACATGTACACTTAGAACCAGTTGCACCTCAGGCTGTTAAAGTTAAACTAAAAAGAATTAACAGGGTACCAGTGAACAAGTAAATGTACCATAGCAAAAGTCTGTATTCGTAACTCTATGGTTAAGATTAGGGATCCAATTTTGGTAAAAAAAAAAATATATGCAAAGCACAATTCAAAGTCGTTTTCTTGGTTGTCAAAGTGACCTTATTTTAACTGTCTAATGTGCCTGGAAGGTACTTTTTATGTAGGTATGTGTGTGTGTGTGTGTGTGTGCGATAAAGTATTTTATTATACAAGTATTATAAGTATTAAACAAACAAATATTCAGCGTTATGTCCTCCCTATATGACTGTTGCCAGAAAAATAAACTTCTATTTATTTATTTATTTCACGCAGACGCTTGCAACTAAAAAACGGATGCCCATAGATATTTATAATTTTCCATGCTTATCTATTCATTCCTCGTTTCACAGAAACATCATTTATCCCGCTCTAGTACGCATTTTGATTGCTGAACCATTTTAACTTTAACAGGGCTCTCTCCGTCACTCGCTTCATACATTCGTAGTTCCAATTTCATTTGAATATTAAGCAACCAAAGTCGGTGAAATTTTGCAGACGTATTCTAGAAACTAATATCTGTGTCTGTTGTGTTTTAGATTTTTCTAAAAATATGTAGTTTTAAAATTACAGGGGCTCAAAGATTTGTACGTATATTTTTAAGACCGCGTAACTTTGAAACCGAATATTTTAACAGAAATCTGGAAAACCACACAGACATAGATATTAGTTTCTAGAATATGTCTGCAAAATTTCATGGACTTTGGTTGCTTAATATTCAAATGAAATTGGAACTACGTTTGTATGAAGCGAGTGACGGAGAGACCCTCTTAACATAATAAATACGTAGTAGGCACATCGCAGTAAAGCTACACGCTCAAACAACCGGAGTGACAAATGGCGTAGTAATGTTAATTATTGATTCGAAAAGATATTTAGTAACCCGTTATAAATGTAAATGTGTTTACTTCTTTTCAAGCTCCGATACCGATCTATTTACTTAAATCCTATTAATGGTATGACTTCACTATCGGGATTCGGCGAAAGATTCGTGATATGACGAATTGTGTGGCCAGCAGCGTCAATCATATCGTTCAGCACATTCGCACTAACCCAGATGTATAAAGCGTGGATATAGTTTTTATTTACTCAGTGTAACTGAATTAGCCCTTGACTGCAATCTCACCAGGTAATAAGTGATCATGCAGTCTAAGATGGAAGCGGGCTAACCTGAAAGGCAGTTTTTATTGAACCCATACTCCTTTGGTTTCTACACGGCATCGTACCGGAACGCTAAATCGCTAGACGACAAAGCTTTGCCGGTAGGGTGGTCACTAGCCACGGCCGAAACCTCCCATCAGGCCAACTTTTTTTAAACTTCCACCGAAACTCTTTGTTTTTCCAGGATATATCTAATACGCCACATGGAAGACTATTCGCTGTCACAGAATGTCTGAATTTGATTTATCGAGTGTCGACCTATCGAGTTAGAATTATTTGTCGATTTTTGATAGTGTTGCCGTCTCATAACAGAGGCCAACATAATTATAGCAGTCCATGTTGGGTAATCTGTTAATCTGTTATTTTGGACTGACCAAAATTACCACAGGTTAGTAATAATTAATCGACGATCTATTCGTAAAACCTCTCTATAAAATCTCTTAATAATAAAATCTGAACGAGGAAAAAGACAAGATTACAGTTCTCAAACATACAATTTCTGAGTTTCTGAGCTATTAAATAGCAAGAGATAGCAAGTAACTATTTTACATTTTATCATATTATTGAGGCTCAACGGTTGAGGAACGGACTGAATTTCGAAAGGTTGGTGGTTCAAACCCCACCCGTTGCACTATTGTTGTACCTACTCCTAGCACAAGCTTTACGCTTAGTTGGAGGGGAAAGGGGAATATTAGTGATGATACATGCATATCAGGAATACCCAGCATTGTAACCTTTATGTGATTGACAAACTGCATATTTTAGATGCGTTGCATTTGACGTCTAACAAGAGGCGACTAGTTCTAGAATTTGTAGATGTAGGTAGTAGTGGCTTTCATAAAATTCAAATCCGTAGATACAAGAAGCTAGAAGTATGTACCAATTTCCGTGGTTCTATTTTAATGAGAAGCTCTCCACCATTCGTTTTCCTTTTGATTGAATTACAAACTTATGTTACTTACTTACCTACTGGGCATACACTTAGAAGTTGTCTGGGACAAGAAGCAAGCGACGGGCGGTTTATTATTAAAATAGAATTGTAATAGCGAAAGAGTGTTAAGCCAATTAGGGATGATTGCGATAGAGAGAGAGCCAGCGAGGGTCAGACCTTCGTTATTTAATAAAATCTGAAAGTTTCTCTATGTATTGTTCCCCATACAGGGTAGAACGTGGTAGAACGATCAGCGACTATGAAGTTTGGATCATGATGGCTTTGGGAGATGACAGGTAACAAGGTATAAAACATCTTAAATCAAATTTTAAAGTCTAGTTTTTTTTATATTTTCTTCGGAATAGCATTAGAAACTAGCTCATACCCGCGACTTCGTTCGCGTGGATGTAGGTTTTTTAAAATTCCCGTGGGAACTCTTTGATTTTCCGGTATAAAAAGTAGCCTATGTGCTAATCCAGGGTACAATCTATCTCCATCTAAATTTCAGCCCAATCCGTTCAGTAGTTTTTGCGTGAAGGAGTAACAAAAATACACACACAAACACACACACACACACACACACACACAAACACACATACAAACTTTCTCCTTTATAATATTAGTGTGATCACGTCAAGAATTACCAGACACTTCGCAAGTCGTGCCAGACGTCCTTAAAGTTTCATAAATTGGTAAAGTTACCAAAATAAAAATCCTCCTTATCAGGGGGCACGGCAGTGCCCCCGCCAAGACGAGCCAAACGGCGGCCGGGGTAATATTATACTATAGACAATTCCGGAAAGTGTGTGCAAGAAGGCAACCAGACAGAAAGTTTTTAATGCGATCTTCCGCTTTAGGCTTGTGTCTCACAGGCGGCACTCGACTGCTATGTTTCAATCGTCACTGGCTAGATAGCGCTAATTGGACGTTTGAGTCGCACCGCTAATGCGCCGGCGCAATAAATCCGATCCAATCTACTCCGAGCTTTGGTACATGCAGCATACTCTATAATATCAGGTTTAACAATTGAGGAAGAGAGTTGATGGGAAAATTAATACGTCTTCCATTTTTTGTGTTTAATTTTTAAATTTCCTCAAATAAGAATGATAATTAACATAAATCACGAATATGGTTATCATGATCATCAACCGGTAGACTTAACTCTTTATTGCCAAGGTCTTGCGCCACCTGAATCCAGCCACTCCCTGAAAATGGTTTGATGTCATTTATCCACCTTGGGGGGTCTTTCAACGCTGCCCTTTCCGCTTCGAGGCCGCCATTTAAGCACCTTGGGACCCCAAGGTCTATCAAATTTTCAAACTTTATGCCCTGCTCTTTGCCACTTCAGTTTCGCAATTCGCTGAGCTGTGTCGGTCCTCTGCTTTTCCTACGGATCTCCTCATTTTTGAATTGAACACGTAGAGAATAGAGATACTCCAAGAATAGCACTCTTCATCGCCCGCTGAGTGACTCTGAGCTTTCTTATGGGACCATAGTTAGCAACCATGTGTAATTTAGTAGTAACAGTAGTGAATAAATTAAATCCAGTAGTAACGCCTTTAATATTTTGTTAAATTGCGTACACAAAAGTCCGTGCGGTTTAATCACGCCGTCTATACCAAGCCTTATATTATCATTGTACTACTACTACTCATATTCACTATTTTGTATAGACAAAAAAAAACTTAAAAAATACAAACTTAGTAAAAGAAAAGATAATAAAAATCATACGTTAGTTATTGGTTTATCCAAAAAAGACAAATTACTTTTCGTAACAACTTTATCAGCTCTATTAAATTCCCTAGAACTTTATAAGATAACCACTGACCTGATACGTCAATTAATAACAAATCAAATCATATATGCAGTAATAAAAACAAAGCTTCCTATCACGATGAGAATAAAGATTAATTTACAACAGCATAAAGTAACCTATTTGGCAGAAATAAAAATAATTGTCCATTTCAAGCTGGTCCCGAGTTCAAGAATAAGTGATAACATTTCGTGTTATTTATTACAGCACAGAATAAATAAATGAGGGTGAGGTTGAACGGTATATAAGTTACATTGATGCAAATGAAGATACAGAACAGATGTAGCATGTCTTTTTAACCCCCGACCTAAAAAGAGGGGTGTTATAAGTTTGACGTATGTATCTGTGTATCTGTCTGTGGCATCGTAGCTCCTAAACGAATGAACCGATTTTAATTTAGTTTTTTTTTGTTTGAAAGGTGGCTTGATCGAGAGTGTTCTTAGCTATAATCGAAGAAAATCGGTTCAGCCGTTTGAAAGTGATCAGCTCTTTTCTAGTTACTGTAACCTTCATTTGTCGGGGGTGTTATAAATTTTTAATTTACACTTGTTAAAATTTTATAGGTATAAGACAAGATCGGTAAGCATGCCAATAGAGTGAAACCTTTAACTATTGTCACCGTTACGTGATTTTAAATGAAAGTAAGAAAAATCCAATCTAATTTTCCTACGTTATAATATGAACTAAACCAGACTAGTAAAACCTTATTAAGATGGAAGCGCGGAAGTATTTATTTAGGTCGAGAAGAGTTTATTCAGCTAAGAATCCTCCTCAATTTCCTTTTGGCGAGTTTCACATACTTGAGCCCTATACATTCTTGCACATCGTGGTGAAAAGGCGTCCTACCATAAATCTTTGTCAAGATAAAAAGGCGCCAGTGAATATCCACATGAGAAAGAGAAATTTAAAGGAAAAGCAAGAAAAAATTATAATATTTTTTTTAAAGTCCAAAAACGGTGATAAAAGAGCCACTTTACGAATAAATGTATTGCAAAAGATATTATGAATTTTCATTGCAGTTTTGCTCAAATAACGTTTTATTTTGAGTTGAGTCGTTATGTTTGACAAACGAGGGCTCCAGGAGTCTGACGTGATCTTGTATCTCGTCTTATTTAGCTGCTATTTTTAGACAAAGACAAATAATAACAGTATAAAGACTAAAGGTTTGAAGTGAGTCATATTTTATATGGTTATCCGTGCGTTGTTTTAAAGGTTGAATTTTAATTTACCTATTTAAATATGTACCTATATAAAAGGAAAATTGACTGATTGATTGACTGATCGATGAACGCACCGCTCAAACTACTGGACGGATCGGGCTGAAATTTGGCATGCAGATAGTTATGGCGTAGATATCCGCTAAAAAAGGGATTTTGAACATTCAATCCCTAAGGGGGTGGAATAGGGATGTGAAATTTATATTAGGGGTATTTTCTAAGGAATTCACCTATAAATGAATAAATTCTCAAATCATTCTGTTTACTTGGACAATACAAATTGTGCGGAAGTTTTAAAATGACATTGCACAACTTGATATTGTTGATTGTCATGCAAAAACACTTCACAGAGCGTACAAATACAGTGCGTCGCTGTATTTTCAAAAAAAAAAAAACCCAACCGAGCATCTCTTGTGAGTTTGTGACGTGAACTACTGCGATCAATCAGAATAAACGACAGTGACACACGACACAGTTTATGTGTGTATGAATTTCTGAGTTGAATTTAAAAGGGTATGTTCAACGATCCTCATTCCTTTTATTGACCGACTTCAAAAAAAGGAGGAGGTTCTCAATTCGTCGGAATCTTTTTTTTTTTTTTGCAAAACAAGACAATGTATCTCATGAGACGACTAATCCGATAACACAGTTTCTTATTTGCATTTTGTGCCGATCATGAATTTGAAAACTACAAGGATGTAAGTATTACATTCGATGTGATAAATTGGTTAAAAGATTCGCAATCCAACTTAAAAAATTTCATGTCCCATAAACATTAAAAAAACGAGCCGAAATGAGAGCCAACTCGACCTTTTTGAAAAAACGTAAACTTGCGTTATTTTTTAAAATATACTGAAATAAAGATTATGCCCACTGAACTAAGGTTTGCTCTGTCTGAATCATGCCTTTTGTCATATAAATGTAGTATAGAATAATAATGATTCCCAATTCCACTCCTCCAAAAATAACCCTTCCAGTCTATAAAGTTTTTGCTACCAGTTTACGCATGGATAAATAGTGATATTGCAATCCCCATTTACGAAGGGTCACTAGAATGATGTAGTCAAAATAAAATAGAGAATTTCTATTGTCATGCATCTTACCGACATCATATATTTATTGATTTTACATCTACTAAAGTGTTGAAACGTGACTGGAATGAAATTGATATTATTTTATGAACGTGAGCGTAAAACCGAATAGATTTTATTAATAACTTAATAATACATGAATGTATTCATGGTTGGAATGGTTTGTCAATAGGTTTTATTTGGATATAGAAATTTTTATCGGAGAGAGAGATAGATTTTGGCAATCTAATTGGACAAAATATATGCATCTTTTTTGGGTGGGTAAATAATGTCACTGAAACCAAATGAATCTCCCAGAAAGTTTCTAGGAATATGAGTTACGATTATAGATATGCGGTATCCATATGCTCTGCAGTCTGTACATCTAGAATTTATCTTAAGATCACTCCGACTCTGAAATAATTTCAGCGAAGAAACATACAAAAATGCTTAAAACCTGTTTTGAAATTATTCTTTTAACAATATATTTTCTAAGATTTTTTCAAAAAATATTCATATAATTTCGTCCCTTGCAATAGTTTAAGTGAAGAAAGTCCTATATAACTTAGTACAGCCTAGTATAACCAAAGATATGGCATTGTACCAAAGACCAAAAACCCAGACCTAAAAAGATAAGCATCGTTGGCATCACAAACAGAATGTCAAGTCCAAATGCCAGGCTTACCTTTGCATGGTCTTTTTGTAAAAGGACACCGTCTGGTCGTTATACGTTACGCATCGTCACTTGAACTCTCCTCGTCTAACAGTATTATTTGTTTTTGTATCAATTATACTTTGTACTGCTATATTTGTTCCACGGCTTAATGTGAATGCACTCTGACAAAGTTTTTTTTTTAATTTACAGACTAGCGCTTGGCAGCAATCAGACCTGCTAGCAAGTGATGATGCAGCCTAAAATGGAGCACGCTTGCCTAGAAGTTGCCTATTTACTCTTGACTGGAAGGTAGGTACCCATATTAAAAGTAGAAGGGAAAACTGATGCCGGAAGAGCGTTCCATTATAATAAGTTATAATATTGAAACAAAAGTAGGATTTTAATTTTTATGTTCTTTTTAATCACGAGGATAGTAAATGATAATGTATAAATTAGTCACTTACTACATTTTAGAAAGATATATATAAACTTTAAGGTAAAATAAGAAAGTATACTTAGTTAGTTATTTGCTTTGATCACTACCATGGAATAAAATTAAAACTAACTTAATTAATTTAAGTAAAAATTGACATGTACTAAATAATTTTCCAGTGATGTAAGACTTTTGGTTTCAGTTTTCAATGGGAATCTTAAATGACCAATTCGCAATTTTGGAGAAAAGAAATCATTGTTAATTCTTAAATAATTCTTGAATAACTAGTAGGAAGGCTCGGCATAATATGTATAATAAGATAATGGAAACCATTCTCCGAGAGAGATTGCAGGAACTGCATTGAATATTATGTTCAGAGACGAGTGTTTCAACGTAGTAGGTAGATTCTTCATATTTCATCATTCTATAGGGCACTATAAATATAAATAAATCTGCGCATTTATTTGAAGTGCATTATTCAAAAACAGGATATAAAATCACTTTGGTAATTGTGATTTTAGATTTACTGAATATTATCTTTATCTGTAATTCTATATCTTTCAGATTTATGCGTTTTAAAACGTGAATTTATGTATTACCTACTTATTGGTTTTAACTGGTTATAAAAGGAGAATGTAGACAGTGCTGCGCCAAACGCTTAAGTGGGTTTATGAGTGTCCATTTATAATAATTGCAGTTCCGAAGCTTAGCGATACGTAGAACTTACAGCAAAGCAAAATACCTACTTCATTTTATCCTTCGTATGGTGGGTGTGTCTAATAGGTAAATTATTAAAGCAAGGAAAAAAGACCGCGGATGGATAACTGAATTTTGTCTATTGGATACCTCTATTATTATGTGAAAAATGAAAAGGAGTCACGATCCTGAGCAATAAAGAGTAAGAATAAGAGAGAGAGGGGGGGGGGAGAGGAGAGAGAGAGAGGTAGAGTTCACAGGGAGAGAGTAAACCAAAATTTATATTTAACCACAAACTACTGTTTGTGATTCAATTATTTTTACATTTGATTATTTATTATTCATTATCTCCTTGTTTCATAAATGATTGTTTACTCTATTTCAAGCAGTTTAACACAGTCAACTGAAAGCTACTTTAACTTTTAATTTTTTATTATATTTAAGACAAATGGATTTGCATGCCAACACCTGGACGAATATTTTATTATGTATGTGCCTGTATCAGCAAATGAATTGAATTGAATTAATTAGTTAACTAGTACAATCACAACCGATCTAGGATGAAGCGCGACGATATGAAAACCATAGTGAACAAGAAATAAAGGAGAAACAGCAAGCAAGACTAATTATTATAGTGATAGTGGCCTAAAAAAATAACTGTTTTTTTTTTCAACAAAAAAGAAGCAGTAAAAAAAGCATCAAGATGAGTGAAAGTTTAATCAAATCAATGATAGATGAAGGTCAATAAATAATGATGTTGAAAAACGAATAAAAACCCGATCAAGTGTGAGTCAGCCTTGCACACGTAGGGTTCCGTACCATGGAACAAGGTGTTAAGTACTTTTTTAAATTTCCATGGCAGCCATCACGTTTTATTTTATCATTTGTTATTATTGCGGCAATAGTTATACACACTCTGTGAAAACTTCAACTTCCATACATTTATGGTTCATGGGATACAACTCGCTGTGACAGATAGACGGAAGGACGTGCAACGGGGGCTTAGTAACAGGGTCCCTCATTGAACCATTTCAAAGTTAAAGTCATTTATTCAAATTGGGTACTTATTGTACACTTTTTGATTGTCAAACAATGATGTAGTGGTGATAATTAATTACGTCAACTTATAAATTAACAAGTGTAAATTAAAAATTTATAACACCCCCCACAAGTGAAGGTTACAGTAAATAGAAAAGAGCTGATAACTTTGAAACGGCTGAACCGATTTTCTTGGATTATAGCTAAGAACACTGTCGATCAAGCCACCTTTCAAACAAAAAAACTAAATTAAAATCGGTTCATTACTTTAGGAGCTACGATGCCACAGACAGATACACAGATACACACCTCAAACTTATAACACCCCTCTTTTTGGGTCGGGGGTTAAAAACTAAGGCTACGAGAGTACAGAACCCTAACAAGCATCAAGACAAATTGACTACGCGTCTGATAGCTGTTAAAAGCATTACTATTTCATATCCAATGGTCAGGTAATGAACTCTAATCAGATCTACGAGTATGATCATCATTCAAATAGATAAAATTGATTGACTGTGGTCTGTGCCTTCTTTGACTAGGTATACCCGCAGGTCGATGACTCGTCTCACGGCATTGATTCGATACTTTGCATCTAGGTGCTTGTTTGTAATCGATATCACACTAATATTATAAAGGAGAAAGTTTGTGTGTGTGTGTGTGTGTGTGTGTGTGTGTGTGTGTGTGTGTGTGTGTGTGTGTGTGTGTGTGTGTGTGTGTGTGTGTGTGTGTGTGTATGTTTGTTACTCCTTCACGCAAAAACTACTGAACGGATTGGGCTGAAATTTAGAATGGAGATAGATTATACCCTGGATTAGCACATAGGCTACTTTTTATCCCGGAAAATCAAAGATTTCCCACGGGAATTTTAAAAAACCTACATCCACGCGAACGAAGTCGCGGGCTTCAGCTAGTACAGAATAAAGATTTGCGATTCCTGTTGATTATTTTCAAATTATTAACCCCCCACGCAAAAAGAGGGGTGTTATAAGTTTGACGTGTGTATCTGTGTATCTGTCTGTGGCCTCGTAGCTGCTAAACTAATGAACCAATTTTAATTCAGTTTTTTTGTTTGAAAGGTGGCTTGATCGAGAGTGTTCTTAGCTATAACCCAAGAAAATCGGTTCAGCCGTTTGAAAATTATCAGCTCTTTTCTAGTTAATGTAACCTTCACTTGTCGCGGGAGTTATAAATTTTTAATTTACACTTGTGTTACATTTTGAAACAAAGAAGAAACTATTAAAACATTACTAAAGACTACGGTCAATTAACACCCGGATCCAAGCTTAATAAATAAGAGTGGACGTCATCTAAACATAAAAAAGCCTATCAAAACCACTAAAGCTAAATTTTAATAACGTTATTAACTCAAACGTGTAATAAGATACAATTATAATAGTATTTTCATAGGAAACAAGTTATACAAAACTTTATGAGCCATAAACACCAAATAAAGTTATGTACAGTTACTTTGAATAACACAAACGGTCCTCTCGTCTTGAAAGTTACCGTTGAGTAGAGCTACCATGTTTATAATATCTTAAAGTTGGGACAAAGAACCGTCCCTCGAATGCTAAAAAGTGTTTCAAAAAGAATCGTTCAACTGACGTATTACTACATAAGAAATATACGTCAGACGTAGATCAGACGACAAAAACGTAACATTCATGGAGCTAGTCTATGCTTTGTGGTAACATTAATGTGACTTTGGGTGACTTATAAATTATTATTAATTAACGTTTTAGTATTCAACCTAGAGTCAATAATTATAAAGATTACCATAATGATGGGAATTAACGTACCGTTTGGAATATAATTTCATTTTATAAATTCGCCCAAAACGGTAACATAGTAACCTCGTTCTGGAGATCGCGTCCTTTAGGGATTTCTTCCAACGGACGATTTGTCTATGAAACAATAGATCAAATTAAAGCAAGCCAAAAATATATGAGTCTATGTATATCTTCTTCTTCTTCTTTCTTAGCCTTTGTTAATCCATTGTTGGACATAGGCCTCCTCACGTGCACGCCATTCCTCTCGGTGTTGTGCGAGCCTCCTCCAAGTCTTTCCCGCCAGCTTGGTAATGTCGTCTGACCAACGGGAGGGCTGTCTTCCAACGTTCCTCCTTCCTTTGCGTGGCCTCCATTCCAGCAGCAAACGAGTCCATCGCTCGTCTGTAGTCCTACAGACATGCCCTGCCCATCTCCATTTCAACCTGGACACTTTCAAAACAATATCAGTTAGTCTCGTTCTTTTCCTGATTGTGGCGTTTGGCACACGGTCAATGAGCGATATACCCAGCATGGCCCGCTCCATTGCTCGCTGTGCCACTTGCAGTTTGGATGTTATTTGTTTTGTAAGTGTCCACGTTTCCGAACCGTAGGTCATGACTGGCAGCACACATTGCTCGAACATACGCCGCTTGAGATAGATGGGGATCTTCTTATTCTTTATGTATATGAGTCTATGCTATTATAAAACGGATTTTGCATGATGAGGATGAAAATAATAGGATTAAAGCAATAGGATGGAGTCATCAAAATTATTCAAAAATCTAGACTAATCCTAGAAAATCTAGAATCATAGGGTTCCTATGGTTGGTACAATATGTCAAATTGAAGCCGTGATGGCGGCGAAGCGTGTCGCCGGACATTTATAACAGATGTATCCACTTAATATGCAAGTTAATTTAGGGTTTGGGGTGCGATGTATAAACGAACGCGCTCTGTGAGGAATTAAACTCGAATGTAAGTTATACTCGTATTGCAAATAACCGTGACCTTGTTGGTTTACGCTGACCATGCACGGTCAAGTTTACAGCGGACTTGAAGCCGCGTCCAGTAAACTTGACGGTGTATGGCTATCAGTATGCTAATGTCATGCACACTTGACGGTGTATGGCTATCAGTATGCTAATGTCATGCACACTTGACGGTGTATGGCTATCAGTATGCTAATGTCATGCACACTTGACGGTGTATGGCTATCAGTATGCTAATGTCATGCACACTTGACGGTGTATGGCTATCAGTATGCTAATGTCATGCACACTTGACGGTGTATGGCTATCAGTATGCTAATGTCATGCACACTTGACGGTGTATGGCTATCAGTATGCTAATGTCATGCACACTTGACGGTGTATGGCTATCAGTATGCTAATGTCATGCACACTTGACGGTGTATGGCTATCAGTTGACTGGACGCCGCTTCAAGTCCGCTGCAAACTTGACGATAAACTTGATGTATGGCTATTTTATTTTTAACCCCCGACCCAAAAAGAGGGGTGTTATAAGTTTGACGTGTGTATCTGTGTATCTGTGTATCTGTCTGTGGCATCGCAGCTCCTAAACTAATGAACCGATTTTAATTTAGTTTTTTTTGTTTGATAGGTGGCTTGATCGAGAGTGTTCTTAGCTATAATCCAAGAAAATCGATTCAGCCGTTTGAAAGTTATCAGTTCTTTTCTAGTTCTTACTGTAACCTTCACTTGTCGGGGGTGTTATAAATTTTTAATTTACACTTGTAAATAATAAAATAGCGAGCAAACGAGCAGGCAGGTAGTTAGAGCTTAATAATAAAGAAGGTAAACTGTTGGTTATTGAATTAAATTGAAACGGCTAATTCGAACTAAAATGGTGTTTGTTCTATGAAGCTGTTAAAATTAGTTTGACATTGAACATCAAGTTGTAAGCAAAAACGAGTTCAAACCCCTTTGAAGCCCGCAAATCTTTTGTCCAGTGCTTTGGTTTCCGCTACGCTCCGACGGGCAGCGGAGACCAATCCCTAAGTCGATTTTGTTGTTGATATGTTTGCATTACGGAAATATTTAACAGGGCAAAAAAGTGAGAACTGAAACCCTGCCGAATATAAGTTAATTAAAAATAATAAGCAAACTTTGGTCAAGTGTCGGAAACTTAGCAAAAAATAAACAAAGAAAACAATGACAGAATAAAAACAACTAAGCAACTAAGGTTCTGCAAGAATAAAATGGATACGAAATACGAATTAATTAGATTCGCTGGTTCATAGTGTCGTTAAAATTAAACACCGATTATGGGTGTAAAGCGCCACCCAGAAGGGAAAACGTCACTTAAAAGCCATAACACGAGCCCGAATAAATATAGACCAAGGGGATTAAACAAATGGAGACTGTGTGTAGATTTATGCACTCCCAGTCGACAAATATAAAGCGAGCAAGTGGTTTCAGAGTTAATTTAATTAAAATGAAGGAGACATACGATGCAAACAGAACTCTACATCACGGAGCTTAGTTATGTGAAGTTATTATGAATAAAGTAGAGGGTTTAAGATGTTCATAAAACATACGGACAGGGTGATACACAATGTTGGAGGCGTTTGGATTAGTATGAAATATATTGATGATGATGTAAGCTCTGAAAGTAACCTTAATCGTAAGGAATGCTATAATTGCTTTCTCGTTTCCACTAATAGCGAAAATTTGCAGTTGTAAGGAATTTGCGATGATAGCAATGCATCTGATTATTTCGAGTTTAGTGATTCAGATGCTCTTTTGTATCCATAGAATATTACATTTTCAAATATATGCCTGAAAGTGTTTTCAAGCTGTGTAGGTGTCCATTGCAAATTCAGCTTAGTAACCCGTATAGCTATTTTTTTATTAGGAGGAGATACGCATCAAATGATTCGCAGGGAGCCGCTGGATTCAGGCGCAAGACCGTAGCGTATGGACCTAAAAGAGACCCTATGTCCAACAGTGGAAGTGTATTGGTTGATAATGATGATGATCCCTGAATAAATAATGTTACTGAAGATCGACAATCGACATTATTAAGAGCTATATAGGCTACGTTCGTTGGTCAAAACTGAATAAGTAGTTAGGTATGTTATTGTAATGAAAACTTAAGAAACTACAAGGAATGCGCAAAAACTCTTTAAAAGCATATCCACTTAAAATCAGATTATGTTAAGCAGAAAATCTGTTCACATTAGCAAGGACTCAGCAATTTATTGATAAAAACTTGTCCACTACCGCCGTAACAGGTATTCAATTTGTGAATATTTTATGCAAAGCAATCACAATCTATCAACAGTTAATCAGCCATAAATATTCAAGGGAAGGCGGCATTAGTCTGCCAAGGAGTTATCAACACTCGTTTAAGATGTGGTGATATAATTAACTGGCAATTCGTTTTTGGGGTTCCGTACCTCAAAGGGAAAAAGGACCCTTATAGGATCACTTCGTTGTCTGTCTGTCGTGTCTGTCAAGACAAGGGGTATCAAAATCTATAGGGTACTTCCCGTTGAAATAGAATCGCGAAAGGCAGGTAGCAGTTTTAAAGCACAAGTAAAGGGAAAAATCCGAAAACCGTGGATTTGTGGTTACATCATTAATAAAAACTGTTATGATGAAATAATGCATTAACTAAATCACACCATAGATGGCACTGTCCGTCATTATCTTGCAGCGTTGTACAGCTGTTGGACATTGTTATTTCTTGTACCATTGTACAGAACACTTCGTATGCGAATGTGACTCACGATTGACCGATTTTTTCAGACTTATTGTATTTAGCTGTTCGTGAATATTAGTATGCACTTATAGTGTTTGCGTGTCATGATACCTGCCTGGTATGTCACGATACCTGCCGCTCTCTTGACTTTATGTTTATATTTGAAATTATCATTATTTATTTTTGAGAGAACCAAGAGCGAGAGTGGACGTTGCGCGTGAATAGAAATAAAAGCGACTTGATTGAAAATATATCTTTCATCTATACTTATTTATTCACTTTCAACAGTAGGTACTTATAAGAAGGCCGCACGAAGACTATTATTTACTCGGTTCTCATAATTTTAGAAATTAATTATATAAAAAAATCCTAACTTGTTAGCGGACTCATGACGCCCAGCCCAAACCCATTATCCTAGAAAGCTGAAAAGAGGTTCCTTTTATAAGGTAGATTAGGAATGAAACCAGATTTTCCTAAATTCCCACGGGACAGGCAATGAAGAGGGTTTATATTTTCGTCCAGCGATGCACGGTCGCTAGTATTTACTATCTACATAGTTATTTTAAAAAAAATAAGTTTGTAGTAGAAATTCGTTATTGAGAATGAAAAACCAAAAAAGCTCTCAAATGACAAGAAAATCGAAGCCTACGAAAGTTACTAAGTAAGCTACTCGGAATATGTTAGTAGATTATTTATTCAATTGCAAGTTCTATTATATTATAATCCGTACTTACCTACTATCTGATAGTGATACTAATACTGTAGAAGCCAGTAAGGTATCGATAATACCCAGGAATAATACCTTAAGCTGATTTGACTGTCACCCGTCATTATAAACCGCTGACTGGTGACTTCCTTTGGATAATACCTGCTTTCTACTAATTTACATATGAAATAGGATATTCTATTCCTACTTAAGTAGTTAAAGGAAGTTCAACCTGCCTTTAACTAAGTAGGAAGTTTATCCATACTAATAATATTATAAACTAGCCGATGCCCGCGACTTCACCCGCGTGGATTAAGGTTTTTTGAAATCCCGTGGGAACTCTTTGATTTTCCGGGATAAAAAGTAGCCCATGTGCTAATCCAGGATATTATCTATCTCCATTCCGAATTTCAGCCAAGTCCGTCCAGTAGTTTTTGCGTGAAGGAGTAACAAACATACACACACACACACACATACACATACAAACTTTCGCCTTTATAATATTAGTGTGATACGAAAGTGTGTCTGTCTGTTTGCTACGTTTTCACGGCCCATCCCGGGGAAGGACATAGGCTACTTTTTATCCCGGAAAATCAAAGAGTTCCTACAGGATATTAAAAAAGCCGAAATACACGCGGGCGAAGCTGCGGGCATCCTCTTGTAGTACCTAAATATACTTATTTAAAGTTTATCAAAAGGCAATAGAAAGAGTCAAGAGTGAGTAGGTATCTTCTAGGCAAGCGCGTTCCATCTTAGGCTGTATCATCACTTGCCAAACGCTATAGTCCATAAATAAATTTATAAAAAAACGACTAGACGCCAATTCAGTTAGTTTATATGTATCCTCATCGTCATTATCATTATCAGCATCAAATCATCGCCGGCTCACTACTGAGAACAGATCAGTCAGAATGAGAATGGTTTGACCATAGCCTACCACGCTGGCCAAGTGCGGATTGGCAGACTTCTAAACTTGTTTGAGAACATTATGGAAAACTCTCAGGCATGCAGCAAGTGATATATTTTGATTGACTGATTTGATAAAATATTTTCATAGCTTACATCGTTTACACGAAGTCGTACATCATCAGTTTGGTAAAGAGATACCTTGCATAATGGAGAATCAAAGAGTTCCCACGGGATTTTCAAAAAACTACGCGGACGAAGTTGCGGACATCATAGAGTAAGTACCTACTTAATAGCACTTTTAAAATAATAATTAATTAACTCTATAAAATATAAACGAGGAACTAGCATCTAGCGATAGAACAATATACTGTATTGGATTAGGGAACAATTTCTGGACGTACGAGTATTCTCTCTTCTCTGATACAGGCTTCTTCGTGGATGTTCCTGGGCACATTTTATTCGAACGGTTTTTTATTATACTCTATAGATAGGCTTACTTCGTAAATTCGTGATAATTCAATTATCTACTCCAGTACCTTTTAATAGCGCCACGGCAGCCCACGTTTTATAAATAAAACATTTTTTATTGCCGATAAAAGTTTATAACCACGGCCTTTACAAATAAGCCGTACGCCGATATACTAACGCCATGGTAATCAAATTTCATAGTTCATTTTACCATGGTGTTTGTTATACTTATACACTACACGATTATACACTACATGAAAAGTATAACAGGCGGATATTTTTATAAAACAAACAATGGCTACCGTTCAAGAAACTTAAACACGTGTTTAACTAGCGGTTTGTAAACTTTCAACGAAATTGAAACAAAGCTTTCATGAAATTCAAAGTTTAGGTCAGAAGCAGGCGTTACTTTACTGAAGTCCGTGAACACAAGGAACAACATGCTTAGTCCATACTAATATTATAAATGCGAAAGTGTGTCTGTCTGTCTATCTATCTGTTACGTTTTCACGGCCCAACCGCTGAACCGATTTTAATGAAAGGTACAGACTTGAGATACATCCCGGGGAAGGACATAGGCTACTTTTTATCCCGGAAAATCAATGAGTTCCTACGGGATTTCAAAAAAAAAAACCGAAATCCACGCGGGCGAAGCCGCGGGCATCCTTTAGTTTGCTATAATGCGCCAAAACAGACAAATCTGTACGTAATTCGATTTGCAGTCAGTATGCGATGCAGGCAACATGTAGGCAGTCGGTAATATAGGCATGCCGGCAGACCTAAGCAGGCGGGATATCTGGAACATGCTCGTAGACCACAGGTGACGTTCGAAATTCGAATCTGCGAGCGGCGTAGGCCATTGAAGCGGGTGCGTGCGTTTTTAGCGGTCCGTAGCAAAACAAGGAACCCTTAGTTTCATCCAGTGCATCTGTTTGTTATAGCCATTCATTTTAAAAAGAAACTACTGGTTTGACCTCTCGGACACGATACCTATTTGAGGTACTAAAGTATTGTCGAATCATCATGAGGTTCCTTAGGCTGTTTACGGAAAAAACGTCATAGGTAACCTAACACTAGCCCTATCGTAACTCCTATGAATAATTCTATTGACCGGTGGAGGCAATCATCTAATTGATGCCACTTGAAATGATCTAGACGTCCTGATATTGACACATTGAACTATAACAATAACTGCTCGCATGGTGTACATATTAGAATTGCTAAAGGCCGATTATGTGAAATATTTATTGAATTTTAGACCTCAAAAGGAAAAAGGAACCCTTATAGGATCATTTTGTTGTCTGTCTATATGTCGTGTCTGTCAAGAAAATCTATAGGCTACTTTCCGTTCATCTAGGAATCATGAAATTTAGCAGGTAAATCTTATAGCACAAATAAAGGAAACATCCGAAAACTGTGAACTGTGGTTATATCACACAAAAAAATTAAAATGTGTTCACAAAAAATTTAATTTACTAAATCACATACTTAAGTAAACATATGTAGATGGCGTAGTCCGTTATTAACGTGCTGTGTTCTACATAAAAGCGTCAGATATATTTTGTACTAGCTGTGCCCGCGACTTCGTTCGCGTGGAATAGCTCTCAGCACGCTTTATATAGCCACGGACGCTCAGGCGCGAGGCGTGTAGTACGTACTCTGTACGTTAAAAATGTTCGCCGTGATTCTTTAAATTGACATAACTTTTTTATTTATGAACCGATTGACATGAAATAAACACTAAATGTTAAGTGAAGCTTACTACAATATATTAGTGAAAATCGTATCTAAATCGAATAAGCCGTTTCTGATATTAGCGTGCACAAACACATAGACAAACAGACAAAAAAAAATTAATTACAATTTCGGGTTTGGCATCGATATAATAAAAACCCCTGCTACTTTTCTTTTATATATTTCCATTGTACAGACACCACTTTTCTACAATTTTATTATGTGTATAGATGATGGTAAGGAACCCTTCATGTGCGAGTCCGACTCGCACTTGACGGTTTTTTAAAATCTGAATTAAATAAGGTTCTCTCTAAAATACGTGACATCTAACAAGTAGGTCATAAGGAAACTTTATTTTATCATTAATAATACAATGAAATAGTATAATAAAGTTTCCCACGTTTACTTAACGTCGAGCAAAATATCACTTGTTATTATTAAAATCAGTTAACTGCTTTACGAAATTGTTTAATTGTCGAGATAACGGTTGTTTAATTTTTAACTTGATTAAACAAGATGATTAGATGTAAACATGACATTTATATTTACTCGCGTTGTTAATGTAATTGATGACGTTAATTTCAGTTTGTTTGATAGCAAGTGTATGATTCAAAAGATAACAATATGAATATTTAAGTTTAAAAAATATATCTACTTGTACAATACATTATACAACTATATGCGTAAATATTTTTTTATTATCTTTTACTTACCATTATTATGAATGCGAAAGTGAATTTATTTGTTAATTTATCCTTCAAATACGTAATTTTTGCATGGATAGTTATTGAGACTTGAAGACATATGCTTCTTTTATTAAAGGAAAGGAAAAGGAAAATTAAAGATAGTCCAGTCATTTCGTGCTCAAAAAGGGCAAAGTTTTCCGGGAGTTTTGCAAATTGGTAGTTTCATAGATTTCGATGTGCTCTTTCCGAATTTCTTTTTGCCACCTCGTACCTTTGCCGCTCGTGCCGCCATCTTGGACAAATGGCGTCCAAAAACAGTTTTTTGACGATAACTTTTTTCCGACTCATTTTACGATGAAAACGGCTGAGTAACAATTAAACTAGAGACAATTTCCTACAATTTATGTAGTCACCTTTTTTTGTAGACTCAATAGTTTTAGCGTACGAGAACCACAAAGCCCACTCCAACAGTCGTTTTGGCTAAATAACTCATTTCCACACCACGATGTGGTATAGTGAGTGGCGCGGTTTTTTTTTTATGGTAAATCCCGCGGCATTTTGAAAAACATAAATCCATGCGGATGAAGTCGCGGGCATTAGCTAGTAAAATAATAATCGGAAATGTACTCACATCAAAGAAATGCGGCCTCAGCCTCCCTATAGTGTATTTGGCGACGTCTGTGGTGAGCTGTTGGCACGCGCAGCCGAAGAGGAACACTCCCACGACTCTGTACACTTCCCACACCCATGCTGGCATTTCGTAGCCGAGGATGACTCTTGAGCGGCCTCCCTTGTAGTCTCGTAACCTGATCCATTCGGTGAGGCACATCTGGTGACAAAAATTTATAAATTAAAATCACACTTCACATCACACTATCACACTAATATTATAAAGGCGAAAGTTTGTGTGTACCTATGTGTGTGTGTGTGTGCTACTCTTTCCTAATCAATGGAAATTTTTCCGCGATCAGGCCTGCCACCTGTCACTTTTATTATCATTTTACTAATGACTAGACCTAGAGGATGCCCGCGACTTCGTCCGCGTGGATTTAGGGTTTTAAAGATCCCGTGGGAACTGTTTGATTTTCCGGGATAAAAAGTTGCCAATGTGAATTACAGCGACGCAAGCTACCTCAGTACCAAATATCATACAAATCGGTTAAGCGGATTGGTCTTTAGGAATCCCGCGGGAACTGTTTGATTTTCCGGGATAAAAAGTAGCCTATGTCCGTCCCCGGGATATAAGCTAACTCTGTACCAAATTTCCTCAGAATCGGTCATACTTTCACAAGACACACTTTCGCATTTATAATATTAGTATGGATTAATAAAATAATACTTTTTTGAGAGTTCCTCGCATTCATTTTCGGATCATCAAAATCATTCCTCTAGCTAGCTAGTTAGGGATTCTAATTTGATGGAAAAGGAAAATGTTTTTACTTTTTAGTTTTGAAAAAAAAAACATTTCGAATCTCATTATAACAGATATAAAGTGAAAATACTGAGGTGGTCGCAACGCGTGGGTATAAAACTGCAATAACGTAATATTTTTATTAACATTGACAATGACCTCCGTATCAAAAAGCGGCAGGAGTAGGAGGGTAACCTCTAAAAATACTGTTCTTGTATGATATCATGGTTCGATAAAAATAAATCTTGTAATTTTGCAAGTCATATCAAAACTATCAGAATATGTTCTTGACGAGTTTTTCGTATGCATTTCAAATTGAAGGAAAATAAATTTTTGACGTGTAAACTTCTTTAGGCCATTTTTAACCCCCGACCCAAAAAGAGGGGTGTTATAAGTTTGACGTGTGTATCTGTGTATCTGTGTATCTGTGTGTCTGTGTATCTGTGTATCTGTGTATCTGTGTATCTGTCTGTGGCATCGTAGCGCCTAAACGAATGAACCGATTTTAATTTAGTTTTTTTTGTTTGAAAGGTGGCTTGATCGAGAGTGTTCTTAGCTATAATCCAAAAAAATTGGTGCAGCCGTTTAAGAGTTATCAGCTCTTTTCTAGTTTTCTTGTAGAAAGGAGGTTACATAACCGTTAGGTTCATAATTTTATGTCAATTGACAAATGTCAAGCTGTCAAGATGGACGTTGCCTAAATACATAATTATTTATTTGAAAATGTTGTTTTGGAAAACTCAAATACTTTGTCGGGGGTGTTATAAATTTTTAATTTACACTTGTTAACCCAAAAAGAGGGGTGTTATAAGTTTGACGTGTGTATCTGTGGCATCGTAACTCCTTAACTAATGAACCGATTTTAATTTAGTTTTTTTCGTTAGAAAGCCGGCTTGATCGAGTGTTCTTAGCTATAATCCAAAATCGGTTCAACAGTTTGAAAGTTATCAGCTCTTTTCTAGTTACTGTAACCTTGACTTGTCGGGGGTGTTATAAATTTTTAATTTACACTTGTGATAATTTTATTATTAATTAAATATGAAATTATATATGTATATAGCATATGAAAGTGAAGAGGTTTTGATTCCTTTGACGGGTCTTGACAGACACGACAGACACACAGTGAAGTGATCCTATAAGGGTTCCTTTTTTCTGTAGAGATACGGAATTCTAAAAAGAAAATAACAAAAACATTTAAATCGCAGATGTGTTATTGGAATAAGTTGACCGCGCACAGTAGGTACAAGGCCGTGCACATGGAGGCAGGAAGTTAATGTCATTATGCATTCGCTGCTGGATTTTTATTGTTGCCTCAAATTGGCGCAGTTTTGCCTGACAATGATTTTATTTTCCGTTCGCAATTTTAAGGTTAACGACTTTATTTGTCGAACTGCGAATCATTAACCGACCTTATTACAACATACAGCCCTGACTTACCTATACCCATAACCTACAAAATTATATGGAACTAACGCTTGGTTGCAATCAGACCTGCTAGCAAGTTATGACGCAGCCTAAGTTAAAGCACTCTTGCCCAGAAGATCCTTATTCACTCTTGACTTGAAGGTGCCCATATTAAAATTGACGGGAAAACTGATGCTAGAAGGGCGTTCTATTTCCTAGCGATTTGTTTAAATATGGGCCGAAATACCTAGAAGATGCCTATTCACTCTTAACTTGAAGGTTTGAACCCATATTAAAATTGACGGGGAAAACTGATAAATAAGGCCGCCTTTGCACACAATTGTTTTTTCTGTTTTCTTCTTTCTGTGTCGTGTTCCTTTACAAATGTTTTTGTGTGCAATAAAGTGTTCTGTCTATCTATCTATCTGATGCTGGAAGGGAGTTCCATTTCCTAGCGATTTGTCTAAACATGGGCGAAAATAGCTCACAAGAGGTGATTACCATAAAAAATTCCATACATTTACGCTCGTCGTCGAGCTACTGTATGACCTCTTTACTCACTTATAGTGTAAGAGACAGTGCTACATTTAGGTAATATCAAATGGAACCTATTGATAGAAAGTGACCACGGGGTTTTCCACGAGAATTTCCAAGTCTGGGTTTTCTCTTGATATTGCTCTGTTTTGCGTTTGTCAAGTTTTCGTTGACTTCAACTTGTATGGTATTATGGTTTAGATAATAATTCTTGGATTCTATTGATTTTTAAAATCTTTATCCACATTGACAAAGTCGCGGGTATCAACTAGTCATATGATAGAGACCGACAAGATAGCCAGTTAATAAAAAGGTGTTAAATAGGGACAAAGAACCAACCGTCTTTTAGCCATCTCTAACTAACCAACCTAACTAACGCAGTTGTTATCGTTGTTTATTTTTAAGGCAATGTTAAGTGTAAAATAAAGATATCTCTGATTGAGCTGGAAAGCTAAATTCCTAGTTCCTAGTTAATTAAAATCTAACTAACTAACTAATCCAAAATTTATTGTAATGAATGTTCATTACGGTACTACATATCAATATGGGTTCTTAGCCTATCCTCTTAGTGAAACACGTTTCGCATGACAGAACCTTATGAATAGAAGACAAGATTGTTCAAAAATGAGTTTTGATTTGCATGCTATTAAATCGAAATGAAGAATAGCCTCGCCTACAACTTGCCATATATGATATTTATGTATAGTACGAGCGGTGTGGGGATGTCAGTTTACATGACAAGCATACCTACTTTGGACGAACTGCAGAGTTAAAGTCATCTTTTCAAGACTAAAATGTACGTTGTACGCACGTACTAATTTCTTAAACTACAGTAATAGAAATCGCTGGAAAGTTTCATACAGGTAACCTCTTTTCAAACTATGGAAAAGAGTTTTCTTACTGTACAAACTGCAATGCAACTTTTATTGAATTAATTTGTTTATTGTTTCCTCGTAAATAAGAGAAAAGTGCTATTGGTAAGTACAAATCTCGGGCGAAATAGCAATTAACAGCCTAAAGCCTTTAGTTTACAAAATTACTTCGGAAGGACAAGGCGAACTCGGCCGTAAATTGCTTTATTTCCGGCCTGGATAGTAATGTACCTACCTACTATTATTAGATATGTACTTATTCGATGTTTTCGAATTTCTTCTGTTTTTCGAAAATGGAAAACGTCTGCATCGTTACAAGTCACACATTTTTGGGACCCCAAAATTTCCATAATCACTGATAGAGCTCTTCTCTATCGGCTAAATAGCTATCGGCTTGATAGGTCAAATATTGATTCTTAATCAACTAACCCGAAGATGTCCAAAGAGGGATGTATAAAGACATCGAAGGTAGACTTGTCCAATCTTGGGACAGTTCAGATTAGATAACATCTTCGTTAATTCCGATCCCGCGTTTCATCACGATGATAGTCCGCGATTAATATATCAATGCTAGATAAGCCTACATCAGATCCATGATCGAATATCGATTTAACTATAATCGTTATCTCAGAATAATCAGTTGGTAGAGAAATGATTTTATCAATTTCCGATCTCTTAGTGACTCAAAACCGTGCCCTACGATATGATAATTTCCTCGTAAAAAATCGATAACAAGTTTGCCTCGATAAGTTATGATGCAAACTCTAATTCTGTATAACATTTTGATACGACACCACGCAAAAATTGATTAAATGGTATCGATCGATGATAAGTTTGCGCTTAATAAGTGATGAACGATCATTCAAGTTTTCGAAGAAATCCATTAAAGGCTAAGTAGTTAAAAGATTGGCAATTGGCATATATCTTTAAACGCAACGATTTTTTCATCTTAGATTTCAGCGTCATTCAACTTCGATAAAAACAAGTAAATCCGCCTGAAAAAGTAGTTAGGTATTTGATGGCAAGTATCTAAATAGATAAAAAGCTATAAGTACATATAAATAAAATGTCCTCACTCACTGACTGACTTGTCAATGCCCAGCCCAAACCCTTGAAACTGATAGCTTTAAAAATTTCATTTAGTTTTTAGCTTTAGTTTTAAGTTTACGTAATCAATTATCACCACTATATCATCTTTCAAATCTAACAAATCTGACAAACAAAAGGTGTAGAATATTACCTACCTATTTTGAATAAATGATTTTGACTATTGACTTTTTGACTTTTGCAGACTTTTCTCTTTATAATGCAGACTGTAAGACAAGGAATAATATAAGCCTAGATTTTTCGCAATTCCCATTGGAGCGAAGCCGCGGGCGGTCGCTAGTTATAGATAAGCAGACTAGTTCCAATGGATATAATAAACGTAAAATTGTATATTGGAAAGTTCTAACTCTACATAGTTAACGTTAACGTTGATTAAATTGTCAACAATATCGATATTTCATGCCGAATCGATATTTCATGCTTCAACGCAGACTCGTAATTACAGAACGCAGTAAAATGTGTTTATTAAGTGATATTTGTGGGTTTATCTCTATGCAAATCTAGATAAAAGAGAATTGCATAAAATCTTATAACTAGCGTAAGCAAGTACAGTCGAGGACGAAACTGTCAAAAAAGTTTTTTAATCGATGATTAATTCGGACCTGACTATTTTCTTACTTATTGATGTATGCTAAATTATTTCTATATCTCCTATTTTACGTTAATGTTGATTAAATAGTCAACAAAATCGATATCTCATGTCGAATCGATATTTCATGCATCAACGCACTCTCGTACAATTGTAATTACAGAACGGAATTAAATGTGTTTATTATGTGATATTTGCAACTAAATAGTCTCTATACAAATAAGAGTTTCTCATGACATATCCAGTAACTAAGTTAGGATAAAATAAGACCGAATCCAAATTAGGATTAAAGCCATTCGTTTGCCAGAGTTTACCTACGTTCCAGAATTCAGATAAAGTAAATATTTCTTTATTTTTTATTAATATCATGCGCTTTCCAAACTGACTGTACCTACAGACCAACTCAATACATGCATGCACACAAAACAAAGTTGTTGCGTAAATGAGAATGGGAACATGTAATTAGCAGAATGCATATTCATTGCTTGTTTTAGTTTCTAAGATTTTCTCTCATTCGAAGTACCTACTTATAGAAATTTTATTAAATATATGAGTAATATTGGATATTGGCATATTGGCCATAAATAAACAAAATTCAAAGAAAGAAGTTTAGATTAATATAAGTATATTCTTTGAAATAGAAAGCTAAACTTTTAACTTGTGTCATTCTGGCTTAAAGTATTAATCTGGCTGTTTCTTAGGTTTCACAGTCTATAACTCTAGAAATACAATAATTATTATATCCATTTTTTTTGGATCTTAATGCGTAATGTTTCTATCTCACTACAACTTTCAAGTCAGCCTGTTTTTTTTGCCTAATGCCTTGAGCCTTTTCGTTGGCACGACACATTTTAGACCAAGTTAGATTTAAAGATGATTCTTTATTGTTTACTAGAGGATGCCCGCGGCTTCGCCCTCGTGGATTTCGGTTTTTTTAAATCCCGTAGAACTCTTTGATTTTCCGCGATAAAAAGTAAACTATGTCCTTTCCCGGGATGTATCCCATGTCTGTACTAAATTTCATTAAAATCGGTTCAGCGGTTGGGCCGCGAAAACGTAGCAGACAGACAGACACACTTTCGCATTTATAATATTAAGTATAGTATGGATTATATTTAATATGTGTTGGATCAGCAAATAAAACTAATTCTGTTCTATAATAAATAATGAAATCGGTCTAATAAATAAGATGTTGCAAATAGTTCAAATGCACATCACAAATTTAATTGTAACAGACAGATTCTATTCTTGCAATCTTTGATCCACAACTTCTTAGAGCGGCCAGACACCGGAAGCCGGACCGGAGCAGTTATGGCAGATCTATAGAGATTAACTCTGACTTTGCTTACACTTAAGACAAAGTTAAAACGAGACAAAGGTACCTATATCTCTCACATAATTCTGTCTCGTTTTAACTCAATCTTAAGTCTTGGCAAAGTCAAAGTGGGCTCTATAGATCTCACCTTAAGAGCCAGCGTGTGTTCGTTATTTGTGTTGTGCCTTCGTTATTTTATAAAAGCTGAGAGTTTCTCTGAGGGACACAGGGAACATCGATCAGCGACTATAAAGTTCGGACCATGGTAGCTTTGGGAGGTAAAAGGTCATAAAGGTGTAAAAAATCTTACGGCAAGTATAAAGTAATAAAGAAATTAATATTTAAAAAACAAACACAGTTAAAAAAACAGTTTTTTCATATTTTCTTCGAGTAGTATTAGAAATCACTTCACTCACTTGCCAGACACTTAGTATCGTGGCAATCCCATGCCAGACACCCTTAAACTTATAAACTTTAGTTTAGTTTAACTTGTAACTATGTAGTAGCAGTTTGAAGCGGTCCGTCATGACTGCTTTCAGCTGCCCGTTTCTGGCCACCCTTAGCGTCTTACACCGATTTACGATCTTCATCACACATGCCACAGTCTCTATCTTGAGTCGTCACGTTTTATTGTGTAAAGTATCCATTTCAAAGTGGGGACGGAAAAGGATTATCATTTAGATACAGGGCGACATAAATAAGGATTTCCTAGCTATTTCTGAGGTTGTAAAGTTTACACAACAGATAGACGAACGACTGGCAACTCTGTAGGAATATAAAGGTATTAAAAAGAAAATATTATTGCTTTCGGATAAACAAAGACATTAAATTGTCGCCTTCCTTCTTCAGATTAGAACTAGCACAAGAGATAGGCCTACTACTTAAGAAGTTGCAGAGAGCGACCGAATTTTTGTTCAGATACAAGTTAGCCATTGACTGCAATCTTACTTGGTGATACGTGATGATGCAGTCTAAGATGAAGCGGGCTAACCTTATTTAACCCATACCCCCTTTGGTTTCTACACGGCATCGTACTGGAACGCTAAATCGCTTGGCCGCACGGCTTAGCCGTTACGGTGGTAACTAGCCACGGCCGAATCCTCCCACCAGACGAGCCCAGAGGAAATTTAGAAATTATAAAATACCAAATTCCCGCTGCCTAGAATCGAACCCAGGACCTAACCACTGATAAGACCAGTGTTACCACTGGGCCAGGGAGGTCGACAAATAACTTTACTACTACTACTACTACAACTACATACTAGAACTAGACTACATATAAGCATACTAGAACGCAACCTTTCCATGTCGCAGTATCTCCTAAAGCCATGCTGCCGATACCAAAAGTATCGTGAATGTATTGGCTCGTGGGAAATAGGCTGTTACTTTACGAAATAAATAGAAAACGGTAAATATACCCACCCGCATGAGCTAAAATTAGCCGCGACAATGACATCGTTAGCAGTTAGCACGTTGTTTACGACACAAACAGTTTTGTGTGACGTTTTGGCATTTTGAGGTTAGGCTTTATGGGAACCACCTCATAACTGTATATATCCTTTCGTCTAGAAACGGCATTACGAACCAGTGGTAAATAAAATTGTTTTGACCATTGCATTTTTAAAAGTTTACTTTTATAAAAATATATTCTATTGTATTCTAGTCTTTACAGCTGTGGAATTCTGCACCTTCTGCAGTGTTCCCATTAGATGACAAGATGATTACAACCAACAAATTCCTGAAAAACCGGCAACTAAGCCGGCAACACATGGGCGGTCTCTCTAGTGCTGTAAATGTTCATGGGCGGCGGTAATCGCTTAACAACAGTGACCCGCCTGCTCGTTTGCTCGAAAGGAGCAAACGAGCAGGCGGGTCACTGTTCCGGCGGAAAATCCTTTTCCCTCAAACTAAGCGTAAAGCTTGTGCTAGAAGTAGGTACGACAATAGTGCAACGGGTGGGGTTTGAACCGCCGACCTTTCGGATTTCACTCCGCTACTATAACCAATGAGTTATAATTTCACGGTTATCGGACAGTATGGAAACATAGTTGGTCGTCACGTCTGCCGACCGTCGTACGAGATGTTTCATCAAGTAAATCGAGATGATTGATGCTCTAATAAGATAAATCTCTGACATTGCACTCTATTTGTCAAACAGTGACAATGTAAGCTGTAGTATTTTACTCGACAGCAGTAAATAAGGAACTGACTAGACATATTAATGCTTATTTACAATTAATTGTTCAAAAGGTTCTTATCATACGTGACTGATAAGTAGGAATTAGGTACCTAATAAAAGTACTAGATTTCCTAAAAAAAAAACAGTTTCCCGTCAAATTTAATTTATGGCGTTATTATAATTCATCAGATTATTTATATTTACCCAACGGTGGAACAAAAACAGATTTCCTGGTACAAAGACTGCTAAAATGCCAAAATTTTCTGGTGGGAGGCTTCGGCCGTGACTAGTTACCACCCTTCCGGCAAAGCCGTGCCGCCAAGAGATTTCGCGTTCCGGTACGTTGCCGCGTAGAAACCGATCAGGCCTGTTATTACCTTAGACTGCATCATCAGTCATCAGTGGTCATCACTTACCACGAGATGAGATCGCTGTCAAGGGCTAATTTGTATCAGAATAGAAAATTTAAAATCCTCAGTATGTATGCTTCATAATTCCTCGTATTACAATTGCAACTTACAAGTTACCTATAACTAGGTATTGAACGCGTTCAGTAGAATGTTTTGGGCGTGCTTTTGCTATCGCGATTTGTCTGTCAAGGCTTTTAACGTAAAGGGCAAAGGTCCTTGATAAAATGAATTATGAGAAAGAGAGACAACCAATAAATATCAAAGGCGATAGTAGGTATGTTAGGTGTGGAATGCCCTTCCGGCTTCCGTATTTTTTGCCACGTACAACCTAAAACCTTTAAGGCAAGAGTGAACCAGATTTACCATACAAAGTGTTAGCAACACTGGCTAAAATACTGTTTATTATCAGCAACACTGACCAAATTACTATTTTTATATAACTTTTGTGTAATGAAACAAGTGTAGCCACGTCAATACACCTTATTAAATATGTTATTATACCTTTGTCAATATACGTTTCATGACAAGACGTATATTGACAAAGGCAATTATTATTGTCCGGAAGTAGTGGGAGTTTTCTTCGAGAGTCGGGCCAGCCCGTTCAGTCAGTGTATTTTTGTACTCCAATCGAGAAAGTGTGAAGTGGAATATTGTCAAGTGTTAAAGTGTTAAAGTGGCAAATTGTAAAGACAAGTGGTAAAGTATAAGAAATACAGCATTAATTATGAGTAAGTTATGTTTTATTTCACTACTATTAATAATAATAAAATTAAGATCCTGAGATCACAAAATGTAGATATCTGTTGGCGCGATCTGAGTTAGCGCCAACATTTCAGAAGTGGGATGAATTAACGCAAAATCCACTAAGATATACAACATTTAAACTTTAAAATTTCTTTTTATCAAAATAAAATAAAATGAAACACATATTTTGTGATTATTTCATTTTGTGATACTAGTTACCAACAAATAAGAACCGTAAACTTGTCATTTATTTTTAAAATACCCATATTTTGTGAAATTGAAATTGATGCTAGTCACGTGACAAATAAAATACCGCATGCTATTCGTTTTTGTTTCAAGTTTCTCTTCAAGGCAAATCCTTGATATAATCGACTTCTTGTGGGTATTGCATAAACATTAAAATTAATTCTCATTAGTTTCTCTGAGTGACTTACTCATACGTCCTCACGGTGATAGTCAAGGAGAATATAGTCGCGTAATGATCAGAAAAATATCAATATCTGTATTTATAATTCATAATTGAATAAAACTAATATGTTCCACATGCATAGAACCTCATATTTTTTCGAACTTTTACTGCCTCCCGTATCTGGTATGGCTTACAGCGAACCCTCCCGAACAAGATGGTGTCTACGTCTCAGTCCACCGAGATGGTGCGGCATCGCAGAAGGAGGCGAAACGCTCCAGGATCTCGGTGGCCACGCCAGCCGGCGCTCACGCACCGGCTGCATGGGCGCCGGCTGGCACGGCTTGCCCGAGCGTCGACTGCGTGAGCACCGGTCGGCGGCGGCTGCGAGCGCCGGCTGTGTTGGCGCCGGCTGCAAGGGCGCCGGCTGGTGCGGCTGGCCGAGCGCCGGCTGCGTGAGCGCCGGCTGGCGCGGCTGCAAGCACCACCTCTGTGGGCGCCGGCTGCACGGTCGCCGACTGGCGCGCCTGCCTGAGCGTCGACTGCGTGAGCACCGGCTGACGCGGCTGCGAGCGCCGGCTGTGCGGACGCCGGCTGCGAGCACCGGCTGTGTGGGCACCGGCTGCCCGAGCGCCAGCTTCGTGAGCGCCGGCTGGCGCGGCTGCCCGAGCAACGGCTGCGTGAGCGCCGGCTGGCGTGGCCACCGAGATCCTGGAGCGTTTCGCCTCCTTCTGCGATGCCGCACCATCTCGGTGGACTGAGACGTAGACACCATCTTGTGTCTACACAAGACACAAGATGGTCAAGAAGGTGGATGGTGGACAAGGAAGGAAGGAGGCTGTGTGGGCGCCGGCTCGCGCAGCAGCGACAGCCGGCGCCCACACAGCCAGCGCTCGGGTGGCCGCGCTGGCTGGCGCTCATGCAGCCACTGCTCGGGCGGCCGCGCCAGCCGGCACTCACGCAGCCGGCAGTTGGGCAGCCGTGCCAGACGGTGCCCGTGCAGCCGGCGATCGCAAAAATGAGTCTTTTCTTTCGAGTATTTTTACAAAACTTTTAGATGCCTTGAAACCTAGGATACGCTCAGATTCTCATCAAGTGGGTGAGAATGGCAAGCTAAATTGTTAACTGCGTTACTTTCTGACGAAAATTACGATCGGATGCCATGATAACCGATGATAGCTAACCTTTCCCAATTTGGGGATTCGCTGGAGACATTCTACTAGGGTAAAATTGCTTTAATAAATATTTGTCATATGGATTATGACACAAACCGAAGTAAACCATTAAAAGCGCAGTCCTCAGTTAAAACTATAAATATGCAATCCAAACAGGGCCTGAAGAGCTCTCGTAGTTGTAACTATAAGCTCGAGGGTCACAAACAGACGGCTCGAGGGGCTTGACAGAGCCTTAGTCCAATTTAAAAAAAAAAAAAAAAAAAAAAAAACAAATGTGTCACGAACTTTGTGTGAGTGTGTGGCAAGTGTGACGTTGCCACGGAACCAAGCAGTACTAGTTCAAGCTACTAGCTTATTTTTTATTATTTCTCTTGCATTCATGTTTTACGAGTAAATCATAATATATATATATATATATACTCGTAATGTTACAACATGAAGCCCCGTCGGGGCGTTCCACAGTATAACATTGGTAATTATAATATGTTACAAGTATTATTTCAATTCTATTAAGTGTTAACATTTATGAAAATCATAAAGTATGAATAACAATTAGTAAATAATCATAAAGTATGACTGACAATTAGTAAGGAACAAGAAGTAAATAAATGAAAATAAAATATGACTTATAAATAAACGTTATAGGAGCGGTCATATCGTTAATCAATCTTAAAAGAACTTAAGTATAAAGAAAAGTGCATACATACAAAAACACTATCGTATTATACCCGGTCAGTCAAAGAAAAAAATAACGGTTATGATAGTTTCAATAATTAATAATCACTTATCGTTTTTTTTATATTAACATCATAAGGCTGTCAGAATAAATCAAATTTCATTCAAGACCTTCATTGATTTTGGCAGCGAATGTTGCATAATTAGATATTACGATTTAAATGATTTAAATAAAATCCGTAGTAACTAATATACTGACAAAGATTTGAGAATACTGTGGTACACACAGTAAAATAGTTATATTTGCACCCGTCCAGTGTCGCGTAACACACACAAAAGCATACATATAGCACACGTAAATATTGAAGTTACAACTACTAAGGACGCCCACATATTATGTAAGCAAAACCAGTTTAGTCAATGCGCATCACGTTGCGTTGGTTAGGTTAGAAAGAATTCTTAATAATTAGAGCAATGAGGATAATATTAATCACTCTATGGATTTAAGGTATCGTCATTCGGGCTAACACGCTTTGCACTTGTGGTGTAACAGGTAGGCCCACGATTAGAGGTTATGAGTTCAAATCTCTCTTGTACATTGTCTTTGATGTTTTGTTATTTGTAGTTTAAAAAACAAAAATGCTAATATCAGCATCGATAAAATGTCTCAAAAAAAAAAAACCAATAGAACAGCTGTTAACAAATTAATAGAAAGGGAGTTAGCTTCCGTAATGGAATTGAGATCCCTGTTCTTTTCAGTAAAGCTAATAAAAGTGCCATATGTTACAAGTTAATCGAACAGTTACAGTTATAGACATATTTCTTTCTTTTGTACTTTTTATTATTTGAATAATTACATAGGTCTAAAGACCTAAAAACAAAATCAATTCTTATACATATTAAACTTATTATAAACTAAAAGTAAGAAGATAAAAAAAAAGGGGTGTCCGTACTCTTCGATAATATTTTTAAATAATTGCTTATGCAGTTTTGCAATACATATGAATTTTATTGAAATAAATGAGCCATTGGTGTTATGAATTAACATGATTAAATGAATGAATTAATGAATTAAATAATGTAAATGTAGGCTTAACCTTTTTATAACTCTAGTTTTTATTTATTTTTTAGTCTTAAAATAAATTGATCTTTTTTGTCAGCCCTAGCACAGACTACGATCTATTTGCAAATCTTCAAACACCAGTCTCAGTTTTAATTATCTAGTGCTTTGGTCTACAACAATTAGTGTAAAATGTTATTTTTAATTAAGTCTTTAATTAAATAAATAAATAAAAATAAAATAAATAAATAAACCCGTGTTATAGGTAACAGTGCTCTCGCCTTACAGACTAGAACTAGAACAATACAGAAATTACACAGATAATTTAATTCAAGATTGAGTGACGTTAGACTGTGTACATTTTAATACACATATCTACATATATACAAACTAGATCACTTTTCTGGGGAGCCTCTCTCTCTGTTAGTATGAGATATGAGGATCTCTAATCTCATTAACAATAATTGTGAAATATTTCTGGCTGGACAGTCACTAAAGTGGAACCATTGTATAATCGTTATACAGTTGCACCGTTCACCCTTGCAGACAAATATAAAAGTTTACTTTATGGCAAAACATAACTAATCTTCCTTCATAATATAATTAAGGTTAATTAAATAAATACAAAATACAAAAATATTTATTTCAGTAAAAAACAAGTTTAAATATATTTTAAATATAACATAGAAATTGGAACCGTCCCAGTAAGTAACTGGTATTAAACTAGTACTTATGGCGGGCGACCCCGCTCTTCCATAACATATTCTGTTACAATTGAAATAAATAAGTAGTTTCTAATAGTAATAAATTATATAGAATAATATAATATAGAATCTCTTTAATTTTCAATCTATATTTTAAAAATTTGGGTATACTTCTCGTATGATACTTACCAATATCATTAAGTGTCGTGTGACCTCACTAATACGTAGGTTTTGTCCAAACAAAACAAATATACTTGCAACATCGTTAGATTTTTCATAGTTGTGAGACTTGTTTACGTAGAAGAGACACAAAATCACGGGATACAAAATTATGTCGTAATTTCACGGAATTGCGTCTTAAGTAGGTGCGATATAATGGTAGTTAAATAGTTTTTTGTAATGATTTTGAATTGTCAAAATAATATAAAATTATAAATTTATATGATGAAGGTAGTTAGATAAAATCGATATTTGGCTTATTCGATCTCATACAATCTATTACTAGGAGGCCAACAATATTGAACTTTCGTAAACATGGGTGTTTTGAAGGTTTTGGTTTAGTCTCCATCTGAGATTCGGAGCGATATCGCATATTTTCGGTATTTGTATTGTGAACTGGATAATTAGATGTTGTGATAGCAATCACGCTCTAATTAAATTATTAATTTTGCCATTAAATTTTTAAATTAAAACTCTTGAATAAATTCTTCGCATTGAACCTGTGTTTACGTAGGTTTTGGGAGGACATTTCGATAATTCAACAGTATTTAAATAATACCTGCTTTTCTGAGTGACGCTTATAATAGGTTAATATTATTGGTTGAGGGCAGCTCACTTCTTATGCTGAATGCGTGAGATGAGTATATAATACTTTTACATATAAGTTTCACCTATATGTGCGTGTTAAGGAATTTACAGTTATATCGTTGGTAATATCACACATTCACACGTGAATGCGTGTTGGTATGCCTTGCAAACTTTTGTTGTTTGTACATCCTTATCCCAATAATATAAAACACAAGAAAAAAAGTGTAACTATATATGCCCGTTACAGACTTTGAAACCATCCAACCAATGAGCCTGAAATCAGTGTCATTAGAAAGTTAATGATGCGAAGATTGTCGTAGACTACTAAACCAATGCGTAAGGCACATTTCTTCTAGCATAGTACCATACGCCAGGTTTTACGCTGGTGTGTTGTAAAAGCACTGCGTTTGTAATAAAGTTGACGAAGCAAAAGTAGAACTGCCCAAAGTGTTGCACATTACAATCGTATACCAGTCATGGTAGGACGGTCCTCAACGGAACAGTCTCATATTGTTATTTAGGATATATGATAGATTGCATATGTCGCAGGACAGTAGTAGTAGGAAGCTATTTTCAATAGACTACATGAACACTGCTTAATGTCTTCCAGTGAATCCTCAGAAAGGGACCCGTAATTGGCTAAACATCTAATTGAAATAAATATCACAACAGTTGATGAATTGACAATTAAAACGTAATCGTTTCATTCGAATCGGATAGTAATTGCATACAAAAGATAATATAAAATGCTAAGTAACTAATGGATATGGTTATAGGTTGATGGACAACCCTGGTCCTAAATGAATACATATAGTTCAAAGTTAATGGACAACCCTGGTCCTAAATGAAAATAAAAGGGTCATTCAAAAATATTTTCGTGTTGGAAATAAATGACAATAACATTAAAGTTTTGTTAAATTTAATAAATGTAACACCAAATGAAAGAGAAGGAACTAGATTTTTATCAATGGAAAACAACCATTTTTAAATGGCAATCACTAACATTAAATTAAAATATTTTATTGAGACGCCCAGTAAAGATATATATATTTAAATCCTGATCCTTGTAAAAAGAAAAAACCTGTAGACCTTTCCTCACCCTCTGTTACCTGCGTATGACAGACTACAGACAAAACAGAAACGAAAATATTTCTGAATCACCCTTTAAGGGACAGCCCTGGTCCTAGAATAAAATATGCTGGGACAACCCTGGTCCAATATTTATTTTAAGGACCACCATGGTCTGTGACTATGTTTATAGTTAAAATAGAATTTGTTAATTTGAAATTATTAGAGGCCTGGTGGCATACGAACAACGTTGGTCTTAGCATTTAACATTGGACAACCTAGTCCAATATTTATTTCAAGGACAACCATGGTCCATGATTACGTAAATACTTAAAATAGAATTTGTTTATTTAAATTATTAATTATATTTATAGAAAGTTAGAAATTATTAGTGATACAATAACGTAAATCTGCCATGTTTTGTTGCTTGTCGCTCGAGGTCGACGACCCAATTTGGATGGCCGACTGTTAGCAACACTGGCTAAAATACTGTTTATTATCAGCAACACTGACCAAATTACTATTTTTATATAACTTTTGTGTAATGAAACAAGTGTAGCCACGTCAATACACCTTATTAAATATGTTATTATACCTTTGTCAATATACGTTTCATGACAAGACGTATATTGACAAAGGCAATTATTATTGTCCGGAAGTAGTGGGAGTTTTCTTCGAGAGTCGGGCCAGCCCGTTCAGTCAGTGTATTTTTGTACTCCAATCGAGAAAGTGTGAAGTGGAATATTGTCAAGTGTTAAAGTGTTAAAGTGGCAAATTGTAAAGACAAGTGGTAAAGTATAAGAAATACAGCATTAATTATGAGTAAGTTATGTTTTATTTCACTACTATTAATAATAATAAAATTAAGATCCTGAGATCACAAAATGTAGATATCTGTTGGCGCGATCTGAGTTAGCGCCAACAAAAGACTGTCAAAATGCCAAAATTCCACAGTACGACTTCATAGGTAGTTTCTCTGGCGTTAGGAAGAATGTTTTGGCGTGCTTTTGCTATCGCGTTTTGTCTGCCAAGGCTTTTAACGTAAAAGGGCAAAGGCCCCTGACAAAATGAAATATGAGAAAGAGACACAACCAATAAATATCAAAGGCGACAAGAAAAAGAGGAACAAAGCACATTGCACGTCGATAAGTGCATCGCATCGCCCGATATTGCTCCATTCAGATAACGCACTCGGTGTTACGACTGCCATCTAGATACAGTTGACACACAGCATCTGGTTACTGGCAACTGTCGTGTCTGCCAGACTCTCACGTCCTTTGTATGAGAACTTTACAAGTAGGTACAGCAGTCTGACGTAGACTTCACTAATTTCTTAACTAGGCTATCACTGCTTTTCCTTATTTATAAATAAACTGTATACACTATACTATAATTCGTTTAGTTACCTAACCTAACTATAATAATAATTAATTACTGAAGAATAATTTTTTTTTCTCTCTCGTCTGGCTTTACAAAGATTAATTAGCCAATGTCAAGTTTGTAGTTATTTGTAACAAGTTAGGGAAACTATACAAGTATGGACCCCGTCTGTGCTGGCGCTCGCCGACACACGTACGGCACCCCCTTAGAGCGCTTTCCAGTCAGTTTTAACAAAAAAAAACACTCCAAACAGGCAGAGCACGCCCGCCAGCTAACACCAACACAAACGAGGTCCAGATTAATTCTTTAATTAATCTTTAGTTTTGCGTGTGAAATTTTCTCATTTCTTATTTTTTTAGGGTTTCGAACCTTAAAAGATAGAATGGAAACCTTATAGGATCCCATCGTTGTCTGTCTGACTGTATGTCTGTCGTGTGTGTCAAGAAACCTATAGGGTACTTCTCGTTGACCTAGAATCATGAAAGGCACGTAGGTAGATCTTGTAGCACACACAAGAGGAAAAATCCGAAAACCGCGAATTTGTGGTTCGGTACGTCACAAAAAGAAATTGAAATGTGGTCATGAACAAATAAGTAGTATTTCAAAGTAAGATTACTATACCAAGTGGGGTAGGATCATAATATGAAAGGGTACATTCTAAAACAGATTTTTATTTATTTTATACATAATGGATTTTGATTTATCCTTGATTTGTCGTGCAAAATGTCGAAAAAATACGACTGTCGACTCTGTCTCGCACTTAGCCAAAATTTTTTTTCGATAAAAAGGTAAAAAATAAATGAAAATTGTGCTTCGAATTACTTCTAATGTGTAGAAACCATAGAGTGGGATGTTGGAAGGAACACTCACAGTATTCTAATAACTGATAAGTAGTTAGTAGACAGTGTACATTTCTCCCGCCCATTATCATCAAAGGCAGTGGGTTCGAACAAAGTCGAACACACACGTTAATGGAAAACAAATATTTGGGAAAAGATCGTTATCTCTGAGTAAGCATCATAAAAAACGTTTAAACATTCTCTTTGAACGGTTTGTATTGTAATTAAAGGAAGACGACCTCTCAGCGTACTTTATCTATTTTGTCTAATAATGATCGTGTGTCACTAGGAGACAGGAAGTTGCAGGTTCGGTTCCCGGGTAGATCAAATCTTTTCTAAATCATATTGTACATCACATAACATCACATACTGTGTTGTTATGAAAGAGCGGTGTCTTCTGACACAGAGGTAGTTTTCCTACCTGTAAAAGAAGGCTCCAACCTCCTACAGATTGTTGTCATAAGTTACCGAAAAAAAAACAATTTTGATTTTTTTTTTTGAATATTATTATTTATTCGGATTATTTAAGTGCTTCCTGATGTCCGAATTAATTAATTAATTACCAGGAATTCGAACCACTAACCCTTAAAGTCCTCAATATTCTTTATTTCATAATTCATTGAATAATTATAAAATTTCAAGTAGGTACGTAACTCTTTGGGTTACATAGGTACACCTACTCAGAGCAAAAAATTATTCTCACCTAACCAACAAAACCACCTTCGTTTCATTTTAAACAGATTTCTGTATTTTGTATAATAATATGTGTACTATTACAGAGTCCAACATAATAATATGTACTTTAACTGAAGCTTAAAATATTATTATGCCTTGAAACTACGGAAATATAATATAATATATAAATATCGCTCACCCTACTTTGAAATGTCACTGTTCACACTTAGATGTAATATAATATCCCACCAAAAACATTTCATGTAAAATGTGGCCAAGACTCACAAGTTCATAATGCTTTCACTGTTAAAAAGTTATGAGATCTCTAGTAGAGCCAAGCCCCTAGCTGAGCTTAGAATTGCGCTGCCCATGGGACCTATCCCAAGTCCAAAGTATATAGCTCTTAAATGCTCTTGAGTATATCACATTTATAACAATAAAGAACAAATAACTCTACTTACAAGCTCTGATTTTACAAATCCTAAATCTTGGTTAAAAAAGGACGGCTTGGCCGTTTAATGTTCGTGGTACTTTTATCTGATATGACATTTAAGCCCGGAATAGCTTGTGCGACAATCATGAAGTATAATAAAAATTAGTAATTGTCGAACAAACTATTCCTTATGACCTTAATATAATATGTTATGTCATGTAATAGTTTCACGAACATTAAACGGCCAAGCCGTACTTTTTTAACCAAGATTTAGGGTTTGTAAAATCAGAGCTTGTAATTAGAGTTATTTGTTCTTTATTGTTATAAATGTGATATACTCAAGAGCATTTAAGAGCTATATACTTTGGACTTGGGATAGGTCCCATGGGCAGCGCAATTCTAAGCTCAGCTAGGGGCTTGGCTCTACTAGAGATCTCATAACTTTTTAACAGTGAAAGCATTATGAACTTGTGAGTCTTGGCCACATTTTACATGAAATGTTTTTGGTGGGATTTCATTTCTTTTTGGCAGGTGCCCTAGATTTTTTTTTGGATCTATTTTTTCTAGGTACCTACATCATTTTCATGGCCCGCTCTCTATCGTTACCTCTTTTTTTAAAAACTTTTATTCCACTTGCAATGTATGTAACTATGTTTGTTTGGGTGGAATCTTGCAACTCAATTTTAAAGCAGATCTCTTCTTAGTCTTAGAGTCTTTTAGGACTTCAGGAAACACATTTTTTAAATGTACAGACTGGGAAAAGTTTATTTTCCTGTTGTTTGAATGAAATTCCTAGCCTACATACCAAATTTCAGTCTTCTAGGACTTAGGGAAGTACTTTAGAATTTTTGACTAGAGGGGTTTTGAATGGCAATAAATCTGAAACCATAACAGGTAGACAATTGATACTTGGTACGTTTGATAAGTCTGTCAAGGACATATTATCCTGAAAATATCAGCATTCTAGCGATAGACTTTACAAATAATTTGCTTCCCCCATACGTGGGGTGGAGGGGGAAAATTTTGAATTTCTTAATTTTCTGTAGTTTGTATGCAATTTCTAGTGTACACACCAAATTTCAGTCTTCTAGGACTTCGGGAAGTACCCTAGAATTACAGACTAGAAGTTTTGACTGTCAATAAATCTGAAACTATAAAAGCTAGACAATTGATACTCAATGCGTTTAATAAATCTGCCCAGGACATCTTATCCTGAAAATATCAGCATTCTAGCGACAGAATTTACAGATTTGCTTCACCCATAAGAGGCGTAGAGGGGGGGCATTTCCAATTTCATAATTTTCCTGTAGTTTGTAGTCAATTTCTAGTCTACATACCAAATTTCAGTCTTCTAGGACTTCGGGAAGTACCTTAGAGGTTTTGAGTAGAGGTTTTGATGATCATCAGTGAGGGACGAAATCGGCGTATTTTAGGTATCAATAAATCTGTAACCATAAAAGCTAGATATTTGATACTTGGTGTATTTGGTAAATTTGCTAAGGACACCTTATACTGAAAATTTCAGCTTTCTAGCGTCATCCAGACCGAAGTTATGACGGGTCGAAAATACGGCGAAACACTTCGAGAAAAAGGTACGTAGCGCCCCGGCCGCCGTTTGGCTCGTCTTGGCGGGGGCACTGCCGTGCCCCCTGATTACATCTAAATGTGAACAGTCACAAATCAACTTGAATCCCTATATTTCAGAAAATAATATACATCATAAAATCCTGCCTTCCCTACTATTACATAATTAAGCCCAATGATAAATGAACATGAGGTAGATATACTGAATCACTAGTCGCTACTCGCTACATTTGGCAAGATAATCAAAAACATTTACCGCGGCAGAGTCAATATTTATACACTCATTCAACAAGGGTGACCAGCCTTTGTGTTTTCGGGGGATTAGGCTGAGGTGAGATGTTCTATCAAGAATATTTTTAGCAAATAAAAAACACTTCTAGAGTTAAGGTAATCAAGGAAAATGCAGAGCTTTTACAATGATCCCCCAAGTAACTGTTTATTTTCATACTTCACAATATTGACGCAAACTCCGGTGAAGAGTTCTACACCGAAAAATAATTAAGTAAGTAAAAGAGTAGTTACACTAAAAATACTGCGAAATGAATTATAAGGTTTTTGCTAAACCCAGATTTTTTTTCTAATAAATAGAGGTCAGATCGGTATGTACCTACTTACTCTAGCTAAAAAGTTTAAACATTTTGCTGAAAAACTCTAAAAGTTCCCTCTAGATTCCAGAGAATACCTTTTAATGAAATCTATTAAAAATGCAGAACAAGTACCAACTTATCCCCTATTTTCTCCTAATAAAGATTATTTATTTATAATTGTTACTAGCTGAAGCCCAGTACTTCATTCGGTGGATATAGGTTTTTTAAAATCCCGTAGGAACTCTTTAATTTTCCGGGATAAAATGTAGCTTATGTGTTAATCCAGAGTATAATCTATCTCCATCCTGAATTTCAGTGAAATCCGTCCAGCAGTTTTTGCGTGAAAGAGTAACAAATATTCACTACACACATACACACAAACTTTCACATTTATAGTATTATATTGTGTGATTGTCGTCTCTATTAGTGATCCAAAATGTAAACATGAGTATTTCTTAGTGTCCCACATTTAACATGTTTAAGATATTAACCCTAACAGTAACTTAAAAGTAACAGTACTCATTCAAAGATGGGTAGGCGTAAAAAGAATACAAAATCACTGGCGCAATGCCAAGTCGTTATCGGTCAAGGTGATAGAGATTGGAAGATGCAATGATATTCTTTTTATTATAACATCATTGGGAAGATGACACAAATAAAATGAAATAATGAATGAAACATCCTTTTACTATACACCGAGTACATATAGGTCTATGTACCAAGAAAACCTAACAAGTGATTCGAGCAATTGGTGACCTTATCGTTAACAAGTGATCTCTATTAGACAAAGTTGCAGAAAACATGATGATCAGTATAAAATGATAAGAGAAAGGAGTTATTATATTAGGTACAACCTTAGTGTCGATGATGCATTTATGTAGAATTTTTTTTTTTGTTCAAATAACCTTTTAAAACTTTTTTTGAATCGTACATTGCTGAGCAAATGCCCTTATTTTGTAGCTACAGAAAGAATTAATTAGTATCCATACTTAATATTATAAAAGTGAAAGTCTGTCCGTCTGTCTGTCTGTCTGTTTGCTAGTTTTTCATGGCGCAACAATTTAACCGATTTTAATGAAAGATACAGAGTGAGCTTGCATCCCGAGGAAGGACATAGGCTACTTTTTATCCCGGAAAATCAAAGGATTCCCACGGGATTCTTAAAGGCCCATCCATTTAACCGATTTATAAATTTGATACAGAGGTAGCTTGAATATCGGAAATTCACATAGGCAATAACATTTCATTCCGGAAAATCAAAGAGTTCCCAGGGGATTTTTAAACAACCTAAATCCACGCTGACGAAGTCGCGAGCATCATTTAGTTGTAAAATAAATAACAACCTTGCTTCTACAAATCAAAATTGCAGATAGTTAAATATCAAGCAATTAATATCAAACAAAAAATGAAAGATACAGGGAAATGACTAAGCAAGCATAAATATGTTGATATGACCATTTATAGTTATTAAGTATAGTTAGCAACTATTGTTACTAGACCGTTACAAGCAATTAGTGCGTCACGATCTGATATAGTTAATGCAAAGAACACAAGATGCACACTACAAAAGTGCAAACATAGAAATATTATCTATACTAATAAATAAAATTGGAGTGTCTGTATGTAATTTCGAAATAACTACCGCATATTAAGGTCATATGGTTATTTGAACGATACTATAACTGAATCACACGTTTTTAAAATTTTTGTCTGTCTGTCTGTCTGTCTGTCTGTTTGAAAAGGCTAATCTTGGGAACGGCTGAACCGATTTTGACGGGATTTTCACAGACAAGTAGAGAATTGACCAGGGAGTAACATAGGCTACTTTTTTAACCGACTTTCAAAAAGGGAGTTGTGTTTTTCTACCTATGTACACCGAAATCTCCGAGATTTCTGAACCGATTTGCGTCATTTCTTTTTTAATCGATAGAGGAACTTTACGACATTGTTTCATGAAAAATTTGGAGTCCAACTCCTCAATCCTGATGCTGCAGGGGATCTGACCAATCCACGCGGGCGAAGCTGCGGGCATCAGCTAGTAATATAATATGTTCAACCATTATACAGGGAACTTTACAGCCTAATATTGCATGCAGCAGATTGTATTAAAAATCCTGCTGTGACATACGTACGTAAAGCGGAATTTACATTACGAAATTAGTGGCACGAAATTGGTTTCACGACATTAATTTAATTATATCATTACAGGTGTAATTGATAGTGAAACTAATGTCGTGAAACTAATTTCGTAATGTAAATTCCGCTAAAGGATAGAGGAACAGAAATACCTGACCAGTCATTTTTAACCCCCAACCCAAAAAGAGGGCTATTATAAGTTTGACGTGTGTATCTGTGTATCTGTCTGTGGCACGGTCTGTGGCATCGTAGCTCCTAAACTGATGAACCGATTTTAATTTAGTTTTCCTTTTGTTTGTAAGGTGGCTTGATTGAGAGTGTTCTTAGCTATAATCCAAGAAAATCGGTTTAGTCGTTTGAAAAGAGCTGATTCTTTTCTAGTTACTGTAACCTTCACTTGTCGGGGTTGTTAAAAATTTTTAATTTACACTTGTATATATTTAGATTTGTTACATTCCATTTCACCGTCAAATCATCTACAGTACTTTCAGGTGATGGGCAGGTGCAACGTTATATCGATAAATCTCATACCTATCCGCTCCACTGGTGAAGATGAAAAAAATAACTTCTAGCGGAAGATCCATTTAATTAAAACGTCAAGATTTGACAAGCGCTAGTTTTGATACGCACCGGACAAAAATGTCTATACAGCATCGGAGTTTTTCATTAGAGATTAATCTTTAATTGGGCTGAAAAGCAGGTATTATAGCTTTTTTATCGATGACAGCTTTGCGCTTGACTACGATTTTAACTAATAGTTAGAAAACTATGCAGCCAGATGGAACGCTCTCAAGCAACTGAGATGTGGCAGATAAAAACTTATTTTTAACTAGATGATGCCCGCGATTCCGTGGGAACTCTTTGATTTTCGGGGATAAAAGCTGCCTATAACAATTTCCGCGATGTAAGCTAACTCTGTACCAAATTTCATCAAAATCGGTTATACTGTTGGGCCATGAAAAGCTAGCAGACAGACACTCTTTCGCATTTTCAATATTAGTATGGATTATAATCAATGTATCCATCATTAATCTGTCGGTAATTTACTAAGCGACATTATTGTCAATACAATTTTTGAAGAATAACAATTCCTACGTATCAACAGCTGATTACAGATAGGATTCTATATAATTTCGGCCGTTAAGGTGCCCACGCACTTGAACTGAACTGCGCGTCGCAGCAGCGCCCCGCACGATATTCTCTCCAGCCGCGACGCGGTACGCGAGAGAATATCGTGCGGGGCGCTGCCGCGACGCGCAGTTCAGCTGCAGTTCAGTTCGAGTGCGTGGCCAGTGGGCACCCTTAGCCTAATTAGACAAAAATTAACTTTTTACTTACACTAACTAAGAAATCAAGATCAAATTGTATAGAAACAACTTTCGATCAACAATAAGGAGTATTCCAATAAACTTTCACGTGTTTTTCAATCGTCAAGTGAATCTAACATATGCGACTGCAAAATATATTTTTTTTAAACTTACTAATTTACTTTCTATACATTTAGTTTTATGTCCGAATCTATAAAAAAAAAACATTTTTGAGTTCAGATATGGAGATCGAAATTAGTTGGAGACCAAACACAATTACACACTAATTGTATTTTGTTACTGATCACTACTTACAACACTAATCACTTATGTGTAGACCTCGTTATCTTGTCTTGACACACGTCAATACAGCGTACAGACGACTGGGTAGCTGAGATGTGGATAACGGACAAGATATCACGCTCATAAACTTTAGGAAAATTATCATGACAAGAATCAAGATATAAAAAAATACAAAAACAGGAAAATCGGATTAACCAAAAACGCATGAGAGACAGTTGCCAAAACATCTGTATGTTTTTGATCATAAAACCGTATAATACTGATAGTCATAGTTAGTTGTGGTAGGCCAGACCGACCGCACTGGGGTTTAAACTCCGGAATTCCGGTTTTGGTGTAACTCCGGAGCTTAAAGATAACAGATTCTTTTCTGAAATCGGAGTTATCATAAACACAACCGGAGTTTCGATTTTATTATTTTTAGAAAAAAAGTCAAGCTTTTTCTGTACATACAGAGTCTTTATTAATTATTCGTATGAAATAGAATAAAACTTACTCAATTTTATTGATAGAAAATATAACAAAAAAGTGTAAAATAAAAATCTTACTGTAATAATTTCACCAGGTCGTAAAATAAAGTTTCCTAACTTATTTGTTTTACTTCAAGCTTAACTTAATTTTTTCAATGAAGTTTCGAAACTCCGGAACTGCGGACTTGGAACGCTGAGCATCAAAACCCGACTTCGGAGCTGAAAAAAAGTTCGATTTTCTAGCCCTAGACAGCACCAAGTGAAGCCCTAGGGCAGCAATGAGATTTATTCAAATACTTTTATTCCCAAACACCACAACTTATAATGTGTGCCATCTTACTCGCTACCTTCCGCAGGACATTACAAGATAATGGCAAAAAAGTCCTGTTTTTCGAACTTGGCTTAAAATTTACCGTGTCCTCATCCTAGCAAGTTCTCGGTATCTAACCCAGGTCCACCCATTATTTTAAACTAATTTGACAGGCCACCAGTTAAGGGGACTACCTGATACTCTACCGTACCTGTTTCACTAACGCGAACATAATAAAAAAGATCGTATTAAATAACATCTCCAAATCAATCAAATGGATACAAATAATAATTCGACACCTGGGGCACGCAATAAACTACACGTATCTACTGTATTAATCCTTTCATTGATATAGTTGAATGCATTCAAAGCTTTTACTGTATTTTTAACTTTAGGCGGATTGAAATAAGTACGAATTTTGTAAATCTGGATTTTACCAACCGCAGACCTCGCAATGTTTATGTTTAGAACAATATGAAGCAGTATATGGGAATAGAAATACTATCTATGAGCATAAAGGAGAAGCTAGTAAACATAACAAATAGTATCATAACTTTGATTTGTAAGAGAAAAGTTTTGAAAGTTACGCCTCAAGAACCGTGACAAAATAGAAATAGAAAGGTATCAAGTAATCGATATTCAATAACGAGATATCGATTACAATGCACGATCGAATTTATGATTAAGACAATAAACCGCTTGTAAATAGAGGGAATGACATTGAAATGTAACAGAACAGCAAGAGAAAAATGTAATACATATATGTAACGACACGAGATCATTGTCATACGTAATACGTATCTTCTAAACAAACAACAACAAAACCACAGATAATAGATACTAACCATCTCCATATTAGAAATGAAATATAGTTCCTAATACATGGAAAAGAAAGTAATATAAATAGATCTATATCTATAATAAATGAATATGTAAAAGGAAAAAGACTTATTGACTGATTCTATCAGCGCACAGCTTAAACTACTGGACGGATCGGGCTGTTTGGCATGCAGATAGCTATTAGTATGACGTAGACATCCGCTAAGAATAGATTGTTGAAAATTCAACCCCTAAATTAGGTAAAATAGGGGTTTGAAATACATGTAGTCCACGCGGACGAAGTCGTGCACATAAGCTAATTATGTAATACGTATCATCTAGACAAAACCACAGACAATACCAAGTATCAAGACCAACCATGTTAATATTAGGAATCATGTTTCAAAAATATTGTTCCTAATATTATTATGAGCATGGTAATAAAATAAATCTGAAATATAAATAAACGATTTAGTCGACAAATCGGCCCCTTAGGATTACACAGCTAAGCACTCTCAAAATAACTGAGCCAATAATATTTTCATATCAGGCTGACTGGCTGCAATAAATTATCATTTAATATCGTTGAAACAATTCGAACAAGTTTATTAGAGTCAGAAACTAAATCAGAATTCCTAAAATTGTTTTAGGTTATATAATATCTATTAAGTGATTATATTGATATGTAGATTTTGTCATTTTATTATAGGTACGACTCGCTTCGTTTTTACTACGAGAAATCTCAGAGTAACTGTAACCTAAGTATGTATTGTTAGAAACTTAAATAAAATTCGATTGGGTACTTTTGAAATTAAAACTTTGAAATAATTTTCAAATAGACGAACATATTCGGCTTTTATGTTCCCCTATATTAGCTACTTGATGACTAACAAAATTTTGGTGACAACGATCATTTTGTTTTTTTTTAATGTGTAATACTTAAAACAATATCTCTACAGAATTATCTTATCAAACTTAGGTAGTATTTAAATAAAGAAGATAATATCGTACTAAATACCATATGGGATCTGACTGTAAACCTTGGTATTCAACACGAGTGTTTTAACCGGTAAATAATGATCGAATCAAAGACGGTAGGCGCTGATTGTGATACGGATAAAACGCTATAAAGGCTATTTTATTAACTAACTAGCTGATGCCCGCAGCTTGGTCAGATCCCCTGCAGCATCAGTTCCTCTATCGATTAAAAAAGAAATGACGCAAATCGGTTCAGAAAACTCGGAGATTTCGGTGTACATAGGTAGAAAAACACAACTCCCTTTTTGAAAGTCGGTTAAAAAAGTAGCCTATGTCAATTCTCTACTTGTCTGTGAAAATCCCGTCAAAATCGGTTCAGCCGTTCCCAAGATTAGCCTTTTCAAACAGACAGACAGACAAAAATTTTAAAAACGTGTGATTCAGTTATAGTATCGTTCAAATAACCATATAACCTTAATATGCGGTAGTTATTTCGAAATTACAGACAGACACTCCAATTTTATTTATTAGTTTTATTAGTATAGATAACAGGCAATCGTAGTAGGTCTAACGGTATTAGTAAGTCCGCTTTCTTCTTTCTAATCAAATGTTGATTGCTTCGATGAAAGAGATTTCAATTTTGTAAACAATAACTTTTAGATTAAAAAGTATAGATCCATACTAATATTATAAATGCGAAAGTGTGTCTGTCTGTCTGTCTGTCTGTCTGTCTGTCTGTCTGCTAAGTTTTCACGGCCCAACCGCTGAACCGATTTTAATGAAATTTGGTACAGACTTGGAATACATTCCGGGAAGGACATAGGCTACTTTTTATCCCAGAAAATCAAAGAGTTCCCATGGGATCTAAAAAAATCGAAATCCACGCGGGCGAAGCTGCGGGCATCCCCTAGTAGACAATAAAAATCAAATTTAGGACATTGAGGCATGACATCCATAAATTCCATACAAATTAAGCGAAACTATAATTGAAAGAAGTTTATGAAAGTTATTTTATTTAAGACGCAATGGGAGAGCTTTGATATTTATTTATAAATAATAATTAATAAACGGAATATCACTGAAGGTGAGGTGTTTTCACAAACAAGAAGTGGTGCTTATACCTACCCAATTTAGTTATTATATACAGTATTCTTTATATTAAACTAAATGTGCTAACTATTATTAATATTAGTTTAGAATTTATGTTTAGTCCTTAACAGAATTAGCTTCGATATTGTAAATCTTATACCTTACTTGATTTTATTGATTAATTTGTAGTAGAAGACAATGATAAATGGCTCAATCAATTTGAATAATATGAATGGAAATTGACTAAGCTAAGATTGTATACCTATCTAATTATAGAGAAGTTAGAAACTTAGGTGTAATATTATCCACTAGTTTAAATTGAGCTCATGAGGAGGTTAAGAGGGCTCTCTCCGTCACTCGTTTCATACAATCGTAGTTCCAATTTCATTTGAATATTAAGCAACCAAAGTCCATGATATTTTACAGACATATTCTAGAAACTAATATCTGTGTCTGTGGTTTTCCAGATTTCTGTTAAAATATTCGGTTTCAAAGTTACGCGGTCTTAAAAATTTTCATACAAATCTTTGAGCCCCTGTAATTTTTAAACTACATATTTTTAGGAAAATCTAAAACACCACAGACACAGATATTAGTTTCTAGAATATGTCTGCAAAATTTCATGGACTTTGGTTGCTTAATATTCAAATGAAATTGGAACTACGATTGTATGAAACGAGTGACGGAGAGAGCCCTGTTAACGACTGGTCGTCACTTTATAGTGTAGTTGACATTTATTGACAACTTTTACGAAATGTGCTACTCAAGTAAATAAATTCTTGAACGTTTTCAGCCCACGCGTGAACAGCAAATGTATACAAAAGGTTAGAGCCATTAGTTGATAAGCGATAGGTGACAACTAATGGTTAGCGCACTCTGTAATCTTGGACCAAACTCGTCCAGCGGCAAATCAGTTTATTCCAGCGCTTCGTCTGCTTGATGCATGTTGGCTTTGATCCTCAAGTCCTGTAGTCTATGATTAGGACTATGAAGCCAACTGTAACTCAGTACTGGCAGAGTGAACTAGAGTGAGAACTCTCGGTTTGATCCGAAATCAGCAATTATAAGTCAAATATTAGTCTATTGTGACGTAAAATCTATATTAGGGCTGGCTACCTACGCGAAAATGTATTAATTAACATTCGATGCCTGCCAGTAACGTCGAAGCTTCGTCGTTTTGTTAGAAGTTCCCTAACTGTCGCTGTCGTGAACTGTGGTAGTGGGTCGGCGATGGATGGATGGATGGATGGATGAATAGATGGATGGATGGGTTGTGATGATAGAAGAGACTTACCGTGAATACAGGGAGGCCGATGCCAATGATGTAGAGCATCAAGTTGGTGACAGTGGATTCTTTGTAGGGGTGCTTGAGAGACTCATCGTCACAGAAGAAGCCGCGCTTGTACGGCGTCCCCCACAGGTAATACACTAGGATTAGGAAGCCAACTGTAACAATAGAAAGGTCTGATTAATTTAACAGTAGGTAGGTACATAGCTGTGGAATCAACCCCTCATATCATTAGATTATATTGGCTTTGATACACTGAGCGTGTCTTGAACGTAGGGTTGTTCAAGGGGTGGACCAACAAATTCACGATGAAAGGCCGGCATCGCATTGACGGTTCCTCTGGTGCTGCAAATGTTCATGCTGCGTGGCAGTATTTGTTGGAACTGGCTGTAAACTAAATTGTTTATATTTAAACTTATTCTTATTCTTTTTCTAAAAAATTTTTGTTTTACGTTCGATGACTTTTTATCTCACTTCAAATATATATCTCAAACAGGACGTCCAAGCTTTTCTTTTTACTGATATTTTTCCTATAAATTCAAAATATCCCAACACGTTATCAGCACGAAGCTCTTGGAAAAAATCATAAGTGGAAAAGTGGTGTTAATTGTCCAGTATTGCTATATTTGTTGCGAACAAGGAAAATCATATTTAGATATTTTTCTTTCCAAATGTCGCAAGCAAGCGGAGATATAAGTGGCCAAAGGAATGAAATCCAAACCAAATGAAGTCACGGATTCGATCACAGCACTTACTGCAAATTTTTCAAATAAGGATGTTTGGTGATTCTGTCCTTCATGCTTCGCCCTGTGGTGGACTGTACATAGTTGATGGTACTGTTAATATTCCACCTAAGATGAATAGTGAAAATATTGCGTACGAGGTGCACCCTGACTGTCTGAGCAAGTATCAGCTCTGGCATTAACGGTTAGGACACTTATGTCGCATAGGCATGAATCAATTGAAGAATCATCAGGTAGGAGTAGATTTTAGTTAGTTTTTTATTTTTTTGTTGCTGTGTGTTGATATGTTATGTTAAGTTTTTTTTGTAAGACAATTTAGTTTAAAGGGGGATGTTGGAACTGGCTGTAAACTAAATTGTTTATATTTAAACTTATTCTTATTCTTTTTCTAAAAATTTTTTGTTTTACGTTCGATGACTTTTTATCTCACTTCAAATATATATCTCAAACAGGACGTCCAAGCTTTTCTTTTTACTGATATTTTTCCTATAAATTCAAAATATCCCAACAGTATTCACTTAAAATCAGGTTCTCGTTTGCTCGCTATTTTTCTTTAAAAAAAAAACAGTAGGTAGCATTGTGTTCGAAATAGGTATCCGGGTTTTCAATTTATAATCTAAGAATTAGCCAGGCATGCGTTGTCATGTAACATTGTATGAACGACCTGCGTCCCACCTAGATAGTTTAACTTGATGGTACTGTGTCAAAAATCTTCACACACCAACAACAACTGTACAAAGTTTCATCAAATATACAGATGATATGAACGATAAACTAAAGGTCTTAGAGTCCAGCAATATCCTGCTAAGAAAAAATGTGTCAGACATATTGTAGGGTACGTAACTGCAAATATTATTTTCTGTGATTATATTTTTATACCTGTCCATCAGATTTTGAACTGAAAAAAGGTGAAATCAGAGGACAGGGTTTTTTTATACGAAGAAAAACCTACTTGTAGTCAAGCAAAAGTGTTCCTTGTATTATAGCTAATTTCTAAATTCGAAACCGAAACAAAATTGACAATAAGACTTATCAGGCAAAAATAAAGCGCTACTAATTTGAAAAGCAAATAAAATCTAACGGAAATAACGAGCAACAAGTAGGAATTTAAATTTTTTCAAATGACCTCGAATGCGGTTTGCACTGCATTATTAAAGCGCATTTCTAATATTCAATTACTCCATTTTGTTTTCAAACATATGAATTGTACATGTCAAACATTGACATTCATCCCACTCGAAGGTCTTGAAAAAAAAATCACATTAAAGTGCATGAAGTCCGCCATTTTGATTTTTTAAGAATTTATTTTATGAACCCAATATACACTCGCACTTTCGAGATGAATATCATTTAACAAAATCGATTGAGCCGTTAGTAGTTACGAGCGGACATACATACATACAGGTCTAACACATAACCATCTTTTAGAGATTGAAACCCTGTAAAAAATCAAAAGAAACAAGTTATTCTGTCTCTAAAAAACTTTGACGAAAGATAAACTACTAAAAGAAGTGAAGAAAATATAGTTAAAAATCTAATATACAACCATAATAAATCACGTCTATAAAGATAGTTCTATATTTGGAAGAAACGATTAAAATCAACTGCAAGCCATCAGAGGGGAATTTAAATTGGTGTGGACTGATCCCATTATTACGGAATTAACTATTGTTTCGATTGTTCCTTCTCCAAACACTTCGGGGGACAGACAAAAAACATCAGGTACTGGATGCGTCGCTACAGAATTAGGTACACTAGAGTCGGCTTGATTTTTATTTCGATACTAGCTGATGCCCGCAGCTTCGCCCGCGTGAATTGAGGAGTTGGAATCCCAAATTTTTTATGAAACAATGTCCCAAAGTTCCTCTATCGATTAAAAAAGAAATGAAGCGAATCGGTTCAGAAATCTCGGAGATTTCGGTGTATATAGGTAGAAAAACACAACTCCCTTTTTAAAGTCGGTTAAAAAAGTTGCCTATGTTACTCCCTGGTCAATCTTCTACTTGTCTGTGAAAATCCCGTCAAAATCGGTTCAGCCGTTCCGAACATTAGCCTTTTCAAACAGACAGACTGACAGACAGACAGACAGACAACATTTTTTAAAACGTGTGATTCAGTTATGGTATCGTTCAAATAACCCTATGAGCTTAATATGAGGTTATTTGGATATTACAGACAGACACTCCAATTTTATTTATTAGTATAGACAAGTAAGCCTGTCAAAGTCAAAGTCAAATCATTTATTCAAAGCTAGCTAATGCCTACGACTCGTCCACGTGGATCAAGGTTTTCAAAAACCCCGTGGAAACTCTTTGTTTTTCCGGGATAAAAAATAGCCCACGTCACTCTCTAGCGCCGGCGTGATTCGTTTACTCAGTGTCTATCGCTGAATGACAGCCGCCGAGCTTATTTGACATTTGTTGGTTCTACATTGCTGCTTCATTGAGTGATATTAATAAAAAATTTCGTTTAAAACCTTCAATGGATTAAAAATGAATAACTAATGAGCTCGGGGCTATCATTCAGTATCAGTACTGTCTGTTGTAGGATAATATGATAGAATCTGGATCAGATCTAGAGTTACACTTGATTAGCTGGAAATTTCACAAGTAATGTACCTACATTTCAAGTTGAAATTATTACATGTATTGTATATACCACTTCCAGTGAACTATACAAGACCATAGCTCGTAAGGCAATCCCCTTTGTTATTGATGCCGGTTAAAAATAACAAACACAACATTATCGTTAGGAGTTAGGACGAGCGATGTCGATGGGTGGAGGGCTGATACTTTTACAGTAAGCTGTTAATAGCTAGTTATTGAATACTAGCTGATGCCCGCAGCTTCGCCCGCGTGGATTGGTCAGATCCCCTGCAGCATCAGGATTGAGGAGTTGGACTCCAAATTTTTTATGAAACAATGTCGCAAAGTTCCTCTATCGATTAAAAAAGAAATGACGCAAATCGGTTCAGAAATCTCGGAGATTTCGGTGTACATAGGTAGAAAAACACAACTCCCTTTTTGAAAGTCGGTTAAAAAAGTAGCCTATGTTACTCCCTGGTCAATCCTCTACTTGTCTGTGAAAATCCCGTCAAAATCGGTTCAGCCGTTCCCAAGATTAGCCTTTTCAAACAGACAGACAGACAGACAGACAGACAGACAGACAGACAGACAGACAGACAGACAAAAATTTTAAAAACGTGTGATTCGGTTATAGTATCGTTCAAATAACCATATGACCTTAATATGCGGTAGTTATTTCGAAATTACAGACAGACACTCCAATTTTATTTATTAGTATATAGATTGGTTTCACTGTCGCCGAAAAAAGGACTTATGGCTACCATAACAATCATTAGAAGCACGTACCTACCTACTATACTATACCAATATAGGGACAAACAAAAGCTTTATCCATACTTAATATTATAAATGCGAAAGTGTGTCTGTCTGTCTGTCTGTCTGTCTATCTGTCTGTCTGTCTGTCTGTCTGCTACGTTTTCACGGCCCAACCGCTGAACCGATTTTAATGAAATTTGGTACAAACTTGGGCTAAATCTTGGGGAAGGACATAGGATACTTTTTATCCCGGAAAATCAAAGAGTTCCTACGGGATTTAAAAAAAACCGAAATCCACGCGGGCGAAGCCGCGGGCATCCTCTAGTTCTTTATATCTATGGTTTATAAACTTCTATAACATTATAAAAGGTAAAGTTTGTATATGTATATATCACCGTGAAATTATATATACCGTTAGATTATAATCTAACAGATCAATCTCGTGAGATTGTAAACTGTCGAAAGATGAACCTCTCTATTGTGAGATTTATAATGTCGCAGCGAAATGGCATAAACTGAGCGACGTTAACAGGGCTCTCTCCGTCACTCGTTTCCACTCGTTTCATACAATCGTAGTTCCAATTTCATTTGAATATTAAGCAACCAAAGTCCATGAAATTTTGCAGACATATTCTAGAAACTAATATCTGTGTCTGTGGTGTTTTAGATTTTTCTAAAAATATGTAGTTTTAAAATAACAGGGTTCAAAGATTTGTATGAAAATTTTTAAGACCGCGTAACTTTGAAACCGAATATTTTAACAGAAATCTGGAAAACCACAAACATAGATATTAGTTTCTAGAATATGTCTGCAAAATTTCATGGACTTTGGTTGCTTAATATTCAAATGAAATGGGAACTACGATTGTATGAAACGAGTGACGGAGAGAGCCCTCTTAAACGACAACCCAATTAGACCATTTCACTAAATAAATCTGGTGATAGAGATCATAAAATACGTAGCATAATTTAGTGAACTGTGCCTGTTGTCGTTAGGTGGTAGGTAGGTAATATGAAAATGAAAATGAAAAATGTTTATTTACCGAAATCAAAATCTTTTACAATTTTTCTGTGTTTGGTGGTACCCACACTAGGTAATCCGGTATCTTGGGTACCTAATAATATTATCATACCATCCTTACTCTGTGCCCTGTGGCTGTGTTATTTAAAATTCAATTTCAATTTTTTTTATTCAATTAGACTTTTACAAGTTCTTTCAAATCGTCAAAAGTATCTGCCACTGGTTCGGAATGCCTTTCCTACCGAGAAGAACCAGCAAGAAACTTGGCGGTTGCTCTATTCAAATTACCACAGACTCGTCTGCCGGTGTATACGTAACCTTAGGTACATAAAGCCCATGAATCATAGAGTCGCCTACGAATTGGGACAACGACCTCTTACATCACGCGAGATAAATTACACGGTGTGGTCTAATCTACCTACACATTTCGACAACCGCGTCGCTAATGTGGTTTTATATAGGAGCTCACTGAAACTCTATAAAGAGAAGTGTTCTGCAGAGTTTTTCGCACATGGATCCGTGTCATGCAGCAAGTTATTTTAATGTAATCGACCAGTACGGCTAGCATGGGCAGCAGCTGTAGTCAGGTTTTAAGGTTCCGTACCAGAAGGTTACAAACGGAGCCTTATCAATGTAATGTCTGTCTGTTTGTTCGCGTGTCACAGGTCTCTAGCTTGTAGACCCTAAACCTATTTTGAACTAATTATTTTACCATAGTAAGTAGGTATCTCAATTTTGAATTGATTTCACGTTTTAATTGGACATTTTTCAAAACTTACGTTCAGTTAAAAATTCAACTCCATCTAATAGCCATACAATGAAAATGACGATTAATTCGTTTCTAAGTGTATTTAATGTTTTCTTCATTTCAAAGTTAGAAGCTCTTTGATGTTTATAACTTTAAAGCTTTCCTCTAAAACTGAAACAGAGCAAAATTAACTTCCGATGATACAATTCATACATGGACGAGGAATTATAATAAATCAAGGTTTATTAAGGAAGGGTTTGCTCATTATGAGTTTGATCTGAATTTGTTATGCCGTTTGGGCTTACATGCCGGAAATAGAAGAAATAATTATTCGTCCGCGACTTCGTTTGCTTGGATTTAGGTTTTTTAAATATCCCGTGGGAACTCTTTGATTTCCCGGGATTAAAAGTTGCCTTTGTCAGTTTCCAGGATGCAAGCTATCTCTGAAAATCTAGCGGACAGACAGACACACTTTAGTACTTATAATATAAGTATGGAAGTATGGATTTCCTGCCGAGACCGTACGTCCATCAATTGAAACGACGACAGCATACTTTTTAAGGGATCAACGAAAGATGACTACAAACCTATCACGATTAAAAGTTGTATTATCATAAAAAGGCAACAAGCTGCGTTATCGAATTATTAAAAACCCATAACCCCTAAACGTAGATCGATAGAAATCACTATACAAACATTCCTTATCAACAACTTAGACAAGGAATTTATAACTTGAAAGGTGTAAAAGCTGATAAAGCTTGCTGATAACGCTAGATTTAAGACCACAACAAACACGAACGTATACTATAGTAGGAGCTTCGAGAAACCACCTTAGTTCAATTAATATAAGATTCAAAATCCAATGGCAGATTTGATAGATAGGCTAGGCATATTGTGTAATGCTTAAATTTCAGAAGTTGCCAAAGTAAGGTCAACGACTCTACATAGATTTGTATGAAAATATTATTACGGTAGGTACCTACATAAGCTACCATAAAACCACACAAACCGGTAAAGCGTGTTTGGGATGGGTTCAGGGTACCTATTATATTTTTAGGGTTCCGTACCCGAAGAGTTCCAACGGGACCCTATTATAAAGCCTCTACTGTCCATCCGTCCGTCCGTACGTCAGTGGGCTGTATCTCGTGAACCGTAATAGGTCGTGAGTTGAATTTTTGTAGAATGTGTACAAAAATAAGTGTTATTTTCTACGATGGTACGGAACCCTTCGTGTGCGAGTATGAGTCGTACTTGACCGATTTTTTCTTTTTATTGCTGACAGGTTTTCGCTGACTCTTGAAAAAGGTAGTGGGCGAAAATAACGTCATTTATAATAAATAATAATGTGTGACAATGGACGAAGCTTTTGTTTTTTTTTCCGAAACATGATTGCGTGGGTCGCACCTCGCATTTAAAATGTTAACTGAATAATAATGGCTTAGGCACACACAACGATGTAGTGAGTACACCACATGAGTAGATATGCTTCCACGATCTGTGTTTCCTACCAATTACAATCCGAGTATCTTTAAAAGAATTGGCATCTTCTAGGTAAACGCGTACCATTTTAGAAACACATCACCCCTTTCCAGCAGGCGTGATTATGGTCAAGCGTGGTGCCTATAATGAATTTTTAAAAAAAGTAGAGAGAATGTCCGAAAACCGTCTTGAACATCCGCGATTGGTTGCTAATAGCGGGTGCATGAGATTGGTTGAGTGATGAGTCGCTTCACTCCGCTTTTTTAACCCCCGACCCAAAAAGAGGGGTGTTATAAGTTTGACGTGTGTATCTGTGTATCTGTGTGTCTGTGTATCTGTGTATCTGTGTATCTGTGTATCTGTGTATCTGTGTATCTGGCTGTGGCATCGTAGCGCCTAAACGAATGAACCGATTTTAATTTAGTTTTTTTTGTTTGAAAGGTGGCTAGATCGCGAGTGTTCTTAGCTATAATCTAAAAAAATTGGTTCAGCCGTTTAAGAGTTATCAGCTCTTTTCTAGTTTTCTTGTAGAAAAGAAGGTTAGATAACCGTTAGGTTCATAATATTATGTCAATTGACAAATGTCAAGCTGTCAAGATGGACGTTGCCTAAATACATAATTATTTATTTGAAAATGATGTTTTGGAAAACTCAAATACTTTGGATCGTCGGGGGTGTTATAAATTTTTAATTTACACTTGTGGTTATTTGGCACGTTTGGCACCCAGTATATTATATATTATACCTTTATAATGCGGCTCTTAGAACTTGTACGAAAATTTTAATAGGTAAATACCAAAGTATGAACCTATGAAAGTATCTACAGTACAACGCTTCGATGCTACAGTCTAACACTGGAATTCATAGTCAAGATCGGGGCTTCTTTAGGGCATAAAGGTTGAATATGGCACATGTCGTCTGAATGGTCCCCTAGAAAAGCCCCTATCTTGACTATGAGTTCTAGTGTAAATGCCTCAATGCGGTCCATCGAATTAAGTCAAACGCGTGTACTTGCGCGTTTAGTTGATTTCCTGCCGAGTAGTTATAGATGTCGCCTTTGTCGCGCTTTGACCTTTGCGTGTGTCTAAAGCCTTACCTAATACTAAGAATACCTAGTACCTAGGTAGTTCTACCTACTTAACTGCATAATTTATTTCAAATTTATTTTATGGAATAGCAGATTCTGGTTTATAATGTTATGTTAAGCATGAAAATAAAATACCAACCTCATGCTGGCATATATTGATAAGGACAATGTTATTAACGACAAAATAACGGAGACCCCCATGAAATATCGTCGCTCTATTCATAATAACACCACCTGTGTTTAATTAAGAGTATTTACATAATTATTAATTATGGATAGGTATATACAAGTATCACCAACTCATTGCTAGCGTACTAATGAATATTGTTATTTTTTAATGAAAATTGCTACTTAATAAAAACTTGAAGTGACATAGTCTACTTTTGTCCCGAAAAACCCTTTTAATTTAACATGGGATATAACAAACATTAAAATCACGCGAACGAAGTCGCGGGAATCACCTAGTTCATCACCTATTTAAAACTAACCAGCTGAAACACGTGGCCATGGTGGCTTGTGTTCTCTTCATGCTAAAAGGTTTTCGTTGGGCAAAACGACATTAACAGTTTCGTTTTTCTAAAATTTTGAAAAAACTTACTCAAAACAAAGAACATGCAAAATGTACACAAAAATAAAGTCCGCCATTATGCAAATGCTAAATATTGTGTCCGAAACAAAACCCGAAAGTACCCACCAGAACAGAAAGTAACAATAAGTGTACAGTTGCATTGGCACAATAATGGTCTCGTGTGCAGCTCGAATAAAAACAAGCATTGCTGCATGAATGGACGCGCTGTTCCCAACTCTACCCACCGATTACGGAAAGCGATTGCGACTGACTAAAGCGCTTATTACATTAGCCATTTAGAAATCCTAATCAGGATCTTCGATGAGTGTGTCCTACCTGCGATGACGTATGGAGCAGAAACGTGGACACTAACAGTTGGCCTCGTCCACAAACTAAAAGTCGCTCAGCGCGCTATAGAGCGAGCTATATTGGGTAATGGGTATCGCTCTCAGGGATAAAATCCGGAACCATCAAACTCGCAGAAGAACAAAAGCGACCGACATAGCTCAAAGGATTAGCAAGCTGATGTGCTACTTTAACGCGAGACTTGCAGTCAAGGGCTAACTTGTATCTGAATTAAAAAAAAACAATTCGATCTATCCTTTTACTATTCTTACGAAACAAGAACGAGATGTCATACCTAAATCTAAAAATCTTATCAAACATGCTAATTATTATTGCTAATGTAATAATTTACAATCAATGAATCATTTTACACAGCATGTTATTTTGGTTTCCTCACCATCCTATATGCCTGAGAGTTCTCCATAATATATTTAAAGGTTTGTGAAGTCTGCCAAGCCGCATTTGGCCAGTATTGTGGACTATAACCCTTATCATTCTGAGAGGAGACTCGCGCTCAGTAGTGAGCTGACAATGGATTGATAGTGATGATGATGATTGTTATTTTAGTCTAGTAATACCTAATTTCACTTCCATTGTGATGGAGATTGCGATCTGTACACGTAATAAGCGACGGTCACTAATGGAGTCGATGCATTGACCCCGTCCTGCAGGATGGCGTCGTTGATACATTTCTTTTGGGATTTAATCCCATAGACGTACCTACGCTTACATCATCTTACGCTTTATTATACACTTTTAGATAAGTTTTAGGCATTGGAACTTGGATTAGTTTTTAATGTTTTCTTATTTATTTGATTTAGAAGTTACTATCTCCTGGTGGTCAGACCAGCAGCTCTGCTAGTTCTGCTTGCAGCAGCCAGGACACTAACAGAACAAGGGATGATAAGATCCCCTGGGTTCGATTCAGCTGTCAAACAATGATCTATACGACTAAATTTGGAGGAGGCTCGCCCAACACCGACCGGGAAGAATAGCTTGCATGTAAGAAGGGCTAAGTCCAACAATGGATAAATAGGGGCTAACAAAGAAGAACAGGCTCTCCTGGAATAACGCTGAAGCAAATAGCAATTGGAAATGTGAATGTCGAAGAGATCTTAAACAAGGGCTAAAAACTTCTATTTTCAATTCAACTTTTTTCATGCCTTTGCTGACTCTATCATATGACCATTTTGTAGTAATCCCTTTGTATGATTCTTATTGAAATGATTCAGATTGGATAAAGTTAGTCATTGACTATGTTCATTGAGGACGTCTGTCTGGTAAGATCACATAATTATATTGCATTTATTATACGTAAAAATTCAAACTTCTTTCATAAAACAAGGAAAAAGTGACTGACTGAGACTGACTGATCCATCAACGCACAGCTCAAACTACTGGATGGATCGGGCTGAAAGGCATGCAGATAGCTATTATGATGTAGACATGCGCTAAGAAAGAGTTTTTGAAAATTCAATCCTCAAGGGATTAAAATAAGAGTTCGAAATTTGTATAGTCCACGCGGACGAAGACACGGACATAAGCTAGTTACAATATTCTAGTATAGTAAATATGGTACCGTCAAAACAAGCAGTAGGTAGGTATACCATCGTTAACATAAATTACAATAACAATGAAGCCTGCACTGAGACAATGGCTCAAGGGCTTGTCCAAAACAAATCAAGCATCAAGCTTACACTTAATATGTACTTGCGTTAACTAACTTGAACGAGACTACGGCACTGCATGTTTCTCATTTGAATGCTAAACAGGCTCAAAAGCTTACGGTTTACGGATGGTCCTACCTCTAATATCTATAGCTATGTCCTTTGCACCATTTTGATTGCCTGAAAGAGATCGCTAGGGCCGCCAAATTGTACCTGCCTATATTTTTGTTTTACTTCGTTTTATTCTGTATTAATAATTCATTCATTCTTTCATGGTCTTAAATCTAAAAAGGTGTGGCTACGAGTATTACATACCTATCTATTGGAACTTATTCAGTAATAACAACTAAACAAAACTTAAAATCAAATCGTCTGTTTGCGACTACAACGTGTTATTTCGTAAAAGTGACATTTTTATAACAATGTTCAAACCTATATATCCTACATGAAAATATGTATGATGAAACTTACATTCAATTCATATCGTTTCTTAAAATACTGAACGGTTAATCCCACAGAACACACCATTCTTCTAAACTCGATGGCAACTAATCTACAGCCCTTGCAATCTTTGAAATAACATGTAGTCGCAAACAGGTGAAATATATTAACAATGGCAAATATAGAACCACCCTTTTTAAATAAAAATGGGGTAAAGACGGAGACATTTTTTACCCCAGGCCCAACAACCGTAACGTCGTAATTACGAACATAATTTTTTCCTTTACTTAAATACAATGCTTGAAGTTTACCAGAAACTATTTACATTTATAAAGCCAAGGTTAACTTCAATATTCAAACCGTGTTAAACTTATTAAAGTATGCCACAAAAGTGTTAAAGTTCAGTTGAATATAATGTTGCGTATAATTGACGATAGGTGGCGTTGTATTAAATTACGTTGCGTTATCAAACAGCATGTCCTCAACAGTATATAGTATTTTGGGGAACTCAACATCTTTGTCAAGCGCAAACAAAAGCGCGTTCCATCTTAGACTGCAATTTTTGATACGCATTTGTACTATGTACAAAAAAGCGTAAAAATAAAATAAGAATTAAGCATAGTTTCAGTTTGTACAGAAATAAAATCAATATTAGTTGAGTACATGCACATTATATAGCAGACTAGTTCACGCCCGCGACTTTGTCCACGTGGACTACACAAATTTCAAAATTCGAACCCCTAGTTTATCCCCTCAGAGGTCGAATTTACAAAAATCCTTCCTTAGCGAATGTCTATGTCATAATAACTATCTACATGCCAAATTTCAGCCCGATCCGTCCAGTAATGTGAGCTGTGTGTTGATATGTCAGTCAGTCACTTTCTCCTGTTACATATTTATAGATTCACTATTTGGAAATATCGGTCATTCTGTCAATTGGAATTCGGAAGAGAAAAATCATAATTTCAAGAGAAACTGATATGCCTTAACCGATGGAACCTTTTCAAAATAACCATAAAAAACTCTGTTTTGATAATAGTAACCAGTTCAGATAACTAATAATGTATCCGTTTTGCACAGGAAATTATATAGAAATCCATACTAATATTATAAATGCGATAGTGTGTCTGTCTGTCTTCACGGCCCAACAGTTTAATCGATTCTGACGTTTGGTACAGAGTTAGCTTATATCCCGGGGACGGACATAGGCTACTTTTCATCCCGGAAAATCAAAGAGTTCCCACGGGATTCCTAAAGACCAATCCGCTTAACCGATTTGTATGAAAAGTACCGAGGTAGCTTGCGTCCATGTTATTAACTTTTAATCCCGGAAAACCAAACCAAGTCGCGGGCATCTTCTAGTAGGAGAATGAAAACAAAACATGCCACCACCAAAGTTCCGGCAATTAGGATCTCATGCATAGATTTTCACGGAGGTTAAAATAATATCCTACATTGTAGTAGGTAGCGTGATGCACGATAGTCGATAACAGTATCACGACGCGCGACGTCGACAACGCACGATGGTTTATCATTCGTAGCATAAAATATTGTTTTATGGAAATGCGATGAAAAGTAGACCACTTGAGTAGGCACGCAGATGAAAGAACTGCGTACTTATAGTGTTTATAAACACTCACCCAGTTACAAGATGTATGCGCATCCGTACAATATTGAGATGGTCTTGTTTGATAAAAGATCGACATTGTAAAAAAAAAACCGGCCAAGTGCGAGTCAGACTCGCGCACTGAGGGTTCCGTACTCGGGTATTTTTGTCCAACATTTTGCACGATAAATCAAAAACTATTATACATAAAAATAAATAAAATCTGTTTTAGGATGTACACGTAAAGCCCTTTCATATGATACCCCACTTATTACCTATAGTTATCTTATTTTGAAAATTAGAACACATTTTAATTTTTTTTCAAATGATTGATGTAACCACAAATTCGCAGTTTTCAGATTTATTCCTGTATTTGTGCTATAAGACCTACCTACCTGACAAATTTTATGATTCTAGATCAACGGGAAGTATCCTATAAGTTTCTTGACAGACTGACAAACAGACAGACAGACAGACAACAAAGTGATCCTATAAGGGTCCCGTTTTTCCTTTTGAGGTACGGTACCCTAAAAATATTGGTAGGTAATGGTAATGGGTATAAAGTCGTGTGTGGTCGTGCTCACTGAAAAAGTAATGAGTGATAACAGAGACAAGAATATTTGAACACGTACAAATTATTATTAGCAGAAGCTTAGTTTTGTGATGGTTATCTTTACAAGTGTAAATTGAAAAATTTATAACACCCCCGACAAGTGAAGGTTACAGTAACTAGAAAAGAGCTGATAACTTTCAAACGGTTGAACCAATTTTCTTGGGTTATAGCTAAGAACACTCTCCATCAAGCCACCTTTCAAACAAAAAAATACTAAATTAAAATCGGTTCATTAGTTTAGGAGCTACGATGCCACAGACAGATACACACGTCAAACTTATAACAGCACTTTTTTTGGGTCGAGGGTTAAAAATTAATGATTGCGCGACTTGAGAGGCTGCAGTTAGACATTGATAGAGTGATAAAATGGAGCAATGACAACTTTTTGCAATTTTTTTATCTGAAAATGTTGTCATTTGTGTCTATCCATTTTAATTATAATATTGATGAGTAGTACATGGCAAGAGTTTCAGAAACTAGAAACTTAGAAGTTACTTTGAACACGAAGCTTACGTTTCGTAACCGTATTGTAAAGTACTGTAAGAAGGCTTACAGTAAATCTCACAGGTTTAAGAATTTTAAAGCACTATCTCCTGTCCGTTTAAATTATAATATTGATGGGATGGGAGAGTTTCAGAAGTTAGAAACTTAGAGGTTACTTTGAATACTGAGCTTGCCTTCCGTGACCGTTTTGTAAAGTGCTATAAGAAGGCTTACAAACTTTAGAATTTTAAAGCACTATCCCCTGTCAATTTTAATCATAATACTGATGGGATACTCATGGTGAGAGTTTCAGAAGTTAGGGACTTCAGGGTCACTTTAACCATAGGGTTCTATCACGGGGTTACTTCGAGAAGTTTAGATGCTTACGTTTCGTGACCGTATTTTAAAGTACTGTAAGAAGGCTTACAGAAATTAGAATTTTTGCTTCGTACTGTTAGTGGCTTTACCAACATAAGAGCGGTGATAGCATTGTAGGTACGATGCAACATTATGAATGGATGAATATACTTTTATTGTACACCACAAAATTAGTACAGAAAAAACATACAAAGCAAAACTAAAAATATGGGCAGGTACAATTTGCCCGTCTTATCGCTACATAGCGATCTCTTCCAGTCAACCAAAATGGTGCAAAGGACCATAAATTTAGAATATTAAAGACATTTGTTTTGTTTGATATGATCCGATATAATATTTAAGTAACAAGAAGTTAGGGGTTAGAACTTTAGGAGAGAACTAACACTCGTTACGTGTATTTTTAGAATAATAAACTAGAGGGGGGAAAATATGAGCAATACCTTTTAGACACGAGATTTTTCTATACTAATAAATAAAATTGGAGTGTCTGTCTGTAATTTCGAAATAACTACCTCATATTAAGCTCATATGGTTATTTGAACGATACCATAACTGAATCACACGTTTTTAAAATTTTTGTCTGTCTGTCTGTCTGTCTGTCTGTCTGTTTGAAAAGGCTAATCTTTGGAACGGCTGAACCGATTTTGACGGGACTTTCACAGGCAAGTAGAAGATTGACCAGGGCGTAACATAGGCTACTTTTTTAACCGACTTTTAAAAAGGGAGTTGTGTTTTTCTACCTATGTACACCGAAATCTCCGAGATTTCTGAACCGATTTGCGTCATTTCTTTTTTAATCGATAGAGGAACTTTGCGACATTGTTTCATAAAAAATTTGGAGTCCAACTCCTCAATCCTGATGCTGCAGGGGATCTGACCAATCCACGCGGGCGAAGCTGCGGGCATCAGCTAGTTAGTTAATAAATCGTCAATAACTCCACGAAAGCCGTTGTCTAATTATAGTAGTCTCAATTCGCCGACAACTTTGGCTCCTATACAAAAAACACACACTCCCACAGTGTGTTCTAATCGAACAATTAAAAGAACAATTAATCAAACCATTGAACAATCGAACCGACTGTAGAGAGCGATAATAATTTCTCAACAGTTTTAAGTGTGCAGTCATTAATTTCTTGCACTGCCGTTTACATTTGTTTTCATGACGGCTACGAGTATGTTACGGAGAAATCTTGTTTATTTAGTTATAAGTACTTATTTTACAAGTATAGTAGATAGTAAAACAAATACTGCTAATTTATTGATAGATACAAAATCGATAGATCTCGTAAAAATACGGATTTTCCTAGTAAGTAACTACGGGCACTATGTGCTACAGGTTCCAAAGCACCCCCTCTGGCATCCTATTAATTAATTTTTAACCCCCGACCCAAAAAAGGGGTGTTATAAGTTTGACGTGTGTATCTGTGTATCTGTCTGTGGCATCGTAGCTCCTAAACTTATGAACCGATTTTAATTTAGTTTGTTTTTGTTGAAAGGTGCCTTGATCGAGAGTGTTCTTAGCTACACCAAGAAAATCGGTTCAGCCGTTTTTGTTCAATAAAGATATTAAAGACCTTTATTATTATCATCACTATCTAAAAAGTGTTCATTCAACTTTAGCATTATTATCATCTTTATTATCATTCGATTGCGTCAATAAAATACCTTACGATAAGATAAAAGAAGATTAGGAACCGAAAATGTTTTGTTTAAAATTTTTGAAATCTTCATTTTTGTTATTTCACCCTGTATGTATCGCAGCTAATTTATTTTCAACATTAGTATGTAATTCATTTATTCTTAAAGCTCATTTTAGCTGGAAAATGCAAAAATCCCATTTTTGTGAACTTTGACCTTAAATATATATTTTTTGCAAATGTGAGATCGATTGGGAATTTCCACAGTTCATTTATATCGGTATTCCCAACATTGGTACCAATTTTTAGCTCTACGCGAATTGTATCCTTGAATGTCAATTTTGACCGGATTGTAATATTTTATTCCATAGTCTGAATTGAGCTTTACAAACATTATTTTACTTGCTTTTCATTCCTTTAAAATTAATCTCCTATCCGAATTCCTGAATTTCTCTTAGGATTTTCTTAAAATTATGTTTTAACGAGATTATGTCCGCGATTTCGTCAGCGTGAATTTAGGTTTTTAAAAATCATCAATGCTTTCATCACTTCAGGTCTTACCTACGTATATCCATGTAAAAATCAAGGCCTACCCAATACTCCATTGCGGCGTGAGCGTGACTGAAGGATAAACCAACAAACAAACACATTTTCACATTTTTAATAGGCAGTACTGATGGATAGATTAGATAGATACCACTGCAATATATCGTCAAAAAATAGTACTCTAGATCAATATCAACATTTCCATTAACACCACCGTAAAAGCCGTCGTAAATCTTCCCTCATGTACCCTTCCAGGCGGTTATAGGAAGGGAGTACAGACTATTAAAACTGGAGTGTTACTAGGCCATTCACATTAGCTATTTGAGTAACTAGTACAGGAAATAATGCATGCACAGTTACTAGTCTATATTTGTCCTGCTACTCTATAATCTATGTTCATATCATATCCGTCATTATTAACTTGTATGTTTATCAAATTCCCGGTCTAATCACTTGAAAATATTCGCTTGGCATAAAAAATGTAACTACCTACTCTATGGCTCTTTATAATATTTTCTCTTAACATTGCCTTACTGTCAATTCTTAGATATTTAAAAGCAATGCTTTTTAGGAATCATAGAAAATTACAAATCAACAAAGTTATGATTGTTAAGTTGTCAGTTGTCACTATTACAATTTTTGAACCTGAAGGAATTTTACGACTGGGTGCATTATCAAAACAAACGCCGTTGTCTAGGAATGTAGCGTGTTTATCGGTCAAACGAACCGCAATGAATGATTCACGGCTTGCATGCGGCATGCTCGAACCGAAAATTATGCAATTAGGAGCATTTGACCGGGTGACCATGTCATTAACTGTTACAACATTTATGTCACTCACTAGAAGGAAGTGTTAGGAAGTAATTATTTCATCTTTAACTTTGTCGGCTTCATAAAGACTAACAGCTTTTAGCGTAGGTACTTATCCATACCAATATTAATACGAAAGTGTATCTGTCTGCTAGTTTTTTACCCATCCGTCTAATCAAATGCGACGAAATTTGGTACAGAGTTAGTTTAGAGGCTCTGAATAAAAACCTGGATCCAAGTCGAAATAGCTTGCATCCTGGAGACGTAGTTAGGATACTTTTTGCCCAGAAAAATCAAAGAATCAAAGGATTTTAAGAACCTAAATCCACGCGGACGAATTTGCTGGCATCTAGTTTCAAATAATTTATTCAACCCTGACAGCAAAAGCGTACAAAATACAAATAGGATAAGACAATGGTATCGAAGCCTCATAAATCTTCCGTGAACAGGCGTGCCCATTGTCAAGGAAGGCAAGTAATACAATAAGGCAAGTATCGGTATCATACAAATGGATGATATCTGCAGCCCCATTGAAATTAATTATAGGGGAGACTCCGGCACGCCTGCGCCGCCTCCGCGGTGTAAACCTGTATGGATTGCTATAGTTACAAGATATCTTACACTCATTTTATGAGAGCTGCAATGTTTTATACCGTTTAAACTATTTTTTAAACCCCGACCCAAAAAGATGGGTGTTATAAGTTTATCTGTGTATCTGTGTATCTGTCTGTGACATCGTAGCTCCTAAACTAATGAACCGATTTCAATTTAGTTTTTTTTGTTTGAAAGGTGGCTTGATCGGGAGTGTTTTTAGCTATAATTCAAGAAAATCGGTTCAGCCGTTTGAAAGTTATGAGCACTTTTCTAGATACTGCAACCTTCACTTGTCTTTTAATTTACACTTGTTTATTCGGGTAAATAGATACAGGTTAGCCCGTGACTGTGATATTATCTGGTGGAAAAGACGATCTAAGATGGAAGTGGGTTATCCTAGGAGGGATAGTATAGCAGTTCAATTAAATCCATACCGAATCGAATAAAGATCAATTTATAAAACTATAACACTCGCCTCTATATACACCAGGAAGGTCGTTAAAAGTATCTATGTCTCTCTATAGTCGTTATCCCTCATTACTGAGTGTCGTGAGCCCTTTCCATTGATCTATGTCTACTTCTAAAAAACCGGCCAAGTGCGAGTCAGACTCGCGCACTGAGGGTTCCGTACTCGGGTATTTTTTCCAACATTTTGCACGATAAATCAAAAACTATTATGCATAAAAATAAATAAAAATCTGTTTTAGGATGTACAGGTAAAGCCCTTTCATATGATACCCCACTTGGTAAAGTTATCTTATTTTGAAAATTGAAACGCATTTTATTTATTTTTTAAATGATGTAACCACAAATTCGCGGTTATCAGATTTATTCCTGTACTTGTGCTATAAGACCTACCTACCTACCAAATTCATGATTCTAGGTCAACGGGAAGTACCCTATAGGTTTCTTGACAGACAGACACACAACAAAGTGATCCTATAAGGGTTCCGTTTTTCCTTTTGAGGTACAGAACCCTAAAAAAGTCTGTAAGATAATTATTGAATTACTATTGTAATAATTCTTTAAAGTCTGTACATAAATAAGTAGGTAGGTTCAGCCATATTTTGCTAAACTCATTCCGCCTTAGTTTGTTTTAGTTAGTATGTTTACTCAGCTTTCAGCAAACTAATAAAACTATTTCTAATTCCGTATTTGGGTTAGTTGTTACTGAGAGTATTAGTTTAGATGACCATAATTACTCCGTGAGTCATATTCATGTTCGCGAGCTTAATATGGCACAAGCATTGTAGGGGTCACGCAGGATTCTATTTAAAATTGTTGATTGCAATGAGTTTACCAAAATAGATCTGTAGATTGTTACAATTTTTATTCGCTAAGCTTTGTTTTCTAGGATAGCGGCCGCTGTGTGACGGTAACGTTAAAAATAAACATACAGTCGAATTGAGAATCTCCTCCTTTTTTTGAAGTCGGTTAAATAGTATTTTAGATATTATACAGTGGCAATAATAAACGCTCTGTAGGAAACCACCCTATACCTGGTTTCAATAGATACATTTCAGTAATGTTAGTCGATGCTAAGGAGTCGATCACGAAAACGCTGCATCTATCATTGCTATAATATCAGTTGCTGTGATTGGCTGAATTTATGGCATTCTCGTTGCAACAGGGCATTTAAGCCAATAATAGTGTCGGTTAAAGGTGAATGGGATCGTCACACTGTAGCTGCTTCACTACCACAGTAGGCTCCCCGATTTATTAGGAGGCGGACGTTTTAACCACTAGAATCTATAGTCTAGAGTCTAGATTATCACCGCTTTTGGAGTAAATATCGTGTAAATTTCGTCAGTACTCAGTACTCAGTATGTACGTTCCTCAGTCTCAGAATTGTTCGAACATACCTCGACTCAGCCAAGCTCCAACCACGTCCACAGTTCACACCGTCCAATCAAGAGATTCCGCGCGATCCTGTGCCTGTACGCTTGGTGTGGTCACACGGCCATTGAATTTTTTTTTTTCAATCAATTACTTTATTAATGGCAACAATTGTACATCCCACGATAAGCAATTACGGACGCCTCCTATACCAGCGAGTCATACAAATGATCATCCATACATTCGCAGATTATAATTTGCAGCCATTATTTTCAAGCAGTCGGAATTCGGACCTCACAGTTAAAACCATATCTCTTACTACTGAAGAAAATTATTCCCTAATGCATGACTTTAAGGTTTAAAATCAAATGCACGAGTTCATAGATCAGATAAATTCACATCGCGTAGGTGTGGGATATTAAGAACTAATAAATCTAGCACAGGTATTAATTATTGTATTTTCATCTGTGAAGGGACACGATGGGAATTTTATTTCATTACTCGACTTAGAGGGTGATAAAGTTTGAAGTTGATTTATCGATTTTGATTGTGTGGGCATAATTGAGATGTATCGGACTTCGTAAACTATTTACTTTTCTCGTTTTATAGCTGTTATGTTACGACATTTTTAACAACCGACCCAAAAAGAGGTGTGTTATAAGTTTTACGTGTGTATCTGTCTGTGGCATCGTAGCTCCTAAACTAATGAACCGATTTTAATTTAGTTTTTTTTTTGTTTGAACGGTGGCTTGATCGAGAGTGTTCTTAGCTATAATCCAAGAAAATCGGTTCAGCCGTTTGAAAGTTATCAGCTCTTTTCTAGTTACTGTAACTTTCACTTGTCGTGGGTGTTATAAATTTTTAATATACACTTGTTCATAGAGTAATAAAGGGTTTTAAACTTGATATTATGATTATGGGTATCTTTTAAATTATATTTGCCGTCGAGAATTATTTATTAGCAACTGAATTAAATTACAGACGGATAATAATAATAATTAATAGAGTAATAATTAAAATAAGGGCATCTATAAATGTCCATACGCGTTCAATGTGCGTTATGTGCGCGGTTCGTGCGCGTGCGCAAGTGTGCATCCACCTTAACAATACGATTGCGGACGTAATAATTTTATATTAGACCCTTTCAATCCAGTGCGATGGTATTACGGGTAATCTAGGGAACTGCAGTTAGGTACAACAATGCATGGTTACTGGTTAGGAGCTAAGTATAGAGCAAGGCATACGTAAGTGTAAGGTGCTATGATGGTAAGCGTGAACCTTGTTATGAGATTCCCATGCGGACGTTCAACGTAGGTAAGTGCTACTTGAGGTTAGTAATTTTCTCTCTTTAGAAGATAACGATCGGCTATCTTAGGGTTCTAAAAAAATTTTTTTTTCTTTAAATCTGGCTTTACTCTGATTAGCCAATGTCAAGTTTGTAGATATTTTCAAGTTATTGAATTTATACAAGTATGGACTCCGTCTGTGCTGGCGCCCGCCGACATACGCGCGGCGCCCCTTTAGAGCGCTTCCCAGTCAGTTCCACCACCAAAAAACACCAACTAACACAAAAACCAGCCACTCTTAACAAAAAAAAAAACACTCCAAACAAGCACAGCACGCGCGCCAGCAAAGGCCATCACAGACGAAGTCCTGAATTTTAGTTATATCGCCCAGACGTGACGGGGGCTGTGCGGGTGTGCGGGGCGTCCCCTACCCGGTTGCCATCTCAACCTGTCGCGCACTATAGATTACAGATGAGACCTAATTTGTTTTATCAAAAAAGACTAGAGGATGCCCGCGACTACGTCCGCGTGGATTTAGGATTTTAAAGATCACGTGGGAACTGTTTGATTTTCCGGCATAAAATGTAGCCTATGTCCGTCTCCCGGATATAAGCTAACACTGTACCAAATTTCGTCAGAATCGGTTAAACTGTTGGGCCGTGAAAAGGTAGCAGACAGACAGATAGACAGACAGACACACTTTCGCATTTATAATATTAGTATGGATTGAAGGAGGAACAAGATTGTGGATTTCCTAAGTACAATACTGGGTATATTATTTATGGCAGCGTCGTAATTCAAGCTTAGCACTTCATGCTGGCATGCCCAATTTGTCCCACTGTGTTATAGTAAATTAAAGAAATCAATATAGGTACATACCTACTCAGTTATTTATGGCCCCGTCACTTTAATCAACATACAAATGGAGTTCCGTAGGTGGTCCATTTATCGTACAATGAAACGAATTGATTTCTGATAGAAAAGCCTTATGTACCTATATGTAATTTATTGTTTATTTATGGTCAAAACATTCCCATTTATTTTTCCTCCTTCCTCTAAATTTCTCTGTCAAATAACCATACCTAAATCCAATAAATTAGCATTGTTTATTCAATAACTATGTCTGTATTTCTATAGTCTAAACTTTTGTTGTTTTCCGTGTATCGATTGCTAAGGGTTTTGACCCCTTGCCAATAATAGGGGGTTTCTTGGATAAATTCATGGACTCCCTAACAGAAGGATTAAAATAACAGTAGTCATAAATCATTAATCTACCTAAATATTTCTCTAGTGCATCTTATTCGTCAGTCTTTAGCTAAAAACAGAAACTTGTCATAGATGTAGGTGTATCTAACTATTCAGACATTTCCCGCCACCTTACTTCATTGGCCACTCCATCGAATTTACAACACCTAAGATAGAACTAAGTAATGAAGTCATAATCTACTTATTTTATTTTGTTCATCAAGTTTTTCAGTTCAAAGCTAAAAACGCTCATAGATTAGTTAGGTATAACAGATAAGTCACTTCCTGCCACCTTATTTAATTGGCACCCGGTCTAGATACAAGTAAAGTGCCTAACAACGAATTCGCCCACACACAGGATGGAATCGTTTAGGTCTCCGGTATCAATTGAGTATAATATATCCCGTGAAATGTATACTTAATAAGGGCGGAAAGAGCTTAGGCACGCGTTTCCTTGTATCGTATTTAGATGCAATTTATACCTACATCCTTAATTCTTAACTAACCATTTCCATTTTTGATGAAATATCTCGAAATAAATGCAGCTAAGTAAAATATTGTGTTAGCGTAAGAGAGGAAAGTGTGTTTCCATTAACCATTTCCATTTTTTTTATACATTTTTGATTGAAATCTATCGAAATAAATGTAACTAAGTAGGTAGGTACTCAATATTCAAATGACAATAATATTATGTTAACGTGAGAGAGGAAAAGTGAGTTTCCTTAAATTCTAATTCGTTTAAAAGTTGAGGAAATTGAGTATTATACGAGTCTATCGCGTGAAATTATACACTTTACTAAGAGTGTAATTTAATGGTTTGGATTATACAATATACATACTACGTGTTACGTCAAGTAAATTATAAAATCATTCAATTTAATCAGTCCTTCAATTGTAAATTGGAAGCTAGAAAAAGTAGAACATTCCATTGATAAATTTTTCCTCTTTAGTGGCAGATAATTATGTACTGGTTCAGAATAAACAGACGCCGTGTTACGTCAAGTAAATTATAAAATCATTCAATTCAATTGGTCCGCTGCGACCGAAGTGAATATAATTTATTCAACAAAACAACCGTTGAATTAATTATGGGTCCGTGCATCGCCGTGGCCCTAATATGGATGTGACCCTGGCCTTAAGAATAATAATTTTAAGGACACCGCGATTCTTTTTAAGTAGTTTTGACTTTAATTTTAAGGAAAACAGTACGAAAAGGTCAATTATCTTTTAACATTAAATACTATCTGCGTTTTCCTATAGGTACGGTGCAAATAGCGGAGAGTATAAATTAAATACTAAACTAAAACAAAAAATTTAATTCTATAATATTATATACTTACTTGAAACACAAGAAATGTTTCTACAATAGTCAATAGAGCTATCAGTTAGGAATATAAACTCTATGGTTTTTTCTACCTATGTCCGTTATAGACTTTGAAAACATCCAACCGATGTGCCCCAAACTAAATGTGATAATGTGGTTCATTAGAAAGGCAATAATGCGAAGAAGGTTTTAGAGGAAATTGACATAGGCAACTTCTTATACCGGAAAATTAAATAGTTTCCACGGGATTTAAAATCCTAAATCCACGAGGACGAAGTCGCGAGCATCATCTAGTATAATAATATAATCATCGCCGCGCTCGAGCGCACAAAACAGTGTGATACAGAATCATGTCTGAGCAAATATTTGAAGAACATATTACAAAGGTGTGATTGCAAAGGTTTTGTTGTCTTTATAACTGTAATTCAAAACTCAAATCATCCGTACTAATCGGAAATGCAAATAGCGACCAATGCAAAGACAGAAGGAGGTTAGCGCCAAGGTTTGGAAACAAAGATATTAACACGTCATAGAAGAAACTCTTTCTAGTGACAGATAAGATAAATAGGTATTTCTAGTAATTCTAGTGAGAGTATGTAAGAGCCGTAGACGGAGAAAGCCGATTTTAAGCGTCAAGTTAAGCGTAAAAATTGAAAACAGTCGTTAATCGCCAGGTTTTTTTTTTACTTTTTTGAATATTTTTGAAAAATCAGCCCCAAGTAATTAAGTCAAAAAAAATTCAAAGGGTCAAAGATTTTTCAATGTACCTAAACAATGTGACCATAGTTAAACAGATGAGATCTTAATTTTGGTGTACAATTTGAAAATATTCCCATTGATTACCTCACTGACTGTTAATAGTAGGCTAAACTGATGATTTTTTTTTTGTAACTGACTTGGAGGCTTGAAGGCTCTGGGTTCTAGATCTTCGGACTCAAATACAATAAATATCAATTGCTAAACATAGATTATATTGCAACAGACACGACATAATATATTTTGCACGGTTCCACGTTCTATTTTCGAACGTTAATTAAAAGCAGAGGTTCGGCTAAGTGGTACTGATATAGCACGCGATAGCACCACAAATATTGAGCGCCGATAATATGAAAACACGTGGGAACTTAAAAGCCGACGTTTGGCAAAGATTAAATTATCGCGCAGACATGCCAAAGGTCATCACTCCTTATTCGCTAGGACATTGAAATACGAGTATGTAGTTTCGTCACAAAACAATGTGTGAAGAAGCTTATTTACACGTACATTGGTGGCCAATTCAGTTCTACATAATCACTAAAATTACACAATAAAGACAGGTCTTAATCTCTTTGTTTTGTAGGGAAGATAGAAATATATTTAGACCTATCATTATAGTTTAGAGATTGTATGCAACGAATACCACAGTGTAGCTAATTCTGTTTATACACAATCTTTAAACTAGTTAAACTAAAATGGCAGGTCTAAATTATAGATTGTTATTTTCATGAAAAGGATGGCACTACATTTAGACCTTCAAATTAGTTTAGAAATTGTGTAAGTACAAAAGAATTAGTCAGTAAGTAGTTAACCGAGTAATAAAAGTTTCTAAGCAGCAAGTCTTAGTTTAATTTATAATCTACTATTTACAATTATAATCTACTATTACTTTTTAACAATTTATAATCTACTATTACTTAATCTACAATACTACAATTACTTAATCATTTACCAATTTGTAATGTTGATACCATAATTAAATAATAATTAATTAGCAAATAGCTTCAGAAAATACATTTAATTCAGTTGTAGTTATGGTTAATGCACGTAAGTACCTAATTTAGTACCTACTTAGTACATAACATAACATAATATGTATTAGGTACTGAATTGATAATTTTTAATGGTTTTAATAAACCATATCGTTTTCGACATATTTTTATGTATTGTTTTTAAATGTTTCATTAGTGCCAACTTACAGTAAAAAATTTAATTTGTCGTTTTTTGGGGTTATAAGTTTTGTACACAAGTTTAGTAACCAATTAACGCTGGGTGCTTAGGTACTCTTTTAAAAAAATATATTTTTTTATTCTTATAATCTTTTCGGTTTTGGATGCTATTTGGATATCTGTTTTGTTTTTAATCTTTGTCCCTCGGGTGGTGGCTACAGAAACACCCTGCTGCTAAATTGTTGCGGGATACAGTTTTGGTACATAAAGATAACAAGCATTAAGCCCATATCTTCTCCACTTAAGACGCTAAGTTCAATACTTAGCGTTAAGTGTACCTAAACTTTTCAAAGTAGATAGACAATGGTAAAAGGAGAACCTGCCATAGGTATTATCTGAGCTAAAATCGCTTCTGGGCTAGAAACTTGAGATTTTCCACGCGGGTTCTCTCTGTACTATTGGATCCCAGAGATTTTGAGATGCAACGAGAATTAAAAAAAAAAAAAAAACCGACTTCAAAAACCAAAAACACTAAAAAGTAGAAAATAATTTTTGTTTAGCTACACATGTAATGTACCTAGGTATGAAGTCGAGCGAGCATATTAAACCAAAATTAGAAATCCAAGAGTGAAGCTCGCCCGACTTCATATTTAGGTACATTACATGTGTAGCTAAACAAAAATTATTTTCTACTTTTTAGTGTTTTTGGTTTTTGAAGTCGGTTTTATTTTTCTTTTGAAAATTTTTTATTTCACAATTTTTAGTGGCCCTACTGTACTATAATATGCTATGCCCAGTTAAAACCCTACTGTTTACTAAGCTATTACAGTGATCGCGAGCAATTTGCTCTTATCCATTGAGGAGTTCTGTTCTCTATCTCCGAAGATATTCATCAGATCTTCACCAAATTTATAAAAAAATTAAAAAAAAAAAAAAAGATCCCGACGAATTGAGAACCTCCTCCTTTTTTGGAAGTCGGTTAAAAAATGGTCAAGTGCATGTCAGAACACGTAAGATAGGGTTCCGTAGCCATACATTAGTAGTTGCTAAAATATTATTAATTCGTAAACGACCGTTTTTTTTCAAAAACTGTCTGTAATAGGTTTTTCCTAAGTGTTTTGTCACGGAACCCTAAAAACCTAAATTTACGCACACAAAGTCGTGAGCATCAGCTAGTTGAAAATTTATTACATATAAAGAAGACTGACGCTGAATACTTGTATAATAAGTAGACTTTTTACCTCCGTAAAAAATCCTTGACGTATGAAATTGACGGTAAACGAGCTGTCATAATATTGCGATCTACTTTTTTAATCTCAAAGAAAAAACATAAACAGAATGCAATTACTAAAGTACTTAACAACAGACGGGGTTTTTTTAAACAGCTTGATATGTTAAAAATGTGCAATTTTCTTTGGGTAATGAACTCCTTGACATATTATCATGAAATTGGCGGGAAGCGAGGCCGACAACGCAGCCATTATTACGACGGCTTACTTTTAGGGTTTCGTACCGAAAGGGTGACAAAGTCTTATAAGTAAGCCTCCGCTCTCTATAAATAAGCCTCCGCTGTCTGTTCTTGCGTTTGGTACAGGGGTCAGCCGTAATAACTAGAAAGAAAGAAGCTATTTTAGCTATTTTCGAAGCTATCATTTTGAGGCTAACAGCCTATTTACCTACTCTTGCTTTGAAGGTCTAAGTTTATCGCAAAACATTCCAGCAAAGTATGCATCTGCTGGTCGATTGCGAAAAAACTGCATCAATCTTTGTTACATTATTGTTGTGATTGGCTGAACTTATGGTATTCTTGTTGTAACAATGCATTGTAGCCAATTGTGAGCGAGTATCGGCTAAGCAGATTGTGATTGTCACACTGCAGCTATCATAACCGTATCATAAGCTCAATTGCGGTAGAATGACAACTACAATGTCACGATCGCAATCACCTCTGATTGGTTGATGCTCGCTCACTATTGGACACAATGCATTGTTGCAACAAGAACAGCATAAATTCAGCCAATCACAACAATTGCGATTGTAATAATGATTGATGCAGGTTATTCAGAATCGGCCTGCTGATATTTCAGTAAAATTGGCGGCAAACGAGCTGTCACATCACCTGACAGTTTACTTTTTAATCTTGCCCAAGCGTCGTGCCCGCTTCATATAAAGGCTCCTTAACGGATACGGTTAATCTGACAGCAATCGCGTCGGATGTTTTGACAGGCACGCAATTACCTGCCACTTTGTTTGGAGGCTCAGTTCGCCCACCGTTCACATCCTCCGTTCGTTGCACCTAACCGATATGACCTGTATTATGAAGCTAATAATCACAGGCACTACTGGTTCTAAGTTAGTAGTTTTGGCTAAATGGACGAGGCTCTGAAAATAAACGGTACATACTATAGTCTCTTCATCTAAACCTAAAATCTTAGAGAGGTAGAGAAGTTATAAGAAGGCCCGGAGCTGCAATTTAAAACTTATTTGTAGTTTATAGGATTCCGTACCCGGATGGTGCCAACGGCACCCTATTACCAAGACTCCGCTGTCCGTCCGTGTGACTGTCTGTCCGCGGGCTATATCTCGAGAACCGTAATAGATAGAGAGTTGAAACTTTCACGGAATATGAAGTATTTCTATTGCTGCTATAATAACAAATATTAAAAATGTCAAAATGGCTGCCATGAAAATTAAAAAAATTAAAAGTGCTATTTCTTTTACGATGGTACGGAACTCTTCGTGTGCGAATCCGACTCGCTCTTGACTGATTTTTTTTCTATAAAGGTTAGCCCTTGCAATTCACCTGGTGGTAAGTGATAGTGCAATCTAAGATGGCAGCGGACTGACCTGCCCGGCTAGCATGGGCAGTAGATAAAAATTATATCCCCGATTATATCCACTGATTTCTATGACATCTAGCCGGGCAGGAAGGGGTATAAAGACTACATAGTACATACGAGTAGATTGGAGCATCAGAGGCACAAAAAAACTGATTAGTTACATTTGCTTATTTGTATCGCCTCCAAACCTACTAACAAAGTTTACTCACATTAGTGCATCAGTTCCCATTGAGCACAGTGGGTGCATTGATGGCTCGAGTGCTGCCCATTCATCACACGATCTGCCTCACAGGCGCTACTCGGAAATGTGTGCGCGAGTTTAATTTGATTAGCCGTTGATAAGTGCATGTGTCAATTAATTACGTTCTTTTATCACTCATATTCTATTCATACTGCCAAAACTTCTACTCGGGAAGCCTGTGGGTCTCAAAAAAGGCCATAGACACCCTAAGGGTACAGTGGGTGCAGTATAATAATGGGTTTAGGATGCTGTTGGGCTTGCCACGGTTCTGTTCAGCGTCATGTTAATAAACATTAAGTACAGATAGATAGTATAGGACAATCGAGGACAATGTAGCTATCTATCAGTGAAAGAAATTTTAAAATCGGATGATTAGTTCTGGAGATAATGCCCTAATCTAAACTTACAAAGCTAACCCTGGATGGGCTTCAGTCAGGTGGAATTACTGAAATTCCTTTCTTAGTGTAACCATTTTTTCAGTTTTCTCTCATGACGACTGAAAAATTTCAAGTTTTTAGATATATCAGTCAGTTAGCCAGCTTATTTTTTTTTTTTTTTTTTTTTTATTCTAATATTTTTAAGGGGCTTTTATAGGTGTCCTATATGCCAGCCCCATCGGTACAATCTAAATAAAAATTAAACTAGGTATATAACTAAAACTACAACAATTTGAGAGAATCACTAACAAATTCATACACTTTCATTGCCGAAACGCTCAAAGGTTTGTTTAAAATACAGTTGAAAATACCAATATTCATAAAATTTAAATTTAGTTCACACATTAGTGTTTCTCTCAAATTGTGATTCCGAACACATGCCAGTAGCAAGTGTGAGACATCATCTACGTTACCACATACTTCACAATTGGGAGAATCCCTTTTCCTCATTAAATGTTTAAACTTGCCTAACGGCACGTGTCCAGATCTAAGTCTAAATGCTATAACTAACTTATTTCTACTAATTTTACTATTTACAAACCAAGGTATACGAGGAGGCTCGGATTGGATTGTTCTATACCATATTCCTTTGTCAAGCGATCTCTCATTAAAATATTCATCCCAATTTTTAAAACAAATGATTTTGAATTTTGAAAACACCTCAGTATAGTGAGGTTCTATGTTATAATTTTTCCCATTTAAAAGAGCCAAATTTGCCAATCGATCCGCCTCCTCGTTACCGGACAGTCCGATGTGGGATGGAATCCACTGAAACTTTATTGAAAATCCCTTATCTCTACAATCTTGTATGATACTAAGAATAGAATATGCTATCGATATTCCGCTGCAACCTTTTGTACATCTAATAATATGTTGCAATGCACTTTTACTATCTGTGAATATAACTGCTTTTCTCACATCAATTTCTAAAATATACTTAAGTGCTTCAAAAATTGCTATCAATTCGGTCGTTAATATCGATATATGCTCATTGTTAACTTTGAATATTTTGTGACTAATACGACTCGGATCATATATAGCCGCACCTGTACCTGATTCGCTCTTTGATCCATCAGTATAGACCTTGTAAAACCCACTGTAAGTATTATTAATCTCCCGCATAACTTCATACTTTAAACTATTGATTTCGTAGGACCTCTTACATTTATTAACACACTTTAAATTAATAATAATAATATCATCATATTTTATGTTACTGATCCATGATTTTAAAGTAAACATCTCCATTACTTTAGAAGAGTTAATAGCTTCTGTTTTGGTCTCACCATATGTGACAGCAAGCAAAGGTTTCTTTTTATTGAGCCAATATCGTGACTCACCTACGTTACTAAGTTTATCTAAACTATTTACAATGCCATTATCACGCCATGATTGTGCCTTAATACAATACTTATATGCAAGATATTTCCTTCTAATTAACAATGGAGGGATACCCATTTCATTTTCCATAACATGTATGGGTGTACTACGAATGAATCCTCCTATAATTCTAAGTGCTTGATTTTGTATTCTATCAAGCTTAAACAAGTGTGTTTTAGCCGAATTATCATACAAATAACAACCAAAATCCAATCTACTACGTATTAACGCAATGTATATTCTGCGCAAATGTTTAGGATGTACCCCCCAACCTGATCCAGCTAATATTTTTAAAATATTTAGATATTTAGTTGCTCTTTCACTAATCTCATTCAAGTGTCTCGTCCACCTTAAAGATTTGTCTAACCAGATACCCAAATATCTTATATTATTTACAATTTGTACAATTTGACCGTGAATTTTAATATTAAATTGCTCTGTTTTCCGTTGTCTTGTAAATAAACATATTTTAGTTTTACTAGGAGAGGGTTCTAAGCCAATAAGCCTCAACTTTTCCACCACTATATTAACGGTACATTGCATTTTGAAAATTAGTTCTTGCCAATTAGCTCCTTTTATGTAGAACACAAAATCATCTGCATATTGACTAATAGCTACATCTGGAATAATATTTTGTGTAATTCCTCGCGTTACTATATTAAATATTAGTGGAGAAATTGGGTCACCTTGAGCTAAGCCCATACTAGTCCATCTCACTATATCTGAATCTCCCTTATTATCAGCTACAATTCTTAAATACCTTTCACTTAAGTAACACCATAAATATCTGCATATTTGCGAACCTACACCAATTTCATCAAGTGCTTTGACAGCTTCGCTTACAACAACATTATTATATGCTCCTTCTATATCTAAAAATAAAGCTAATGTAGGTACGTTTTTAGAAAATCCTTCTTGAACACATGAGGTTACACGAGTAATACAGTCTAAACAAGATCGACCTCTTCTAAAGCCAGAGGTGCTTTGAGATAATAATTGATATTTTTCAACAAACCACTCGATGCGTTTCGTTAACATAGAATGAAATATCTTACAAATGCATGAAATAAGTGCAATAGGTCTTAAATTATTACAGACAGAACCATTAATACCTGGTTTTGGAATTGGCACAATCGTTACCTCTCGCCACTGATTCGGTATTTGGCCAGCAACAATAATGGCATTATAAAGGTTGAGTAACTCTAATTTCGCGTTTAAAGGTAAGTTATAAATCATCGAATATGTTACTGCATCTTCTCCAGGTGCCGTGTCTTTCTTTTTTAAACATGCTATCAACTCTTGTAAAGTAAAAGCTGATTCTAAAATAGTATTCCTAGATTTTAATTCTGGCATCGGTGCTAATGTATAATCTGGTGCTAACTTACACAATAATTCTACTTTTTGGACATCAGAGGCATACACTTTCCGTTTTTTGTATCCTTTTACCCATCGCATCTTATCCCACATAACAGACGCGGACGTCTCCTCACAAATACTATCACACATATTCTGCCAATCAAGTGACTTATAACGACATATGACCCTTTTACTCTCTTGAATTTTTTCCTCTAATTTGTTAAGATTATCGGGTGTTGGATTGCGACGAAAATTCTTTAAAGCTAGCCTACGCTTAGCGACAGCCTCCGATATAGAATCACACCAATAAGACTGGGGTTTAAATTTTGACTTTGGACTAGTGCAAATTTTAATCTTAGGTATATGTTTATTAGCAGCATCATTTATTCTGTCTATAAAGGAATCATAACTTTGTTGTATATTTTGAATGTTCATAGGAGAGTCAAATGATTCTTGAAGTGTTTCTTGGTAGGAATCCCAGTCAGCCTTTTTAAAATTACGCTTTTCAACCAATTGTACCTTTTCCACATAATTGATAGTAAATTTAATTACTAAATGGTCACTACCTAAATTCTCTTTAGTTACCTGCCATCTAATGCCAATCGCTATATCCGAAGAGACAAATGTGACATCTGGAGAGGTTTCTTGCAAATTATTCTGATTTAATTTAATCCTTGTAGCTTCACCATCATTAATTGTAATCAAACCAGAGTCAAGACAAGCATCCTGTAACTGGTTCCCTCTAACATCACATTTATTCGCCCAATTAGTGTGGTGACCATTAAAGTCACCGGCAATTATGCTACTTACCCCGAATTTTGAGAAAATTCCATCCCAATCAGCCTGTGTAGTGTGAACAGATGATGGACAATATACAGAGACAATGTTTTTTAAATTATTACAGTTAAGAACCTTAATATATACTATTTCTATTCCTACATTACTAATATCTATATTACAAAGTCTAGCTTTTACACTCTTATGCACTATTATCGCTACACCACCATAACCATCAATTCGGTCTTTCCTAAATATATTATAACCGCTAACATTAAAATCATCCTCCTCATTTAGCCACGTTTCACTCAAAATCGCAATATGTATCTTCTCTTGATCCAAAAATGCCTTAAAAATTGTTGATTTTGGTTTTAAACTCTGGCAGTTCCATTGCATAATGTTTAAAGTGCACCTATTGTTGTAGCTATCCATTGTGAAATATACTAAAGAAATTTTTCAGCATGTCATTATCACTGATCAATCCAACTACTAGCATTTTAATCTCCTCTATGATAACTTTAAAAATCAATTTCATTTTATTCTCCAAACTTGTTTGTGAAAAGCACACATCCTTAATTTTTAATAGCAACCTTACAAAGTCAAATCTCTTACGTCTCTTCTCATATTCTTCTCTATTTTCTCCTTGGCGTTTTTCTCTTTCTGTATTTTCAGCTATATATTCTGTATCACCAACTACACGTTCTACCTTACTTCCTTTTTTCTTCCTTTTTTTTTCTTTCTGTGACCCAGTTTGTACCGTCTCAATATTCTCCATTTCTATTTCACTATCTGATGACTCTTCTTTCTTCTCATTATGAATTTCAGCTTCAGTAACTAGAACATCTCTATAAGTCTTATTCAAATTCGTCTCATTATAATTTACGTTACGATTGTTGAATTCTTCATTTGTTTCGTTCATATTATAACGCTGACGTCTATCACTTAATTTCTTTTTATCATAATATATAAGCAAAGCCTGTCGATATTTACAGTTTTCCTCACACATAATCTTCCTGATCTCCTTTTCTTTGAGAAAAACTGGACAGGACATTCTTTCAAGTGCCATATGATTCCCATTGCAGTTAATGCAAGAATATATCTTGGTCTCACAATTTGAGTGTTGTTCTCCACATTTTGGGCAAAAATCCTTCTTTCTTGGACAAAATTTCTTTGTGTGACCATAGCGCCAGCAGGAAGAGCACTGCGTGACAGGAAATGTGAATGGTTCCACCTTAAATCTGCACCCGTATATTAGTATATACGAGGGTAAGGTAGGTCTCTTAAAACACACCCTTACTGATTCACTCTCAATCCAGTCACCATTATCTAAACATCTCCTTAATCTCTTAATAGATAAAATTTCGAATTCACTTTCAAAACTCGCCAGCATTTCTTCCTCTTGAACATCCAAATCAATATTTCGTACTACACCGAATATCATTTGCAACCCCTCTGTTAATTGACATCTATAATCTGCTTCCGCAAACCTTTTATTGCTTAGAAGCTTGTGAGCATTTTCTTTGTCACCAAACTCTATCAAAACTTTAAAAGGACTTTTATATTTAATACTCAATATGCTTAGTATATTTTCTGATCGTAATAGTTTCGCTAGTGCCATTTGTTTAGGCAAAATTTCCTTTGACGTAACACTCACCTCAATCTTCTCATTTTCTTGTGTTTGTCCCATCATATCGATGTCATCATTCAAATCACTACTACCCGACTTGCGTACAGCGAGACGTTTGGTACGCCGCCGCGCTACCATTGTAAATCCTTCTTCATCAATACTCGCGCCACTACTGTCACGCAAACTTTTTTCCCGTTGCCTTTTTTCGCATCGTACACTTTCGTCAAATTCATTTTCACACGAAATATAACGTTCGCACTCCATTTCCTTACTAAATTCACTCATATTCCCATTTTATTATTTTGGTGTGGGTAAACAAAAAACTTTTATCAATTATTGAGAAAGCGCCCGCTCCAAACGAGTGCGTTCGCACGAATGAGCCAGCTTATAATGCTTATATCCTTGTAAGGAGGTATATGAAGGTATATGAAGATACATAGACTAAGTAGATATTTATGTAGATTATTGACTAAAATAATAATTACCTACCTATCACATTATTTAAGTATGTTAGGTAAAGGATAAATAAGACTTTCGCTTTTGAGGTTTTTCATAGTTCTTTTCAATAAAAGCCTTCATATCTGGTTGGATTTATTTCAGATTATGTACTTACCTACTTAAGTATTTTTCAAAATTTAAAGACATTTTCGGTTCTGGATAATGGATTTACCATCTACCTATTTCAGAAGTTAGGTTAGGTACAACTTACAAGGCTTCAACAAACGACGGACAACGCAAGCAGGTACAAATTCTACAAAACTGAAAGCATTGTACTTTGCTAACAAGGTTTGCTATGTCCATGTAGGTACTTATAAGTTAGCATATAGAAAAACAAATCGTTCACTCTGAAATTCTAAATAGGTACCTACCTACTTAATAGCAGTTAGTGACAGCTTATTTTATCGGTAGGGAACTACTGATACCATATTATGTTAAACAGTTAATTTTTAGTCGTTTTGTAACATAGTGTGAACTGCGAAATCTATTTAACTACGACTGATAAAATAAGTTGATAACAAAAAACAGGCCCTTATTCCGTTCTACTTTTTTCGCGAATTGCATCCGTTTTGAACGCTATCTATTCGTTTTACTATTATGTTAGAAACGGCCTTGAATTAGAATCAATGTCACCGTACTACAGGAAACGAGGAAGAAAGGTTATCTACTGTTTGTAGCTGTAAAATATTTTTTTCAGTGCTGAATGAAGGCGTTAAAATAAAGACGATAAAATGGACTTCGTTTTTCATCAAAACAATTTAAAAATTCATGAGATTTTATATAATAAATTCACCAAAATACTCACCGATAAAAAGTATCGCGAAATCCATAAGAACTTTTCGCAATATAAACTTGGAATCACGGTCGATAGTAATCGAATGGGCACGAGAGTTAGCTTTACGTTCGTTTCTCTCCATTTTATGATGATTTATTGCTCAAAATAGATGAGAAATGGGAAAATTCACTGAAAAACTGTTACACAAATGTTACGAAACGTCAAGCACCGACTGAACGTAAACCTGTCAAACACAACGCACGTCAACCACTGAGCGCATGCGCGCGTCGACTGCAGCGACCCGCGATTGCGCGCTGCTCGGCGCCACGCGACGTCAAGCGCACCCCATGGAGTGCCATGGACCCATGGAGCCATGGCCCACGATACTGACACAGACTGGGGCCACGACTATCGGTAGGAGACGAATCATATAAACGGGGAGAGTTAGACGTGGAAAATTGTGAAAATTAGAGCCTCGACAGCTCAGCGGTTGAGGAGCGGACTGAATTCCGAAAGGCACGGACGGACGGACGGACGGACACACAGACAACAAAGTAAGGGTTCCGTTTTTCCTTTTGAAGTATCGGAAGTCGGAACCCTAAAAAACACGCATCATAAAAATTACTTAGGTAGGTACCTACCTACAGTTAGTTACTTATTGGTACTTTTCAAGTTTAGTTCCCATGTCCTTGAATACAATAGTACTAGTTTATGCCCGCGACTTTCGTCCGCGCGGACTACACAAATCTCAAAGCCCTGTTTTACCCTCTTAGGGATTGAATTTTCAAAATTCCTTTCTTAGCGCGTGTCTCCGTCATAATACCTACCTACATGCCAAACAGCCCGATGCGTCCAGTAGTTTGAACTGTGCATTGATTGATAGATCAATCAGTCAGTCAGTTTTTCACTCACCATCAGCTTGGTTGCGAAATGAGAATACATATTTCGATGGGTTTGCTTAGGAATATGATGGCAAGATGCATGTGACAAAGAGCTTTTAATCTTACACCTTTTTTTTAATTTTTATTTTATAAGCCAAAGGCATGCCGCTTCAGTAGTAATCGGTAGCTTTGAACATCCTTTGAGTGAACACCTGTGGACCCTTCGGGTTTCTTTATATTTTATAGGTAGGGAGGTACAATGTCTATGATCTTTTGGGTATATTTTACCTTTAGATCAGATGCCATTCACACGTTTTTTTACTGGATAACTTACCAAAATATGTCACTTTTATACTCGTGAAAAAGTAGGTGCATAGCCAGGTAAAGTTTTAAAAAATCGGCCAAGTCGAGTCAGACTCGCGCACCGAGGGTTCCGTACTACAGTTGAATCTACAGACAGACAGACAACAAAGTGATCCTATAATGGTTCCTTTTTTCCTTTGAAGAACTGGAAACACATTTTTTTAATGATATAACCACAAATTCACCGTTTTCGGATTTTTTCCTTTACTTGTGATCTTAAGACCTACCTACAGCTACCTGCCAAAAATAATTCTAGGTCAATGGGAAGTAGGTACCCTAAAGGTTTTTTCGATAGACACGACAAACGCGGACGGACAGATAAAAGACGTACCTACAGCCGGACAGACAGATAACAAAGTGGTAATAAGGGATCCGTTTTTCCTTTTGAGGTACGCAACCCTAACAAGAGTTAAAATTTTAATTTGAACAAGTAAAGCGACATCTAGTATCTAATAGCGAAAACACATGGCCGAAAGAAAGTGCCATCTATGCGAATTACAGCAAACTAATTCATAGCAGTGCTTGCTAGTTATACTTGTCCTCAACAGATGGCGCTTTACTTCGTAATTTCACTTTCCAATATAGATGGCGCTGCATGGCTTTTAATTATTTTTTGAAATTTTATTTCCTACAATTTACTAAGACGTATTTTACAGTTGGCGTTCATGGTTCAGGGAAGAGAAATTCGGGAATATTAAAATATACGGTCGTACATTTTGAAGGCTTTGAAAGTGTTCATTATTCAATTTCCATTTTTCTAATGCTCTTTGAATGTTTTGGTAAGGTAGGTAAAACAAACTGAAAGATTTCCACCCAACTAATCTTTCGAAAAAGGTTATATAGAGAAGTCCGAATTTCACACTCGGAGCAGTCAGCGGAGCCTGGCGGCATTCACAAAATTGTTTTCCTGATAGTGGACTTATCGGAAAAAATCATTGTGAGGGTTCCGTACCTACTTCAAAAGGAAAAATCAACCCTTATAGCACCGTTCGGCAACAGGCGGATCTTGAACCGCTGAATATTTTTGATTGTAAGTTGTAACCGGTCGATCTTAGGAATGAATGTGCTGTTCCAACTTCCAAGATTCCAAGACTGCAGTCTGCAGATGTCTCATTTCCTAAAACTGCCTAAAAGTAGGTATTATGAAGTTATTGCTGTAGCAGAATGGACTGCATTCAGTCTTTCATGATTGACTGGCAAGAAGATAATATTTCCTTGCAATTGTATAAAACCGCATCCACTGAAGAACTTTGGAGTAAACATGTTTCAGAAAAGTATGAAAATTGTATACCTACTTAAAGCTAACTATCAACGTGGCTACTAATATTTAGCTCGACATAATAATGTGGCAAAATAAAAACGAATAAGCATTAGTATAGGTATTAGTTTTTTCCTGGACCTTGATAAAAATTTTCGACAGTATCCGGACCTCACTTAAAATTACTTGCCGACCCCTGTCTTATATAGGATCACTTTATTATCTGTCTGTCTGTACGTCCGTCCGTGTCGGTCCTTCTGTCTGTCTGTCCGTCGTCTGTCTGTCGTGTCTGTGAAGAAAAACTACAGAGTATAGCTACATCCCGTTGACCTAGAATCATAAAATTTGACGAGTCCGAGTCGTACTTGACTGATTTTTTTCCTCCTACAACGACCTAGCTGACCCGCCCCAGCTTCACTCGGGAGGAATTTCTAAAAATCATTTCCTACTCTTACTCTGGGCATTCCTTTAATAACTTTTTTTATAAGTATTTACAGACTAAGTAGCGCTTGGCTGCAATCAGGTCTGCTAGCAAGTTAAAACAACATAAGAATAATTCATCTACGACTTACCAGGCTGCATGGTCTACGTACGACCTTTGCCTTTCCTGAAAGGAATAATCTGCTAGCAAGTGATGATGCAGCGTAAGATGGAGCGCGCTTGCCTAGAAGTTACCTATTCACTCTTGACTTGAAGGTACCCAAATTAAAAGTGGAAGGATACTTCCATATAAACTGCCTATAGTGTAGTTTGTATATAAGCTGCTTTTGATTACAGGAACACATTTTGGTTTGGCTGTGCAAGGATAATCCCAAATGGAAATGTTTGCGCCGAGTTACGCTTTGACGGATTACCGCACGTTTAGCTAATCAGGGAACCTACCTTCCATTAGGATAGTACGAAATAGGGTAGAATCTCACTAATCCGGCACTAGTAAAAGCACTGCCGAATGATTGGAATGTTCGGATTACTGGAAAAAATCATGATTAATAAAATAAGGTCTTTTACAAAAGTAATAGGTATCTTTCGCAACTTCTATATACATATAATCTGCCTATAGGTACCTAGTGTAATTTGTGTACCCATAGGTAAGCCGCTTTTGATTATTATGGGCACACATTTTGGTTTGGCTGTGCAAGGATAATCCCATAGCGGCAGCGAGGCCCGCATGCTTATCTTGCAAATGGAAATGTTTGCGCCGAGTTACGCTTTGACGGATTACCGCACGTTTAGCTAATCAGGGAACCTACCTTCCGTTAGGATAGTACGAAATAGAGTAGAATCTCACTAATCCGGCACTAGTAAAAGCACAACCGGATGATTGGAATGTTCGGATTACTGGGAAAAAACATAATTAATAAAAAAAGACATTTTTCAAAAGGAATATATTTGTGTTCGTGTCCTACACGTTTTATGAGGTTCCGTACTTCAAAAGGAAAAACGGCATTTTCTTTCGCCACTTATATACCTACTTATTATATAAACTGCCTGTAGTCTTATTAAATGGAGGTCCCGGGTTCGATTTTCTTTCTTTCCCGGGATAAAAAGTTGCCTTTTTCAATTTCCGGGAGGCAAGCTACTTACCTACTTACCTCTGTACAAAAATCAAAATCAACTAAACTAGCAAGAAACAGTTAAAAATTATTTTGCTATAATCCGCCAACAGGATAAATCTGTATGGTCAAACATGCATGTTTGACCATACAGATTTATCCTGTTGGCGGATTATAGCAAAATAATTTTTAACTGTTTCTTGCTAAACATGAACTTCCGCAAAGTAACGCCTGATTCTATCCAATATCAACTAAACTGTTGAGCCGTGAAAAGCTAACAGACAGACACTTTGGCATGTAGGCAGGTATATCTAATAATCTAGTGATATTAGTATGGATAAGTACCTAGACTGTAAGTCGGTAAGTAGGTACTTAGTGTGAGCTGATCGATACGAAATTGAATGTATCAAATTCACCCCCCTCATTCTTTTGTAGACAACACATTCTCAGTTCTCACGCAAGATATCAGAACCCTTTGCACTGAAGAGGTTCCAATTTTATTTTCATTCGACTGTCAGAAGAAAGGTAATATTTAACAGGGACGTATCCAGGGGTGGGGTGGATTCCCCCAAGGTAAGTGCTTGAAGTTATACCTATTATCCATTCTTTATATTATACTTATCAGCATTTAAGTATCCAGTACTTAAACTTGAGTAAGTAAGTCTATACTCCAGCACGATGGACCGACGATATAAAGCGGCTGGCGGAAAGTGGCTCGATGAGGAAGGCTAGGGACCGGGTGTGGTGGCGCTCTTTAGGGAAGGCCTTGGGTTTTTATTTTAAGGGAAGGCCTATGTCCAACTATGGATGCCCGCAGGATGATGATGATGATGATACTTATAATACTGAGCCTCGGCTCTACGTATCCTTAGCCCTAATTCGCACGAGCGTTAAAAAAGCGTTGCGTTAAAACCCGGCGTTGCGCTGAAAATACAAAGTGCACGTTAAAAAAGCGTTGACGTGTGAACAGATAAGTAAGTAGGTACCTACTTGGGAATGCATTTGTTCTATTTGAATGCTTTTTTAAGAGGATACTTGTCAACGAGCCCCCGTCGATTTCCTACGTATGATATTATTGTTCTTATCTCTATCTGCCCTGGTTCGTGCATTCTCGGTTCCTAGATCGGTACATTTGTGATAACCAATTCAAATTGCTGTGATTGGCTGAATTTACCACGTTCTTGCTGCGACAGTGAGTTTGAGCCACTAGCGGAACAATGTTAGCCGGTCAGAAATGATTGCAATTAGTCAACCTGTTTGACGTCCGTGTTCTGTTTTAGATTACAAAAAAGCAAAAATTGTTGTTGCAATCATCAATTTTAGCAAATAGTGAAAGAGAGTCGGCCAATCAGAGGTCACAACTACCGCCACACTTTCTGTCAAACTTTGGCAGTAGGCCTGCCGAGTAATGAAAACAAATTTTTCATTCTGTCTAGGTGTAGGGTAGGTGTAGGGTTGCCACCTGCCTCTTTTAGATTTACAGGCTACCACCATCAAAAATACGGGGTTTAGATTTGTTTACGGGAGACATTGTTTCTTATATATTGTTGTATTATTGTATTGTTTATTATTGTATTTGAAGAAATAGGCGGTGGTTCTCTCTGAAAGCTTATTTAGGTATTTCAGTTTATTTGTATGTTTTGTATTTTTTCTCTGTATGTTGCCGGGTCTTGATCGGTGAACTGTGTTTACAATGTGGTTTTAAATAAAAGATTATTTATTTATTTCAATAGTTTTTAAAAACTCTTCATTTTGTAAAATAAAATGTTATACATTTCATGCATACAATCTTTGCATGTTAACTTAAAATTACATTTAACTTGTAATTCCACCTTCAAAGTATCAATACCATGGCCGTAGCCAGGAATTGATTTCGGGAGAGGTTTTATCAGGGCCGGAACTGAATCCTGTCATGAGGAAAAATACGTTCGCTCAACTTTATGGGCTAATTACCTGGTTAGTTGAATTTCGCCTTTCAATTTGATAGTGGAATAAAATACAACAATGAAAAAGCGCAGCGCAGTGAGCGTAAGTGTTTTTGGTTCAATACAGAAAAAAATAAGTGAAAGGGAAACGAGTTTAGCCATAGCAAGATACTTCTTTACCAAAATTTTGATACTTACTATTCAGAGGTAACTTGCACCCCAGAAACGAACATAAGCTTTTATCCCGGAAAATCTCCCACGGAATTTTTAAAAACCTAAATTCATGCAGACGAAATTGCGGGGCATACACCAAGTAATACAAATTCAAAACGCGAGTGAAGCGAGCGCGAAATGTTTGATATATTTCCAAAAAAAATTGGTAAGCAAATGCAAGAAATAGTGTAAGTATTATTTTAGGTTTAGGTTTTTGACGGTCTCCCAGACGCAGTGGCCATTTCTAAATTTCTGGTCTGGTGGGAGGCTTGGGTCATGGCTAGTTATATGGTTAGTATGGCCCTACCGGCCAAGAAATTAGACTGCACTATTACCACTAGGAGGGATTAAAGTCAAGGGCTAACTTGTATAAAAAAAGGCTTAGATCCTAAAACCAACCTCCGCCTCTTTGGCTACGGCCATGATCAAAATCGAGTGGGTTTCGGCTACGCAGGTATTATTCTACGCATTGTCGCACAAGGAAAATATGTATTCTTTCTACTGGACATAACGTCAGCGTTTGGTTTCGCAAGCCAGCCCGACTGAATTTGTAAAAAACCGGCCAAGTGCGAGTCAGACTCACGCACCGAGGGTTCCGTATTCGGGTATTTTTTTTCGACATTTTACACAAGAAATCAAAACTGTTATGCATTAAAAAAAATATGCATAAAAATAAATAAAAATCTGTCTTAGAATGTACTGGTAAAGTCCTTTCATATAATAACCTACTTGATTTAATATTTAGTTACTTTGAAAATTGAAAATACTAATATTTGTTCATGAACACATGACAGACGAAGAGACGGACAGACGGACAGATGGACAGACAGACAGACGGACAGACGGAAAGACAGACAGACGGACAGACAGACAGACAGCGAATTGATCCTATTTCCTTTTTGCTTTTGAGGTACGGAACCCTAAAAATATTTAGTTTTATTTGCCCCATATTTTATTTTCATAATTACGGGTTTCTGTATCCTGAAATACCAACCAGTAACCAGTAAAATACGGGGCCTCTGGCAACCCTACTCGGAAATCACTGTCACATTCAAGTTAATGTCAAATATTTTGTTTTCGATTACAGAAAGCTGCATCAATCATTATTAAAATATTTTATTTGTTGTGATTGGCTGAATTTTTGAGTTTCAGCCAATAAACAGACTGTTTGCCAATTAAACGTCATAACAATATAAATGCCAGAAAGTTTAACCAAATAAAACAAACTTAATGAGAACTTAGTGAGAATGCAAACGGCACACAATTTATAATACATATTATGTTAGTCGTATATAATAGATATTATAGTAGTCGTTCACTTTGGTAATAGTCAGATTGTCATCAGTAAAATTGATATTGGTTGATGTATCGTAAATTATTGTTTCGGTGACAAATATTTTTATAATCTATTTATCTTTGAACAGAATGGAATAGAATGAAATGGAATGGAGTACAATGATAAATTTTTATTCCTGTAAACTTTTAGGTAAACTTCAAAGTGTTTTTTGGTCAGAAAAATTTACCACTGGTTCGGAATGCCGTTCCTACGTTTCTAGGGTTTCGTACCTCAAAACGAAAAACAGAACTCTTATAGGATCACTTTGTTGTCTATCTCTCTGTCTGTCGAGTGTGTCAAGAAAACCTCTAGGGTACTTCCCGTTGACTCAAAACCATGAAATTTGGCAGGTAACCTAACTGCGTAATTTTGGCTAGTTTTTTTAATCGATAAAGAAAGTTTGCGACATTGTTCAATAAAAAATTTGGATTCCAACTCCTCAATCCTGATGTTGCAGGGGACCTGACTACTAAAGCTAATGGGATTTAAAAAGTGTCGATTATTAATTGATATTGAAGGTATCTATACCAAGTAAATACTTTGTCGTTGACCTCAACCCTGATGCTGTAAGAAATTGCATTCCTAAATCCTGGTGATCCCTCGGGATTTGAAAAGGATCATCCGTTTAAATGTTCTTACGTGATACAGAAACAAGTTGCATCCCGGGGACGGGCTATTACGGAGAGGCAACTTTTGTTCTGGGAAATGAAAGGATCGGGATTTTCAAAAACCTAAATCCACGCGAGCAAAGCTGTGGGCATTAGCTAGTTGTAAATATATTTAAAAGCTACTACTATAAGATAATAAATAAGGTACTTATTTCCTTATATTTTTATTGTATGGCAGCGCGCGGTTTTAAATTATAAATTGCACGTCCTGTCCTTTTCTGTAATACATTTTTTTCTCAATATCTATCGCTTTATTTAATATAGGCAAAATATACAATTTTTGCAGTTTCCACGTCAGTACCTGTCGAATTTTTCTAACAGTGTAAGCAGCAGAGTTGAGTTTACCATCAAGTGTTGATATGTGGGTGTTCCATAGAAGCTTTGCATCTAACGTTATACCGAGAAACACGGGGTTCTCCTTTATTTTCAACATATGATTATTAATCAATGAATTTATGTCATTTAAGGTCCTGGTATTGGGCAGTGTGAATTGAACACACTTAGATTTCTTTGCATTTGGAATTGATTTGGAAGTAAATTGTTAGCAATAAATCAGAGAGTGACCTGTGATATGGCATTACATATAGTATACATTGTCAAAAATTATAATATTAAAGCTGTGCGTATTGCGTGAGGAATTGCGTATTGGGTGAGGAATAGGTGCAACTTGCAGGGTTTGATGCATGCGCTATTGCCAGCAAACATGAGACATATTTTTATCTACAGGCAACGTCTGAGTAGGTAACGCATGCGTCTAACGCAAGTTGAAATGTACCAGTGTATTTAGTTAGACCTATCGACAAGTTTAGAGTCGGGTGTAGTTTAAATGTGGCCCGTGTGTTTAGACCAGTTTAGACTGTCAGTTTCCGCCCCCCGTCAGCGTCGGGGGTTGGTCGTCCCCCGCACCTCACCACCCCTCTTGCAGAAATCGAGACAGCACGAAATTTTCAAGATTTCTGGGTGTAATTTCTGGTTTTCGTAGTTCCAACATAATTATAACAATATAAAATATATAACGATAATTTTTTTACTGCATGATATTCATTAAATTTTCTAGGTCTGTGGTTTTTCCAAATTTCATTAAATTGCTTCGTTGTCTAGAAAAACGAGCACAAAGTTGGGCCTTTTTTTAAAGAAAAATACAAATCTTTGAACCCCTGTAATTTTAAAACTACATATTTTTAGAAAAATCTAAAACACCACAGACACAGATATTAGTTTCTAGACTATGTCTGCAAAATTTCATGGACTTTGGTTGCTTAATAATAATAATAATAACTCGGCAAGAGTCGAGCGATTTCAGCAAAATCGTCTCTTCTCGAGTGATCAGAAAAGGTTCTACAAAAGACTGGAGTGCCCAGCAGTCTGCTCTACCTCTCAGCGACCGGACCCGGCCGACCTAGTCGCTTTCTGGCGGGGGGTGTGGTCGAGAGAGGTGGAGCATGAGGAGGGCCCTTGGATTGCGGCGGTAGAGGAAGCATGTGCCAGAATAGAACCGATGAACCCGGTCGCCATCTCTGCGGAGGATGTAGCTGGTGCAGTAGGGCGGGCTCCGAACTGGAAAAGCCCGGGACCCGACGGACTGCATCACTACTGGCTGAAAGGTTTTTCGGCTTGCCATGCGACCTTGGCTCGACAATTCCAAGAGGCTCTCGAGCAGAGGGCACTCCCGAGCCTTTTCACTACCGGGATTACTCACCTAGCTCCAAAATCCACCGATGCCACTGACCCGGCTAAGTATCGTCCCATTACGTGTCTTACTACCATCTATAAGACACTGACATCCGTTCTGAGCCTCAAGATCTCCCGTCACATAGACGAGAATAACATCATGTCTGGGGCTCAGAACGGATGTCGGGGCGGTGGTCGTGGTACTAAGGAGCTCCTTCTCATCGACTCCGTTGCGGGCCAACTGGTCAAACGCAACCGTCGGAATTTCTCCGCCGCCTGGATCGACTACAAAAAGGCATTCGACTCGGTGCCCCATTCATGGCTCTTGAGGGTCCTTGAGCTGTACAAAGTTGACAGTGCAGTTCGAGACTTCCTTGAGGCATGCATGGGGCAATGGAGCACGATCCTGTGTCTCCATGGTGAGCGGTTGGCGGCTGCCGATGACCGGATAAGGATAGGACGGGGTATCTTCCAGGGTGATTGTCTGAGCCCGCTATGGTTTTGCCTGTCTCTGAACCCGCTTAGCACCCTGCTGGAGGGCTCGGGGACAGGCTTTCAGTTTCGGAGAGGAGGGACAAAAGTACCTCACCTTCTGTACATGGACGACCTCAAACTGCTGGCACCCAATGCCACCCGCCTGAGGGAGCTGCTGAACATCACCACTGAGTTCAGCAATTCCATCAGGATGGAGCTTGGACTGGACAAATGTGCGGTCGTGCATGTGGAGAGGGGACAGGTTACTCATTCGGCCGAGATTAGTCTCGAGCCATCCAACATTAAGACCCTCTCTGAAGCTGAGTCATACCGGTATCTGGGCATGTCACAATCCCTGGGTGTAAAAGAGGCGGACATGAAACAGTCTGTTTGCGAAGCCTTTTTTGGCCGTCTGACAAAAGTCTGTAAAAGTTATTTGTCAGGCGCCAATAAGGTCCGAGCTTATAACGGCTGGGTTATGCCCGTCCTCATGTACACCTTTGGCGTGCTCAGTTGGACTCAGACCGAACTTGACGCCCTGGACAGAAAAGTCCGCACGACTATGACTCTCTATCGCATGCACCATCCAAAATCGTCTGTGATGAGATTGTATATCCCCCGGAAGTGTGGAGGTCGAGGCGTATTAAGCGTCAAGACCATGCATAACCGGGAGATATCCAATCTCAGAACCTACTTTGAGACGATGAGGGGGTCCCCCATGCATAGAGAGGTCATAGAATGTGATAAAGGACTCACTCCACTATCCTTAGCCAAAACCGAGTGGCAGAAACCGGTGGTACTTAGCACCTCTGACCGGGAGACCGTATGGAAGGAGAAGGAGTTGCACGGACGCTTTTTTAAAGCTCTTAATGAGCCACACGTAGATAAAAAAGCGTCCGTGCAATGGCTGCGCTTTGGTGACCTCTTCGGGGAAACCGAAGGATTTGTCTGTGCGATACAAGATCAGGTGGTTAAGACGCGGAACTACCGAAAGTACATTCTGAAGGATGGCACTCACGACATCTGTCGAGCTTGTCGCCATCCCGGCGAGTCACTCAGACATGTGCTTTCGGGATGTTCGGCGCTTGCCAACACTGAGTATCTGCATAGACACAACCAAGCAGCCAAAATCCTTCACCAAGAGCTTGCTCTGAAGTACGGTCTCCTGGATGAGAGGCTGCCGTATTACAAGTACACACCGGTGCCGGTACTCGAGCGCGACGGAGTCCGGCTCTATTGGGACCGGTCCATCAGCGCGGACAGGACTATTCTAGCGAATAAGCCTGACATCGTGCTGGTGGACCGGGCACAGTCGAGGGTGTTTTTGGTGGACATCACCATTCCATATGACGAGAACCTCGTGAGAGCTGAGACGGAGAAAAAACGCAAGTATCTTGATCTGGCTCACGAGGTTTCCGACATGTGGCATGTGGAGTCCACCGAAATCATCCCAATCGTCATATCTGCAAACGGGTTGATCCCAGTCAGCCTCGCTCCCCATCTGAGGCGACTGGGGTTCCGTGGCAGTTCGCTCGCAGCCAGGATGCAAAAAGCGGTCTTGCTAGACTCGGCTAGGATAGTCCGCCGCTTTCTCAGCCTGTCGCCCTGACCCCCGGCCGTTTGGTCTCCCCTGCCGGGGCGTAATCCTCCGCCCGGTACAAATATTTATTTATGTAAATGTGTATGTAGGTTTATTTATTTTTATGTATGTAAGTATATTATATTATCTTTGGCTTTTATATATATCTATTTTGTAACCGGGCGTGAGAGTAAGTTATATAATAATAATAATAATAATAAATGCCGTGTGGCACCGGCAGAGGAGAATGTTGCCACCCCATCTCATCCCGTGGGTGTCGTAAGAGGCGACTAAGGGAATCGGGGAACTGAGTAACATCATCATCCAAGTTCCCCGAAGCTTGGCACGCTGGCCATAGAAACAGCCTCCTCGGGGACCTGAGTGGACCCCGAGTGATGTAACCACCACTCACCCCCCCCCCCCCCCTTTTTTATGATGATGGATCGAAATATAAGGAATGTGCGAATAGGGCCGCTGCCTGGGGGTCGCCAGGGCGCGCCTGGAGCTGGCGCTGGGCGTAGCAGCATACGGGCCGCCAGTACCATCAGTCGACCGGCACTACCGCCTAGCCGGTCGACACATCCATCATCCCCACCAGATGGCTTGGCTCCGACCGGGTCCACCAGGGCCCAATCTTCGGCGCCCGCCGCTGGTGGTGTACGCCGCATGCGCTGGACTTCTCTCATGAACGAGAATGTCATGCGTGCGTACTACAGGGCGACAGGAGGGGAAACCGGACGGACTGGCTACCGAGCGGCAATGTACCGCGAGTTCCTGCTGCTCGAGCCGAATCTAACTGTCACGGAACAAAACCTGGCAGACCGGGCTCGGTATATTCAGCGTTCTAACATCTTCAACGCTACCGAGCTCGAACGATTGCGACGTGAGGCTGTTCCAGAAGTGTCAGCACCTACCACAGAGCAAATCGTCTCCCAGGCGGCGCCTGCCCGCGACGAGACAGTTACCATCTCACAAGATTTGCCTGTGGAGGAAGACACTGAGGGAACAGTCTCCCTTGATATAGAGCGGATGAGAGGGATTTTAGAAGAGGCGATTTCTGAAATTCGGAGCGCTCCTCTAGAGAATCGTCCGCGGCTTTCCCGTCTTACACTAAATGTAGCGACGCGGGATGTCATTGAGGCCATAAACAAAATGCTGCCACAACATCTGGAAAGCAGCACTGGCCTGGGTGATACGGCTTCTATTATCTTCGGTGCGGCGCTAGCCGTGCACCGATTCATCGGTGCCAAGACTCCGGGACTGGGGCGTGCTGCTGCCACAAGGCGCAGCGCGGAACCGGCCTGGAAGAAGAGAATAGAACGCCGTATCACTCTTGCCAGAGTCCTCATTGGCAGACTGCAAAGCTTCAGGTCGGGCAACACTAGGCCAAGGATTGTGCGATCTGTTGGAGTTGCGTTTAGCGGGTGTGGGGTCAGGTTGGACCAGCCCGATATTGCGCAAAAGCTAACAGAGCGCATCGACGACCTGAAGCAGAAAATCGCTGCATGGGGGAACCGCATCCGACGATACTCGGCAAGAGTCGAGCGATTTCAGCAAAATCGTCTCTTCTCGAGTGATCAGAAAAGGTTCTACAAAAGACTGGAGTGCCCAGCAGTCTGCTCTACCTCTCAGCGACCGGACCCGGCCGACCTAGTCGCTTTCTGGCGGGGGGTGTGGTCGAGGGAGGTGGAGCATGAGGAGGGCCCTTGGATTGCGGCGGTAGAGGAAGCATGTGCCAGAATAGAACCGATGAACCCGGTCGCCATCTCTGCGGAGGATGTAGCTGGTGCAGTAAGGCGGGCTCCGAACTGGAAAAGCCCGGGACCCGACGGACTGCATCACTACTGGCTAAAAGGTTTTTCGGCTTGCCATGCGACCTTGGCTCGACAATTCCAAGAGGCTCTCGAGCAGAGGGCACTCCCGAGCCTTTTCACCACCGGGATCACTCACCTAGCTCCAAAATCCACCGATGCCACCGACCCGGCTAAGTATCGTCCCATTACGTGTCTTACTACCATCTATAAGACACTGACATCCGTTCTGAGCCTCAAGATCTCCCGTCACATAGACGAGAATAACATCATGTCTGGGGCTCAGAACGGATGTCGGGGCGGTGGTCGTGGTACTAAGGAGCTCCTTCTCATCGACTCCGTTGCGGGCCAACTGGTCAAACGCAACCGTCGGAATTTCTCCGCCGCCTGGATCGACTACAAAAAGGCATTCGACTCGGTGCCCCATTCATGGCTCTTGAGGGTCCTTGAGCTGTACAAAGTTGACAGTGCAGTTCGGGACTTCCTTGAGGCATGCATGGGGCAATGGAGCACGATCCTGTGTCTCCATGGTGAGCGGTTGGCGGCTGCCGATGACCGGATAAGGATAGGACGGGGTATCTTCCAGGGTGATTGTCTGAGCCCGCTATGGTTTTGCCTGTCTCTGAACCCGCTTAGCACCCTGCTGGAGGGCTCGGGGACAGGCTTTCAGTTTCGGAGAGGAGGGACAAAAGTACCTCACCTTCTGTACATGGACGACCTCAAACTGCTGGCACCCAATGCCACCCGCCTGAGGGAGCTGCTGAACATCACCACTGAGTTCAGCAATTCCATCAGGATGGAGCTTGGACTGGACAAGTGTGCGGTCGTGCATGTGGAGAGGGGACAGGTTACTCATTCGGCCGAGATTAATCTCGAGCCATCCAACATTAAGACCCTCTCTGAAGCTGAGTCATACCGGTATCTGGGCATGTCACAATCCCTAGGTGTAAAAGAGGCGGACATGAAACAGTCTGTTTGCGAGGCCTTTTTTGGCCGTCTGACAAAAGTCTGTAAAAGTTATTTGTCAGGCGCCAATAAGGTCCGAGCTTATAACGGCTGGGTTATGCCCGTCCTCATGTACACCTTTGGCGTGCTCAGTTGGACTCAGACCGAACTTGACGCCCTGGACAGAAAAGTCCGCACGACTATGACTCTCTATCGCATGCACCATCCAAAATCGTCTGTGATGAGATTGTATATCCCCCGGAAGTGTGGAGGTCGAGGCGTATTAAGCGTCAAGACCATGCATAACCGGGAGATATCCAATCTCAGAACCTACTTTGAGACGATGAGGGGGTCCCCCATGCATAGAGAGGTCATAGAATGTGATAAAGGACTCACTCCACTATCCTTAGCCAAAACCGAGTGGCAGAAACCGGTGGTACTTAGCACCTCTGACCGGGAGACCGTATGGAAGGAGAGGGAGTTGCACGGACGCTTTTTTAAAGCTCTTAATGAGCCACACGTAGATAAAAAAGCGTCCGTGCAATGGCTGCGCTTTGGTGACCTCTTCGGGGAAACCGAAGGGTTTGTCTGTGCGATACAAGATCAGGTGGTTAAGACGCGGAACTACCGAAGGTACATTCTGAAGGATGGCACTCACGACATCTGTCGAGCTTGTCGCCATCCCGGCGAGTCACTCAGACATGTGCTTTCGGGATGTTCGGCGCTTGCCAACACTGAGTATCTGCATAGACACAACCAAGCAGCCAAAATCCTTCACCAAGAGCTTGCTCTGAAGTACGGTCTCCTGGATGAGAGGTTGCCGTATTACAAGTACACACCGGTGCCGGTACTCGAGCGCGACGGAGTCCGGCTCTATTGGGACCGGTCCATCATCACGGACAGGACTATTCTAGCGAATAAGCCTGACATCGTGGTGATGGACCGGGCACAGTCGAGGGTGTTTTTGGTGGACATCACCATTCCATATGACGAGAACCTCGTGAGAGCTGAGACGGAGAAAAAACGCAAGTATCTTGATCTGGCTCACGAGGTTTCCGGCATGTGGCATGTGGAGTCCACCGAAATCATCCCAATCGTCATATCTGCAAACGGGTTGATCCCAGTCAGCCTCGCTCACCATCTGAGGCGACTGGGGTTCCGTGGCAGCTCGCTCGCAGCCAGGATGCAAAAAGCGGTCTTGCTAGACTCGGCTAGGATAGTCCGCCGCTTTCTCAGCCTGTCGCCCTGACCCCCGGCCGTTTGGTCTCCCCTGCCGGGGCGTAATCCTCCGCCCGGTACAAATATGTATTTATGTAAATGTGTATGTAGGTTTATTTATTTTTATGTATGTAAGTATATTATATTCCCTTTGGCTTTTATATATATCTATTTTGTAACCGGGCGTGAGAGTAAGTTATATGAATAATAATAATAATAATAAAGCCCTTTATTACTGAACAACAAAATGAAATTTTACATGAAGTTTTGTATACAACTATAGTACCTAGGTATAATCTAACTAGTACATTTTTTAATAACATTTATAATGAAATGCTTTATCTTTAAATAAGTACTTACTTAGAAATATTTATAACACTCCTATTTTTTATTATTTTAACATAAATGTAGGCACTTATTTTCTTAATTACTTATTATTATATTTTTGTTATATATACATTTTTTTTTTGTTTTGTTTATTTTAACTTCAGTTTTTCTAATTTTAGTATAAGTACCTACTTTCCTTTATACATTCCAGAGTTTGGCCTAGCTTACTGTTTCAAACAAGTTTTATCTCAAAATATGATAATAGGTAGGTGCTAAAACTCAAAGTTATTTTTCTTTCTTTTTGACTGAAATATTGAATAGAAGGTACTTTTTTATATTTTACAATGAGTAGATATACAAATTGCAAGTTATAAGTAGTATTCATTCTTATGTACTTGTCTACTAAATGGAAAGCAACACAAACAATTTGTTTTTATTTTTTTATTACATTGATTACAGCTAGAAAAATCTGTTAAACAAATTATTTGGTTTAATTACTTATATTATTTTTGATATGTAATCCAAGAAAGTACTTTTAACAATAAAAATGTATGTTAAGTAGTTGTATTATTTTTATCCTAATGTTGTAAGCTTTTTAGTAACATACTTTTTAGTAACTTTTTAGTAAGTATACTTAATATTATATAATTATATTTTTAATTGGAAATTCCTACTATAATCTCTAATCAGTGAACAAATTACTTAAATGCTATTTAATTTCCAGTAGATACCTAGTTAACTGTCTAGCTGTTCAGTACACCCTTAAGGTGTGAGGCCTCCTTCAGATGTTTGTTTGCTGTGTTCATTTAACAGATGGTAGTCAAGTGACCTATGAACTGGTTATTTGCACTGAAGGGTAGTGGTCTAACCTCTCACGGGGACCAGCCGGATTGAGAGGTGGAGAGGGTCTATACAATAGTTTTCTAGCATGTTTTATTATTCTAGGTTAGTGCATCTGTATAATATTAAGAATATTTAATTCTTGGTCTTATTTTTGTGTGTTTTCCTATTTTTATTGTTGTTTTTGAAATGATGGTTACTTACTACCTCTTGGGAAAACAAAGGAAAATTCATCTTATTGTTGGCGATTTTTGTTTCCATTCCAGTTTTAATTTGGTCTAATATTATAATTTTATCATAAATTAATTTTGCGTTTTTTCCATTTTTTCTTTCTTCAGTAAGTTTTTCTCTAAGTTGTTTTCTCTTATTAAGAATCTCTTTTGGAAAATCTTCCATAATATAGTAGTTTGAACTGTCAAGCATTTTCTTCTTTTTTAACAAGTTGATTTTCATTCCTACTGTTTTTAAGGTTACAATTACAGGTCTTACAGTGCCTGTCTTTTTACCAAGTCTTCCCACATACTCCAGACTATCATTGCCGTAGTTCATTTTCATGTTGTTGTTTATTATATTTAGTACATATTTTTCTAAATCATGGTAACCATTTTCTTTTTCTTCTACTCCAAAAAATATTAAATTTTTTCTCCTTATGAATTTTTCGAAAAAGTTAATGGATTGTTGCTGTTTTTCTAATTTTTCTTCTAGCATTTTAGTTTTAAGTTCCATGTTTTGAAATTTCTCATTGATGTTATCATTTATGCCATTTATGTTTTGTTGTATATTATGTAATTCTTGTTTTTGTGTGTTCATTTGAACTTGTATTTCACGTACTTAGTATTTGTGTAATTTCTTCCATTTTTATAAAAAAACGTTGTAAACTACGAGAACTGCAGAGGTATAAAACTAGGCAATCACAAATCGGTATTTCGGTAAGTAGGTAAGTACCTGGATAATTTCAATAGGTTCGTATCAAAAATTGGTTGCTTAATATTCAAATGAAATGGGAACTACGATTGTATGGAGTAAGTGACGGAGAGAGCTCTGTTAACGGACGCTAAAAAGCTTTCGTGCGAATGAGGCCTTATGGTAAAGATGGAACTGTAGTAGGCACCTAGGACTAAATAGGTATCTATAACTACCTAGTTAATTATCTGCTCATATGATAATCTTATGGTAAGTAAAGATGGCAGCGTGGCAGACTAGGGCCTAAACCCTTCTCATTCTGATACCCGTCTCAGTAGTGGGGCGGAAATGGGTTGATGATGAAGTAAAGATGGAACTGGTGGTAGGTAGACACCTAGTGCTAAATACAATAGGTAATTATCTGCTCATGTGATATAGGTATCTAAGTAACATGAAATGTATAAAAAGTAAGGTTTTATTTTGATTCAATTATCAGAAGAAAGGTACCTACTTACTTAGTAGGTAATATAAATATTTTAACAGGGACTTCGTCAAGAGTGATGTGTATTCCCCCAAGTAGAATTCCCCTTAGAATCTTGAAGTTGAAGTATCGCACCTACTTCCTTACTTACTAAGCAGACCTAATACCTACTTATAAAATTTACTATAAAACTACTTACCTATACTTACTATGTATAAGTTACCTATTTGTACTAAGTAATTACTTAGGTACAAGTTAGACAGGTAGATAAGCTTTTACCCAAGTAAGTAAGTAGGTAATCTACCCACCAATAATAATTACACTTTAGCTCCTTTAAAATAAATCTGGTAGAGTCTAGATTAGGTAGATAGTAGAAATGCTTAGAAATTATGTGGCCTTGAATTACCTAAGTAGGTAGGTAGGTACCCTGTAAGTAGGTAGGTATAAGTTTTTTTGACAGACACGACAGACAGATAGACAGACAGACAAACTACAAAGTGATCCTATAAGGGTTCCGTTTTTCCTTTTGAGGTAGGGAGCCCTAAAAAAGGGCCAAATGGTTCGTATTCTAAGCTACGAGTTTCTTAGACACAGATATAGTAAGTAGATAATTATGAAGATTAATGCGATTTCAATTGCATACAAACACGCATCACAATATGACACGCAAATAAAATTTAATCAGACAACATGAACACATACAAAAGCAAACGAAACTTTAAACCGGTAACCGTGCGTAAACGATCGCAGAATTTCAGGAAAACGAGAAAATTCCTTCATTACAGTCGACAATGCCTACAGTTGGCTACATACAAATAACTGGCAGCGTCCAATTTAAATAACAGCCTCGCAAAGCTGAAAAACAACCCGTAACCGAAGTTGAGAATAAATTAGCAACCACCCTACCCCCCCTTTTCCCCAATGTGTACATTGTGCAAAATATTATTTGCCTTGCCAGACAATAATAGGATCTATTGCTCCGCCCTGACATGTTAGCTTTAGGAAGCTCCTCCCAAAGAGGCACACTCGACGATTGGTCACGGACCTCGGCCCTCTCCGTCGCTCGCGTCGTCCGTCCCTGTCGCTCGCATAGCTTTTCCCTCGACGCCTGAGGGGTAAATGTTTTGGTAGGAAACACACACGAGGGTTTTCCAGAGACGCGCATTGTCGGGGCGTTTCGTTAAGGGATATTCTTTACGCGCGTTTTATTCGGTGATACCTGAATTGTGTGTTAGAATTCGCTTTATGAGATTTTTTTCAATAGAGTCCTTTAAGGACTACTTTAAATACTTTAGGAAAAAAATTTACAAACACTCAGGGGACTCTAAAAAAATATGGGAAATTCTGAATGAAGCTTCTAATCGAAAAACTAAACAAAAGTTGCCAATTAAGGAAATGTTAATAAACAACAAAATGGTAAATTTTTCGTCTGACCCAAATAACATAACAAATGCTCTTAATAGTTTTTACTGTTCAGTAGGACATGACCTTGCTAAAAAGCATCTACACAATATAGGGGTTACAGAGCAATACCTATGCAACAAAATTAATTTCTCTCATGCAGATAAAACTTTTTATTTAAGACCTACAAATCCATCTGAAGTAAGTAAATTTATTAACTCTCTAAAAAATACGGAATCCTGTGGACACGACGGCATTACCTCTAAAATATTAAAACTAATGAATCGTGAAATAGCTGCTCCACTCTCATCTATAATTAATTTAAGCTTTAAAACAGGAATATTTCCACAGACCTTAAAAACTGCTATAATTATGCCACTACATAAGAAAGGGCCAACAAACCTAATGTCGAACTATCGTCCTATCTCACTTTTGCCCACTACTTCAAAAATTGTTGAAAAAATAATGAAAACCAGGATTGTCAAGTATACTTCCGATATTCTATATAATAATCAATACGGGTTTAGAGAGGGAACAGGGACCAATGATGCAATAGCTGAATTAACAAAGCAGATTGTTGTAAATCATGAAAACAAAAATAAAACAATTGCTGTTTTTATAGATCTAGCCAAAGCTTTTGACACCATTTCACATAAATTATTACTAAAAAAATTAGAGAGATACGGTTTTACTCGAAATGCTCTTAACTGGTTCAGTAGCTATCTTAAGAACCGGAAACAATTTGTGCGAGTTGAAAATCACATTAGCGCTGAAAACAGTTCAGAAATAGCATTTGGTGTCCCTCAGGGAAGCGTATTAGGCCCTATTCTATTTAATATATATCTTAATGACTTTTGTTCACTACTGACAGACAGACAGACGGACTCTAAGTCGCTATGTTTTGCAGATGACACTGTTTTGTTATTTACAGCCTCCACGTGGGAGAGTACCATCCAAAAAGCCGAATATGGCCTTCGCCTGGCTAAAGGGTGGTATGACAATAATCTGCTAACGTTAAATGATGAAAAAACTGTATGCATGTGTTTCTCTCCGACAAGTGCCGGTCTTCCGACCGAGACTCCGAAAATTAAGGTACACTCTTGCTTGAATAAGTCTGACTGTGTAAACTGCAAAACATTATCATGTACCAATAGCACAACTTATCTCGGTATTATTGTTGATCAACATCTAAGATGGGACGCGCACTTAGACATGCTGACTAAAAAAGTCCGAAGTTTGAGCTATATATACAATGATCTAAGAAATATTATGAGTGTCAAACTACTCTTAACAGTGTATTGCTCTTTAACTCAGTCGTTAATATTGTATGGCATCATAGCATGGGGTTCATGTGGATCAACTTTATTAGACAAACTCAATAAGGCTCAAAAACTCAATCTCAAAATTATTTTAAGAAAAAATCGACGATTTCCTACAGAAGAACTATTTAAGCTGAGTAAAGTACTAACACCAAGAAAAATATACATATGGCAACTAACAATGTATATGGCAAAATATATAGACGACTTTACGTTTGAGCAAACTCCCAGTCACCTCAGGCAAAGGCAACAAAGATGTTCAGTTCCCCGACGAACATCTGGATTTACGAGTAGACATTTTACAGCTGCGGCGCCAAAACTGTTTAATAATCTTCCTTTGGAGATATCCAAACTGCTTTTATATGCCCAGCGTAATTCCTTACAGAGAAAACTAAAAATCTATATAAAGAAATTTTTGCTAGAATCCGATTTTGAAAGTTTTAAATGCCTTTATGACAAGATCTGTTGAAACTCAATGCTATAATTTAAACTTTATCCTATCCTATCTTTATATATTTTTTGAAATATTATTATATAAACACTGTTGCACAAAAAAAAAAAAAAAAAAAATTTTTATTCTTTTGTTTGTAAAAAATGGAAATATAGGCTTAACTCGTAAAATCATAAAATAAATCGGCTTTTGTAATCGTAAAATCATAAAATAAATTAATCTTTTTTTCTTTTTTGGCAGCCCTAGCACAGACTACGGTCTATTTGGGCTGCAAAATTCCAAACACCAGTCTGTTTTTTATCTAGTGCTTTGGTCTATAAAAAATGGTGAAAAATGTTTCTCTTTAAATTAAGTCTATTACTAAATAAATAAATAAATAAAAAATAAAAAAAAAATAAGGATTAAAGGATCTTTCTATACGTATCTCGGTAAACAGTTACTTTTCCTCGTTTTGTTGGGATCTCTTTGGAGCTTTTTCATATTTATTTTCGCATCTTTTAGCGGTAAAAGTTTAGCTAAACTCTCGTTTCGGTTTGAGGCGAAATGTTTTGCACTCAAGGATGATAACAATTTTGTTACCTACCCTACTTTTTGTGAGGAGCTTATTTTAAGTGCTTGTAGGTACCTACATAAATATCTACTATCTACTGAAATATCTACTATAATTAGAGTAGAAAATTGTTAGGTATAGCTATAGTATTAATTAGGAATACCATTTTGAAAAATAAGTAAAAAAGCTATTATTAAAAGCTTAAAAGAGGGTAGGGTCATATCATATAAGTAAATACATAACTACTTGTTTATTAAAAGAATGACACATTAGGTAGATACATTTATTTCATACTCACAGCAAATTTCTAAATACTTACATAATTTTAAATAATATTTAAAGGATTTTTTATTATGAAAAGTACAAATGATTTAAAAAGAAACAACTTCGGACAAAACAAGCGTTCGCCGAACGAAAAAGTCCCGCCGACCCAAAATAAATACCGCAACAAAGTTAAATCGATAGGGAGCCTAATAATTATTAGTCAACGGCCTGAAATTCATGCACAAAGCTCCGACCCGCAGTAATAATAACGACAATTGTTGTGTTTACTGAAACGTAAACTGCGGAGTGGGTGACCCCCTTCAGGGCGGAGCCAGCCGGCCCGGCCTCCGCCGAGCCGGGCGCGCCGCAGTCCGTGCCGTGCCTCGCGCTCCGATGCACCTCTGACATGTGACGGTGCCATGGAAGACTGTGACCTGAGCCAGTACCGCGACATGATCATCGAGGGCGACCTGCCGCTCGACCTGCGGCCGCCGCCGCGCCTCTACCTGCCGCACTACCTGCGCGACCGCGACGACTACCCGCCCGACGACACCTACGTCTCCGTGGACGAGGACACGCCGGACCTGCCCCCGCCGTCCAGCGACTCGGAGCGCTACGACGCCTCCAGCCCCAGCGACACCAAACCGAGCTCCCCGAAGAAGCCAAAGACAAAGTCATCGTCCCAGCTGATCAAACCGCCCTACTCTTACATCGCTCTAATAACCATGGCGATCCTCCAATCGCCGCACAAGAAGCTGACGCTTAGCGGTATTTGCGAGTTCATCATGACCAGATTCCCGTATTACCGCGAAAAGTTTCCCGCGTGGCAGAACTCTATCCGGCATAACTTGAGTCTCAACGATTGTTTTATAAAAATCCCGCGGGAGCCTGGAAATCCGGGGAAGGGAAACTATTGGACGTTGGATCCGTTGGCCGAGGATATGTTCGATAATGGAAGTTTCCTCCGCCGTCGGAAGAGGTATAAGCGGCCGGCGCCGTCTCTGCAGCACGCTCACGCGGTCGTGGCGATGCTCGCGAGGGAAGCCTACGCCCCGTTGTTGCCTTTGCCGTGCTACTTGCCGCCGTCGCCTCTGCTGTCGCTGCCGCGTCCGCCGCCGGCGACTCTGCGGCCGGTTCCGTTGCCGCCGCGTCTTCATGAAACGACGGACACGCGAAGCAAGAGGTCCCGTAACGGTTTCTCGATAGAATCTATAATCGGCTCGCAGGAAAGCCAAGTTTCTGAGCCGAGGCGCAGTGCGTTTTCGCCGCTGCATCAGGGTATGCCGCCGGACGACTGGGCGAGATGAACGTTCATAAACGGGTGCGTTTCTAATCTTAATTCATTTTAGAACGTCCCGACGGACATTGTTTTGGTGGTTTGCAGAAGTGCGGTGGTTTTTGGTGTGAGGGAGTTAACGCTAGTAGGTATATTTTAGGCTGATTCGATGGTGTACCTACCTATTTCATTTGCAATGGGAGTTTGTATAAATGTAAATTTTCGCCACGGGTATAAATTATTTTTAGTTATATTATTTTTCATTTAATAATAATTATAGTTTGATGAAAAAAAACAGTCATAATTACCTACACTGCGTATTTTTGCCGTGTTATTATTTCCTTAAGAAAGTGAGTCGTATTTGAAGATATACAGCATGTTTGGAGAGACAAAATAAAAATGTAAAAATAAACTAAATTCGTCCGTGAAATAAATATAATTAAGATAAAGATAACGTACTAAAAATTTTTTTTCTTTATCTAATGACAATTTGGTACCAATAATTGTTTGGTTAACTTACATTTTATTGTGCATATTATTATAAACGTTTTTATATCTGGATATAAAAGCAGACAAATTTTTATATCTAGATAAAATTACTGTACTTACCTATATGTAATACTGATACAAAATATAGTATGTTACTTTGATATTTAAAAAAATATGTAAAGCTAAAATAACTTTTATTTCAAAAAGTTGTTATTTTGATTGAAAATATTTTGTTTTTTGTTGACCATATATATTTATACGAAAAAGTACAGCGTCTGTGTATAAAATATAAAAATCTAGTCATTATTTGTACAGAGTAGTTACAAAATATAGAAACTGTAAATATTATGTAAATTTTTGTTACAATTAGCTAGGAAATAAGTAGATATTGTTCAGTAAGGACTACTTTGCCAAAAAACAAGCTGTATTTATTACGTAGTTTTAATTGTAGCATATATTTTTGTGTAATTATTTCCAATAAGATACAAAATATATAATTATAGAAGACATGCAGTTATTTCAATTAATATTTCGGAAAAGCTTTTGCTTAGTCACTCCAGCAAATTAAATTAACCTCTGGCTGTATTTTTGCTTTGATACGTGCGATCTTTACAAAAAAACCGGCCAAGTGCGAGTCGGACTCGCGCACAGAGGGTTCCTTTTCATGAAGGTTCATTTTGCACGATAAATCAAAAACTGTTATACATAAAAATAAATAAAAATCTGTTTTAGAATGTACAGCCTTTTCTTAGGACTCCGCACTTGGTATAGTTTTCTTCCTTTGAAAATTTAAACACATTTTGAATTTTTTTTTAATGATATGACCACAAATTCACGGTTTTCGGATTTATTCCCTTACTTGTGCTATAAGATCTACCTACCTGCCAAATTTCATGATTCTAGTTCAACGGGAAGTACCCTATAGGTTTTCTTGACAGACATGACGGACGGATAGACAGACAACAAAGTGAACCCTAAAAATTGCGAGATATTTAAAAATATCTCATTTTCTTAAAAGATAGTACCTAAGCTAAAAAGCGTTGCTTCATACTCTCGGTTTGCCTTCAAAGATCCCTTTAGTGATAAGGCCAGGCCACCTTTAGGTACGCTCTAGCTAAATTATTTTCCTTATGTTATTTTTAAATATGCACTATCCTTTGTTGCAATAAAGCTTTATACTACTACTACTAAAATTAACTACAGTAGGTAGGCATTAAAATAAATATGAAGTGCAGAGAGTTAAAGTTATTTAGGTTTATTTTATAATTTGAAATTAAATTGAAAAGTGATTATAGTTTCTATTATTTTCTATTAAAACTTTAAATTGTTAAAAATAATTTTAAATTGTTAATTTTCCATGTTAATTTTTATTTTGCAGTGAAATGTAGAACATCCTGTAGATGTTACAGTTATATTATTGTCTTATTAAAACTTGGCTGGGCACACTGACTAGGTATATTGTGTCTTAATATGCCTACATCGGAAGGGACATCAAAAAAATGATAAATATAAAGCGTAGAGGAATTAAAATAACGTAGGTATATAATATAGGTAGTTATAAATTACATATAATAGTTTATAGTAAGTAGGATATTAATTCCTTTCTTCAATCTTTTGTGGTACAGCTAATTTAGATTAGATTAGAAACTTTCAATTAAAAAAAAATAAGTAGGTACCTACTTATTTTCCATGTAAAAATATATTTTTCAATGAAATCTAGAGCGCCCTGTAGATCACCTTAAAACAATGTTACAGTAATATTAATATTAAATAACAGACAGAGCAAATGTTTGTCGTAAGATTTGCACTGGTAACAAGTTTATTTAACTCTTGCTAATTTTGTTATTGTATCGTACAATGTTGCATAAGTATAGGGTTATGCTTTGTTCATAAGTATAAATTAATTTATGTAGGTAAGATTTTTTAGGCATGATCTTAAATAGTAGGTACATAGATAAGCCTCATATAGAGACATTAGCGGGAACACTCAGCACAGCGGCTTTTGCTGTCAGGAAAATTAGAAAACCGGCCAAGTGCGAGTCAGACTCGCGCAGCGAGGGTTCCGTACTCGGGTATTTTTTCGGTCGGTCAGGTAGTCACGGCCGGAGCTTCCCACCCGACCATCAGAGCCAATTTAGAAATAATTAATTCCCAAATCGCCCAAGGTAAATTCGATTCCTGGAATCGAATTTACCTTCCGCTTATAAAGCCACAGCGCTCACTCCTACCAGGGAGGTTGTTAATTTAGGCATTTTGCCAGCCCTCGCGCCCTGCATCATAAAACACATTAGTTTAACTTATGCTAAGCATAAATGTTGACTCAGCAAATAGTGTAGGAATTGTCGAGGATCTCCTCATTTCGGATCTTATCCCTCAGGGAAACTCCTAACATAGCCCTCTCCATAGCTCGCTGAGCAACTTTGAATTTGTGGACAAGGCCGTTTGTCAGTGTCCACGTTTCAGCACAATAGGTGATGACGGGAAGGACACACTGGTTGAAGACTTTTGTTTTCAGGCATTGAGGAATTGACGATGAGAAGACTTGACTTAATTTCCCCTTTAAATTTTAATAGGCTTTGGTAATAAAAAGTAATTATTTAATCGAGAGCCTTTTGCAGCGGTAAGCAGAGTTCTACCTACAAGACGACCCTATTTTTTTTTAAGGTGAAATAAAGTGTTTCTAACCATGAACAGGGATGGAGCGTGAGTTTGTGGGGCCCTGGGTAATACTACTTGGGGGCCTGCCTAATTAAGCAACTAATTACTATTTTGTCAAAAAACTTTTCGATGAGGATGATACTGTTAGTAGGTACACGACACGCTGAACAGATGCATGAAGCCCATTCGACTGTGAATGACTGCGTTTGTGAGAAAACACACAGAAAATATATGGCGGGGAGTATTTATTATAGTAGGTACTGTAGTATAATATTGTAGTAGGTACTTTAGGAGAGAAGAGCGTAATAGCGAGAAAATATTATAACCAAAAACAGCTTCGGGAGATCCTCCGTTTCATTTGATAAGCGTGCATACGATTTAAATAGGTACATTGATTGATTTCAGGGTTGCCATCCTTATTACGGCTTTTTAAATTTTTTTAAATTCACAATATTGCCCATTTTGTCTAACCATAAAAAACCCATATGAAAATTCACTCATGCTGAAATGTAGGTACCTGTAAGTAAGAGGACCTATGGAAGTAGGAAGGTAGGTACCTACGGAAAATCTACATACCTACCTATTGCCAAAATAGGCAAATCTAATAAAAATATGATCTACAATTTATAACTAACTAAGTATTATAAATAATATAACTATGTTGTTCGTTAATTATAAAAAGTCATTATAATCATGATCATAGACTTTTTATAATTACCAAACAACATAACATTTCAAAACGTGAAAATTGCGAAATGCAGCTCAAACTGATGAGATAAATCTTAAAAAAATAAAAAATACCATGTTTTCATTTCTATTTACACGGGCAGATAAAACGGATTGTTTTAATTGGGCCATTGTTTATTCAAATAGTCAAAGAGTTGGCGGCTAACATTCAATGCAAGCTTGTTTGAAACTGATTCTCGTCGTTTTAAAAATACTTACTATACTATAGCCCCAAGCAAGTAAGTAGGTACTTAGAAGTACCTACATGTACTTATTTAACATTTTTTAATCTATACATAACTATAATAAAATTGTAGAAAAGTGGTGTCGGTACAATGGAAATATATAAAAAAAGTAGCAGGGGTTGTTATTATATCGATGCCGAACCCGAAATTGTAATTAATTTTTTTTTGTCTGTTTGTCTGTGTGTTTGTGCACGCTAATATCAGAAACGGCTTATTCGATTTAGATACGGTTTTCACTAATATATTGTAGTAAGCTTCACTTAACATTTAGTGTTTATTTCATGTTAATCGGTTCATAAATAAAAAAGTTATTCCACGCGAACTAAGTCACGGGCACAGCTAGTCTCAAGTAAAATTGAATTTTTCCATTACGTCTCGGTTGTGCCGTCGATAGAACCACTGATCTTGGACTAAAAATTCTTCTGTCAATCCGAAGACAAACGCACAAACGTATATTTCAACGCACTGGGAAAACAAAGATACTGAGTTACGAAAACTTCTCAAATCTCAATGATAAGGCGTGACGAAACGAAAGCAACGAGTTATCTAATTTATGATGCTTACACACAAAAAGGCTTTTCTAAAGATTACGAACAATTTTGAGGAACAAAATGATTACAGCGAGGTATACATTGGTAGCATCCAAATGCTACCAGAGAATTCCAATGTCTACTCCATACCTCCGTTGTCAGGGATGCCATATAGTCGTCATTTCGTCCGAAAAAAAGGCAAATAGAAGAAAATGAATTTGCGCTTCTAATTTTTTAATATGTTGTAGGGGATACCTAGAAAAGCTTAACTTGAGATTGTCGACCAAGCTTTCCTAGTAGCTTTCGCCGCCATCTTGGATAACGCTTAAAATTTGTTTTTCGGCAATAACTCGGCTATCCGATGAGATTCGAAAATTTTTGTAAGACACTTTTTGTAGCTTTCTTTGTGCTCTACAATAACGCCTGAATCATTTTTAGCGTATCATGCATCGTTATCGAGATATCGATCGATAAAGTCAAAAATTTAGGACACAATTTTTGTGCAGAAAAGCGGGAATCAGTCGCTCCGTTATTTGCATGCACTGTAGTGGGCAAACATGCAGTAACGCCAGAGTCGACATTTTGCTTGACGACGACGACGATGTCTGTAACGATGATGATGACGATGCTCTCATCGAATCAGCATCATTTCCAACGTTTCAACAGACACAACAACTCGAAGAGTTTACGGAGGACGAAGATCTTCAGCCTGGACCATCCAAGCGAAAAAAGACATGAAAAAAGTCCATCGTTCGTGTCTCGAGTGCAGAAAAAAATATTTTTCTTTCCGTTTATTTTGTTTTGTTTATTTTGTATTGTAAAAAAATAATATTTTTTACTGCACAAACAAATTATTTGTTTAATAAATTACTATTGTGTGATCCTTAATTTGTTGCTCTATGTACTTATTTTTTATCCCATCAATTTCCTGAACAATTTCCCATTCGATTCGACATCCAGACACAACCGAGCGAGCAGCTCGCTCGACGCTGAGTGTGGATTCACTGACTTTGCGGCGCGCTGGAGATCGTAATTTTTGTCCAACATAAAAAAAACCAAGGAGGAAATTGTAGGTCTGAATATGCTCTACAAGTTTGAATTCCACAATTTTTCACATTTATTAAGACCCAAAGAATAAAAAGCAAAAAACAAAAATTGTGTCCTAAATTTTTGACTTTATCGATCGATATCTCGATAACGATGCATGAAACGCTAAAAATGATTCAGGCGTTATTATAGAGCACAAAGAAAGCTACAAAAAGTGTCCTACAAAAATTTTCGAAATCTCATCGGATAGCCGAGTTATTGCCGAGAAACAAATTTTACCCCTTTTTTCAACATGGCGGCGAAAGCTCCTAGGAAAGCTTGGTCGAAAATCTCAAGTTAAGCTTTTCTAGGTATCCCCTACAACATATTAAAAAATTAGAAGCGCAAATTCATTTTCTTTTTTGAATGTACGTAATGACTGGAGTAATACTATGATAGGTGGATAATTATCTAGAAGGCATACAAACCACACATCAAATTCCCTACACAATCGGATCAGAACTAATCGAAAATTTAGTTACCAGTCAACGGAATGGTAAAATACTAACAAAAGCTTTTAAAACACCAAGGAACCAAAAGTTAATTTGCTATAATTCGCTAAACAAACAAATCTGTATGGTGCAACATGCCATGCGACATGCAATGCCCGCCCTCCCACTGGTAAACATGCAGGAAAAGCCAGCCACCAAGCAAGCTATACGCACCACCACCACGCAGCACCACACAAATCTCAAAATCACGCGACGCACGTTTTGCCCCGATACCTACCGGAGCATCCTCAGAAGATGTAGACCTTACAATGCCTAATTGCAAAGTCACGCCTGCTTCTATACTATGTAAATTTTAAAATACCGTCTATCGAAGGTACCGTTTCATTACAAAAGTTTCTCAGTAAAATCCTTTCCAACCCCATAGTAGTCTTAGCAATTCAAAAATTCACATGAACCACAGGTTGGTCTATTTACCTGAAATGAAGAAGGAATGTGAATTATTTTGAACTAGATGATGCCCGCAGCTTTGCCCGCGTGGCTTGGTCAAATCCTCTGCAGCATTGATTGATTGAGGAGTTGGAATCCAAATTTTTAATGAAACAATGTCCTATATCGATTAAAAAAAATTACGCAAATCGGTTTAGATATCTCATCAGTGCATAGGTAGAAAAACACAACTCCTCCATTTTTTAAAGTCGGTTAAAAAGTAGCCTATGTTACTCCTTGGTTAATCCTCTACTTGTCTGTAAAAGTCCCGTCAATATAGGTTCCGAAATGGCATTCCGAAAATTAGCCCGTTCAAACAGACAGTGACTTCAATTTTATTTATTAGTATAGATTAGAAAATTTTCTTCGTCGACAACCGATGGTGCTCCAGTGCTGGATATAGGGTCTCTTGTAGGGAGTTTCACACGCTCCGTCTTGTGCCACCTGAACCCAGCGGCTCCGTGCGACTCGTTTGATGTCGTCTCTCCACCTAATAGTGGGCATGTCAGCGTTGCGCTTTCGGGTACGAGGTCCCAATTCAAGGACCTTAGACTCCAACGTATATTGAGCCAAAATTGTACTTAAGTTTTTTCTTTTCTATTCTATAATTATAACTTTTTATTTAAAAAATAGGTAGGTAGAGTTATAAGTAGGCAAATAATATAGGACCATATGTTTAAAATAATTCACACTAGGTAATCCCATGACACAGGATTACCTAGTTAGGGTACCAACAGAGATAGAAAAATTGTACAAGACTGAATTTGGTAAATAAACATTATTCATTTTTTCATTTTCAACGAGTGTTTACAAAGTGAAATATGTTGGTTATGTAAATTACACTGTTCTAAGATATTCTACGTAGTATATAATCTTATAGTTTCTTATTAGAACTACACAAATATAATATTGTGGTTTTAATAAACGAAAGTTAATATCTTTCCATAAGCCAGGCGAAGTTTCTTGTCTCTTGTTCCTGAACTATATTTAGATGCTTGGTAAATATAGAATTAAGTTTGGTAGTAATTGTTTTGCATTTGTAAAATAAAAGTTTAGGAACAATTGAAACATAAAAATTTATAACACCCCCGACAAGTGAAGGTTACAGTAACTAGAAAAGAGCTGATAACTTTCAAACGGCTGAAACGATTTTCTTGAATTATAGCTAAGAACACTCTCGATCAAGCTACCTTTCAAACAAAAAAAAACTTAATTAAAATCGGTTCATTCGTTTAGGCGCTACGATGCCACAGACAGATACACAGATACACAGACATACAGATACACATGTCAAACTTATAACACCCCTATTTTTGGGTCGGGGGTTAAAAATAGCGATTATTTCACTATATGAACCGATGATAGAACAACATTAGAACCTGACATGTAAATAAAGGCCCCTAACTAAATAAAGAAAAAAAAACATTCACTCATCAGCTGTCTAAAAAATAAAAACTGAAAAAAATGTATAAATTTTCTCTGGTCTGGCCTGGTGGGAGGCTTCGGCCGTGGCTAGTACGCATTGATGACACATCCACGCCACCCCTACAACCCTACCAGCAAAGTCGTGTCGCCAAGCGATTCAGAGTTCCGGTACGATGCCGTGTAGAAATCAAAGGGGTATAGGATTAATGAAACTTCCATACCCCTTCCAGTTTAGCACGGTACCATCTTAGACTGCATCATCACTTACCACCGGGTGAGATTGCAGTCCAGATAACTTGTATCTGAATAGAAATAAACATCAGCATGCACTGGTCCAGAAGGGCTTAAATAACTTTCTTACAGAAGATGATTAAAAGTCTATCCTAGAGTCGAGACCACCCAAAAGAAAAGCTCTTAAACATCTCGTTGTTTCCTTGAGTTAATTCGCGCCTTATCACGATAAGCGTAATCGCGGCTTTTTCTTGTCTGTCAGTTGGTTTGTTTGAGTAACCTCACACGGCGTCATAGCGCACTGGGCATACGTATACTTGTTTATGTAACAAGTGTAAATTAAAAATTTATAACACCCTCGACAAGTGAAGGTTACAGTAACTAGAAAAGAACTGATAACTTTCAAACCCACTCGATAACCCTTTTCGAAATTAATTGCATAAAATTCAAAATATTTTTTATTCAACTAAACTTTTACAAGTAGATACCTACTTACTTTTGAATCGTCAAATGCATCTACCACTGGTTTAGAATGCCTTCTCTCTTTGCACGTTATGTCTACTACATTCCAGTAGCAGGTACATGTTGTATGTACATCGTCTGTTGAGTAAATCCAAACGAATATTATAAACGTGAAAGTGTTCCTGTCTATCTGTCTGTCTGTCTGTCTGCCTGCTTCCTTTTCACGGCCCAACAGTTTAACCGATTCTGACGAAAGGTACAGAGTTAGCTTATTTCCTGGGGATGGAAATGGACATAGGCTACTTTTTATCTTGGAAAATCAAAGAGTTCTCACGGGATCCCTAAACACCCATCCGCTTAATCGATATTTGTATGAAATTTGGTGCCGAGGTAGCTTGCGTCCCTGTACCTAATTGACATAGGCTACTTTTTATCCCGGAAAATCAAACAGTTCCCATGGGATCTTTAAAAACCTAAATCCACGCGGACGAAGTCGCGGGCATCCCCTAGTACCTAGTAATATGTTTTCATAATAATGCTCAGAAAAACCATTCCAACAATCAGCTAAAAACACGCTTCAATTGCGAATAAGCAAAAGTGAAGCATTTCCGAAGATAATAATTATTTTGCTAAATTCTTAGAGAGCTTTTGTATTTCGCGGCTTTTATAACACTTCTCACAGAGTCCACGTAATAAAGCGAAATCAATTGAGCGTTTAATGCTGATATTTGCGGAACATGCCTTGGTTAGCTCCAACAATGAACTGCGCTCATAGAATAAAATTGTAGAGGCGTCCTCTAGCAACCTCGATAGCTCAACGGTTGAGGAACGGACTGAATTCGGAAAACGGAAAGGTCAGCGGTTCAAACCCCACCCGTTGCACTATTGTCGTACCCACTCCTAGCAAAAGATTTACGCTTCATTGGAGGGGAAAGGAGAGTATCAGTCATGATTAGCATGGCTAATATTCTTTATAAAAAAAAACTTTAAACGTACCAAATAGCTACCTACCACTTCTATTGAATTGTTAGTAGGCAGGTAGGTACTTAGAGATTCTAACATTTTGAAAAACAAGGAATAAAAGGAAGTTGATAAAAACTATAAGCTATATTATTTCATCCAATTACTGTACTGGAAAATGTATCTAGTATTTGACAGCTAAGTTTGCTGAATCAAAATGATTCTGTAAGGCGCCTATTACTTTTTTTCTTCTGTGTCTATCTAAATCCTACCTACCTAGGTAGGTATAGGTTTGTACCTTAAAATTAATGATTTATACTATAGGTACTAGCCGATGCCCGCAACTTCGCCCGCGTGGATTTAGGTTTTTCGAAATCCCGTGGGAACTCTTTGATTTTTCGGGATAAAAAGTGGCCTATGTACTAATCCAGGATATTATCTATCTCCAATCTAAATTTCAGCCAAATCAGTCTAGTAGTTTTTGCGTGAAGGAGTAACAAACATACACACACACACACACCCACATACACACAAACTTTCACCTGTATAATATTAAGTGTGATAGTGTGATTTACTGCATATTCTCTGTACTTTTCATGTCCAACATGTTTTTAAAATTGTCTGTCTCACACAACGTGGCTTCCTGTTATCGATCCATTGCATACAAAAATCTCACCACATCCCGAGGACTATTTCATTACGAGAACCAATATATTTACCTACTACCATGTCTGCAACTTGTATGAACATGAAATAACCTCAAAATTCTTATGCAGGTACTTATAACCACCCGTCGAGCTATGCCCATCGCGCATAAAGACCCCTATGATTTTTCCATGTCAATTAAACAACTACCCACGAATAAATGTAACATGTCCATATTACACATTGACGAAGTCCTTTAATTCATATTAGCTGTATGGAATATAGAACTTTGTCGTAGCGATGTTGGTATTATGACGTGTGCAGTAGAGTGTGTACTGTTTAATGGTACTTGAACACATGCGTCGCGGGTTCGATTCTTATTGAATTTGCTTGGAGATGTTTTTATCGTGTTTTGGAGCACCCCTGCTGTTAGTTGTAACCTTTTTTTGTTGTTATACAAAGTAGGTTGCAAATTCTGTGGTAATGGGTCTTTTATTGCGTATTTGATTGAACAAGGTCTTTAGTTCAGTGGTGCGAATAGCCGCCTAGCGTGGTTCCTAGTTCAATTTCCGTTTGGTTCTTTTTAGGAACTCTTCGATAGGTTTTCAGCTGGTATTAACAATCTAAGGGAACTTCTCATTAGTAACACCAATTAATTAGTGAGTAAAAAGTAATTTTGGTTGAAATTATGAGTAGGTATACATATTATCCTGAAATAAATAAATTTTGAATTTGAATTAGTGAGCTTTATTGGTTAGATGAAGAATTATTATTATTTACTACATTGCCATTGTGTAAAACACGCTTGTAATAGTGGTTTCCTATACTTACGGTGCGTGTCACCAGGGTATCACCACTATTGATAGTAGGTACCAGTGGAGGACTATGGCGAAATCGTTCTTAATCTGAGAACAGCTCTGTGCTCAGTAATGAGCCGGCCGCAACGATGGGTTGACGATTATACCTACCATTGATGAATTATTCCTTAATGCCCAAGTTGCATGGAAGCAACCGGCTGAGCTTTCATTTGCCCGTACATAATACGTACATAATATTGTAACTTACTATTTGAAAAGAGTAACTACTGAGTTCTTGCTAGCTCTTCTCAGTAAATCTGCTTACCGAATCGGTGGTAGAGTCACAGACGTAGCATAAGAGACACTTGTTAGTAGTTATCCTATATGAAAATAATAAATCAAGGTTAACGGGCACTTTAGTGTGGAAACCAAACCATATAGGTAGGTACGTAGGTACACCTGACATAGGTCGCGTTGTTGTGGGTCATGGTAATCACGAAAAAATTTAGATAATTTTTGTACCATGAAAGCCAAAACTATTGATAGGACTTCGTCTGTGGTGGCGTTTGCTGGCGCGCGTGTTGTGACTTTTTGGAGTGTTTTTTTGTTAGAAGAGGCCGGTTTTTGTGTTCTGCTGGTGTTTATTGGTGGTGGAACTGACTGGAAAGCGCTCTAAGGGGGCGCCGCGTGTATGTCGGCGGGCGCGGGCACAGACGAAGTCCATACTTATACCTCTTATACATTATAGTTTCCCTGAGTTTCCCTAACTTGTACATAACTACAAACTTGACATTGGCTAATCAGTGTAAAGCCAGACGAAAGAAAAAAAATCTATTAATATAGAAAGAACTCTTTTCAATGTTTAACAACTTTTTTCCCCCAGTGATTTGGAATCAAATATTTATATAATATACAGAAAGGTTACAATATTATCTTTGATTTAAAACTATTTTGGTTCATGTCCGCAACATTTCGCAAAGCGGGTCTAATAATATGACCGTTAACCTTTATTTTTTTACAGCTGCCTTTTATTTAGGGAAGGTATCGACAATAGGTATTTTCAGATTCCTCTTACATCAATGCGTACTTATTTGGTATTTCAAACCTGGGTCTAGAGCTTGATAATAAATATGTTTAGTTTGTCTTTCAATCAAGCCGTAACGGAGCAACGGATCGACGTGATTTGTATAAATTAAAAACCTGGAGAGTGACATGGTTACTTCTGGTCCCGGGAAATAAAAGATAGATACCTACTTGGATAGAAAATTTTATTGCACACAAAATATTGAATAACCAAGAGAAACTAAAAACTAAAAACAATGGAGTTCCCATGGGTTTTAAACCCCCAAAAATATCAGCTAATATTCAATACATAATATAATATGTGTAAAAATATATAAACAACGTTACTTACATATTTCCCCACTTATAATTTCTTGCCTAATTGAAGCAAGTAGGTACACATAATATTATAGCACAGACTAGGTACCACCCATCGATACCCCTATACATCACAATATATTGTTATTAGGGAAACACCCTTGTCTCCTTTGTAAATCTAATAAACAGACGGACACTTGGAAACAATTTGAGCACTTTGATTTGCCTCTTATACCTATCGACCCTACCATACAACTTTACAAATAATATGTATTGAACCTTTGATAATATTAGGTTAGGTAACTATGTTGTGAATTATTTTATCACTTTCGGCCAAAATAATTAATAAGAATATTAATCAATCTCTTTGTATCTATGCGCCATTAGATTCAGGAGAGTAAAACACTACCCATCTAAAATTATTCTAAATACAAATCTACATCGTTAGAGCGATTACGCACTGCATCCGATCCGTATCCGTGAAAATACGTCCGGAAGTAGTCATAGGACTATTTGTATGCTAGCTTATGCACTAGCTCCGATTTCCGACATCCGAGTTCTGTCCGTCATCCGAGAGAATATCTTGGATGTGCCTCGGATTCAAATCAGACACAAGTGTAAATTAAAAATTTATAACACCCCCGACAAGTGAAGGTTACAGTAATAACTAAAAAAGAGCTGATAACTTTCAAAAAAACCGATTTTCTTAAATTATAGCTAAGGACACTCTCCATCAAGCCACCTTTGAAACAAAAAAAAAACGAAATTAAAATCAGTTAATTAGTTTAGGAGCTACGATGCCACAGACAGATACACAGATACCCACGTCAAACTTATGACACCTCTCTTTTTGGGTCGGGGCCGTTAATAATATGACGATAATTGTTAAAGATGTCCACTGAATAGCTTGGATTTGGATCCGATCGAATTCGGTCCGATTTTTTAATACTTATCCGTATTTTCACGGTCTCGAATCGGATGAGTACGTAACCGCTCTTACACTCATTTCAGAGAAACCTCGTTGTTTCTGAATTCTCGCAGGAACTTACCTAAGGATGTAGGCGCTGTACCTACTTTGCTAAACTATACCTAGGTACCGTCTTCGGCTCGGATACTTAATAAATCTAATATTTTTAATCCAAATATGAACATATTTGGATCTATAGGTTATCGTTATACCTAATGTCTATATCGTTAGGGACGTTATAGGCATTAGAAGTTATGGTGGAATAAAGAAACTTACATAGGTAGGTACATTATACATAAATCTTGAAAACATTGTACCCCTTTTTTGGACAGTCGTGTTGTATGTCGTCGTCCAAAGTCATGCACTTATAATTAAAAAAATAATTGGTAATGTAAAAAATCAGCTGAACAATAAAACAACCATATACACATGACCTCTAGGATTTTATTATACGCACTTAATGCCTTCATTCGAATGATTTATTCTACCATTCTCCAACTGACAAAAAGCAGTAGTTAGTTTCCGCCCAATCTCACGCAATCTTTCATGCTACTTTACTGCAAACAATTCGGGTGTTTTATGAAACGGCCGGTTCGCCAAATTGGGGGCTCGAGCAGCCAGGCGTCAACGAATCTGCCCCACCGGCAAAATATTTATTTCATTACTCCTATTCATGGGTCCTAATCTGTGTTGCGGTGCAAGTTTTAATTTGGGTCTCTTCTTGAAATGTCTAGAAATTATCATTATAATATTAAATTAATATATCCTATTATGATGTGGGTAGGTACGTATATGTAATTTGCTGTGGTTGAAATACTTACCTACTGCACTTAAGTAAGTATAATTTTTTGAGTTACTAGGTAAGTATGTGAATTTGTAAAATAAAACATACTTTGCGATTTTCCTTTATTTAATCTCTTAAAATACGAGCCAAAAACTTCATTAATTAGTTTGTACTTCCTCCTCATACTTAGGTATTGTAACTTAATTCAATTAATTATTTTGCTATACACACATTTATTTTACAATTTAATTAAGGTTTAAATAAATACCTAAGTATTTGTTTAAATACTTACTATAAAAGCCTTTCTACTTATTTTAACTGAAATTTCTTAGAATTTTCGATATGACAATAATATTACAAAGACAATATTTCTATCGTTAGTTAACTTTAGAAAAACTTTAGTATGCGCCTTTTCTGTTCATTTTAGTATCTGTACTAACGCCGAAAGACGTTGTTTAATGCTGATTTCTTGGAGTATAGAGATGTTAGTGCGATATTCAGTCCATGAGACTCCTAATTTAGAAGCTTGAATATGATCTAATTCCCCAACTTTACCAACAACATGATAGTATAGGAACAGATCATAGCTTACTTCGCGGGGCGTCACAATCGAGGGCTGGATTTTTTCGACCCCTGTGGTGATATTGTCACTTATACACAATCAGAACCAACCATAACACCCACAAAATAAGGTTCAAAGTTGAGCAACAAGTATTTGTCAACGTAAGTTCAATGCGAAGCACTATTGTCAGGATAATGCCACGATCAAACGCACTGCCATTGTCAACAAAAGCTCCACACTAAATTAAACTTTGAATTTCTGCAGTTAGGGTTGAAATTAGCTTACGCGTCGTTCTGCATAGTAAAACCAGATAAGGGGTAAGTGAGATTCATTTAAATCGTCCACACTGTCACTGGTCCTCTTAATTTTACTTGTAATAAACGTGGGGTGTCTTTAATGTGTTTCGGTGGAGTGATGCGCCTTGAGAATGTTCGAGTTGTTAAAATTAATCGTTGATTAAAATAAATTATTCCTCATTTTTGTACTGACTACTGCACTATAAATCTAAATAATTAAAGGAAAAGCTCACTGACTGACTAATTGACCGATCTATCAACGCACAGTTCAAACTATTGACGCTAGGCTGTAATTTGGCAAGCAGATAGCTGTTATGACGTAGACATCCGCCGTACGTAGTATGCCGATGGGGCAGATGTGTTCTGATGTGGAGACCGCGTAGCGATAAGCGCAGTGTGGGACGATCTCCACCCCGCTGGACCGATGTCCGAAGAACTAAGAAGGCAGCAGGGAGTGGGTGGACGAGGAAGACGGAGGACCGTGTTTGGTGGCGCACTCTTGGAACGGCCTATACCCAAGTAGTACATCAGGCTGATGGAAAGGAATGGAATGGAATATCTTGGTTACCTATAATAGCTGTGATAGCCTAGTGGTTATTACGTCCGCCTCCTAATCGGACTTCGGGGGTTCGATCCCGAGCAGGCATTCTAACTTTTAGGAATTATGTGCGTTTTAAGTAATATTGCACTTGGTTTAACGATGAAGGTATTTAACACTGAGAAACCTGCATGCCTGAGAGTTCTCCATAATGTTCTCAATGGTGTGTGAAGTCTATGGCCAAAACCCTTCACTGAGTGGAGACCCGTACTCTGTAGTGAGCCGGCGAGGGGTTGATCATCATGACGATGAATATCTTGGCGGGTGGCGGTACTATGCCTATGCGTTTGCCTTTTTATACAGAAGACATCAAACGAGGAAAACAAAAGCCACTTACAACATTGAATTAACTGAATAACAATTAACATTTAAATAAAATTCAAGTGTCCGTCTGTGCACGAGACCGTAAAAATCGGTCAAGTGCGAGTTGGACCGTTCCGTAGGGGTTCCGTACTTTCTTTCAAAAGTTGTTATTGTCCCGAGCAAGAAATAACACTTTTATAAATTTTATGGCGGCCATTTTTAATTTTTGATTATATTTTGTTGTTATAACAGTGATAGAAATACACATTCTGCAGCTCTCTTCCTATTACCCCCCGTCCACACACTGCTCGTGTGGCATGGAAAGAAGCGAGGAACGGAGGCAGAGACGTAGTGTGGCCGCGTTACTCGCATGTTCCTCGTTCACGCCCATCTATTTTGTTGGTAAGTATGTAATGGCGCGCACGCTGCCACAGTTTCGACGTCCATCGTGTTGCTAAGGCAAGCGTGAAGCGACCTACTAGTGCGGTGCGTGAGCGATTAATTGCGCGAGTAGGGCAGTGTGTGGATGCACAGTTACGGGTTACAAGGTACAGCTCACTGATAGACGGACGGACAGCGGAGGGTTAGTAACAGGGTGCCGTTGGCACCTTCGAGTACGGAACCCTAAAAACTACAAATAAGATTTAAATTGCAGCTCCGGGCCTGGATGAGAGTTTGATTAGTTGTGTGTGTGTTAGGGGTGATGTTGCGATGAGGGTTTTGCACTAATTTCACCATTATTAGTTAAGTTATTGACCGGAAGCAACATTTTGTATACTTAACAGTGGAACGCTTATTTTAAATCATACTAAATTAGGTATGCTTTCTAATCCAGAGATACCTACGTACGAGTAGATAAAGGTAAAATCTAACCCACGGAAGAAATAATACACAACAAGTATAAAACTAAGTCATTTGCGATTAGAGACACTCATTGTCATAGAAAGCTCAGTCACTCAGCGGCGGTGGAGAGATAGCCCAGTAATTTGGTCGTCAAAAAGGGGCTTATCTGGAAAGTTTTCAGAAGGTTATGCAAATTGGTGGTTTTATAGATTTCGATGTGCTCTTTCCGAATTTTTATTTTGCCACCACGTACCTTTGCCACATGGTGGTGTGGAAATGAATTATTTAGCCAAAACGAGTGTTGGAGTAGGCTTTGTGGCGCTCGTACGCTGAAACTATTAAGTCTACAAAAAAAAGATGACTACACAAATTGTAGGAAATTGTCTCTAGTTTAATTGTTACATAGCCATTTTTATCGTAAAATGAGTGGGAAAGAAGTTATCGTGAAAAAAACTGTTTTTGGGCGCCATTTATCCAAGATGGCGGCGCGAGCGGCAAAGGTACGAGGTGGCAAAATAAAAATTCGGAAAGAGCACATCGAAATCTATAAAACCACCAATTTGCATAACCTTCTAAAAACTTTCCATCTCATATTACCAAATTACTGGACTAAGAGCTTTGCTTGGAAATTCTCTACGTACCTACCTACTTAATCAAATCAGAAATACGTAGGAGAACCAGTCTGGTTCTCCTACGTATTTCTGATTTGATACACACAACAGATTCACATAATATTGAACTTCTAAAATCAAAAGATTCCTTTGCTCGCTGTAGATGGGTACACAGACTTTCAACTTGGCTCAAAGCAACACAAACGCTTAAAAGATCTTAAACCTAAACTGTCAATGGGCTAAATCTAAACAAGTTGATGTTTGGCGAAGTGATTCCAGGGAGAGCCTGGGAGAGCGCATCTGCTAAGCCCATCCGTACACAGCTTCCACGGGAATGTTTTATACTGTTCCTATTGATATGTAAATTTTATCTGTATACATTTATTTGTCTATGCCCTATGCTCTCTTGTGCTCTTGTCTCGAACTGTCAAAGTGCTGAAATATAGTTGCTCGTATTTAATCAGAATTCTCGTTTTAATTCAAGTACCTAAACCTGCGACTCTGCCTGTTACAACAGGTTATGAGGCCCAGGTCCGCGAAAAACGAAGAGCAACAATAATTTTGTGAAGTTTACGAGTGTGTCGCAACTTGAACTTGGCACGGTGGTACGCGGCCGGCCGCCATTACCAATTCAGTATTATCGAAAGCACGATGAACGACAAAAATATAATGACGGTCGAGAGGTTCAATGGAGAAAATTTTCGTCAATGGAAATTTCAAATTAAGTGCGCACTAAAGGCCAAAGGAATCGACCTAAAGAAGCAAATGCCCTCGGGGGCAGGGGCCTCGGCCGATAGTCAAAATCAATGGATGAAAAATGATGGCATGGCAATGTATATTATAACCTCCTCGATGGAGTTAAGCCAAATAACACTAATAGAAAACTGTGAAACTGCATTGGAAATTATGGAAAAGTTAGAAGCTATTTTTGAACAAAAAAGTGAAATTAATAAGATGATGTGTCATGAACGTTTTTATCAGTACAAAATGTCACCAGGTGACACAATGGCGCAGCATATATCGAAAGTTGAAAACTTAGCAAAGCAGTTAAGAGAAGGTGGAGAAAACATTAGTGAAAATGCTGTCATGACAAAAATATTGAGTAATTTGCCTGCAAAATACCGGTCACTTCGTCAGGCGTGGCTATCGTTAGATCCCAAGTTACAAACTATACATAACCTAACAGCACGGTTGTTAGATGAGGAAGCTAGTTTAACAAATGAAGATGAAGTTGAGACAGCCTTAATAGCTGACAAAAGGAATTCTAACCAAACAAGTAAGGTTAAGAAAAATAGTGTTTCCAATCAGAGAGATTCATTGGATGCTGCGAGTACTAGTTCCAAGCACAGATTCATCTGCTATAACTGTAATAAACGGGGCCATTTTGCTAGATTTTGTAAGGCCCCCAAGAAGTCTGGGAAGAAATCCCAAGAGCAGAATATGTTAGCATTTAATGCTGAATGTTTACAGTCAAACACAGATGCAGATGTGTGGATTCTTGACAGTGGAGCCTCTGTGCATATGTCGTACAGGCGAGACCTCTTCTGTGAGTTACAAGAATACAACGAGAACAGCAGTGGCAATGATAGAAGAGTAAAATTGGGAGACAAGAAGGAGTTAGAAGTCCGTGGCCAGGGTAAAGTGTTGATAAACAGGTGTGTCAACGGACAGTGGGAGCAAAGTGTTCTGACTGGTGTATTGTATGTACCTGAGCTACGTAGAAACCTATTCTCCGAGGGAGCAGCTACTAGGAAAGGCTATGTTATTGTTAAGAGGGACTGTCGAGCTATGATATTAAAGGATGATACAGTTGTGATGTCGGCCACATTAAAGGAGAACAATCTTTATGAACTTAATATTAAAGCAATAGTGCAAGAGAGCTGTAACTTAGTGCAAACAAGTTTAAAAGTATGGCATGAACGCTTAGGACATTTAAATATTAAAGAAGTGCAAAATATGTGTAAAAATGGTGTTCTACCAGTTAAATTAATTGAAGAAGATAAAAACTTTGTCTGTGAAGCATGCCAATATGGTAAACAAAGTCGCTTGCCCTTTCAGAAATCTAACAGAGGTCAAAGTAAACCCGGTGACTTAGTGTACAGTGATGTTTGTGGACCCATAGAGCGAGCTTCAGTGTCAGGAGCAAGGTACTTTGTATTGTTTAAGGATGCTGCAACTAGCTATAGACATGTGTATATAATCAAGCATAAAAGTGATGTCCTAAGCTGCTTTAAAAAGTATAATGAAATTGTTAAGACTAACTTTCAACGTAGTGTTAAAATATTACACACAGACAATGGTAGAGAGTATGTGAACCAGGAGTTTCAAGCTTATGTTGATGCAGAGGGTATAATTCATGAGTGCACAGCCCCATATACACCTCAACAGAACGGTCGAGCAGAGAGAGAAATACGAACCATTATGGAGAGTGCAAGGTCTATGTTGTATGCTCGTGATACTCCTCTAAAGTTGTGGGCAGAAGCAGTGAATTGTGCTGTTTACTTATTGAATAGAAGCTCATCTAGTCAAACAAAAGATATAACTCCATATGAATTATGGACTGGGAACAAACCATGTTTAACACATGTAAGGGTGTTTGGCTCAGAAGGTTATGTTCACATACCCGACGAGAAAAGAAAGAAGTTAGATAAGAAGAGTAAGTGTATGTTGTTAGTGGGCTATGACAACCAGAACTACAAGATGTATGATCCTCAGACAAATAAGATAACAATTTCTAGAAATGTATACTTTAATGAGAATAATGTGCCTTCAATAAGGAAGAATATCAATAAAATTAGTATAGATTTGGAAGAGAATGAGAGTGCCTGTGAGCCGAGTACAAGTGCATCCCCGAGTAGACCCACAAACTTAGATTATTATGCTAGCGATGAGAGCCCCACAAGTTCTAAGAGCGGTGATGAGTCATATCAACCATCAGGAATAATAGATAGCGATGAAGATGAATTCAGAAATATCACACTGAGGCCAAGGCGCCATAGAAATGAGCATGAAGTAAATATCACCGAGTTTGATATACCATTAAGTTTTGAAGAAGCTATTCAAGGTAAAGATAGTCAAAAGTGGAAAGAAGCTATATCCAAAGAATTGCAGTCACATTCAGAAAATAAGACCTGGAAAATAGTTGAAAGAAAGAATAAGAAGACAATTTCATGTAAATGGGTATTTTCCATAAAGAGAAAGAGTAATGGTGAGATTGACAGGTATAAGGCTCGTCTTTGTGCCCGTGGATTTACACAGATCAAGGGGATTGATTACGAGGAAATTTTCTCGCCTACTGTAAGGTATGATTCCATTAGGATTTTATTAAGTATTGCAGCTAGAGAGAAGTTTGAGATACAACAGTTCGATGTTAAAACTGCTTTCTTATATGGTGAACTTGTAGAGGACATTTATATGGAGCTACCTGAAGGAGTCCAAGCTGACCCAGGCATGATATGTAAGTTAAATAAATCTTTGTATGGCCTGAAACAGGCATCTCGATGTTGGAATAAAAAGTTTACTTCATTTTTGTTAACGTATGGTTTTAAAGCCTGTGAGTCTGATAATTGTATATTTGTTGGGTGTTTTAATAATTATCAAGTTATACTTTTGCTCTATGTAGATGATGCCTTATTATTTTCAAAAAGTAAAGAAGTTTTGTCTGTGGTTATAAAAGATCTTATGTTGAGTTTTAAGATAAAAGTATTAAGTTTACACTCATTTGTTGGCATAGAAATTATAAAGTCTAGTAATTCAATCATAATACATCAAAACCAGTATACTGAACAGTTAATTAAAAGATTTAATATGTCAAATGCAAGCCCATGTAGTACACCTGCAGATAATAATGTGATTTTAACTAAAAATTCAAGTAATTGTGAGATTAATTTTCCATATAGGGAGGCTGTAGGAGCTTTGTTGTTTTTGGCATCAGTGTCTAGACCTGATATAGCATTTGCTGTGAATATTGTTAGTAGATATGTAAATAACCCCAATCAAAGTCATGTAAATGCTATAAAAAGAATTATTAGATATTTGATTAGTACTAAGAATCTGTGTATAGAATATAGTTGTATAAGCCAGATAGTTGGTTTTTCTGATGCCGACTTTGCCTCAGACCTGGACTCAAGGAAGTCGAATTCGGGATATATTTTCATGATGAATGGTGGTCCAGTAACGTGGGCTAGTAGAAAACAAACCACAGTTGCTTTGTCCACTACAGAGTCCGAGTTTATGGCAGCAGCAGAAGCTGCAAAGGAATTGTTGTGGCTTAGACAACTTTTTATTGATATTAGAGTGCCACAAAAATTAATATCTCTTTGTATTGATAATCAGAGTACTATTAAATTAATACACAACCCTGTGTATCACAAGAGATCAAAACATATTGATGTAAAATATATGTTTATAAGAGAAAAAGTTGAAGCTGGTATAATGTCTATTAATTATGTAAGTACGGTGAATCAAATAGCAGATTTTCTTACTAAAGCATTACCAGTAACTAAATTTGTCAAAAATAGAGACCAAGTGTTAAGTTGTTTTGAGTAATAGTTGATTGATTGTTGGTTTGTTTAAGATTAAGCATAGGGTTGTCAAGTTTGTTAATTTTTTTTAAGCATAGGGACATAAAATTTAAGTGGGAGTATTGATATGTAAATTTTATCTGTATACATTTATTTGTCTATGCCCTATGCTCTCTTGTGCTCTTGTCTCGAACTGTCAAAGTGCTGAAATATAGTTGCTCGTATTTAATCAGAATTCTCGTTTTAATTCAAGTACCTAAACCTGCGACTCTGCCTGTTACAACAGTTCCCTTTATTTTGAGATTACGGAATAATATAGTGTTTGGGAATTCTCTTTTGTTTTTGGAATGAGAGAAAAAGATATTATACCTATCTTTTCCTTTTAGATAGTATCTAAATACATATAAAAGGAAAAGCTGACTGACTGACTGATTGATCTATACTGTCTATCTGATAGCTAAAACTACTGGACGGATCAGGCTGAGGCAAACAAATAGCTATTAGGTATAATGTAAGACATCCGCTAAGAAAGGATTTTTCAAAATTCAACCCTTAAGAAGGTAAAATAGGGGATTGAAATTTGTGTACTCTACGCGGTGGAAGTCGCGGGCATAAACTGTTATAAGATAAGACTATGATGCTCGGGACTTCGTCCGAGAGAATTTAAGTTTTTAAAAATCTTATTGGCACTCTTTGATTTTCCGAAATTTTTTAATAAGATTTATTTATTTATAAAAATACGACGCGCTGGCCAAGTGCGGATTGGCAGACTTTCACACACCATTATGGAGAATGCTCAGGAATACAGGTTTCCTCACGATGTTTTCCTTCACAGGTGAGTGCCTATAGGATCGAACCTCCGACCTACCGAGTAGGAGACGGATGTCTTAATCATTTAGCTATCACGGCTTCTTGTATTACAACTTCAAAAATCCGCTGGCTAATGTTGCGTAAGGTGTATGATATAAACCTGCAAGAAAATAGAAACACAGCCTCTTTGTTTTGCACGTCGTCAGTGTCACACACAGTTGTAAATATATGTACAGTAAAATGTACACTATGTCTGTATGTACAAGTTCATACATAGACACTATGTACGCACGTGTGTGTACACACAGCCACCGTGCAACCGCTGTCTGGCTTAATCTCACTTGTGCTGCGCTCAAAGTCTCCTTCAAAATGTGTCATCACACTGAAAGGCACTATTTTCATACGTGCATAGTAAAGCCACAGTGGATTGGCTACTTCCACAATTCACGACTATTATGAATCCATTCTAATATTATAAACGAGAAAGTGTGTCTGTCTGTCTGTCTGTCTACTATCCTTTCACGGCTCATCCGTTTAACCGATTACGAGCTCGTTCACATAGGCTGCGTAAGTGTAGACGTAGCGCGTACCATTGCGTTGTAATGTATGGAACTGTATGAAACATGGCATAGGTACCGCTTGCGTGGCGTGAACGTTCTCGTAGATGTAATACGTGCAGTTACGTCTATGGGTTCACGCGCGTCACTACGCACGTGTCACGTGTACGTGCTGCATACGCAATTGGTGTGAATCAGCCATTAGGTACATGAAATTTGGTAATTTTATCCCGGAAAATCAAAGAGTTCCTACGGGATTTTTATAAAAGCTAAATCTCCGCGGACTAAGTCGCGGGCATCATCTAGTAGTAGAATATCAAATGTTACCTATATTTGAGGCTAGGTAGACTATGAAACGACTAGGTAGGTCGACGACGAATCTTTGATTTCACGTTACCCCTCGCAAAATATTTGACAGATGTCGATTAAGATGCTCACTGTAGTTCACTCTGCTACTTCGCTTTTTGAAACGAAGCTTGTCGTATGCTTGTCGTTCATTTTATTTTTAGGGTTCCGTACCTCAAAAGGGAAAACGGAACCCTGGTAGGATCACTTTGTAGTCTGTCTGTCCCCATGACTTTTAGGTCCCCATCTTGAAAGTCCGTTGAGAAATAAGCTTTCATAATAAGCATTTGAATTTCGGAAGCAACGGCCATTTCTCTAGCGCCTTACCAAAGCCGGGAGTACATCCGGGCGCGGGAAGAGATCCGGTTTATTTGCGCTTATATTGTGTGGACACAATACTTGAGGGGATAACGTCGCGACTGTACTCCGGCTCTCTCTTGCGCGGGTGTAACGACGTATGAGCTGGCTGTAGCTAGGCTGAGTATTGTGCTTTGTCTCTATACAATTCTTTGACGATTACGGCTTATACCACCTCTGTAGAATAGGCTATGTGTTTCATCTTTATATACCTGCCTACGTTTATTTATATCTCTTATCTTCAACACGGTTCTCTGACTATGCCATAATTCCCAACGAGGGTATTATATAGTTTACCATCCATCCATTAGCTTGGGTCTACTGCTGGACATTAGGTATTTTTGAGAGCGCGTCACCACACACGGTCCTCCTTCCTTGTCTATATCCGTTTCTATTCCTATCACATAGACTGACCACCTCTAGGTCACGTGATGACTGTTGTCTTCTTTTAATTGGGAGGTTCTGAGTTCGATTCCTGACAAGGGCTATTTGGAAATTTCAATATATATTTTTATACATTTAAATTCGACTTCATCGGCGTAGAATCAGGTTTTATTTTCTAGGATAAAAAGTAGCTTTGTCTATCCTCGGGATGCACGCTAACCCTGTAACAAATACCGTTATAATCGCTAAAACGGTCGGGCAGTGAAAATCTAACAGCTAGACTAACAGACACACATACCTACACACACTTTCGCATATTTTATGATATTGTGGATTAATTTCCACTTTCTTAACGTAGATTCACTTAGATATTTCAAAAGCACAAATAAATGGTTAAGAAATTGGTAGTGCCCGTACTTACTCCGTATTTTCGTTTCCCGCAATACCGTCGGTTGGGAGAACGGCGCGCAATTATAAATATTTCAATTATAAACCAGACGGATTCGCACTCCTGCCAGTATTTTCAGGAGGCATTCAGATTGCGCTACGGAATTTACCTGAAATAATAAAACGATCTGTCGTAGAAACTAACGCGACGGCCGATAGGGCAGCCGTGTTCTGGAACTTCTAAAGTGGAGACCGCGTACTGGTTAAGCGCAGTGTAGGATGACTTCCAGCCCGTTGGACCGATGACCTGAAAAAAGCGACGTAGAGCGGGAGGATGAGGAAGGTGGAGGACCGTGTTCACTGTTCAGTTTTAGCAGACCTCCGAAAAGTCGGAGGTGCGCACTGGGAACGATTTGATGTGCAGCTCGCTCCAGCAATGCGCGGGACTTCAATTACTTTTATACATGGCTGTATATCAAATCTTTGAAAAGAGCAACCACCGAGTTTCTTGCTGGTTCTTCTCGGTAGGAAAGGCATTCCGAAGCAGTGGTAGATGCTTTTGACGATTCAAAAGTATGTACTTACCTCTAAAAGTTTTAATTGAATAACAAGTGTAAATTAAAAATTTATAAGACCCCCAACAAGTGAAGGTTACAGAAACTAGAAAAGAGCTGATAATTTTCAAATGGTTTAACCGATTTTCTTGGATTATAGCTAGGAACACTCTCTATCAAGCCACCTTTCAAATTAAAAAAAAAAACTAAATTAAAATTGGTTCATTAATTTAGGAGCCATGCCGATGCATGTCACGATGCCACAGACAGATACACAGATACACACGTCAAACTTATAACACCCCTCTTTTTGGGTCGGGGGTTAAAAAGGAAGGGGGATGAATAATTTTCATTATCCGCGAGTTAACACTTAGCACGGATCCGGCTCTGGCGGCTGACGCTTAATTTATTCCCTCAGTTACGCTTTTACTGCATTTCCACTTTTTATTTCATTATGGATGAATGCTTAATAAGTTTTTGTCTTTCAAGCGCCAATGGCATGAGCGTGGTATTTTATTGGGACTTGGGAGCGACAAATTTATTGATGACGGAACCACTCCGGCAAACTCATCTTGCGGATTCAAATTATACCTTCTTACTTTTAGGAATACTTAAGTTACCTACAACAATAGCAATTTCGAACAAAGCCTAAGACGCCTAAGAAAGTCTAAACGAGATAAGACTGCCTAAAAAAGTAAGTATCGTAAGTATACTTATTACGTTTCAGCTCTCGTTAGAGAGTACATTAGGTAGGTACATTCCTTGGTTTTCAGGGTTAATGTAAATATGTGAGTTTCTTTATTCCACCATTAGGGGTTTTCTGGGATAAAAAGTAGGTAGGTATGTCATTCTTAAGATCTTTATACATACCTAACATATATGACAACTCATCTAAAATTACCTCATTCTGTTGGTCCCTTGCGATGTTATTAACAGGGCTCTCTCCGTCACTCGTTTCATACAATCGTAGTTCCAATTTCATTTGAATATTAAGCAACCAAAGTCCATGAAATTTTGCAGACATATTCTAGAAACCTGTGTATGTGGTGTTTTAGATTTTTCTCAAAATATGTAGTTTTAAAATTACAGGGGTTCAAAGATTTGTATGAAAATTTTAAGACCGCGTAACTTTGAAACCAAATATTTTAACAGAAATCTGGAAAACCACAGACATAGATATTAGTTTCTAGAATATGTCTGCAAAATTTCATGGACTTTGGTTGCTTACTGTTCAAATGAAGTTGGAACTACGATTGTATGAAACGAGTGACGGAGAGAGCCCTCTCCACCAAAAAAACTTTTTTTCACAATATATAGGTTACTAGAGGGTGCCCACGGCTTCGCCCGCGTGTATTTCGGTTTTTTAAAATCCCGTAGGAACTCTTTGATTTTCCGGGACAAAAAGTAGCCTATGTCCTTCCTCGTGATGTATCCCATGTCTGTACCACATTAAAATTGGTTCAGCGGTTGGGTTGGCTCGTGAAAACGTAACAGACAGACAGACAGACAGACAGCCACACTTTCGTATTTATAATATTAGTATGGTTGATGGACATACATTATAATAAAGAATTAAAAAAACACACTCTGCATTCGTAAAGGGTAGTGAAAGTGATGTAAATAATAGGCCATAAAATTCTAGGAGTATTTATTTATTTATTTACAGAAATTAAGTAGGTACATCTACACAACGATACAACGTCCCCCTACAATATTGATATCAATTACAAGTATTGTAATTAGAAGCGCCGCGTGGCGCCGCGGGAGTGTTTGTGATTCACACTGGATTTTTGTCTCTGCTCTAGCTCTGCTTTCATAGAAATATGTATCTACGTGTTGAACTTAGTTATTACCTACTAGATGATGCCCAATTCTTCAAATACTCGGGCCAAATTTAAGTTAACGTTAATGTCCAACAACGCCATAATTATCGCGATAATCAACGCGTTAACTGAATGGCCACACTTGAACCGTCTAATGCCGATTGAGTTGAGGTTATAATCGTCTAACGCCAAACAGCAACGTGAATGCCATTGTACGTTGATCGTGGTTACATCTACGTTACGGGAAACGCCGTTGAACATCGCGTTGTTGGTTGTTAATATGGCCGTGATATAATTAATATGATATGGACGAACTCCCTGTGTGAGCGCTGTGGTTTATCAGTAGGAGGTCTCGGATTCGGGTCTGGGGAAATTTGGAATTTTACAATTTCTAAATATCCTGGTCCGGCACTGCCGTACCTACCACCAAGCGATTTAGTGTTCCGGTATCTAGGAACCAAAGCCTGCAACTTTTCATTTTCACGAAATTTCTTGAGTAAATACTTAAGTATAAAGATAAATTGGCTTCCCAAGAAAGGAGATACTGTGAATTTGTGATCAGAAAATAATTAAAAAAAAGTGCTATTTCTTCAATGATGGTACGGAACTCTCCGTGTGCGAGTCCGACTCCCACTTGCCCTGTATTTTGTTTATAGTTCACAACTACTTGCTAGGGTATCACGCTCTTAACATAATGAAATATTTGCGATGTGTTAAGCAAGTGATAAGTATGTGTAGACAAACAGATCGAGTGCAGAACGCGTGAAGACTACCCGTTTGATGTGTCGCGTGTCCCCAATCGTGTTCAATCGACGCATTCCATATTGACACACAGACGCGATTGTGTTTGTTATTAGATTTTTGGATGTACTTATATACTTTTTACTAACTGATCATCCTTCAACCCATCACCGGTCCATTACTGAGCACGGGGTCTCTCTCAGAATGAGAACGGCTATAGTCTGCCACGCTGGTCAATCCGGTGTTTGATAATTGGTCAAATCGGTATCTTTTTAACAAACGTCACAACATGCGCTTAATATGCGAGCTTCTATAAAATACTGGCATGTGATATCACAATGGTTTTTTGGGGCGACTGTGACAGACAGGCGGACGGACGGACGAAGAAAGTCGCATCAAGGGTTCCATTTTTACCATTTTGGTACGGAACCTTAATAAATTTAAAAGCAAAATATGTAGCTACTTAAAAAGATAATTTTAACATTCCACCGAATCCAACACTCGAGTGTGTTATCACAAAACGCTCTAACACGTATCCCGTCAAATTAAACGACAATTATCTCAACACCATCTCAATATTGCCGCTATCAGACCCCGTGGCACGTGCCCAGACCTGTGTCGATATTAGTTTTTTATTTGACTATACGACCCCCTTCAAAAGTTGTCAACGTGTATCGAAAACTACTATCGCCCACCACTTACATTTCCACTCCACTAACTCTTTACTAGCATCTATTATAAAGGTTATAAAGACTAGTTTAAAGTACGTTTCAATTTAGGAATAGTAAAGTTAAGTTGGTGTTTGTAATGTTTGTCGTTTGCTCATCGGATATTAGGGCTGGGATTGAGTGGCGTACTATTTGACAATGTTCTTTGTAATGGCTGTCCATTCCCATGGAAATTGTATTACGTACGGATTTTGTTGTTCTTTATACACCGTTTTGAGTCTGGAGTACCCCCGGGTATTGCTTTAGGCGATGAGATTGATATAAGTAGGTACGATGTTCGTATTTTAATAACACTTATTAGTTTTTTTTAAAAGTCTAAAACATAACTAGAAACATTAAGACATTGAAATTATGACCATACTTACTTAATAATAATAAATTTTGACATATTGTAAATAAATGTACATATACATACTGATCTTTTGAATTATATTAAATATAATAAAATATAAAATAATAATAGTTTATAGAAAAATTAATTAATAGTGTGTAATTACTTGCCTAATTTATTTTAACAATTAGTAATTAAGTAGTATGAATTGTAACAAAATAATAAAAATAATAATTGTGTCTACTGAAATATATGAATTATTGTATTTAATGAACAAATGATTGGAAATAAAGGCTTTATTTATTTTATTTTATTTATTTATTAGTTTTTTTTTATACAAGTTAGCCCTTGACTGCCATCTTTTTTGGTGGTAAGTGATGATGCAGTCTAAGATGGAAGCGGGCTAACTTGGAAGTGGTATGGCATAACTTACCTACCTCAGATACCAGAATGCTTTTTAATTGCTATATAATAAACGGATGGTAGTAATTAGCCACGGCCGAAGCCTCCCACCAGATCAGCCCAGTGACAATTTAGAAATTATAAACTTTCAAATTGCCAGAACATACCACTTATAAGAGCACATCACTCACCACTACGTCAGAGAGTAGCTACTTACCTGCTCTAGAGGACTTTTTATATTTTTATGTAGGTACAGGCATTTTATTTACATTTTGTTTTAAAACATAGTGGTGCCAAGTAAAAACGGCCAACGGCCAAGTAAAAAACAATTAGAAGGCCCCTATTCAGGTATCCAGGTTAGCGCATTTTTGTATAGAAACGTCTCCAAGCGATCAAACCAACAATCAACAACAAAATTAATGACAATCAATAAAGATAAGATAAAGATAAAGATAAATTTATTTGGCTCAGAAACAAATGTAACATAAACGTAACAAAACACAATTAGTTATAATAATAAACATTACTGCATGTGCACCTGTTTCCTGAACTAGTAAAAATTGTGTCTCGGAAAACAGGGCTTCCAAAACGGAGAATACAAAACAAAGTAAAGCACAAAGTAAAATAAAGATTTTTTGTGAGTGCTTTGGCACCCGTACTAGGAAAACCTGTGTTACGGGCACCGCAGCCTTCCCTCGGATCCATCGATTAGAACTTAACTATATCTATACTTATCAATAATATCAAATACTAACATGCATCTTGTCATCGAATGTAAAGAACGGAATTGTAACCGCGTAGCAACGTAGCGTGTAGCAGCTTCGTAGAGCTGTGGTAAAGCATATTATTTTCTCATCTTCTATGATAGGTTGTATGATGTAATGATAAAAAACCGGCCAAGTGCGAGTCGGGCTTGCACACGAAGGGTTCCGTATGAAACTCCCTAAAGTTTTTGTAACATCAAAGTCAGTGTTTTTTTTTTTTTTTGAAAACTTAAAAGTAGTCCTATCTAATTACTGTACTAATCAGCTTGCGCGGAATAGTGGCAAAAATACTAGCTGTATTCTTGCGCAAAAAATGAGCCAGCCCTTCTCTTATCAGATGAGGCTAGTAGCCGCGTTAAAACGTCTCGTCAAAAGCATTGAGACTCCATGGCTTCCATAGTCCCCCCGGCAAACGCAACAAATATTAATTATTGTTTGATTATTCATTTGTTATAAACAACTGATTTAACAAAAATACCGGAAAAATAAATATACTGAAAGTTATTTCAGTACTCTTTCAGAAGCACGAGGGTACATTAATTCTCCTCCTAAAAAAATTCTACTACGGCTTCATCAAAAAGGTATTTCATTAAGTCGTCGGCACTTGAAAGAAAAGATCGCACATTCTAGGATGCCATCGACTTTTCTAATGAAGAATGTCCATTTTAAAAAGGCCGCGACGTCTTTCTTTAGAAGTCTTTGTTTTTTTTGTCTCCGTCTTCGACAATTGACTGCGCTTTTCTTTTTGTTCCAATGAAAATCTAGCGAATGATATTGATATTGATTTTATAGATTTCTCTACGTATCACGAACACGTACCTACAAAGCGTTTGGCTTTCGCATTTGATTTTGAATGCCGTTCTAGCTCTCGTTTTTCCGACGAACTTTACTTTAGCCTTTAAATCAACTTAGAATAAACAAGTTCTAGGCTTACCTAAGCATGTAAAAAACCTAACGAAAACTTTAGGTATTAGTAGTTGGGTGATTCTATTGTTAGACTGTAAACAGAGAAGTACAACTAAGATACATCACGAATTAAACTAACCTAGCTTATCTTAGCTTACGAGCTTAGCTTTCAAGCAATTATGCGAGCTATAAATATATTGGTTCTAATATAATATAATAGAAGATAATATTGTAATGATTACGCTCGCAGCGCGAGGGTGAAGAGAGGCAGAAAAGCAACGTAGTTCGCTTAGCTTGGCTGGAATCGTCGGGTAGAGCTTAGATTACTCCTACCTACATTAACAGAGCTAACTCACAATTTAGCTTGTTTAGTTTAACTCTGTAGGTACTTAGTTCGCGGTATGAATTGAAATATGAAAAGATGTAGTTGTAGTTAAAAATAATACGGAAAATAAAAACAAGGTTATAAAATTAAAATCCATATCCATACTTCCTGCATACTAATATTATAAACACGAAAAGTGTGTCTGTCTGTCTGTCTGCTGCCTTTTCACGGCCCAACAGTTTAACCGATTCTGAGGGGTACACGGTTAGCTTATATCCTGAGGACGGTTATAGGGTTTTTGTCCCGGAAAATCAAAGATTCCCAAAAACCCATCCGCTTAAGCAATTTGTATGAGGTACCGAAGTAGCTTGCATCCATGTTATTGACATAGGCAACTTTTTGTCCCGGAAAATCAAACAGTTCCCACGGGATGTTTAAAAACCTAAATCCACGCGGACGAAGTCGCGGGCATCCTCTAGTATCTGTATAAAACTTAGAACTACAAACTAGGCATGGTGAAAATAAATAATGTTCAACGGCATCGGGCGGCCTTGCACCGTCCATCGGATTGCATTAAACATGCATTCGGCCGGTCGTTTAAATTTACAATTATTGCTAACAGAAAACAAGATGGCATTCGTTATTCAAATTTGGGATAAAAATCTTTAACCCTATAGATATAAAATAATGACTGAAATATACCAATGAAGTAAGTAGGTAGGTTCGCCGAAAACCAATTCAGAAATTAAAATTTTGTTTCTGAATTGGTTTTTGCCAAAAGGTTCAAAAATTGATCAAAATGTTTTCGGTTTTGGTTACACAGCTTCTGAAAGACGTTTATTTTTACTAAATTTTCAGTTTTTATGCAGGAATAAAAGAACCAGAAAAATTACATGATACAATAAAATGAATAAAAATTATTTTCTCCATCCTAGCAGATAAATTATTATTATTATGACTAGTTCTTCCCGGTAGCTAGATATGATTACAACCGGATTCGGATATATTACCGGGTATGATTACCCGGTTTTGGATAATCATAAAGCGCTATTGGTTCCGACATCAATACTGATAACAATAATTCATTCGATAATGAAAATCGCTTTGTATAAAAGTTGTATTTGAGTAAAAACTACGCCATTCTTCACATTCATTGCTTTTTATTTTAGCTTAGCGTTTTATACTGATTCAGAATTCCTATGTAGAATAAATCTATCTAGGTATAGTTAATAATATAGGCATACCATTTCGTTTCGGGTGTTGGTAAATTGCGATAGAAGCGGGGAGTATGGCGCATCAATAATGCAGGCAAGCGGACAAATCACTTAACGGACTGAGCGATTGGTACTCTCTATATAACTGTACATATGTATTGTAGATGTAGGGTGTATAGGGTAAACACATTGTCTATCGACCACTGGAAAGTAGAGTACCTTAATAATATTTTATTGGAATATATTCGCGTTTTGAAGGGATAGGGAATAGGGATTGGAAACTCAAAAGCACCTTCGTTTAGCAAGCTTGAGCTTTGTATTATAAAAAAAAAATATACCTACTTAAAAAAAATATTTGAAGCAACTAGGACTCATTAGTTAGTAGACATACTCACTTATATTTAATACTTATGTTAGTAACTACTGTACTTAATTGTGACAAAAAGACAGTTAAAAATTTAACACTTAGATATAAATGTGGTCTCACAAACACTTGAACAATTTGTATAGACATTGGTGAGTTAATGTTGCTCGCAAACATCTTCAGACTAGCTGATGCAGATTTATAGATGAATCAGTATTTAACTGCCATGTGAAATCAGCAAAACCTACATTCCAATAGAATCAATGTCTGCAAAATCCATAGAAATTAGAAGCAATATGTCTGTGTACGTATATTATCTATATTCTATGCCGTTTGCCAGCAGAGCGCCAAGTGTTCCGAACAAACAACCGCACAGCTTCATCGGATGAAGCTACGCAATGCAGTTCCAGCGAATTCAATTTGATAGTGGAGGAAGAATGGGGAGGGAGAGACGGTATACATTCTCAAATCAAACTCTAGATGCCCCTGTAAAAACGTTATGCCCTCTACACACTCGTAGATAGAACGGAATATTTTTTTATAGTTAAATGACGCAGAATTTTTTGAAATACAGCCAAATTTTTCTGTAAAAAATAGTTTAAAAAAAAAAATTAGATTAATAAATCACAATGAATGCATTGGTATTGGTACTGCATGATGCCCACGACTTCGACCGCGTGGATTTAAGTTTTTTAAATCCCATGGGAACTCTGATTTTCCGGGATAAAAAGTAGCCTATATCACTCTCCCAGTCTTTGATTATAAACATGCCAAAAACACTCTGATCCGTTGCTCTGTCGCAATATGATTGAAGGCCAAACCAATAAACCAACAAACAAACACACTTTGGCATTTATAATATGGGTTGTATTGACTGCATTACAGTAGGTACCTACTCCAGACAATCGACAGTAATCACCTTGAGTATTAAATTACATGTAATAACACCTAATGATTCACATTGTGATTCAAGTGACATCACAAGCGCATCGCGGTATCGTACCGTATAGAATATGAAGATTGAAGGTAGTAGCATAAGTGTGAAGCTAGTAGTATAATTGCGAAGATAGTAGTACGTAGTAGCAACGCGCAGTTGACGCGGATGCAACTGGATTCAATTTGATGAGACAAGTGGTGGGAGGGGGGTGCGACTGACGACGCCACGCTGATGGCTAAATCGTGTTCGATTTGCACCTGACTTGCGACTCTAACTGAGATATGCTCTACTTTACCATGTTTTTTTTATTTGTACTAGCAAGTTGTAACAGTAAAGAGAAAAGAAAGAAAAAGTGGACAGGGAAGCACTTATATAAGAGATCTTTACCAGTGACCCTTGGCAGTGCGAGAGGTTATAAAGCGAGTAGGTAGAATAGGTACACTAAAGATAGAAAGTGTTCATGAAAAATGCTTAATTTAGTCTGTTTGGAATCTCCAACCAATTTATCAGTGGGTTTCTGCGTAACTAAATCCAGCTACAAGTCTTTACCAGTTTGTAAATATATTATATGTACTAGTAACTAGCTGATTGATTGGGAACTCTTTGATTTTTCCGGGATAAATAGTAGCATATGTTACTCTCTTGGTTTTTGAGACTACTCATAAAATAGTCACGTCGATCCATTGCTCCGCTGCAACCTGATTAAAGGGCAAACCAAAAAAACAACAAACAAACACTTTCGCATTTTTAATATGGATGGTGTTTTCAAGGTGGAGTGTTTTAAGCATTTCTAAAGATTTCAAGCTCATTGCTGCAACGTTTACAGCGTTACAGCTCTTTTTAGTGAGATAGGTATTATTGTTTCGTAATATGTACGTAAATTATAATTTATAACCCAACTATTTACTAAAAGTTTTGTATGTGATACATGTTTTATAAGGATTATTAAAAAACTGAATATTGATTGAACCACCACCTGATGAACAATAAGTAAATAAGAGTAAAATAGTTTAATTTTATGAAAACGTTTTCTAAAATGCTTGTTTTAATAGAATTAAATGGCCAACTACTAATTTTAATTGTATTTTATTTTAATTGTAGTCTTGTTTTAATTTAATTTTAGTTATACTTAGTTATACGTATACCTTGATAATTATTTATTATACTTTGTTTTTTACTTATTTACGTAATTGAACTTACCAACGTATGACTATAGATGCAGTAGGTATGTATCTTTAATTGCAGATTTGCAAATATAAGTAGTTCCATAAATATTTAATGCAATCGGTTGGGCTGGGGAGGATATCGATAGGCTCAGTGAGGGAGTCCTTAAGAAGTTAAAGGAACACTTACTTAGGGACTCTCTAACTGTCTATGCATACTTACATACCTACATGCTTCTTAATGATTTATTTGTTTTTGTGTTTTCTTTGGTTTTTATTAGTAATGTGTTTTTCTATTCGAAAAATAATAATGTGTTACTTTGTGTTTGTTTATATTTCAGTAAGGTAGGTAGCTTTAAATAAATATATGTAGTATAAAGGTGTACCTATGTGAGATAGCGTTAATGAAATAGTAGTAAGATATGTACATATTAAGAGCGTCGCCAACAAACTGGCCCACCAGTTTGGCGGGTTAGTAATGTTAAGAACCTTGTAGAATTAATATTATGTAATATGAATAAATAAATTTAAAAAAAATTTCTAAATTTCCTTTAGAAAAATTGTTACTATTTCTCAATACAAAATAGAACTGAACAATAAAATAGAGCATCCTCCGTTTGATACCCCGCTACCGCAATATTCTCTACAAAGTTGCCATCACCTCCTAGCCTAACCGAGGCCGCAAGTTTGCTACACTCAACTCTCAAGTCGGGAGTTTTTGAAACTTCAGGTCACTTCCACCTTGCAGTTGAAACTGTAGTGGGATTAACATGTTCTTAACACTTGGCTTTTGAAATGCGGATTTATATTCCAGTTTAGCGAATAAGAAAGTTTACTTCTCTTGAAGTTGAGAATGGAAAAATTATAACCGTTTCAGAACAGTAGGTACCTAAAATGGTTTATGTTATAACTAGGTTACGATTTAGCTTATAAGCTCTAATTGGTTAGTTGCATATCATTTTGGTCTAGCTTACGACTTAGTGTGCATAACATTTTATTAACATTAGATTGAAGTGATGAAGATTTAGGTATATTACAGTTTAATGAATAAGTTTATAACGTTTGAAGTTGGGAATGAAAAAAATTATAACCGTTTCAGAATAATTACATACATGGTTCGTCACTCGGTGGACACGGTTTATGTTACGAGGTAATTACGATTTACCTAGTTCATAAATTGTTCAGAACTGAATAACAAACGTATAGCTAAAACTTATTTTTAATGCAGATGTGTACCTACTCTATTTTAGCCAGTATTTATTTTATTCTGGAATTGGAAATGAAAAAAATTGTAACCGTTTGAGAAATATTCTTAGTTGTTACCTACTTATACGGTTATGTTTTGCTAATAAGTCTACAATTTAGCTTGTTAACCGTATCATAACATATTTTTATCACGTGATTTTTAAAATGAGAATTTATTTTGAGTTAAAAGTGAAAGTGAATAAGAAAGTTTATTGCGACCAAATTGGGCAAGGAAAAGGTAAAACCACTTCAGATTTTTTAGTAATATTGTTGCCATGTCTGAAAGTCAGTTTTCAAACCATCCATACATTCCAACCATAACCTAGGTAGGTATGTCAACCATCATACTGAAAACATATTTACCTATAATAAATGGTAGAAAAACAGAAAATATTTTAACCAATTTTTGTATACTTACCTATTCCTTTTAGGTAAGATAGATATGAAATCGTAGATATACCTATTTACTTAGGTATTATTTTTCAAGAAATAATAAAATGTTTAATAAAATGTTTCCGTATTTTTAAACAAATAGAAATAAAAAATTCCTAAGCATATTCTGAATCGACTTTTATGATAAGTTTTATACCTAATGTTGTAAAAGCACATGTGTGTGACATACTTACCTACCTATTATAAAATTATGTTAATGTTATATGCAGTAGGAAAGTAGGTATACTTATTCAGTGAAAAAAACAAATCAAAAGAATTATCTTTAAAGTAACAACGAGTAATGACAGTTATTAAATAAAAACGCGTTTCATTACACTTACACTGTCTACCTATTAAATATTAATTCATAACGGCTACCTCCATTTCCGCTAAAAGGAACAAAATGCGGGAACGCTTGAAGCAAAATTAAATTTCATACCATATTATTTTGTTCACAAAAATCATTATCCGTTTACGCTTTCGCAGGCAATTATTTTAATCCGATAGCTAGCGCGGCCCGATGCGGAATGAAATAATTTAATAGCCCCCCAACATCCCCCGCACGGATTCAAGATGGCGCCGGGGCGGAGCAGGGGGTGGGGCGTGCCGCCTCATTTGAATTTCGAACCCGAGCTTTTCGAACGTGTGCTTGAATTTCCAAACGGGTTTTCGGCCAATTAATTTCAGAATAATTCGGTTTCAACCGCTTCTATTTGGCTTTATTGTTGTTTAATTGGTAATAATGTGGGGCCCATTTTTGTGGTGGTTCATTGAAGGACGGAATAATAAAATAATGTTACATTGTTATACCTAAGGTTTATTTAATTACTTAGGTAGGTATATTCTCCAGCATTTATCAGAGTTAACTTTTTTTAAATAATATTTTTGCCTTCAATTCGAACTTTTGCTTACAATCACCTATGTATTTTCCAGCAAATATCTATTAAGTTATACCTACCTACATATTTTTAGTCTAATATAAATATGTATAGCTAATTCTAAGATTTTCTCAAGTTATTTTGTACAGTCCACTACATAATTTTCTATTAGGGACGTAGGTAGGTACCTACCTACTCTTGAAAATAATACCTATCATCTACCTACTTACCTACTTCTATCATAATATCATAATTTATTCATAAATGAAAAAATCGTTACACAAAAGTATCTAGTTAAGTATCTATTTTTTACTCACTCACTCGCTGCATTAAGAAAAAAAAACTATTGTCCACATTAATTAAGGGATACCTGCTTAGTTCCTACAATTAAAAAAAAAATACTTATCTTTTTGATTTTCCACAATAATTAATACGACAAAAATAGATTTAGGTAATCCACAAATAAAATCACCCTACCATATACCTAAAAGCCCTTTAACCAGTACAAAAGACGCGAAACTACTACCAACTCGCAACAGCATTATAATTACCAAGACGCAAACACGAACCTCAAAGTCGGAAAGTTCCAGCATCCAAAACTAATCATCGGCGGCTCACGGCCTCAGAAAGATCCAAACAAGTCGCGATTCCGAACAAAAAGCCTCATAATACGTTCGCTGCAAACAGTGTATTGTTAGAACTTTCACAATATTATGTAGAGTGGTGTAATGCGCCACAAAGGCCCTCCCCGCTCGGTAAATAACGCTTTGTTCTACGAAGCCAAATTTTGACAATCACTAGCTCACTCGCTATATCTATGTTTGGCGGATTGTTGCCAAAGAGTAACCAATTCACGCAGAACCAGCAGATTTTAAAGCTTTGATAAAGCTTACGCGCTACTTGAAAGCAACTCAGATTTCAAAATGGCCGCCAAATAGAACAGAAGTTTTGAAGCCACTATCCTTTATCGAGGTGATCTTAACTACTTAATAAGTAATTAAGATACATCGGAAAAAGATGGCAGCTGTTCTATTTGGTGGCCGTTTTAAATTCGGGTCTCTATTGTTTCCTCATTTTCAAATACTAATTCTGAAGTTTGTTGCTGAATTTAAATTTAAGCTTAGCATTTTTTAACAAAATAGCGCTAAAACAAACAAATAAATAAACAAACGCTGTTAAATATTCCTTAATACCTGCCTACCTACACGCTCGGAAATAGCTACAGAAAGCGTTGGAAAGATTTGAGGAAGGCCTACGCCATAGAGGCGACTAATACCTATTTACGGGAATTGAAACATCCTTATAATTATTGCTGACTGACACAAAATTGTATTTTTTTTTTATCTATCTATTAAAACATGATTTGTAATTTCTAATAATACTATTTCTTCTAACTATACTATTCTAATTTTAATTCATGATCACTATTTGATTACTAATAAAATATTGTATTGTAATGTATAAACTTAATAAATAACCATTATAATTCATAACGTATTTAAAAAAAAGGCTTTTCATTATTTTATTTTTACTTTGTATTTTACTGTTGAAGAACTGTCATAGTCTCGAGATGCTGACGACAGATACGTACCTACCTATCAGACGAGACGCAAGAAGCCGCTGGATTCAGGCGGTACAATACCGTGGCGTGTGGCACGAGATTCCTATGTCGAACTCTGGGCGTCTTTAAATTGATGACTGCAACAACAATAATAACCTTATTCTATCCTATACCCCCATTATGATACATACTCTTCTTATTCTGATATGAGACCAGTGCTCAGTAATTGACCGGTACGGCTATGGATTGAGATACAGTTAATTAATGATGACAAATATAGGTAGGTATTCATTGTATAAAATACAGCCAGTGACTGTCGAAACATCGATACCACTGTCTACTCTATGACGATTTTCCGCTGTGTGAGTAGGGAGGCGCACCCATTGGGGAGCGAGGCAGGGCCTCACCCCGCCAGTCCAATGTTGACAATTGATGGATATCTCTTGTCTTCTAAAGGCAGGATTAATGTCCTGCAGCAGACTGACAATGGTGACGATTCCTTGAGGATTAGGCACTTGAAAGCGCGAACATTCACTCCAAGATGAGAAATGTTTTACGGACAATGGCTCGGATACTTTTTGTGAACCTTTCCGGTTTCATTTGGGCGGAATGGCGAGGATGTTTTTCAGCTTTTACGCATGACAAAGGTTTCAGAGGTACTAATCCTAGACTAACCATAAGTACCTACTTATTTAAAGGAAGTAAGGAAATAATTATTATGATAGTAGGTAATAAGAAACAGTAAAAACTTTATTTATTTTATTTACTGATGAGATCTTATATCAATGTTGCCACACTTTTAGTTTTGGTCTTAGGTTTTAGTTACTTAGGTAGTCTTAGGCCATCGACTTCGGAGAAATCTAATAAGTAGTTTAGGCCGTCTATTCATCTAAAAAATAATGTTCGTTATATTATTTACATATGTCGCTATAGTAGTTACGTACCTATGTCGATTATTTACATTTTCCTGCAATAAGAACATGCTGCTTATACTTAATACTCATAACATGAAGTAAAACAATGATAACCGTAGAGATCTATGGAGTCTGCATTCATTAAAATGAAACCCTAAAGTAAAACGCACTAGTGTGTAATACGGAACCACGCACTAGTGCGTAAAACGAAACTTTAAAGTCCTGTCAACGATGACATAAGAGATTCTTTACCAGTAGATAGTTGTAAATATTTTCTTACATAATGTTCATATTGCTCATAACACGTAGTCACGGCACAACGGTCAGCCCCTGGGGAGGGTTCACGTGTTCGGAACTCGTCAGCAATATTGCGATAGCCGGCGGCGGCTCATTTAATCACGCGACGGAATGTGTCCACATAGTCCACTATGGAGTCGGCATTCCATAAAATTAAAGAAAAAAGGTTGAAAAAAATAAATTGAAAAAATCACTACTGTATGAAAAGCTTTTTTTTCTCTAATGATGACATAAAAAACTGTTTAGGTGCCTACCGACTATTGTAAATATTTCCTACATATTACTTAGGTGCTCATAACATATAGACACGGCATAACGGATAGCTCCTGAGTAGGGTTGACTGAACTAACCTATACCTGAACCAAATAGATGCTCCCGCCCTCGCTCCGCATTGTGTACCACTAAAACTGCCTACTGCGCAGGTACAAGGTCACTAGTCAAACATGAAAAGAAATTTGTCCATGAGCTTTTGAAATTTATTTACCGTCAAACAAAAGGTTGACTGAATAAGCTATAAACCAAATAGATGTGTTCCCACCATCGCACTAAGCATTGTGTACCACTAAAATTAAAAATAATTAGTTAATTACCTACTGCGCAAGTACAACATCAATAGTTTTTTAAATGAAAAGAACTTTGTCCATGAATGTTTCTGCCATTTATTTACATTTGAAGTGTACTAAGGAAAAATAGATTTATAGAAGCAGTTTCCATAGGTGTCCGCAAGAAACTGGCACGTGGCACGCGGCGATCGCGCGCTTATTGGACGAGTCAATAATGTCGTAGCCGGACAGCGCATACTTGTGTGTAGAGGCGGCAATAACCGATGTCAACCATAACGTTGGCGTGTACATGGAAAATTATGTTCGGGATTTTGTATTTGTAGATTGTCCTTTATTGGGCTGCTATCGTTTGCTGGAACGTCTTAGAGAAATCTACTAAGGAGATACCTAATTAGAAACTAAACTGAATGGATTTTTTAACCCCCGAACCAAAAAGAGGAGTGTTATAAGTTTAAGTTGTATCTATGTATTTGTCTGTGGCATCCTAAACTAATGAACCGATTTTAATTTAGTTTTTTTTGTTTGAAAGGTAGCTTGATCGAGAGTGTTCTTAACTATAATCCAAGAAAATCGGTTCAGCCGTTTGAAAGTTATCAGCTCTTTTCTAGTTACTGTAACCTTCACTTGTTAGGGATGTTAGGTATAAATTTTTAATTTACACTTGTTTTAAGTTTGTACAAGATTGAGCTTTTTTAGTCATTTTTTGACGACTGAAAAGTTCTGTTGTTTTATTATGAAAATTAGAGGGCCGTGTGTGGTGTGGCCTAGTAGGTACTATGTGACAACGCATATCAATCGATTGCGATTGTTAAATAATAATAATAAAGTTTTTATTAAAGGCATAAGAACCCGGTATACATACATTACAAAAATATACAATTGTAAAAAATATAATGTAAGTAGAATAAAATAAGCTATAGGTACCTACATAAAACTTAGAAACTAACTAGGAATGTTAAAAAACACTTTCCAGGCGTCCCTGTCAACAAATATAATTCTATTTCTTATTACTATTTTGATGCACAGATAGCCAATATGTAAAAATATTACTAGGCATTCCGTCATAGACCATCTTTAGAATACTGTGTTAAGCAACCGACGACATTTTAGTCAATAATAATAGATTTCCTTGACTAAAATATCCGTCGGTGTTTCCACCTCACTTGCTCCGTCCCTTATACTAAGGTATATTACGGTAGTAGGTACAGTTAGTGGTCAGCATTTTCTCCGGTCAAATTCATTAGCGACCAAGTAATTTATTTAGGAAAAAACAATTCCGACGGGCGTTCGGGGGAATTGCTTTAGTCGGGGGAACGTTGTGTTTTTCTGATGACAGTATTTAATGGTCTTGTGGTGTGGCGTACACATATTATGCGGGTAGGTATTTTATAGATTGTAATTTAAAAACCGGCCAAGGGCGAGTCAGACTCGCGCACCGAGGGTTTCGTACTTGGGTATTTTTTCCGACATTTTGCACACACAAATAAAAATCAGTTTTAGAACGTAAGTACAGGTAAAGCCCTTTTATCTGGTGTAGTTACCTTACTTTGAAAATTGAAAATACTAGGTAATTATTTGTTGATGAACACAATTTTTTTTTTTGTGATGTAACCACAAATTCAAGTACAAGTAAAGACTAGCTATAAGACCTACCTACCTACCTGCCAATATTGAAATGCTCATAAACCTCTGAACCTAATTAGAACTTAAAATAGCCTCAAAATCAAAAAATGTCGGCTGGAGGTATTTTCCTTTCAATCGATATGCATAAGATAAGAACTAAACATTTGAGTTTTCTGCTAGAGAAATTAATATTTAGCTTTTTTATTTTATTTTTTTATTGGCTTAGCGGTCAGAGCGTCAGGCGAGAACCCAGAAGACGCAGGTTCGAATCCTGCCAGTTCCGAAATTTTTGATATGTAGAGTGTGTAAAAAAGTAATTTAGAATTAATATTTAGTTTGAATAATAATAAAAGTATCGAACAAACCGTTCACGAAGCGTCCAAAATTGGGCAACTTTATAAATATTCGCCCATTTTACGGCACAAAAAATGTATTTATTATAAAGCCAAACACAGATAAAGTAGACGCGAACGGCTAACGGAACATTTTTCAGAGTAACAAAGCGAATATTGGAGAGCTCCACAAAAGCCACCCGCCGGGCGAGGCTCGGGTAGGCCTGTGCCGAACCGTCTTATTATTTTATCGATAATAATATGAGTTAATAAAAAATGCAGTAGGTAATATCCTAGTTCTCAAAGTGTGGAGTTCGATCCCGGGCATGCACCTCTAATTTTTCGGAGTTACCTATTCGTATGGCTGTTTGAAATTGCCTCGATAGTGAAGGAAAACACCGCAAGGAAATCTCCCTGCCTGCGATTTCTTCATACCACTAAGTCTACAAACATATACCTAAAGGTTATTTCTGTAACTTAGACCCCCGCTTATAGAAAAGATTTTCCACTAAGAGAAATGATTTTCACATAAGTATACCCCACTCGAGTGAAGCTGGGTTAGTTATTAACACTGAGAGTTTAAAATTGAGAGTTAGGTTCCATAAGGTAGAAAGTTTAATAATTTTATATGATAGTGTTCTACATACTTATATTTAAGTACATTCATTTATTTGATACTGCATAATTAAAAAAAATCGGCCAAGTGCGAGTCAGACTCGCGCACCGAGGGTTTCGTTCTCGGATATTTTTTCCGACATTTTGCACGATAAAACAAAAACTATTATGCATAAAAATAAATAAAAATCTGTTTTAGAATGTACAGATAAAACCTTTTCATATGATACCCAGTTTTAATTTTTTTCTGTGATATAACCAGAAATTCACGGTTTTCGGATTTATTTCTTTACTTGTGCTATAAAACCTACCTACCTGCCAAATTTGGAGAAGAGAAGCCAACGAGAAGTACCCTATAGATTTTCTTGACAGACACGATGGACGGACAGACGGACAGACAAAAAAGTTATCGGTTAAGTTTGAGGTACGGAACCCTAATTAGCTAAAAGATTTTTAATCTACACTAAATAATGCAATAAGTATAAAATCAATGCTATCAGCATTGATTTTATACTTATTGCATTATTGCAATGTAAATGTAATTAATTAATTATTAGTAATTAATTTTGTAATAATAATGCAAATATATGTATATTTATATATGTATATTTAGTATAGCGTTAAAATTCTGCAATAAGCATAATAAACAAGATAGAAGAAACAAATAAGAAGACAAGTTGAAAACTAAAACCCGACTGCGATCGTCTTAATAAACGCTGAAATATTATGGTAAAATTGTTTTTCTGTCGATTGGTATATTTTAATATTGTAGTACATTTATATTTATAAACTCAAAATTTTCTCCTACAATAGCAAAAAAAAAAATGTTCGTATAAAATGTAGCGTAGGTAGGTATGTCTACCGGACCCTTACGACGAATCGATTGACACCTCATTCATCAAAACCGGCCCAGTTGTTTAGGCGCTACGGTGGAACACACAGAATCTGGATACAAACATACACACTCACATACATACACACATACATACATAGATTGCTAAAATCATAACCCTTCCTTTTGGCTTTGCCGCAGTCGGGTAATAAGAGTTTTAGAGTGTCACTATAGACTATAGAGACTACAGAGAAGCATCGTATTTTATTTAATTCATCGACAGCCTCCCAACCCTACCGACTGAGTCAGCTCAAACCAAGTGCCTCATAGTTACATACGTAGGTGTAATTGTTTGTAAGTACATTTTTCTTTGAGGTTACTCTCTATTAAACGCTCAAAGTCAAATAGGACGCAATGGGCTTAACCACAAAGGTGTAAGAGATGAAAGGGGACGTTAATTGTTCCTCAAATTATTATGAATTTGATACACGACCGAGTCAAAGGGCTATGTTAAAATTGCGGGCCCATTTGCCGGCGAAAGTAGATGTAAGGCAGCCTCTGAACTTTGATCTTAGGGTAGGTAGGAGTTGCCTCGTTGAGATGCGGGTTTTATTAAGTGTTTCATACTAATTTTCTATTTTTAAAATTGACTTTATAATTCTCTTATAATATTAAATGCCACGTAGGTATGTGCCTTCAGATTCGTCCGCTTTTCACTGAACTGAAAAGTATTTAAGTACCTACCTATTTTATTTTATCTAAGCATATTGTATCAAGCGATTTGCTTCCTCATTTCTGATTCGAATCGCTAGGGGCAGAACGCCTTTTCGGTATCAGTTTTTTCCTTCACTTTTAATAAAGGACCTTCAAGTCAAAAGTGAATAGGCATCTTTTAGGCAAACATGCTCCGTCTTAGACTACATCATCATTGCCAGCAAGTCTGATTGTAGCCAAGCGCTATGGTCTATACCTAAATTTAAAAAAAAATTGTAGGTTCCTTCCTATTTCTTACCTAAGTACCAACCAGCAACCTGGATAGTGCCTAGAAAGACAAATCATAACATGCTGTTCTTATAACTACGGTTTATGACGTCAACTATGAAGTCAAATAATATAATTACTTAGCTACCAAAAGATATCATAGATATCCATTTATATAAAAGGAAAAGCTGACTGACTGACTGACTGACTGACTGATTGACTGACTGACTGATTGACTGATCTATCAAACCACCTCAAACTAGCGGACGGATCGGGCTGAAAGGCATGCAGATAACTAGGTAGGTACCTACTTATGACGTAGACATCCGCTAAGAAAGGATTTTGGAAAATTCAGCTCCTAAGGGGATAAATTGGGGTTTGAAATTTGTGTAGGTACCTAATCTTTGCGGGCATAAGCTAACTAGTTCTATTCATAAGAATTGAAATCATATGACTGTCACAATTTTCACCCCCGACCCAAATCGAGGGGTGTTATAAGTTTGACATGTGTATTTGTGTATCTGTGTATCTGTCTGTGGCATCGTAGCTCCTAAACGAAGAAAATCGGTTCAGCCGTTTGAAAGTTATCAGCTCTTTTCTAGTTACTGTAACCTTCACTTGTCGGGGTGTTTTAATTTTTTACTTATAACACCCCTCTGTTTGGGTCGGGGGTTAATAAATACGAAAGTAGTGATGAGAAGAATGAAGATAACTTGAGAATGTTATAAGTTCTAGAAGCCGCGTTGGATTACCTATTATTTTCCGCCGTAAGCTAATGCCGCGTTTTGTACTTATCTGCCCAAGCCTTGGCAGAAAAACGAATATAAAGACTTATAAGCACACAGCTGCACAAGAGGCCATCAAACAAAATACTCTCTTAATAGCTCAATTACGATTAAGTTTTTATATTTGCTCACTTTGTTTATCCTACAACAGTTGTATCCCCCTAAACAACTGCCTTAGTACGTGCTAGCGCATCACGAAAACGATGATAGATTACGATGGTACGATAAATGGGCGTAAACGGCATTTTGACGTGACAACGTCTTATAATTCGATAGAGCCGGCTGCACGCACGAAAAAACATGACTCATACGGCGTTACCTCGCTCTGAGGCGTTCCATGTAAGGCTTGAAGTGCAAGCGAGAGCGCGGAACGAGTGACAAAGAAGCACAATCGGCCTTTGTTGTCACGTTCAACTATCGTCAGTAAACCGACTTTACAGACAACCAATTTTTTTAACAATAATGTGTTCGTCCATACAGTTACTATCAGCGTAAGTGATAACTTTTCTAAAGAAAATTACTACATCCTTATTACTTACTAAAAATGTACAACATAAAAACAATGGGAATTAGGTCCGTTTGAATCTGATTCCTTAATATCCTTTTCTCATTACAGGATAGGCTTGCGCTTGACAACAATCGTGCCACATAGAAAGTAATGATGAGGTCTATATTGGACCGCGCTTGTCTAGAAGATGCCTAAATTCGCTCTTGCCACGTGGCAGGAAATACGGATGCCGGAAAGGCATTCCAATTTTCCAAATCTTAGCGGTTCGAACAAAACACTTGATGCTAGTAGATGTCTTGGTCACGATTTCTCGCTGTTTTAGTGTTTCGAATAACATCGAAAGTTTCGATGTTCGAAATCCGTCAACGTTGTCGACATTTGCAAACTTGCACTAAGGGTAAGGTTATGAGCTATGGAGGTTCACACAGTAAAAATTCCATAATCCCCGCTAAGACGCGGACGCTAACCCCTACTGTAAATATTTACTGAACGTCATCTGTTTGCCGTGATTTCGTTAGATTACAGCTGATTTTAATGTTGGTGCCACTGAATTTTTGTTTCATAAGGTCATAGCTATTGTTGTTACTGTTTTTATGTTGCAGATTCCAGGATCTATTAATTTCTTGGAAACGATATTATGTTCTTAAGAGAGATTTGCGTAATTACAAAGTCACTAAGTATAGAATAATTATACGTATTCTACCTTGACGCTTTTTTATTTTATTTATCGCTTTAACACGATATAGTTATAAAAAAAATATTGATACTTTTTTAAAGATTGACTAATAATATAATTAATAGGACATAATTAGTTAGGAATTTCCATAACATTTTTTTTTTTATATATACTTGACATTTTATTTATGAATATGTAATCACTTTGCAGCGCCCTGACGGGGCTTCGTGTTGTAATATTATAATTATTTTTTTCTATTATGATGTAAAACATGAATGCAAATAAATAAAGAATAAAGAATAATTTTTAGACTAGCGCTTGGTCACTTCCTGGCAATTGATAATGCAGCTTTTAAAAAGATGCCTATTCATTCTTGCCTTGAATGTACCTATATTACCGAAGGTCGGTGGGAAACTGATGCCGGAAGGGTGTTTCATATCCTAGCGGTTCGAATTAGGAACGAGGAGGAAAATCACTTCGTAGGTAGGTACGTAACGTACCCATGAAATTTCGACTACGGTTAGATTACGGTTCGATAGTCGAAAATGAGGAGGCACCAGGTCAAAAAGTTCTTGGGATGAATACTACACATCCTGTGGGATACCGAAAGAGAGTTGCTCTAGATACTCCAGATGGTTCAAATTTTGATGTAACAATAATTTTATTGACGCTTGCTGCCCTTGTGCGGAAAATAAACATTTTAGTCTTTAAGAACCGCTAAGGTTTGGATTTTGGAATGCCCTTCCAGGTGCTTCCAGTGTCCTTGTTTTCTGCCACGTATAACTTAGGTGCGTTCAAGGCAAGAGTGAATAAGTATCTTCTAGGCAAGCGGGCTCCAAATTAGACCTCATCATTGACAACCTTAAGAAGGTAAGTAGTGGGAAGTGGGTGGATAGGAAGCTAGAACTGGTTGGAAGGTGAAAGACCATGTAATGTAGTGAGCTCTCTATAAGACAAAAATCCCCAACTTTGGACTCAAACAGGTTGATGATCTTTGCGATTTCGGAAAGGCGGCACTGCAGTCTGAGGCGTAGTGGAGACCAATCCTTAACCTAAGCGTCCAACTATCCGGATCATCCTTCGATATGCCCATATCTCCTTTTTACGCAACTCTTCCACTCAGGTTCATGCATTGCACGCAATTTAACCTCATACAAGTGCGCAATAAAAACTACTTAAGTATCAGCACTTGCCCAATCGGTTCATCGAATAAAACACCCACCAGTCATATCGATTAGAAAACAAACAATATTTATTGCTCATAAAGAATATACGCCCTATTAATACGTGCGGTATTATCCTCAGCCGCGCCATCTGTTGGCAAGACCGAAAATACCATGGTAAAAAACAAATTCACATAACTAAAATTAAGGAAATATAATCCTTAGTCGTATGTAATAAAAGTGTGTATAATATTTTTGGGGGGTAGTAATAATTTGGAAGTAAATGTAAAGTCAAATCGTGGTGAGCTTCCTACCTCGCGGGTGGCCGTTTGCAGCTGTGATGTCATGTTGAGGGCCACTAAAATGTTCAGTTATGAAGTCTAATCATAATTTCAGAACCTGTGAAATTAAATGAAAATATGTTTATTTCGTCGCATCGGGAAGCGCAGCGTTAGAAGAACCCAACATCAAAAGAGTCGCAGGAAGCCGCTGGATTTAGGGGGCGCAAAAGCGTAGCGTTTGGAAGTCCTTACAACTTTAAGTATAAGAAATTTATGTTCAGCATGGACGTCTATCAGTTGATAATGATCACAATAATTAATCACACTAATCACACTATCACACTAATATTATAAAGGCAAAAGTTTGTGTGTATGTGTGTGTGTGTATGTTTGTTACTTCTTCACGCAAAAACCACTGCACGGATTTGGCTGAAATTCAGAATGGAGATAGATAATATCCTGAATTAGCACATAGGCTACTTTTTATCCCGGGTAAAATCAAAGAATTCCCACGGGATTTCGAAAAACCTAAATCCACGCGGACGAAGTCGCGGGCGTCAGCTAGTATAGATATATAAGCATGGTAATACTGGCTGTTCCTATTAGGACTCATTAGTATTTTAGTACAGTATCTCCGCGGCGGCAAGTTCCTTACAATTTTGATACTTAGGTACCAATACTAGATTAGCAAGGCCAATTTATGGTGCCCAGGACAAAACTCCCATTCGGTAGCAATTTTTACCTAGTCTACGAGTAGGTAGGTAGACTCTTATATAATCTAAAACAATACTTATTTTAAGTATTTGTGGGCTGTAGGGGTCAAGCCATGTAAAAAACTTGTAGCTTGTCAAAATGTGGTTCGTCAGTGGTTCAACATGAGTAGGTACAAGGTTACCTACTGTATAGGGCAGCGATGAACAAAATCCAGTTAGCCTTAATGATTGCCAACCTTCGGTAGGAGATGGCAGTAGGACAAGAAGAAGTCAAAATGTGGATAAAAGTTACAAGGAGACTAATTACAAGAAATAGTTAGGTGTGAAAAAAATACCCAAGAAATTCTAGGTACTTTTAACGGATGCCCAAAAAAAGGCCTTCGACAACGCATCATTCTAGCGCTCCCTCGCAACTTAGGAATTGATGTCGCTATAATCTGATTCATTAAGCAGTTGCACAGGACAAGTGTGCTGTGCAGTAATAGGATTAGGTGTTTTGAAGCGATTATACGCGGCGAAGGGCGCTTACTGTCCGTTGGATGTCTGGACAAACTATTAATAAAGTAGCAGGACTTGCCGAGGTATTTGCATATAACAAATTGCTAGGTAATTATTATTAGTTAAGTTATTGCATATTAAGATACAATGAATAATACCGTATTATTACAGCGATACTTACAGGTTTTAGGAGTTTTCTTGGGGGTAAAAATCTGAAATGAGGAGATCCACAGGAAAACCCAGACCACATAACCAAAGTCAGCTTGCTGTCAGCAAAAGTCAGTAGCAAATTATTAGCAAGCTGAAACGGCAGTGGGCAGGCCATGCTTGTCGTAGAAGTGATGGCCGTTTGAGCCCAAAAATCCTAGCGTGGAGACCGTACTGTGGGGTAACCTCCGATGGATCGACGATGTAAAGAGGCTGGCGGGTAGTGGCTGAAGATCGGATGTGGCAGTCCACATTAGGGAAGGCCTATTGCTATGTAGGATGCTTAGGTCTGATTATAGCTCATAGTAGAAACAACTTCGTCAACAGGCTGACAAAATAATTAAGAAAGGCTAAGCAAAGTCTTCAACTTCAAAAGTAACTACATGTAAAAGTTTAATTCAATCAAAATATTTTGATTTCGATTTTGATTTTGAACTCTTCAACGAGTGTTTCCTTGCCGACCTACTTACCTATGGAATGGAAACATAAACACGTCCACGAAAAATAAGTACTTAGGTACTTATAAGTCACTGCGTGATATGGAGTAGGTAAGCTTTTAAAAGTCAAAAGTAAATAGGCAACTTCTAGGCAAGCACGCTCCATCTTATACTGCATCACTTGCTACCAGATCTTATTGTAGACAAGCGCTAGTCTGTAAATTTAAAAAAAAAAACTTTGTTGAGACTTGGGAGCTGACAGGATTTATATTCATAACAGTATTAAATTAATAGTTTACCCACATGCCAATATTTCAATAGGTGAAAGCAATATCGAATGACAAATTCTCGTAATGTAGATCCTGATAATACCACAATTTATGAGTTGTGGTGACATCGGAATATGCAAGCATTATCCACCCCTGTGCGTCTCATCTCCAAATGGTTAGGGCGTGAGTCGTGATGTTCAAATGGTGTGAGATCATTATGGGTTTATTGGTTATAATTTTAATGGTTTCTGGCTCGTTCAGTTATTAAAACATTTAAAAGTTTAAATTAAAATTTTAGGGATTAAGCAATCTATGATCTCTACCAGGTGTTTGCTTTGGGTTCACTAATCATGATCTGTGATTATCTGTATTCTAGCCCTTTTTTTTTGTTTTAATTCACAATAGGCTTGAAAAAAGCGCTTGACCACAACCACACCTGATGGAAAGTGATGATGCGGTCTAAGATAGGACGCGTTTACCTAGAAGGTGCCTATTCACTCTTGTTTTAAAGATACCCGGATTGTAATTGGTAGGAAAAACAGATCGCGGAAGAGTATTTCAAACCTTATCCATGCGTATGAGGAATGAAGACGCAAAACGTTTCGTGTGTGTAGATGGAATGTCGACGACATAAGGATGGAAACTCGCCCAACGTCTTGCGGTCTTGATTTTTAGATTTATTAACTTAGTTTAGTACACAAACCCTGAAACATGTCCAAAGTGACTCAAACGCAACATGGCCTGTAACTATGAGCCCCATAAGAAACTTAGAGCATTAGAGATAGAGAGAGCAGGTTCGAGGTTTCTCTACGCGATCAAATCAGAAATGAGGATATTCGTAGATAAATCAGGGTAACCGACGCAATAGTTCAAAGTATTGCAAAGCTGAAGTGGCAATAGGCGATGTTTGTTAGGCGTTTGGAACCCTCGTAGCTTTAGTTTTAAGTTTACGTAATTAATTATCACCACTATTACGTACAAATATAACAATTCTGACCCTAAAGTTGCCTAAACTACGGAAATATAATATATAATAAAATGTAAATATCGCTCACCCTACTTTGAAATGTCACTGTTCACACTTAGATGTAATAATATTACATCTAAGTGTGAACAGTTTAAAGGCAACTTCAAAGGGAGTAAAATAGTACCTACTTTGAATAAATTATTTTGACTTTTTGAGGTACAGAGTTCGATGATCCAATAGAATAGGGGTCCCAACTCCCAAGGTGTTGGAATAGCGACCTTGCACCGGGTCGCAGCAGAGCGTCGCAGGTAGGTAACTAGATCAGACGATACAAGACCGTTGCATGTGGAAGTCTCTACAAGAGATCTACATCCAGCGGTAGACGTCTATTGGTCGATGACGGCGACAACCACGATTGGTAGGCCCATTTTTTTTAATTGGAGGTTTTAAAAACAAACCAATGCGTTCGGAAACTTTAAATGGCATAAGTAGAAATGCAATAAAAAACAGCGATACACAAATAATTGCGTTAAACTCGCTGCACTTGAGTTAAACAATAGGTTTATTGGCGCCAAAATCGGGGTGCATACGCCACTTGGCCATCTGTGTGATTGCGGGAGTGAATGCGATTCGATTTTTGAATTATTTTATTCCAATGTAAAAAGGTTTGTGTACAAAAAAGTTCTTATTTGAAGTTGTGCATTTATGCTCCCTATATTATCTGACGTAGTACCTATTACTTAGGTAGGTAAACCATATATCATTATCATAATCAACCCATTGCCGGCCCACTAATGAGCACAGGTCTCTTCTCAGAATGAGTAGGGTTTAGAGTAGACCATAGTGGAATAGAGGCAAATTGGCAGACTTCATATTATCAACGACACCTTTGAGAACCTTATAAAAATCTCTCAGGTACGTAAATTTCCTCACGATGTTTTCCTGCACTGTTACCAAAAGTAACATTTTAAAAAGGACATAGCTAGGTAAAATTATTTACTCCGAATAAGTAGTAAGAGCGTGCCCGGCAGCGCTCGGCTCGAACTTTCCGAGTAGAAGGCGGACGTCCAAAAACCACTAAGTAGGGTATCACGGTTGATCATGATGAAATGCCTAAGCCTAAGGTAAATCATAATTGCCTATTATATTACTAGATGTTGCCCGCGACTACGTCCGCGTGAATTTAGATTTTCTCAAAATCCCGTGGGAACTGTTTGATTATCGGGATAAAAAGTTGGACGCAAGCTACCTCTGAACCTTCCATGGTTAAACGGATGGATCTTTAAGAATCCCATGGGAACTCTTTAATTTTCCGAGATAAAAAACAGCCTATGTCCGTCCATGGTATATAAGCTACCTCTACGTACCAAATTTCATCAAAATCGGTTAAACAGTTGGGCGTGAAAAACTTGCAGACAGACATATAGATACTAAGACAGACAGACAGACACACTTTCGCATTTATGATTAAAGTAATTAAAATAAAAATAAAAGTTCATCCAGTAGCCGTAGGTACATAGTGGTAAGCACTCTATGAGACTATGGTCAACCATTAATACATTTTATAGCCGGGTCTTTACGGCGATTTGTAGAGCCCATTCGTAACGGAGGGTTATCAGGGGTCGGAAAGGATTAGGGCATTACAATAAAGGGTGGTTAGGTTTAATCACCGTTCGCGATGCGCCCCGAATACTGTAGTTAGTCAACACAATTTATTTCTATTGAAATTAAACTGATATTAGTTTATTGATTTTATAAGTTTGTCGGTTTCGGAATGCCTCTGCAACTAAAGAGATCAGTTGGTAAGTAGGTAGGTACTTAGGTTGTAGGTCTTTTTAGGTAGAGGCGAGTATTTTAGGTCTATGGTAGAGGCACAAAAATAAGTGGACTACCTATACAGGATGTTTGGTAATTAAACTAGCGGCACGCTATGATGGCCGGTTTGACGTTTGTCCGCTCATGAAGTTCCGTATTAATTGATAACGACTTTGAAGGAAATAATTGTATTACTTTATTGACGATAGTGATGTGCAGAGATTCATAAATTTTATCGAATGTAGTTTTAGGTTTAGGACTCAAAATTTATTTATTAAATTGATTTCTTAAATGTATACAAGTGTAGAAAAATCAGTTTGCACCATTTAAGGGGTGAATGTACTTGTGAATATGAACAATTTTCACTATGTGGACAAACCTCTGAAATCGCAAAAAAATATCAACAAATTTTTAAAAATGGAATCTAATACGATCGTCACATAGGATCGCTGGCTAGCACAACTACTACCTCCGGCAAACTCGCGTCAATGCTCAATGCAAAACAAAGCAGTTTCGAATTGACGTTGCTTCGAAAAGTATAAACTGTCAGTGCAATGCGATTGTGATATAGTTTTGACCTGGCTTTGGATTTCAAATATTGATACTGCATTACTGTTGACCCTTGCTCGTTAATTTGGACTCTGTTCAAGCCCTTTGTTGTGGATTTCGTCGATATGACCGAACGTACGCAGAGAACTGTTCTAAATAGTCAGACACGTGAGTTCGTAATACGCCTTCGTAACTATTTCGATCGTGAAGCTCAAAATGGAGGGCCAATTTTACCTATAACGTCAGTGGTTGAACGCGTAGCTGATGCGCTTAATATTGGACAACGAACTGTTAGACGGATAACTAAAAAAAAATATGGCGAGACTGGCACAGAAGAAAATAAACTTCACACACCAAAAAAGAGAAAACGAGCAAAACCAGTCGTAGGCATCGATAGCTTTGATGCCGATGCTATCCGAAGACATGTTTACGGCTACTATTTACAGAAGGAGTATCCAACAAGAAAAAAGTTGGTGCATTCACTGAAGGAAGCTGGATTATTCTTCGGTGGGGAAAGTTCTTTAACGAAGATTTTGAAGACCATTGGATTTCGATACAAAAAATGTAACAAACGCAAAATATTGATGGAAAGATTTGATATAGCGATGGCAAGGTATACTTTTTTACGGCAAGTGAAAGAAATCAAAAATTGGCAAAATGTTGTGTTCTTGGATGAAACATGGCTTAATGCTAACCATACTGTAGGCCGTTCTTGGAACGATGACACAGCAGCATCTACTTCCAAAGTTCCTGTAGGAAAAGGATCGCGACTTATAATTTGTCACGCCGGAACCATCAACGGGTTTGTCGAAGGTTCTCTCATGGCTTTTGCGTCAAAAACCACTGGAGACTATCATGAAGACATGAATGGAGAAAAGTTTACTGAATGGTTTACCTCAATGTTGTGTAGCCTCCCTGAACCATCTATTATAATTATGGACAACGCCCCATACCACTCGATGCAAATTGACAAGCCACCTGCCCAATCCCAAAAGAAAGCTGATATCGTCGCATGGCTTCGTAAAAATGGCGTAGATGCAAACATGAATATGTTAAAAGCGGAATTAGTACGTCTTTTAAAAGAAAACAAACCAACCAAGATCCGATACGTCATTGACGAAATAGCATTAGAACATGGGCACAGAGTTATACGGTTACCGCCTTACCATTGTGAGTATAATGCGATTGAGTTGGTGTGGGCTCAAATTAAGGGATATGCTGCAAGACACAATACAGAACCCCCATTTACCACAAAAAAAATGCTAAAATTATTAGAAGAAGCTTGTGAACATGTGACTAAAGGAGACTGGGAAAAGGTTGTGAATAGAACTGTTAAATTAATAAGGGAAGATTATGAAAGAGATGTGAAAATAGATAATATTATAGAAAACGAACATATAATTATTAATGTATGTGATGATAGCAGTGACGACAGTGAAAATAGTAGTATGGACGAATCTGATTAATTATGGCCTTTTGTGGCACCTTTTTTGGTATCTTTTGTATTCATATGTTTCTTGTGTGCATATAAAGTATGTATATTCATTTTCGTTCAAATATTCAGTTCGTTCAAATAAATTAAATAAACATATACATTTTTGTTTTATTAAACCTATTTAATCAGGTACAAAAACAAAACTTAATTGTTTTTTGTTCGAGAATAAATTGACATTCCACATCACTATTGTAATGTGTCAAACCGGCCATCATAGCGTGCCGCTAGTATAGTATATAATGACGACACGTACCCATTCTACTTTGATCTGATAAACACAATGCTGAAGTATGATGACGAAATAAAATTATAATTATAATAAGATATAAAATTATATTATAATTATAATGGTTAGTTAATCATCCTAATCCCTATCTATCGTTAATCGATCGTTTTTTTTAACATTACTAACAGCATCGTTTGCTTCAGACAGACAGTTAGGGAGTATTGAGGGCGGAATAGTCATAATATTAAGTAATATATACGGTGTATATATATATGGTCTACAGGAATCGTAATTAGGATTTTTGTGGGTAGATCTTGGATTATTTCTATGGGGTAGATCATTGATTTTGAAAGAGCCACCCCTGGGTTATTCTAGGGAGTAGATATACCCACTGCCATCTCTTGACCGTTTTTTTATTGTTATAACTAGTTTTAGTACAATGATATGAAATGTAAATACATACATTTTGTGGTCATTTTTGGTCCCAGAAAAATAAGCAACCAATGTTTTTTGACGAAATTAATAATTATTTTTAAAAAATATTATCATTTTCACGATACGAATACCCGAACAGTTTTGACATCCATTTGTATGGCATTGACGTTTGAACTTTGACAGATTTGTCAATTGAAACTGACAGTTAGGTGAATAACGTAATCTAATTAATTTTCAGCGTAAAACTTTCGTGTTATCAATAAAACCATGAAAATTACTATATCTATTCACCATTCGTAATAACTACAACCACAAAAATGTGGCATTTACTACACGCAAGTTCTTGTAACATTATACGACAAAGGTTTATCTTCCTAACCTATTACGTGATAATATTTGTTATTTATCCTGTTTCATGAGGAAATAATAGTGTTATAATGATGTTTCCAGGTTACTTACGTTTAAAAGTAGTGGTTACTATGTAAATTTGGTGAAAAACAAGCCGTCTCAAGCAGTGAAACAGTATGTATTAAATGTGAAAAATTCCGCTGAAAAAGATGTTTCAAAAGGATTATTATTACTCTGTAGCCCATGGAAGCTGTGCTCAGGCATCAGTTTAGGGTTAGCTGCTCGTTTGTTATATAATAATTCGGTATATTGTAAAGCCCTGCCCTCTAGGGTTATACAGCGTAGACCAAACATAAATGAGGATAGTGCAAAGTTTGATTGGAAGCGGTTTTGGGAGTATCTCCTACCGCATAAATGGCTTTTGGCTGCTGCAGTTGCTGTAAGTAATAATTTAGCTGTTATACATCTCTTTTGTCTATTAAAATTATGAAAAAATATGTGTAGAAAAAACATTACATTAGAGAAAAAACAAATAAGTATAGAAATCTTGAAAGTTATGGCAAATAAATATCACTTACTTTAACAGTAAGAAAATATTGTGAGAAAATCTGCATGTCCGAGAGTTCTCCATGATGTTCCCAAAGGTGTGTGAAGTCTGCTAATCTGCATTTTGGCAATAATAGACTATGGCCTAAGCCCATCTCATTCTGAGAGGAGACCTGTGTTCAGTAGTAGGCCGGCAAGGTCATGATGTTGATATTATATGAAGTCCATTTTACCTAATTCTCCAAGCAATTAAGTTTCATTCATACTGTGGTAAGCTGAAGCTAAAACACTTCTAGGGCATATATTAATAATACATTTGGCAATAAATTCTTTCTATTTCATTCCAGTCAGCCCTAGCAGTGGCATTCCTGAATGTCTACATTCCAGCGATGTTGGGTGTCATAGTGAATATTCTAGCTGGTATGAGGAACAATCCCAATGCCGATTTTATTGAAGAGATAAAGTTGCCTGCTCTCAAGATGATTTCACTGTACATAGGACAGGTTTGTTGACATTGTACAAAATTCCACAAAATGTATTTTATTTATACGTACTTACATAATTTCCTTAAACTGTTTTAAACAGATGAATAAAATGTTAATATACAGACAGAAACACACTTTCACCTATGATTATTACTAGCTTATGCCCATGACTTTATCTGTATGGATTACTCAAATTTCACAACCTTAAGGCGGTATTAGGGGTTGAATTTTCAAAAATCCTTTCTTAGCAGATATCTATGTCATAATAGCTATCTGCATACCAAATTTCAGTCTGATCCATCCAGGAGCTGTGCATTGATAGATCAATCAGTCTCTTTTTCCTATTTTATATTTGGACTTAGCTTAATGATGTTATGCTAAAAATGGGTTACATGGATACACAAGTGTAAATTAAAAATTTATAACACCCCCGACGATCCAAAGTATTTGAGTTTTCCAAAACATCATTTTCAAATAAATAATTATGTATATTTATTAGGCAACGTCCATCTTGACAGCTTGACATTTGTCTATTGACATAATATTATGAACCTAACGGTTATCTAACCTTCTTTTCTACAAGAAAACTAGAAAAGAGCTGATAACTCTTAAACGGCTGAACCAATTTTTTTAGATTATAGCTAAGAACACTCTCGATCAAGCCACCTTTCAAACAAAAAAAACTAAATTAAAATCGGTTCATTCGTTTAGGCGCTACGATGCCACAGACAGATACACAGATACACAGATACATAGATACACAGATACACAGATACACAGATACACAGACACACAGATACACAGATACACACGTCAAACTTATAACACCCCTCTTTTTGGGTCGGGGGTTAAAAAATGATAATAATGTATGTATGTTTGCATGTTCCAGGCAATCTTCACATTCTTCTACATCCATCTGCTAGCCCAAGTGGGGGAACGAGTTGCAGCACAAATGAAGCAGGACCTGTTTGTGTCAATACTGCAACAGGATATGGCGTTCTTTGACCAGGAGAGAACTGGGGAACTTGTAAATAGGTATATTTATTTAGAATTTTAAACATGTTTGTAGTTGAGCTTTTTGAATCACTATGTAAATCCAATACAGTGCATGCATTTTGAGAAAGGTCTAGCCATAATTATTGCTCTGCGTCAACTGACAATCAAGAGTAATGATATACCCATATTACTACTCGTAGTAGGATTGGTTTTAACAATAAACGAATTCTAGTCCTTAATCTAAGGTCTGGTACTTTGAACATGACAGTTGATACAAAGAGTAAATATGGAGATAATTTTCTTAAAATTTGAGAATAATATTTTATTTAAAGGAATATCCCATTCCTGTTTCAGGATAACTGTTGATGTACAAGACTTTAAAAGTTCTTTCAAGCAAACTATATCAGGTGGTTTACGAGCAATTACACAGGTGACTAAGAATTATTTCTAAAAAAAATAGGTCTCAGCCCTAATTCACACGTAAAAGCATTGCGTTAAAATCCGGTGTTGGCGGGTATAAACGTTGTACGCGTTAAAAAAGCGTCGTGTGAACGGATACTTGGGAATACATGTGTTCTATTTGAACGCTTTTTAACGGACGTTAAAAAAGCTCTCGTATGAATGAGGCCTAAGAGCAGATTTTTTAATCATCAAATAAATCTTTAAATGAAGAACAAGCTTGATTTTTGATAGTTTTAGTATGAGAAATCTGTCTGAATTGCTATTTTATGAGATGCATGTAATTTACATAAGTTGGTAAAATTAGTTTTCACTATTTTACATAATAGATTTAGTAATATCCATAATAATATTTGAAGCCTCAATAGCTCATCAGTTAAAAGAGCGGACTGAAATCTAAAGGGCAGAGGTTCAAACCACTATTGTTGCACCTACTAGTTGCACAAACTATATGCTTGGAGGAGAAAGGAAAATATTAGACATGATTAACAGAGCTATATTCCTTTTTTTAAACATGTCCTATATTTTGTTTAAAAATTTCAGGTAGTGGGTTCAGCAGTGAGTCTGTTGGTCATATCACCACATCTAACCAGCTTGACACTTGTATGTGTACCGTCCGTGGTTATTGGAGGAACGTTCATCGGCTCGCTGTTGAGGAAGCTTTCCAGGGAAGCGCAGGCTCAGGTAATATTGAAAGAAAGAAAAGTATTGTTTACTAGCTGATGCCCGCGACCTCGTTCGCGTGGATGTAGGTTTTTTAAAATTCCCGTGGGAACTCTTTGATTTTCCGGGATAAAAAGTAGCTTATGTGCTAATCCAGGGTATAATCTATCTCCATTCTAAATTTCAGCCCAATCCGTCCAGTAGTTTTTGCGTGAAGGAGTAACAAACACACACACACACACACACACACACACACACACACACACACACACACACACACACACACACACACACACACACACACACACACACACGCACGCATACAAACTTTCTCCTTTATAATATTAGTGTGATTCACCAATGGTGTCACAGACAAAATATTGCACATAATATTATTATACAAAACAGTATTACAACTTTATAAGTTGCATCAGTAGAAAAGTGCAATCTCTGACTAAAACTGAATGTACTCCAAGGAAATATAGACCTTATTATTATGTATATTCTTTATTCTCTTATGTAGGAGTTATAGCATAAGTAAAGGAACAAATCCAAAAACTGAATTAGTGGTTTTAAAAATTAAAAAGCATGGCCAAATAATTACTATTTTCAATTTTGAAAGTAAAATATCTATGCCAAGTGGGGTATTATATGAAAGGGCTTTATCTGTTAATTTTAAAAGAGATTTTTGCATATAGATTGCATGCATAATAGTTTTTGATTTAAGGCCGATTCACACCAATTGTGTACACGTGACACGTGCGTGGTGACGCGCGTAAACCCCTAACACACCGGGTTACGCATACGTCCACGCTTTACGCAAGCGGTGTGCCATGTTTCATACTACATTACAACACAATGGTATGCGCTACGTCTACGCTTACACAACGCTTAGGCAGCCTGAGTGAACGAGCTATTATCGTGCAAAATGTCGAAAAAATATCTGAGTACGGAACCCTCGGTGCGCGAGTCTGACTCGCACTTGGCCGGTTACTTAGATACCTATACAAAACATTCTTTCCAGATAGAAAAAGCCACGCTAGTCGCTGAAGAAGCGATAGCAAACGTTAGAACGGTGCGGGCGTTCGCGGGTGAAGAGAACGAAGCTAGAATGTTTGCTGAAGAATGTAATGCCGCTGCGGATCTTAGTATGGAGCTTGGGTTAGGAGTTGGGATGTTCCAAGCAGGAACAAATTTGTTTTTGAATGGGTGAGTGTGTATTTCTAAATATCTAACTGTCTTTTACTCCATTCAGAATGGATTATCAACCTTTGGTTTCTTTTTAATAGTGAAATGCATTACATACCATATAAAAGAGTATTACTGGTTCACATTTACCACAAATGAATGCCTAAATGACATACTGAAATGCATTTTGCAGGGGTAAATGTAAAGTTTGGTTTATTTTGAATACTTCTGACTCTAGACTTCTAACTTCTTACTTTATGCATTATACATATTACATACCTTATATTTTGTCATTTTATATTATGATTTATCAATATACAATATTGATAAATGCAAGAAGCACAGATATATGCAAGCATATTCTAATAATCGCAATATATTTTTTTCACTCAAGCCGTGTGTTACCGTGGTTGACCATGGGTTGACCCTAATTTTTTTTAGTATGGTGCTAGCGACAATGTTCCTTGGTGGTCACCTGATGTCAACGGGTCAAATGACAGCCGGTGACGTCATGGCGTTTCTCGTAAACGCACAGACGGTTCAGCGATCGGTCGCGCAACTGTCGCTGTTGTTCGGCTCTGTTGTTAAAGGAATTAGTGCTGGAGGACGAGTTTTTGAGGTAAATCTATATACATATAATAAAATTGTAGAAAAGTGGTGTCTGTACAATGGAAATATATAAAAAAAAAGTAGCAGGGGTTGTTATTATATCGATGCCGAACCCGAAATTGTAATTAATTTTTTTTTTGTCTGTTTGTCTGTTTGTCTGTGTGTTTGTGCACGCTAATCTCAGAAACGGCTTATTAGATTTAGATACGGTTTTCACTAATATATTGTAGTAAGCTTCACTTAGGATTTAGTGTTTATTTCATGTCAATCGGTTCATAAATAAAAAAGTTATGTCAATTTAAAGAATCACGGCGAACATTTTTAACGTACAGAGTACGTACTACACGCCTCGCGCCTGAGCGTCCGTGGCTATATAAAGCGCGGCCACTATTCCACGCGAACGAAGTCGTGGGCACAGCTAGTAATAAAAATATCTGTAGACTAGCTCATGCCCGCGACTTCGTTTGCATGGAGTACACAAATTACAAAGACTTATATTACCCCCTTAGGGGTTGAATTTTCAAAAACCCTTTCTTTGTGCATGTCTAGTGTCTACTGCATAATAGTTGTCTGTATGGCAAATTTCAGTGTGATCCATTCAGTGGTTGGAGCTGTGCGTTGATAGATCAGTTAGTCAGTCAGTCAATCAGCTGTCAGTCAGATAGCATTTCCTGTTATATGATTAGATTTGCCCTAAATACCAATGTACTCCTTAAAATGTAATTGACGTGTATTACGAAATTTTAAAGTGGGGTACCTATATCAATTATATGAAAGAAAGAAAGAAAAAACGTTTAATTTGGATTTGTTTATTTTCCCTAAGTATTCATGAAATATAAATAGAAAGGCTTTCTATTCAAATAGTCTTTTAAAAGTACTTTTGAATCGTCAAATACATCTACAACTGGTTCGGAATGTCTTTTCTAGAAGAACCAGTAAGAAACTCGGCGGTTGCTAATCCTGTTCTTCTCCGGTTGATTCTTTCTTTGTTTCTAGTGTCAAAGATTCAATTTACGATAATATTATGCCACGTATAACAGTGATTGCAAGTATATACTATATTGTTTCAATTTTCAACAGTACATCAACAAAGAACCAAAGATGGACACTTCTGGCACTAGAATAATCAAATACCACGAGTTCCATGGAGACATAGAATTCAAGGACGTCACCTTCGCGTACCCGACGCGGCCTGAAGCGGTTAGTATCATCAACATGTACTCAGTAGTGGGCCATCGCTGGTTCGCTGAGGGTTAAGGCTATAGTCCACCACTTTGGGTAAGTGTGGATTGTCAGACTTCACACACCTTTGAGAACATTATGCGGAACTTGCACCCATGCAGGTTTTTTGACGATGTTTACCTTCGCTGTTAAATCTAGCAATAAATAATAATAATTAATTAATTAAAACGAACATTAACTCCGAATAGTTAGAGGCGCTTGGTCGGGATCGAACCTCGAATCCTCCGAATGGGACACTGAAGTCTAAACCACTAAGCTATCACCACTTATTATCGTTAGTATCGCAAAAACTTTAACTATATGACTAACGCGCTCGCTTCGCTCATTCTTCGCACATTCTTTAAGTCTTGTCCGTGATTTGTTTAAGTATACTAATTTCAACCGTATGCTTACGTTTATAAGGTTTAAATTGTTATCAAAAAGAATGTTCAACTCCGCTCCGTGTGTATGGGCCGGTCCTAAGGGCGACTGTGTTAATAGTTAATACAAATGTTTATGTTTTCAGATAGTGCTAAAGAATTTCAACTTGAAGATCCCAGCGGGCAAAACTGTTGCCATTGTTGGAACGTCTGGCAACGGAAAGTCCACGATTGCTGCTTTATTAGAAAGGTAAGGTTCTTATAAATTAATCTTAGTGGTGATAGTCTTGTGGTTAAGACTTTGGTTTCCTGTTTGGGTATCCGGGGTTTGGTCCAGTCCGCGTACCATTAACAATTTTATTGCATTGCTAGATAATGCCTGCGACTTCGTCCGCGTGTATTTTAAAAACCCAGGGGAACTCTGCTTTTCTGGGATAAAGAGTTACCTATGTCAATTTCCGGAATGCAAGCTACCTCCGTGCACGTAAATCGGTTTAACGGATGAGTATGGGTATGGCAGTTTTTATTAAATCCATACTCCTTTGGTTTCTACACGGCATCGTACCGGAATGCTAAATCGCTTGGTGGCACGGCTTTTGCCGGTAGGGTGGTAACTAGCCACGGCCGAAGCCTCGCACCAGACCAGACCAGAAGTTTACAAATAAAGCTCCAAATCCCTGCCGGGAATCGAACCCGGGCCCTCCCACTAATAAGACCTATCAGCGCTTACAACTACGCCAGGGAGGTCGTCAAAATCGTATATGACTTTGTTACAGATTCTACGATGTAAACGGTGGGTCAGTGACGATAGACGGTATAGATTTGCGTGAGTTTGATTGCCGTTGGTTAAGGGGCCGGGCGTTGGGCCTTATCAGTCAAGAGCCGGTGTTATTCGCTACTAATGTCAAAGAAAATATACGATACGGCCGACCGGAGGCCAGCGATGCTGAGGTTAGTATGTTTCAGGGTACCTCCCGAACATAGAAATAACAGACCAAAAACACTTTTTTACTCATCCTTTGGGGATCTCAAAATACATTTTTTTTAGATTTTTTATTTTTCGGAAACATTACACACAAATTACAGCTGCAGATAAAATGATTTAAAAACTTTCAAAGTGTATTCCTACTTGCATCAATGAGCATCTCTCTTAAGTAAAGATTTTCATTTCATTTTAGGTTTTGGGCATTTACAATTTGCGTATTATGTGAGAACTAGCCGATGCCCGCGACTTTGTTCGCGTGGATATAGGTTTTTAAAAATCTCATGGTAACTCTTTGATTCTCCGGGATAAAAGTAGCTTAAGTTTTAATCCAGCGTAGGTATAATCTACTTCCATTCTGAATTTCAGCCAAATCCGTTCAGTAGTTTTTGCGTGAAAGAGTAACAAACATCCATCCATACATACAAACTTTCGCGTTTATAATATTAGTAGGATTAAAAGTAATTATTATTATTTACAGACAGATGAATGGGCAAATAGACGGACCTATAAAGTGCCAATACATAGATTTGGAGAGCTCCCTTTGCTTAGTCAAAAAGTTATCACATTCTTTTCCAGGTATACCAAGCAGCTAAAACAGCAAATGCAGATGATTTCATTCGGGGTTTCCCCGAAGGCTACAATACGATGGTCGGAGAAAGGGGCATGTCTCTGAGCGGCGGACAGAAACAACGCATCGCCATCGCTCGAGCTGTGTTGAAGAACCCTCCCGTTATGATACTGGATGAAGCCACAAGGTAAAGCTGAACCAACTAATGCAGATGACGTCATCTAGGGCTTCAATAGGCACAATGGTCGGAGAAAGGGACATCTCTCTAAGTGGTGAACAGAAACAACGTATTACATTCCAGGCGTCATCCGGGGCTTCCTAGAAGGCTACAATACGATGGTCGGAGAAAGGGACATGTGTGAGCAGCGGACAGAAACAATGCATAAGTAGCGTTCGAACTGTATTAAAGAATTGGCCAGTTTCGATACTTGACGGAGTCCCGATACAACTAAGGGCTCTATTATTTAGGTCATAGGTTCTGAATATTTCTTTAAGAAGGTGTGGTGCATGACGATATAGCAAAAAATTATCCAGACATTTGTTTCGTTAATGTGGGTACCATTGGACAGAGAAAAATTGCATGAGTTGTATTTGGTTAATAAATATTTTTTCATTTTCATATAAGATAATATACTTGTACGTTAATTGTAGGTTATTCTTGTTGCTAGTATGCAGCAATAACTGGTTGTTATTGCACAAATAGTGTTCCAAGAAAAAAATTACAAACTTTGTTTATGTACTTCAATTTTCTTTCTCATTGTGAAGTTTGATCCTTGTATAGGTCGGCAAAATCTCATCAAGCAATTGTGATGGGGTATTTTAAAACACTTTTTGATAATTTCAGTGCCTTAGACTCAGCCAGCGAGAAAGTAGTCCAAACAGCATTGGAAACGGCGTCAAAAGGCCGCACGGTGCTGGTCATAGCGCACCGATTGTCTACCGTCATGAACGCGGACCTCATAGTCGTCCTGAGCAAGGGGAAGATTGTCGAGGTATCTATTTTTAACGTCCGACCCAAAAAGAGGGGTGTTATAAGTTTCAAGTGTGTATCTGTCTGTGGCATCGTAGCTCCTAAACTAATGAACCGATTTTAATTCAGTTTTTTTTTGTTTGAAAGGTGGCTTGATCGAGAGTGTGCTTAGCTATAATCCAAGAAAATTTTCAGCCATTTGTAAGTTATCAGCTCTTTTCTAGTTACTGTAACCTTCGCTTCGTCGGGGGTGTTATAAATTTTTTAATTTATACTTGTATTTCCTTTTATCTATTTAATATCCTATTAGAGGCGCCGGCAGCGCTCGAAGCGTGAAAGCGATTCGCGCGACGCGAATTTTTTCAGCATGACCACATAATAAATGCGGCATCCAAGTTTATGACATATCTAATTATCCGACTGCGGCAAAGCCAAAACAAAGGGTTATGATTTTAGCAGTCTACGAGTATGTATGTATGTATGTATTACTGAAATTACCAGCGGAAAAAAAAGGGTTTACTATGAAAATCGTAGTCGGGTTTTAGTTTTTAACTTTATTCGAACTGTGTGCCCTGCCCATTGCCACTTCGGCTTTGCAATCCGCTGAGACTTTGCTTAGGAATAAAAATATACGGATTTATTAATTTGACATAATCTTTGTGTTTTCGATCGAGATTTATGTTTGATTTTCTTATTATTGGTAGAGTCTTTATTAGTTGAGTAGTGGCACGTGAAATGAATAAATTGCATTTCATGTCATAATATTATTCCTATTGAATTTAAAATTTAGGCTAACTCGTGACTACCTTATTAAAATATATGACAAATAAACATTCAAAACATTCTTCACAGATGGGTACACACGATCAGCTGAAAAAACTAAAGGGTCATTACTGGAACCTCATAAAGCAACAGGACCAAGACGCCGAGGACTCCTCTAGGTCGTTATGAAGATAGTTGTGTGTGCTAGCCAAAGTTATTAGTTCAATTCCTTAAGTGCAATTAGATACATATTTAAGGCCGATTCACACCAATTGCGTATGCAGCACGTACACGTGACACGTGTGTAGTGACGCGCGTAAACCGGTAGACGTAACTGCACGCATTACGTCTACGAGAACGTTCACGCCACGCAAGCGGTATGTCATGTTTCATACAGTTAAATACATTACAACGCAATGGTACGCGCTACGTCTACGCTTACGCAGCCTGTGTGAATGAGCTCTTCTTCGTCGTAACACTCTTGGCAGAGCGGTCGTGGTTATCACGAAGCAACGACTTTGAGGGCAGATGTTATACGCCTAACAAGCATTCGCCACTTCTCCCTGCTGGCCTGGTACACTCGTGCAAGGGACCACCCACAGCAGCCTTAATTTGGTCGGTCCATCACATGGGCGACCTTCCTTGCCCTCTGATTCTGGTGCCTGGTTATGAGAGTGAGGGAATAGAGAGTATCATGTACACTTAGGCGCTTTAATATCTTCGCGGTTGACTAGTCTCCAATGGGAATGGCTGTTGTAGTTGGAATTTGTTCAAGAGAACATTATAAGTACTGGTTGCCAAATGCCAGTGGAAGGATAGGTTTAGTTGAGAAATTATATTTATTAAATTCGCTCTTGTAATTATGAAAAATAATTTATGGTAATTGTTAAAATACTAAGTTATTAATTTTATTGTGACTTGAAGTCCCTCAAAGTAATAAATATTTATTTTTGTTATAAACATGGTATTTTATTGTAACCTTGTAATTTCATTATTTTATCTAAGACAATATTCTTGATAATTCTAAATCTTGGGATTGTGGCCGAATTATGCTGTACACAATCTCTTAACTAATGAAAATGTATTACTATCCTTTTCTACAAGGAGCGTTATGAAAAGGATAGCAAAAGACCTGGCATTTTGGTTTAATTAAAAGATTTTGTACCTACAGCAAGAATTGGCCAAATTTTTAGCTTAGAATTGAAAATACATACGAGATAAAATCGATTTAAATACTCCGTTTCGTTCTGTAAGTAGTGCTATCCTATTTAAAAGGGATCATTTTGAAAGGGATAGCATTTAATTTCTGTCCTTCTAGTTTTGTCATTTTCGTTTATAATTTTTTTAAATAAAAAATAGCGAGCACTAGTTTGCTCGCTATTTTTTAGGCGGGTCACTTGATGTTAAGTGATTACCGCCGCCCGTGAACATTTGCAGCGCCAGAAGAACCGCCGCCGATGCGATGCCGGCCTCATATTATGCCCCATTTCAGTTGCTTTAGGAATATTACAACTAATAGTTGTAAAAATTAATAGTTATATAAAAAAAACCAAAAGTCCGAAGAAATATTTATTGCATACAGGATCACCAAAAATGTTTTTGTACAGAGTAATTTTAAATAACACTGACAATTTATTTACATAATAAATTATTATTATAACGTACCTATTACACTATTGCCTACGTTTAATTTTTACTGTGTAGTCGTATGTTTATTATAATATTTACAGATTAACAAATTTAGAATTACCTCTTAGAATTCAAATAGGTATACTTTTAGTTTTTAATTCTATATTCTCTATGTTTTATCATAAACATGTATCGTCTTATAGTTCATAATTACTAAAATATTCATCATGATCATCATGATCAACCCATTTCCGCCCCACTACTGAGTACGGGTCTCCTCTCAGAAAGAGAAGGGTTTAGGCCATAGTCTGCCACGCTGGCCCAATGCGGATTGGCAGACTTCACACACCTTTGAGAACATGGAGAACTCTCAGGCATGCAGGTTTCCTCACGATGTTTTCCTTCACCGTTAAAGCAAGTGATATTTAATTGCTTAAAACGCACATAACTGAAAAGTTAGTGGTGCGTGCCCGGGATCGAACCCCCGACCTCCGATTAGGAGGCGAACGTTCTAACCACTAGGCTATCACAGCTAAAATACTAATACTATACTAAAATATTACTCCTAAATAATATTCAGAGTATGCTACTCAGTAGTGTATCAGTAAGTATTTTTTCAAAATCGACTTTCGAAATAATCGATACTTCGAAGTCGAAACATAGGTATGTTACTTAGTTAGTAGGTACTAATTCTTATGTTATTTGAAATTTTATGAAGAGTATACGATTCATTTTATTAGTTATTCAATTTTAGCGTTTAAAGTTTAAACTGTCGTGTGCAATATCCATTAAAGGACTTCGTCTGTGTTGGCGTTTGCTGGCGCGCGTGCTCTGCCTTTTTGGAGTGTTTTTTTGTTAAAAGTGGCCGGTTTTTGTGTTTTACTGGTGTTTTTGGTGGTGGAACTGACTGGGTAAGCGGTCTAAAGGGGTGCCACGCGTGTGTCAGCGAGCGCCGGCACAGACGAATCCATAACTTATATAGTTTCCCTAATTTGTAAATAGCTCCAAACTTGACATTGGCTAATCTTTGTAAAACCAAACGAGAGAGAAAAAAAAATTATCCTTAAATAGATATTTCCGAAGTAGCTTAGGCCAGCGGCTTTGGGGGGAAAAATAAAGGGTAGATTTTAATGGTGGGGACAAGATTTTTTTTATATTTATAAGAACGATACATATTTATGGCAGGTATATAATGACCAGTGGCATGTTATGTTTTTGCAAAATAGTAGGTATTTTTTAAATGTGTTTGTGAATGGTTGTAAAATACATAATTATGGATAGTTTGTACAATTAAACGGTAGGGTATAGGCAAGGTATAGGCAGTGATTTCTGTCCTAGATGGATACTACGCCACTGGTCTAACCATAGCTTTATTTATCAAGACGTCATTTTTGTAAATTTTGGTATTTTACATTTTTAAGAGGGGTCTCTCCGTCACTCGCTCCATAAAAAAGTAGTTTTTTCTCATTGGAATACTAACCAATCATACCCAATGGAATTTTGTAGAAACGTTCCGGGATCTAATATCCATCTATGCCTGTGGTTTTCCAGATTTCCTTTAAAATATTTGGTTTCAAAGTTGCGCGGTCTTAAAAATTCACATACAAATCTTTGAGCGCCTGTAATTTTAAAACTACATATTTTTAGAAAAATCGAAAACACCACAGGTACAGATATTAGTTTCTAGAATATGTCTGCAAAATTTCATGGACTTTGGTTGCTTAATATTCAAATGAAATTGGGACTACGATTGTATGGAGTAAGTGACGGAGAGAGCCCTGTTAATGGCATAATTTATGAAATAGATACATACAAGTACGTTAGAACTGGTGTGACATACAAAATGATAGTTATTTTTTATTCAGATTCGAAGGTACTGCTAAGGTAAATACAATTGACAATTGTGTGAAATGGTCTTCGTGTTGACAGAAATGTGTCATTTAGTTCCGAGTACGCTAACAATATTATGTCGCTTACTGCTGCTATCAGCGCCAAAATGGCTAAAACTAAGTTCCTTCAAAAACAAGTATCTACCTATTAGTAGAGGGTTCGGGGTTACTATATCAGGCAATAGATATACCTATCTTTTCATTTGCTCGTTTGGTCTAAATCGACTTTTAGGTTAATAATTCGCCCACGCTTTTTTAAATATTTCATACAAACATTTACAAAAATGACACACGATAGTTAAATGTAACAAAGCTTTTTACAGTAACGCCAACTACGCTATATTAAATAATTTATACCTAAATCCGACTTATGTTAAGTTTTAATTCCATGGAATTTAATATCTTACACACTAAGAAAATAATTCTTTTGATTTGAAATTTTTTGCTCAGAGAGATTTAAGATATTTAAATTTTGTAATTGTAAGTTTTAACTTTCTATACTTAATATACTTAATATTTTGCCTATCAATAATAAAATATATAATTAATTGATAGAAAATATAACCTGCTGTAGTAAACCCAAAATTTAATTACTTAGGTAGATAAGTAAGTTTTTTTAACTCCTCTGATAAATATAATCTATTTTGAAAATAAATATTGCATAGAAATATATTTAATTGACCACGATTCGGAATAATATTTATTTTGTTGGTTATTATTATTACTAAACGCGAACATAAAATAATTCTGGTTTAAAAATAAGTTTAGATTTTCTTACATTGAGCTGTTAACCCTTCGACTCCCCTGTTAATAAGAAAATTAAAAAAAAAAAAATTATACTATTAATATTATTAATCATAATAACTAAATTATTCAAATATTGTTTTTATATTTTATAACGATATAACATTTTTATTTGATAAATAAACATACCAATTTTTGATGATTAAGATCTACCAAGATGGTTCAATAAGAAATTAATATAGGTACCTTTGGTGTTAATTTTAGAGGTTTTGTAACTGGTAAAACTTCAACTTAGATTACTTCTATTTTTTTATTTTATTTTATTTTCTATAATATAAATTCGAATACTTTAAGTGCTTTTAACTACATAGATATTTAAGTAATTATAATACATTTTAATTTTTTAACAATTTAGCCAATAATACCGAAGTTTATTTTTTGGAAAAAAATGAAAATTAACTATAAAGTTCCTACAATTATTTTTAATATCCAAAAAAATAAGTAAATGTAAAAATCGATAAAATAAAAATATAGAGCATAGACTAACGATCCAAAACAATTACGAAATAATTATTTCCTTATCCGTGCCGCATTTGGCTTAGCTACAGATAAAAATATGGGCTATGACTTGAAACGTACAGCAAATTCGATTTTAGAACTGTCTCTATCCACGGAAAGAAGTTAGTAACGCACATACAAATGATAGCCAAAAATCTCAATGGCATTAAGCATTTTGAGACACCAAACAATCACAGGCGAAACCATATTTTTGAATTTAACTTCTAATGTTTTTTGAAATCATTTTCGAATTGAATGTGGAATGTTTTTTGAAAACATGCTTGTGATTGGTTGGTGACTCAAAATGGTTAACAGTTAACACCCCCTGAAATTTTTGGCTCTCTCATTTGTATGGGATTAGAGAAAGTGCTAGCCTAACTTCTTTCCGTGGATAGAGTATAGATGTCGCTGTACGGATTTCAACCACGCTATACAAGTTTTCATGACCAGTCCATAGATTTATATGAGCCGCATATCCTACTTACATTTACGTATGGTATTGAAATGTTTAAAAATAAATCGTATTCTATGAGTGATAGAGCTTCTATTCGTCTAACGTCATCGCAGGCCGAAGTGTATCATCACGGAAGAGAAGAGGAGCAGGCAAGTGATGCTTGAGGTTATGCCGTGGATGGCGCTAGTGTTGCGACGGAGGATCGCTGCCATTTTGTTACCTGGAACCGAAAAATAGCATGTATTAATAAGACAATCTTTCCATAGGTAAATATTTCAGTGTTGCTAGTATAATAAAATACGTTGGTACTTTGACTGATCCTTTATTCTATTAGGTATTACATGTTCTAGTTAGTAGTTACACGTTAGACTCTAGGACTTAAGTATCGACTCCTAATTCTAGACATTTCTTTTGGTATGTCTGACATTGACAGATGACGTACATAGACTATAGACTACTTATAACATCTCCCTTTTTCATTTTTTTAAAAAGACATTAATATCTATCATCTATGAACATATCAGGACTAACCGAATGCGTGACAATTTTTTATAAAACTTACATATTGACAACTGACTTAATATTTACTTTAAACTTACAGACTGACAATGGTTTGACTTTTTTATAAAACTTAAAATCTACTTAAACGCTTATGATTAATTATTTTACATACAATCTTGAAATCTAACTGGGGCTTTGACCTGTCTACCACTTATTGTTCTCTTTATTCCCTCATCTTTACTTTCTTTAGACTCTTCCATTCTCATTTCCATCTTTGGACTGACATTCTTACTACTTACTGGACTTTCTCCTTTCTTTTCTTGACTTATATCCTTAGTTGGACTTGGAAAATGCGAAGATATGTGTTGACGATTTCTCCTGTATGTTGACCCGTCTGGAGCTTCAACTATAAATGATCGAGGTTGCTCACATTCTTTGACAATCTCTCCAGGTTGCCATTTTGACTCTGGTGACTTTTTAAACATAATTTTATCTCCTTTCTTGACATTAGGCAAAATTTTTGACTTTTTATCATAATAAAACTTTTGTTTATAATTATTCTGTTGTTTTATTTTCTTATATATCCTATGACTCATTACTTTAGGTTCCAGATGTTTTATAATAGTAGGTATGAGCGTTCTGAGACGACGGGACATCAGTAACTCAGACGGAGACGGTAAGTTGTTTCTAGGTGTAGTTCTGTATTGCAATAAAGCAAGATATGGATCATCGCCTGACTCTGCACATTTAGTAAGTATGCGTTTTACAATTTTTACTCCAGACTCCACTAATCCATTAGAACGAGGCAGGTATGGACTAGATGTGGTATGAGTTATACTCCATGACGCTAAGAACTGTTTGAATTCCTGGGAATTATACGGAGGTCCATTATCCGAATTCAAAAATACAGGAATTCCGTGACGACTGAATATAGATTTCAGCGCATTAATCAGAGCTTTGGCTCCTGTTGAACTGACATTAGCAATTTCAATGTAATTTGAATAATAATCTTCAATGACAAGTATAGTTTGATTTTTAAATTTTAAATAATCTACTCCAACTTTTTCCCAAGGAAAAGAACAAATTTTGTGTGACATTAGAGGTTCTGGTGGATTGGCGTTCCTGTGTGACAAACATGTTTCACAATGTTCCACACACTGCTGTATATCATGTGACATCAATGGCCAATACACAACTCCTCTGGCGAAATTCTTTGACTTTTCAATGCCTTGATGACCACTGTGTATTATTTTTAAAATTTCTGACCTTAATTTTGTAGGTATTATAAGACTGTTACCTTTAAGTAATAAATTACCGACAGCATGTACTTCATGACGACAGTTCCAATAGGGTAGTACTAGTTTATTGACTTCTGACTTTCTATCAGGCCATCCTTCCTTATAGTATTTCTTAAGTAGCTGCAAACATTCATCATTTTCTGTAGCCTGGACTAGCCACTGAAGACGCTCTTCTGAAATAGGTAAGTTTTTTACTAGCATGTTGACATGAACCATGACCTCTTCATCCAACTCATCTTCACTAGACTCGGGTAAAGCTGCACGTGATAATGAATCGGCAATGTACATTTTTGTGCCAGGTTTGTATTCAACCTTTAAGTCGTAGGACTGTATTCTCAGCATTAACCTCTGCAGACGTGTTGGGACTTCAGCTAAGGGCTTTCTAAATAAAGTAATTAAAGGACGGTGATCTGTTTCAACTGTGACTATTTTACCATAAAGATATTGATGAAATCGAATACATCCAAAGACAATGGCATACAGTTCTTTTTCAATCTGTGCCATGTTTTTCTGACTTGACGTTAATGTTTTAGACGCATAACAAATTGGATGTTCATCTTGAAGCAAGACTGCACCGACTGCTGACTGACTTGAATCAACTGACAAAACTACTGACTTTTTGACATTATAGTGTGACAAAACTGGTGCTTGACAAATAATATTTTTTAAACGTGTAAATGTAGCTTCATGACTCTCATTCCATGACCATTCACTTGACTTTTTTAATAACAGACGTAGAGGTTCAGTTTCCTCTGCCAAATTCTTTATAAATCCTCCCAGATAATTTAAAATTCCTAGAAATCTTTGTAGATCCTTGAGACAGACAGGAGACGGCATATCTTTGATAGCCCGGACTTTATCTGGGTCAGGGGACACTCCATTTTTTGAAAATATATGCCCTAAATATTTAACCTGTGTATGACCAAATTTACACTTACTTTTATTGAATTTCAGGTTGACTTCTTGAGCTTTCTTAAAGACTCTTTGTAAATTTTCATCATGTTCTTGACGACCCTTGCCGTAGACTAAAATATCATCAGCATACACCATGACTCCAGGTAGTACACCGAATGTTTCTGTCATAATTCGATGAAATATTTCAGGGGCACAGTTGATACCAAAAGGTAATCTTTTAAACCTGTAGCGGCCAAATGGGGTGTTGAACGTACACAACATTGAACTTTCTGTATCAAGACAAATAACCCAAAATCCACTGCTGGCATCCAGAGTAGAAAAATATGATGCTCCATGTAGCTTAGACCGCACAATATCAATAGTAGGTATTGGATAATGTGATCTACATATCGCTTCGTTCAAATTTCTTGGGTCAAGACAGACTCTAAGTTGACCATTTTTCTTTTCGACTAATAAAAGTGAACTCACCCATGACGTTGGCTCAGTAACCTTGGTGATGACATCCAGACTTTCCATGTGGTCCAATTCCTTCTTCAGTCTATCATGTAATGAGAATGGAATTTTCCGTGGTGGATCAATTTTGGGACGGACATCTTTATTGACAGTAATGTGACACTCACCAGGTAGACAGCCCAATCCATCGAATACAGATTTATACTTAGACAAAAGACTCTGTAAATTATAATTTTTATTGATATAGTATGATTTTGACTGAACATGACAATTATTCCCTTCATATGACTGTGACTGACAATTATTGTTGTTAACAAGACAGTTATTAAACTCTGACCTTTGACTTTGACTTGTGACTAAGTTTGACTCATAATTCTGACCTAGACTTTGACAATCATCTGACTTGACAATATTAAAGACTCTTTTAATAAGACCTAACTCTGAACATGTATTTTTACCAATGACAGTTGGAGACGACACATTTGCTATAGTAAAATTAATTAATTTTGACTGAGGTTGACTATTTACATAATAGGTACATTCAAGCTTTTGTTGACCTAATATTGGTATACTATTTCCACAATAAGATGTTACTTTGGCATGACAAGGTGAAAAATTTTCAATGACATTTAATGACTGAAACAAATTATATGACATGACATTAGCATCACTTCCAGTATCTAAAATACATTGTACATTTATATTATTAATTGAGAAATTGACACTCCAATCTGAATTTGTAGATAGACTTGAATTCAAATGTCCGACAAACAAATACTTTGAATCATTACCTTCATATGTATAATTTTCCTCTTGTTGTACATACTTTACTTGTTTAGACTTACACAATGCTGCATAATGACCTATAATAAGACACTTTCTACATTTTGCATTGCGAGCTGGACACTTAAATCGATGAATTTGACCACACCGAGTACATTTGTTCCTATTTTGAGACTGTGACCTTGTTCTTGACTGTGACAATGACTGTTTGACTGACTGACGTTGGAAGAAGACATTAGTAGACTCTTTGAATTCTGCTGCATGAGACTTGGCTGACACTATGCTTTTAGACAAATTTCTAGCCCGTTCTAAGGTTAAATTGTCTTCAAGTAAAAGTTTTTCCCTGACATGTTGATAATTTTCATGCATATTTGTTATGTAAATATCTTTAATCATCCTTTCTTGCAGACTTTCAAATTCACATGATTTACTTTTATTTATTAAGCGTGTTAAAAAATCTTCCAGACTCTCATCTACTTTTTGTTTAGTAGTAAAAAATTTATAACACTCATAGGTTATGTTTCGTTTTGGAACAAAATATTCTTCAAATTTATCAATTAATGCACTATATGTGATTTTCTCGATGTCTAGACCGAAAGTGTTGAATATTTCCAAGCTGTCAGCGCCTATGAAGTGTAATAAGACTGCGACTTTTCTTTCATCAGATTCCTGGGAAATGCCACTTGCCTTTAGAAATATTGTGAACGTTTGGTGCCATTTTCTCCAGTTGACAGCCAGATTGCCTTCCAGGCTCATCGGCTTCAGGTTTCCTACGATGTTTAGCCTGTTTGAAGTCGCCACCTCAGGTCGCCCACCATGCGGCGTGTCTTTTTTAGTGTCGGGCATGGTTATATTTCGAAGTCACTTCGTGCTCCGCTTCTGGCACCATATAATAAAATACGTTGGTACTTTGACTGATCCTTTATTCTATTAGGTATTACATGTTCTAGTTAGTAGTTACACGTTAGACTCTAGGACTTAAGTATCGACTCCTAATTCTAGACATTTCTTTTGGTATGTCTGACATTGACAGATGACGTACATAGACTATAGACTACTTATAACAGCTAGAACTGTATAGTCAGGTATGATTTTCCGAATAAACTGCCATACCCCTTCCGGGTCAGCCCGCTTCCATCTTAGACTGCTTCATCACTTACCGCTAGGCGAGATTGTGGCTAACTTGTGTATCTGAATAAAAAAAAAAACTTACTGCCTTCAGACACGAAGACGTGTATAGACGCCGGCTCAGTGTTGCTAGCACTGCACGTATAATTTCCCGAGTCTTTGAGCGTGGCTCCGCGAACTGTGAGCCTAGACTGCGTCCTAGCCCCCGGCTCCGTCTCCACCGTGATGCCGCCTCGCGTCGCATCGTAGTTAATCATGCGGTCGTTGTGGTACCAGAACACGTACTGTGGCGGCGTTGGGCTCTGGAATTTGAAACAATAATAGTTATAAGTAATTTGAAGCCTCGATAGCTCAACGGTTGAGGAGCGGACTGAATTCCGAAAGGTCGGCGGTTCAAACCCTACCCGTTGCATTTTTGTCGTACCCACTCATGGCCCAAGCTTTACGCTTAATTGGAGGGGAAAAGGGAGTATTAGTTATGATTAGGGTGGCTAATATTCTTTAAAAAAAAACTCATTGAAATATTTAAGGGAACCTATACTTACCTACTGTTTAAATAACTGTACCTACATTATGTACTATAGAAAGGCTGCTCCCTTGCAGCTGTCCTGAATAAAAGTTTTGGGTCTTGAATTTGTTATCCAGATTTCCCTTAATATGGCACAGACCTTCAAGTTACCTATCTATAGGAAAAGCGAGTTGCAGTCCATAAAAATGGAGAATGAGGTCATTGGTTTTTAATGTTTTTAATCTTGGAAAATATCACTGTCTAAACCTCTGAATATAACAGAACTGTATGTACCTGCTCCTCTTTATACAAGGAAAATGTATCAGGTAAACCTATTCAAAGACAGATATATAAACGCTATCCCTGTGGATTCAAACAACTCCATTATCCTTTAAAAACTTATAAAATATTCACGACTGAGATGGATGGGTTTATATGCAATACATGATCTTCGAGAATCCCACTGTGAATGAGCATAGAGTAGACCAGAGCGGTATTATGTCCTGATTCGATACAAGATTATCCGGTGCGGATACAAACAAACAGGACGGTTGATTGAGTACACATTGTATAGATACAATACATAACAATAGTATTATAGTGATGGATTTGGATACCATTTACTAGTAGGACCTATAATTAATTATTCCTTACCATTTACGTTAGGTAGGCTACGTATCACCGCAGTAAGGTGGCCGGCTTATTGATGTTTTATAGGATACTAGAGGATGCCCGCGACTTCGTCTGCGTGGTTTTTAAAGATCCCATGAGAACTGTTTGATTTTCCGGGATAAAAAGTTGCCTATGTCAATTACAGGGACGCAAGCTACCTCGGTACAAAATTTCATACAAATCGGTTAAGCGGATGGGTTTTTGGGAATGACAGACAGACTGACGGACAGACACACTTTCGCATTTATAATATTGGACTAGATGATACCGCGACTTCGTCCGTGTGGATTTAGGTTTTTGAAAATCTCGAAGGAACTCTGATTTTCCGGGATAAAAATTGCCTGTGCCCTAACGAACCTATCGAGCTATGGGTCCACTTTGAGCCTCAATCATCCCGCTCGTCCCGCTCCCGGGTCAAAAATCAATCTTAGAATGGAAACGCTAAGTAGCGTCCCTACCTGAACTAGACCTCTATAGTTTAATCAAGGACCTACATACAAGGTACAAGGACCAATGAGACCGAGTTTTTTTTTTTAAATAAATTCAAATTCAAAATATTTTTATTCAATTAGACTTTTACAAGTTCTTTTGAATCGTCAAAAGCATCTACTACTGGTTCGGAATGCCTTTCCTACCGAGAATAATTTAACTAAATAGCCTTGCGCTTGACTGCAATTGCACCAAACATGAGATGATGCAGCCTAAGGTGGACAGCACCTGCCTAGAAGGTGCCTATTCACTGTTGAAGGTACCAATGATTATAGCTAGCGGGAAAAATGGAATCTGGTAGTTGAACAAAAGTTAAGTACCCACCTTCTCAACGATGCAGATGAGGTGAATGACGCTGCCCAGGTCGACGTGATGTTCCCCAGAGCCGAGGATGAATGCCTCGGGCACCACTATCTGCAGCCTCACGTAGTGTGACACAATGCCTGTTCGAGTTGAGACCTGGAACATGTCAGATTCAGGAATGAGAAATACTAATTGGATAAATAAAAAAAAATTGATTTTGACTGAAAAGACCAAGGAGTTACATCATGATCAACCTAACGCCGGCCCAGATAACACTAATATTATAAAGGCGAAAATTTGTGTGTGTGTGTGTATGTTTGTTACTCCTTCACGCAAAAACTACTTGACGGATTTGACTGAAATTTGGAATGGAGATAGATAATGTCCTGGTTTAGCACATATGCTACTTTTTATCCCAGAAAATCATAGAGTTCCCATGTGTTTTTTTAAAAACCTACATCCACGCAAACGAAGTTGCGGGCATCAGCTAGTGCTTAATATAATAGTCGTAAAAAAATACAATACCTATCGTTCTACGTTAGAAATGTCGTACAAATTTAGAAAAAAATATTTTTTCGTTGAATATTTGCAATATGTATTTTGGATCCGCATTTCGTAGGCTTACAAATAAATAATATGGGTACTACGACTCATAACAAACTAAACCCAAAGGTTTATTTATAGGGGTCCAAGTCTTTCGTAAAAGCCTTGCACTAGTGTTCCACATTGCTCGCGAATTTATTTCCTTTTATTTCCACGTCACTATGTGTTCCCAAAAAAACTCTGAACAGCCCTTTAATACTTGAAATCATTTCATTTATGTAAATAGGATTATTCCGAACAGCAATGTCTCTCAACAAGGGGAGAAGCCAATCCCTTTTTTCACAGTATCTGACCACTGGGTCCATTTAAAGTGCAGCAGCAGGTGTAGGGCAGCGGCAGTCTAAAAACTATCAAACTTTACCTACCTACTTTTATTTTAATTTTATTCTATTACTATTTTTAACACCAGCTATGTGTTGATGCATGTACCAGTATTGCGGTTATTTGTATTTGTTTTATTTTATTCAGTAGCTTTTAATACTTAATTAGTAATATTTGTCAACTTCAGCCTCTCTTTACTCATGCTGTGGTAATTTGAAGTAGGTTTCAACTTTCAATCATATGTAAGTTTGTAATCTATTAAGTAAATCTATTTCTAATTTTAAGTTTACTGATTAATAATTAGTACGACCCAAAAAATAAATAATACATAAAAAAACTGATCTGTTTGGCGGCCATTTTCGGCGGAACTATGGACGTTACTTTGATCCAAAAAATGATTTGAGTTACTCTAGATTATAGGGTTATTCAAGGGCCGGACCAACAAATTCCTGAAAGGCCGGTAACGAATTGGCGGCACCCTGGTGCTGCATGTTCATGGGCGGCGGTAATCACTTAACACCAGGTGACCCGTCTGCTCGTTTGCTCACTATTTTTATATCTAAAAAAAAAGATTTTTTTTCAAAAAAAAAAGATTTTTTCAAAAACATGTATCTACCTACTTCTCGATGTGTCGCTTGACGTCTATTCCATGTGCATACAAGGGGAGGATACGCTGAAAGATTCAGGCTTGTTCCCGTTTTATCTCTCTTTGTTCTCTGTCGACTACAAAAATAGATCTAAATCGTTTTTAAGGCTTAGGTGACACGTTACCCGCTTAACCTTTTGGTACGGAGCGCTTTTGTCGATATTTTTAAACCCCAGACCCAAAAAGAGGGGTGTTATAAGTTTGACGTGTGTATCTGTCTGTGGCATCGTAGCTCCTAAACAAATGAACTGATTTTAATTTAGTTTTTTTGTTTAAAAGGTGGCTTGATCGAGAGTGTTCTTAGCTATAATTCAAGAAAGTCGGTTCAGCTGTTTGAAAGTTATCAGCATTTTCTAGTTACTGTAACCTTCACTTGTCGGGGGTGTTATAAATTTTTAATTTACACTTGTTTTCATGTAGGTACATTAGGCCAATCAGACGTTGATACTTTAAAAAGACTACCTTTATGTAACCAATTTTTAAATACATATCTATTAACAAGTGTAAATTGAAAATTTATAACACCCCCGACAAGTGAAGGTTACAGTAACTCGAAAATGCTGATAACTTTCAAACTAACTACCTAAACTAACATAGCTAAGAACACTCTCGATCAAGCCACCTTTCAAACAAAAAAAACTAAATTAAAATCGGTTCATTCGTTTAGGCGCTACAATGCCACAGACAGATACACATATGCACAGATACACAGATACACACGTCAAACTCATAACACCCCTCTTTTTGGGTCGGGGGTTAAAAATATTCAAGAAGAGTCAAAATAAAAAGTATGGAAAATGGAAAAACATCTAAAATTCATAAAATAATGAATAACAATTTATCTTTCTTTTCTAGAATCAACGTGAATCTTATAAATTTTTCACTAGAAGAAATTGTAAAACATTTTCAGAAATAAAACAGATACCCAACAAAAGGAATGATTACACTTTTCCACGATATTCCTTTACAATACGGGCAATATAATTGGCATTGGTGAAAATAAAGGCTGTTCTTTTTATTTGTTCGAAAGATTTGGTAAAAGAAAAGATATATTTTTACGTTTTTGCAAATCCATACTTCCATACCTACTAATATTATAAATGCGAAAGTGTGTCTGTCTGTCTGTCCGTCTGCTACCTTTTCACGGCCCAACAGTTTAACCGATTCTGACGAAAGGTATAGAGTTGCTTATATCCCGGGGACGGACATAGGTTATTTTTTATCCCGGAATATCCAACAGTTCCCGAGGGATTCCTAAAGACCCATCCGCTTAACCGATTTGTATGATATTTGGTACCGAGGTAGCTCGCATCCCTGTAATTGCCATTGGCAACTTTTTATCCCGGAAACTAAAACAGTTCCCACGGGATCTTTAAAAACCTAAATCCACGCGGACGAAGTCCATTCCATCTACACGCACGAAGCGTTTTGCGTCTTCATTCCTCATACGCATGGCTTTGGAATACTCTTCCGCGATCTGTGTTTCCTACCAATTACAATCCGGGTATCTTTAAAACAAGAGTGAATAGGCACCTTCTAGGTAAACGCGTCCCATCTTAGACCACATCATCACTTTCCATCAGGTGTGATTGTGGTCAAGCGATTACCTACAGTGAATAAAAAAAAAAGTCGCGGGCATGCTCTAGTACTTTGATAATCTTGCTTTTTAAAGCACTTCATAGATTATTAGTTTATTTTATGATACCTTAAGTTTATTACGTAAGTAGGTAAGTACTTAATTTACATTCAATTATAAGTTCTAGTAAGACGTGGGTGGGTTAGACAGCTAATTCAACTCGTTTAAACTAAATACAACCTAAATAGCATAAACGATCATAAAGCACCTTGTATGACCCTTGAGCCTACACTGAAGACTGGAGGGTCACACAAGGCGGTCCTTTATACCCACACACTTTCTATACTCTAGAGAGCCACATAAATACTATAACTAGGTATGAGGCTAATATGACGAACTGTATGGTTATTGAAATGTGACTTCTTACAGTTCAATTAGATACAATATTTAGAAACATCCATAGCAATTATATAATTACCTAGTATTAATATTATGTAGACCTAGTATGAATTAACTAGTAAAAATTTTAACTCTAGGTACATACTTCATGAGATAGGTACATCCCGTAATAGGGTCCTTGGGACCCTCAGGGTACGGAACTTTAAAAAGAAAGCTGAGTTTGTTGTGGACTCTTCTCTGACTTGGGCGCGTTTGGAACCCTCATATCTTTATTTTTAACTTTTAAGTTTAAGTAATTAACTATCACCATTACATCATTATTTGACAAATTCAACAATTGACCATCAAAAAGTGTAAAATGGTGCCGACCCTATAGGGGTGGCTCTTTTAAAATCAATGGTGCCAACCTACCTAATATACTTTGAATAAGTGCTTTGAATTTGACTTTGTAAAACTATTATCACTACTCATACTATTATTCATTACTCATACAAGTCCGTCCGTATTCACATTAATTTCTATATCACAACTTATGAATCCACATAAAATAGATTTAGCGTGGCGTATGATCACAATAAAGGGTCTTGTATTCGGCTCACGTAGCGCACTGATTGTTTGTGTATCTCTTTGTAACGGATATCTTTTTTGGCGGGATCTTTGCTCGGGTTATTAGTAGGCCGTTTAAGGAGATAGAAAATTGTAGGACCAACGTCCATCGGCAGTGTTTCCGCTAGATTTAAACATGGGTGTGAATAAACAAATTCCTGAAAATTCGGCACGCATTAAGAGGGGTCTCTCCGTCACTCGCTCCATACAAACGTAATTCGTCTCTCATTGGAATACTAACTAATCATACTCAATGGAATTTTGTAAAAACGTTCTGGGAACTAATATCTATGCCTGTGGTTTTCTAGATTTTCGTTAAAATATTCGGTTTCAAAGTTACGCGGTCTTAAAAATTTACACACAAATCCTTGAGCCCCTGTAATTTTAAAACTACATATTTTTTGAAAAATCTAAAACACCACTGTCTGTGATAATCTATACTGTCTGTGATAATAAATATCTGTGATATTAGTTTCTAGAATATGTCTGCAAAATTTCATGGACTTTGGTTGCTTAATATTCAAATGAAATTGGGGCTACGATTGTATAGAGTAAGTGACGGAGAGAGCCCTGGCTGTTAACATTGGGTGACCCACCTGCTCGTTTGCTCGCTATTAAAAATGAACTTCGGAAAGTATGCAATTCATCAGAATAGCCATACCCGACTACGGAAAGGTTTCCCAAATGGTTTGCAAATACGGTAAAACCTTACTTTCTCGAATTTTCTAAATGTTGTATTAATTCACATCGCTCGTAAGTAGCTATAATAATATACCTTTTTATTTCCACGTCAGTTTGTGTTGCCAAAGAACTCTCGAACACCCCTTCAATACATGAAGTCATTTTCTTTATGTAAATAGAGCTATTTCATCTACATACAACGCAACGGTTTAAGAGATTCAAGCTTCAGTCTCGTTCTTTTTTCTTTATTTTCTCTCTACTCCGGAAATGGGACATTTCTAATGGGTTGAGCGTATCGCTTAGTTAACTGTATACATGTTGTGATAGTAAGTAGGTAAATGGCCAAATAAAATAATGATAAATCTATGACTTGTAAGCCTCGATAGCTCAATGGTTGAGAAGCGGACTGAATTCCAAAAGGTTGGCAGTTCAAACCCCACTGTTGCACTATTGTCGTAACCACTCCTGCCCGGCTAGCATGGGCAGTAGATAAACATTATATCCCCTATATCCACTGATTTCTATGACATCAGTGGATATAATCGGGGGATATAATTTTTATCTACTGCCCATGCTAGCCGTGCTGGCACAAGCTTTACGCTTAATTGGATGGGAAAGGGGAGTATTAGTCATGATTAGCATGGCTAATATTTTCTTATATTAAAAAAAATATATACCACGCACTTTCTTTCTACACGGCTGAAAATTCTCCATAATGTTCTCAAAAGTTTGTGACGTCTGCCAATTCGCACTTAGCCATCATAGCGGATAATCATGGTAACCCTTTAGACAAGGTAAGTAACAGAAATGGTGGTAGCTTAATTGTTTAGACCATGATGAAAGAAAATTAGATTGCCTAAGACTAAGATCATTTAGGCAGCTTTTCGGTAACAATAGCTATTTTTCATTACAAGTGAGAAATTCAATTATTTCCAGTAGTTAATTAAATTTATTTCGTATTGGTTGGCGTGGAACACGCTAACGCTCGGATGAATTCAATTATTCATGTTGTAAATAAAAACAAAGCAAAAATTATCTCACGGATCCCTTGATCATCCTTTTACCCTTTTTAGGGTTTAAAACAAACAAAAAAACCATTAAGGTCAGTGTCGTCTCGACGTCCACTGCTGGACATAGAGGGAATATCAATATACATACTACTTGCGAATCATTAAGTAATTTACATCTGGTTCAGAATGCCTGTCAACTATCCTATGGAGTAAGAAACTCGGCAGCTACTCTTTAAAAAAATAAATTATGTCAGAAAAGGATTTCCACATTCCACAGTCTTGTGCGTTTGGATCCAACTTCTAATTTGATGTTCTAGTCTAGTCAAGACTAGTCCGGTGTGAGGTGCCCATTTTACTTACTTTTCTCCGTAGGACTGCTTTCTAAACCAGTAGTAGTATCTTGACGTAGCATTAGAGTCACAAGTTGTAAGAAATATTTTTGACTAGCAACCGCGGCTTCGTTCAAAATATAAAGCCCCTATCCCGTAGGAATTTCAGGTTTCGCTTAGTGAAAATATAAAGCCTCATTATTCCCTATCCCGTGGGAATTTTAAGGAATCGGCGTTATTCCTTGTCTACTTAATTGTAAAGAGAAACTCTGAGCAAAGCTTTCTAGATTCAAAGGTCGGGACTGGGCGTTGATGACTCAGTCAGTGAGTGAATCAGGACTTTTTTTTTTATAGGTATACAGTTATAATGATGTATCTGCATGAAATTGGAAAAGTTACCACGGGACAACTTACTGTTACTTCTCTTAGGCTTAGAACTTTTTAAATTAGTAGCCGATTCATAGACTCTTCACAATTTATAATACTTTGTAAGTCTAATCTTGTAACATGCAACTTACAGTTTCAGTTTCCATTTTTGCGGAACCCAACATTGGCCATCCGAGTCACGCTTTCCATGTTCCTTTTATTTGTTTTATTTTGTGATCAAAAATACGGTCTTCATTACCATTGGTATCATATCATGCGGATTCGTATTCAAAATACACAAAATTGCTTTATCCGTGTTTCTGTTTGTGGGTTTTGGACAGGGGATAATAATATTTGTAAATACGTGCCTGTTGGCGATTGCGAATGCCGACATTTTTATGACGGTCGAAATTAAATTCCTTTCTAATTATATTTTTTGTATTTAATTCCATTACATTGTAAGGATAAAAATTTCCTTTGATGCCTACCCATGCACGAGAATTTGTGACTGAAAGTAATAGAATTTTTGAAATACCAAGGTTCTTGCTGGACATCAAAATTTAGAGATTCATTAGTAGACCCTTATATTTTGTACAAGTAATTGGGTTTTATGCAAAACAGCTCCTTACTCTAATCTCTCAAGATCTCACAAGTTATATCTACTATTGTCATAGCTTTTTAATACGTCTAATCAGGTTGATCCTATGTTTTACTGAAGATCTGATGAATAGTTTCAGAGATGAAGGATGACACCCCTCAATGCTTAACAGATAATAAATAATCAATCGTAATCAGTAAGTAGGTATACCTATACTTATTATACAGTATTTTAATTTCTTCCCTATCAGTAACAAGTTCGATTTTAGTAACAACTTATGTCGGGAATAATGAATATTTAAAAATAACTATCCTGTAAGGTTATTTTTAAAAATTGATTTGAGTTGTCAAAAATAATATAAAATTATTAATTTACCTAATGCAGGTAGTTTGATAAAATCGATATTTGGCTCATTCGATGTCATACAATCTGTTGCTAGGAGGCCAACAAGATTGAACTTGCATAAATACGGGTGTTTCGAAGGTTTTAGTTCAGTCTCCTTCTGAGATTCGGAGCGATATCGCATATTTTCGGTATTTGGATTGTGAACTGAATAATTAGATGTTGTGATAGCAATCACGCTCTAATTAAATTATTTATTTTGGCATTAGTTTGTTTAGATTAAAACTCTCGGATAACCTTACACATTAAACTTGTGTTTTTTTGTGTTGGTTTTTTGGAGAGGACATTCCAATAATTCGATAAAAATATTTAAATAATACCTGCTTTTCTGAGTGACGCCAATAATCCTATCAGAGAAAAAATTAATTAGTGCCGGAAATTACTACCCCACCACTTGGTATAGTTATCCTACTTTGAAAATTGAAACACATTTTAAATTTTTTTAAATGATGTAACCACAAATTCGCGGTTTTCAGTTTTATTCCTTTACTTTCCTATAAGACCTACCTACGCGCCAAATTTCATTCCAGGTCAACAGGAAGTACCCTATAGGTTTCTTGACAGACACGACACGACGGACGGACGGACGGACAGACAGACAGACAATAAAGTGATCCTATAAGGGTTCCGTTTTTCATTTTGAGGTACGGAACCCTAAAAACTCCTTAAATTAAAAATTAAAAAAAAAAGTCTTCATAACATTTACCACCTTAACGAAAGGTAAGTACGAAACGTGAGTGCAAACTGACGTTTGAAACGGAATGCCGTCGCGAAATTCATTTTTCTTTCAAGACCCTCAAGAGTTCACTACGTAGAACCTCTTTGAGGAAGAGGTCTTTGGCCTGTGCGCCTTGGATATAAAACGTAGCTTGTATTTTCTCGCCATTTTTATAGCGTTTCTATACCCTATGGAGTCGCAATCAGCATAAGTTTTAATTGCTTTGATTTTAAAAGTCAAAACTAAGTGTTTTTAACAAATTAAGCCGCCTAATTGGTTTCTACTGAAAAATGAAAGCTAAGTTTATTTTATTTTATTCGTTTAAATGCTTTTTTCTTATATAAACTGTATAGAACCTTTTTTTTCCGACCGACAGAGGAGACCCGTTATCGGTAGTGGGTTGGCGATGATGATGATGATGATGAAATGTTATTTTTATCGCTTTTTTATTGATTAATTGTATTAATTATTTAACATCATGAGTATTTATAATATCAGTAGGTATGTTTGTCTACTACATCACCATAATTAACTCAAAAGAGTAAAAATGGGCGAATACAATAATTACTTACTCGTATATTTTTCATTTACACGAAAAATCCCAACCCTCAGCAGTCTGCCTTTATTTTCATACTAGCTGATGCCCGCGACTTCGTTCGCGTGGATGTAGGTTTTTTAAAAATCCCGTGGGAACTCTTTGATTTTCCGGGATAACAAGTAGCCTATGTGCTAATCCAGGGTATAATCTATCTCCATTCTAAATTTCAGCCCAATCCGTCCAGTAGTTTTTGCGTGAAAGAGTGTGCGTGTAACAAACATACACACACACACACACACACACAAACTTTCGCCTTTATAATATTAGTGTGACACTATTTGTAAATTGAACAATTGAAAAGAGCAACCGCCGAGTTTCTTGCTGGTTCTTCTCGGTAGGAACAGCATTCCGAACCAGTGGTAAATTATTTGACGATTCGAAAGCACTTGTAAAAGTTTATTTGAATAAAAATCTATTCTATTCTATTCTATAACTCTTTTTTTTAAATCAAAAAAATATTACAATGAAACTTAAAGCTTTCCAGTTTCCTTATCTAATTATTAGTATAAAAATCATGCTCGCATGGAATGGTGCCAAGAATACTGTTTGCATTTCCAGGCTGGACAGCCAGGCTGATCCGTTGCCCAAAAAATGAGCCAAACTCTTCAATATACATAATATTTTACATAGGTACTCTCACAATATATGTAACATTTTCCTTTTTCCAAAATAATCTTTTATGTTTGTTTTGCTTTGAACTCCGAGTTTGAGCATAACAACTCATACTAAGACGTAAAGCCTGTAAGTTAAGGGTTGAGTCAAAATACACCTCCATTCACTAATTATTCCAATGCTTGTCTAATAAGGGACTTTTAGTTTTACCCCGGGATAGAAACTCATTAAAAATACAACGTGTAAAGTCGCCCCCGTTATTATTTGCTCAAATCCAAACAACTTAGAGCTCCCACTCAAACACTTTGTAAGGGATCAGCTAATGGAAAAGCTAAGGCCCCTTATACATGTAGATACATAGGTAAAGGTGTAAGTTTAAAATATTTTGAGCATCAAGAACGAATAGGCATCTTCTACGAGGAGGTAAGCGGGTTTCAATTTAAGCTGCATCATCACTTGCTGCAGGTCTGATTGCAGCCAAGCGCTAGTTTGTAAATTAAAAAAAAAACCGGCCAAGTGCGAGTCAGACTCGCGCACTGAGGGTTCCGTACTTGGGTATTTTTCCAACATTTTGCACGATAAATCAAAGACTTTTATCCATAAAAATAAATGAAAATCTGTTTTAGAATGTACAGGTTAATCCCTTTCATAATGACACGACACGACGGACAGACAGACAGACAGACAGACAACAAAGTGATCCTATAAGGGTTCCGAACCCTAAAAAGAGCGCGGCGGACGTTCATTATAAGCTTGACGATCTTGGCGCAGTAGTGAGCGCTTTGATCTTATGAGTGGGAGGTCCCAGGTTCGATTTCCGGCAGGGGACATAGACACCGATAAGGGGTATGGGGTGAAACTGCCATAGCCCAAGTTAGTCCGCTTCCATCTTAGACTGTTAATCTGAAAAAAAAATTAAAATTGTACGATGGGTACAATAACAATTTTAAATTTTTTTTGGCGCCCATTTTGTAATTTTAATTTTTTTTTATAGCAGCAATATAAAAATACATATTTTGTGAAAAAAAAAACCAGGTTTTAAGTACTTATAACGGTTCACGGGATACAGTCCACTGACAGACAGACGGACGGTTAGCGGAGGCTTAGTAATATAGCGTTGGCACCCTTAGGGTACGGAATCTCAAAAGCTTTAAAAATTTACGCCGAAGCGACAAACAACAGAAGCATACAAATTTTGTTCATGTCAACCGAAAACTCATTTCATTATTTCCTTCATGTAAAATCAACCTGCAATCGTGTATGATTTTTCAGAGTTCAGACCCTTTTACAGAATAGCCGTCCTAAGAGCACATGCATACGTTAATTTTTTCATGCGCCACTCCGTCCCCTACATACAAGGGGACCACCCTCAGGGCGTTCATCCATGGACCGACGCACGACAAGGCACAATGCGATAACGACTCCATGAGTTCCATGGGACATATTAAGTTATTTCTAGGTACTTATTGTAAGTGCGCTGTTGTGTGTAGAAGTCTCTACAAGAGACCTATGCCCAGCTGTGGACGTCTAACGGTTGATAATGATAAAGATGACGTATACCTATACTATTTACTCATTCAGGTTTTATACATTTTGCACACAGCACAACGGACGTTTTTTGAACGCCTTTTTAGCTATGTCGTTGTTGTGAATGATTTTTCGAGTTTTTTGAAGTGACGATATTTTAAAATAGGTACAGCACGGAACAAAGATGTTGAAGATACACCGCAAGACTCGGATAGATGCCTTCAGATAAAAATTCTGTACGAAAACATTAAAAGGGGTATGGCTGCGCATACGGCCGATAACGCATCGGCGGCGGTTCTTCTGGTGCTGCAAAATGTTCATGGGCGGCGGTAGTCACCCGTCGCTTCGTTTGCTTGCTATTTTTAACCGACTTCCAAAAAAGGAGGAGGTTCTCAATTCGTCGGGATCTTTTTTTTTTTTATTTTTTTTTTTATTTTTTATGTATGTTCCCCGATTACTCAAAGACCCCTGGACCGATTTGGAAATTATTTTTTTTGTTTGAAAGGGTATACTGTGCAGGTGGTCCCATATAAATTTGGTGAAGATCTGATGAATATCTTCGGAGATGGAGAACAGAACTCCTCAATGGATAGGAGCAAATTGCTCGCGATCAGTGTAATAGCTTAGTAAACAGTAGGGTTTTAACTGGGCACAGCATATTATAGTACAGTAGGGCCACTAAAAATTGTGAAATAAAAAATTTTCAAAAGAAAAATAAAACCGACTTCAAAAACGACAAACACTAAAAAGTAAAAAATAACTTTTGTTTAGCTACACGTGTAATGTACCTAGGTATGAAGTCGGGCGAGCTTCACTCTTGGATTTCTAATTTTGTTTTAATATGCTCGCTCGACTTCATACCTAGGTGCATTACACGTGTAGCTAAACAAAAGTTATTTGTAAAAAACGCCCCACGGTTGCGCCTCATTTTGTACCACAAACTAGATCTGGTTCAATGTAAGCTATTTATTTGACAGAATGTATAACTAAGCTACATGACGTACTAAGCATCCTAAGCTACGTGAACTATCGTTGCTAGAATCACCGCTGATTAAAAAACGAACCATCAAAATGTCGTGTTACTTGTGTTTTGCATATCGTGATCGCAAATCGTGTCGTGTGGTGATCCGTGGACACAGTCACGGAATTAATGTAACAGTCGACAGTCGTCACATTAGCGCCGAATTGCAAATTGCGGTTTTATGAATTACAAGCGCTGACCTTTGTATTATGTATGTTTGTATATGTAATTTGGACGTCTGCATTCATTACATAAAGCGGCCTGTACACGATACAAAAAAGCCGTGAGATATTCTCAGTTCTTATGCATCAGACTCACTGGTTTGTTATATATTTTAATAAACAACACTAAAACCCATCGATGTATAGGTACTAAAACCCGACTACAAGTTAGATTTATTTATTTTATTACTTTTATTATTATTTTAGATGCGATGGATATACCTAGTGTAAAATTGTTTGTTTGTCGTTATAATATTTTATCTTTGTTTTGTACTATATTTGTATTTATGAACTCAGAATTTTTCCTTCTATCACTAAACTTATTTGATATCCCACTCGATAAATGCCAAAAAAAAAAAAAATTCGGTGTCCCCACATTTTGGATATAACGTCATTTTGATTTTTTCGTATAAAATGTAGCATATGTCACGCGGTACATAATAAGGAATCGACTGACACTTTTTTTTTCTCATTTAAAGAGCTGGGTCACTAGTGTGACCATGTGGCTCTGGTAGGTCCACACTCTCTTATTCTAACACTTAAAACTATATCTACATACTATTAACAATTACCTGCTAATTAACTGCTAAAATCATAACCCTTCATTTTGACTTTGCCGTAGTTGGGTAAAAAGTAGAGCTTTTAAAAACATTTTGAAACAAAATGCTCTTTAACTAAACCGTAATCGATACTACGTTTCTTCCAACAGAGACAGACTAAATCACTAATCGCGTTTAAGCCGCTTCAAGCGTATGGGCGCCTTTTGTTCTTAAACGGAAAAGGCTTATAGAGGGATTTTAGCATAAAATTTTCGTACGTTAATTTTCACGTTCTTCTACGAAATTCTGAGGATATTTACAAAACTTTTATTGTTCTTATTATTGTTATTGAATAGAAAATAATATTTTTGTCTGTCTGTTTGTTTGTTAGTTCCCACTATCTTAGGAACGGTTGAATCCATTTTGACGAGGCTTTCACAGGCATTTTGTGCAATCTAGGCTTCTTTTTACACCAAAAATTAGGTAAATACTTACCTAATTATGGCTATAATATGAGTCCATATTTAATCGTATTAGTATAATAATCTCTTTCTCTCTGTGTCGTATTTCTCATTGTAGAGGGTCATTAATCACATAATGGCAGGGGTTTTCTTGAGATAATTATGCGGTTGGTGTCTAGGTCCTTCCGCGTACCTATGACTACTATTTCAACTCGGATTTTCACGATTATTGTAAGATGTTAGTGATAATAGTTGATATCGAGCGCCAGCTTAATTTGCACGGAGTAAACAAAAAACGCCAAGGAGATTTGGACCTCCAAAGTCAGTCACCCATCCAGATATCAACGTAGGTCAACGTTGCTTAACAATCGCAACCGACTGATAAGTATGCGTTGTCACAACTATAGGTCTCCCGCTCCACAAACATTCGGAATTCTATCGCCGAAAATACTGTAGGTAAGTACAGTTTGTCGTACAAATCGTATATCGGAACTAGTCAATGATATTATTATGTCCAACTCTCCAAAGCCACTACTGAAGCAAATAAATTAAGTAACCTCGACTTCCTGGAAGTCGATTTAAAAACGAAACGTTTTATGAATTTAACATGAGTTGGCAGAGATCTTATGACGTATCCCGCGGTCCCTAGACACCGCCGCGCTATGCATGCAGAATTCGGATCTGAAACATGAATATGATAATTTGTAGGAAACCTTAAGTAACCAGGCACTATGTGAGATGAAACACCCAATTATGCAACTGTATGTATGCATAGCAGCAAGATAGTTTGACTTTTACTATGGGTTTTAATAAAAAGTGCCATACCCCCTCCAGGTTACCCGCTTCCATCTAAGACTGCATCATCACTTACAGGTGAGACTGCTTAGGTAACTTGTATCTGAATAAAAAAAGGACAACTAAAAAAACCGGAAATCCACTCACACTAGCTGATTGTTTTTTTATTCAGATACAAGTTAGCCCTGGACTGCGATCCCATAATTTGTTTGACGCTATGGTGGTTATGGAGCACCTAGGGTGACGAAATTTTAATTCACCTTAGAATTCACGAATAAGTCAATAGATACTATCACTTTACTACCCATTTTATAAATGCGAGAGTAGGTACTTAGTATATTATAAACTAGCTAATGCCCGCGACTTCGTCCGCGTGGATTTAGGTTTTTCGAAATCCCGGGAGAACTCTTTGGTTTTCCAGGATAAAAAGTAGCCTATGTGCTACTCCAGGATATTATATATCTCCATTCCGAATTTCAGCCAAATCCGTCCCGTGGTTTTTGCGTGAAGGAGGAACAAACATACACTTTCTTTTCTTCGCCTTTTTAATATTAGTGTGATGTGAAACTACTCCGCCTGGACAGAGGTAAAATTATAGGAAGGTGGTGGGACTCATAACACGGCATAGCCCACTAAACAAACACCTTTTCTAGGTGTCACCGAAAGTCCTCTGTGTAGGGCCTGGAAGTCGATGAAATACCGACGCAACCTGCTCCTGGAGTGCACCATTTGAGATCCCCAATCTCACTCCACGAAGCCCTCGGCAACTTAGACGGTCTACTCGCCTTCTGGACCGAACTTGGATGGCTGGAGTGACGATTTCGGCGGGGAGGGGCAACGCACGCACAACAGACAGAAACGTTTAAGTGCGGAAACCAGCCCTGAGAGAAGAAAGAAAGAAAGAAAATGCGATAGTAACAATTTCGCGACTGTTTGTCTGTTGGTTTGTTCCTCAATAACGTGGCAACGGAGAAACGGATCGATATTATTTTTTGCAAGAGTATAGTAACCAAAGACCTGGAGAGTGACATAGGCTACAACAACTTTCAAACAAAATTATACACACACTTTTTCAAGCCAATTTTTTCATATCTGAACTCTGAAGTCGATTAAAAAGAAAATCCCATGAATTAAACACAAGAAGTTAGAGAAGATCTTAAAATGTAACTCACTGCTTCCCTGAACATGCACGCTGAATAATTTCACCAAAGGCCATTTATTTATTTATTTATTTATTTATTATGAGGTACGCCCACAGCATGTTCACAAAACACTTAAAAAATACAATAGTATAGTCTTATTCAGTGTGACACACCACTTACGGGCACACACAACTTATGCGGGTAACACAATGTAATATAAATGACCGATCGCATAATATTAGTATATAATAAATTTGGAAAAATTATATAGCTCCGAAGGATAATAAAACAAAAACAAGATAATATTAACAAATATTTCCTAAAAATAATGACTGAATTTACTTATTTCTAAATATTTATTATCAGTTTTTAATTATTAACTATGCAAATAAATGTGATTGAAATAACTACAAAATTAATAAAATTAATAACTGGCCGATTAATTTCTCAAAACAGAGACAGCCGCCGCAATACGTTTTTTAAAAGTAATCAAACCCTGCCGAAAAATGTCGACTTCCTCTTGAGCGCAGGTAAGCTCATTGTAGATACGGCTTAAGCGATTTAAGGCCGAGTTGCTACCCAAGTTAGTTTTATACACGCTAATCCTAAAAGTTTTCCTAGAAGGTGTTCTTTTAGACTTCTTTGGAATAATGAAGTAAAGAATTTGTAGTAGGTCGGGAGCATCTACTATACCATTTACAAGTTTATGCAAGAAGGACATGTCGGCAATACAGCGACGATCACTGAGAGAGAGAGCATGTGGAAGTGCTCAAGCCTAGCTTCATATCCAGAACGATAAGGACAGGTGCGATCTCGGTAGGCTAAAAATTTTGTAAAATTTCGCTGTACTTTCTCGATTCTTGCGACGTGAACTTTATACATAGGGTTCCATATTGAAGACGCGTACTCGAGCTGACTACGTACCAATGTGTTGAAAAGTAATTTCATAGTGCTAATATTATTAAAAGTACTGCATTGTCGCTTAATAAAGCCGCATGTCTTGGATGATTTTTTAACTATGCTATCCACATGCTCCCTAAAGCTGAGTTTTGAGTCAATTAGAACACCGAGATCTTTTATAAGATTTACCTCTTTTAAAGTTATATTCTGGCCGAGGGAGTAGAAAGACCGAATGATATGCTTATTCCTGGTAAACTTGATGTGTAGGCATTTGGAGGCATTTAAGAGCATATTATTATCTTGACACCATTTCACTAAGGCATAAAGATCCGTTTGAAGCTTAGAAGAATCCTCCAGTGACCGAATGATATAAAATGCTATGTAGGAAAACTTAACGTATATTCAAATATTGTATGAACCTTCATTTTTGTCTAGGTACAAATTCTCCTTGCAATGTTGTAACATTTAATGTGCACTTACCTATAATATTATGTAAGTATCACCGAATTGAGAATAACCATAGAAATACTAGGGGCCCAACAATCTATAGAATAATACTGTACACCATAACTTTTAACTGTCATTTAAGATAGAGAATAACAGTTACATTTTCCTAACACAGTGATCAAATAGAATGTTACGCGGGAATTCAAGATGGCCGACACGTTTCAGAACATTATATTTTATTTGCGTTGTTTATTGTTTCCATTTGCATATTTTCATTGTTCAGAGAATAAGGTAAAGCGTTGGAAATTCATTTAAAATGTGGGCAAAATAAATATGATTAACTTGCTTACTTAAAAGTCCTTCAAACACTTTATTTGCGACCAAAAAAAAAAAAAGATCCCGACGAATTGAGAACCTCCTCCTTTTCTGGAAGTCGGTTAAAAATTGGCGCATGTTGGCAAAGGCAGCTGTTTAGTTATATCAATGGTTTGTAAGCTGTATTAATTGGCAACACATTTTCACTGGTAGAGTTATAAGCCTCCCTGATTAGACCAGATCAAATATCCGGCCAAAACTCCGGTCGTGCTGCACCGAACTATGAGAGTGACGGAATAGAGTGACAGTGCTGTCCTCCTGTGTTTGTTAGTCTCCACTAAGATTCGATTGGGAAGAACAATAGGTACCTACTTTATCTTTGAGTTGCTTTATCTATACATATAATAAAATTGTAGAAAAGTGGTGTCTGTACAATGGAAATATATAAAAAAAAAGTAGCAGGGGTTGTTATTATATCAATGCCGAACCCGAAATTGTAATTAATTTTTCTTGTCTGTTTGTCTGTTTGTCTGTGTGTTTGTGCACGCTAATATCAGAAACGGCTTATTCGATTTAAATACGGTTTTCACTAATATATTGTAGTAAGCTTCACTTAACATTTACTGTTTATTTCATGTCAATCGGTTCATAAATTAAAAAGTCATGTCAATTTAAAGAATCATGGCGAACATTTTTAACGTACAGAGTACGTACTACACCCTTATATAAACCAAACGACGGTATATGTAATTCAAAATATGCTGCCCGAAAAGTCACTATTCCACGCGAACGAAGTCGCGGGCACAGCTAGTTCGCAATAAGTAGGTACATTTTAGGTAGGTAGGTATATTTTGGCACACTCACTAATTACGATGTAGAAGCGTCAACGTCCATCTTGAAAGAGGACATTTTAACGCCAATGTAAACGGCATTGTAAATGGCAGTAGACGTGAACCGTTAGAGTGGCCACTCAATTCAACGCGTTGTTTACGGGCGGAAATTGTCGCATTGTTTAAGGCGTTGTAGGTATTGACGTTAACCATAATGTAGTCGCAGGATTACGATTTGACAGGAGTGCGAACATGTTGGTTTTAAAAATCCCGTGGGATTGATTTGTGGGAAATTGAATTTTGGGATAAAAAGTATCCTATGTCTTTAACTATAACCATTAACAACAACAAGTGTAAATTAAAAATTTATAACACCTCCGACAAGTGAAGGTTACAGTAACTAGAAAAGAGCTGATAACTTTCAAACGGCTGAACCGATTTTCTTGGATTATAGCTAAGAACACTTTCGATCAAGCCACCTTCCAAACAAAAAAAATTAAAATCGGTTCATTAGTTTAGGAGCAACCATGCCACAGACATATACACAGATACACACGTCAAACTTATAACACCCCTCTTTTTGGGTCGGGGGTTAAAAAATCACTTCAATCCGTTGTTCCGTTCCGACTTGATTGAAGGACCAACAAACAAACATTTTAGGTTGGTAGGTATTAATTTAATTCAATGAATGTAATTAAGTCATGACTGCTTAGCGCGTTAGGTTTCCCGTATTTAAACGGGTAAGTGTGTCTGAGTGTGCCGGAGCGGGCAACTGTTATGTTCACTTGATTGCAAAGAAACCCTTGCAAAATTATTTTAATGCGTTTAATTTAAAAGTGTTTGTTGGTTTTTGGCGCCTTCTAATGATTTAATATCTTATACGCAATTCAGAGTCATGAATTTTATACCGTGTTTATAAAAACCTAAATTGATAAACGTAGAAGAAGTCGTATTTACTATTTCCTCATGATCATTATCATCATCATCACCATCATCAGCCTGTGTACATCCACTGTTGGACATAGGCCACATTCCATCCAGCCACTTCCCGCCAGCCGCTTTAAGGTGCCCTCGCACTTGAACTGAACTGCGCGTCGGTGGCAGCGCCCCGCACGATATTCTCTCCAGCCGTGACGCGCGGCAGTGACGCGCTACGCGGTATGCGCGTCGCGGTTGGAGAGAATATCATGCGGGGCGCTGCCGCGACGCGCAGTTCAGCTGCAGTTCAGTTCGAGTGCGTGGGCACCTTTATATCGTCAGTTTCCTCTTAAGGGTTCTCTCCAGCCGCGATACGCATCTACGCGGTACGCGCGTCGCGGCTGGAGAGAATATCGTGCGGGGCGCTGCCGCGACGCGTAGTTCAGCTGCAGTTCAGTTCAAGCGCGTAGGTACCTTAATTCTTATCTTATCTTCTCAATTAGTATCAAATTAGTGCAGTTGTCAGACGGTCGGAAGAAATTGGTTGAATTTTGTAATATCAAAGCTCGGCAACTCTGATCTTTGACTAGTATTTCTTGGACAACACTTTCTGATTTTTTCCTTTACTTGTGCTATGAGATATTTGCTAATTGCCAAATTTTATGATCCTAGGTCAACGGGAAGGAAGAATAGGTTTTGAATCACTTGATAGGTCTTGACAAATACGACAGACAGACAGCCAAGTGATTTTCTAGGGTTCCTTTTTCCTTTTGAGATACGGAACCGTAGATCTGCCATACTCCTTCTAACTTGCTCGCTTCCATGTGAGATCGATCTTATTAACGGCTAACTTTTAATCGAATAAAAAATAAGATGAGATCGTGTTCAAGCGAAAACTTGTTATCGGTAAAAAAGGAGAAAAAAGCGAGCTTTAAAACGAGGTCGATGGATTTTTTAATAAACGCTGTGGAGAAACATTGGTATGTCCTTGACATAGCTGTCTGTGTTCCTTTCGAATTTTTGTGTGAAACATTTTCAATTGGAAGTGCGGGGAAACGCCAATAAAACCGACAAACAATGAAACTGGTGACAATATCCTCATACAGGTTGCCAATTTCGCAGATGTGTTCCGCGCCCGGCCTTATTTACCCAATTTCATATTGTTTTTACGCTACTGTTACAAAAAGGAGTAGGTAGGTATAGTTTTCGACAGGTCAACATGGCAATCGGAGTATGAGGCGGGACGTCTCCACCCCGATTGCCATGTCAACCCGTCGTGAACTACTTATAGGTTTACTGTTTTGAAGGGTGTATGTATAAGAATTTCTTTAATCAAGGTGGATCTTCTAAATGCTTGAACGAATTTGGATGTATGGGCTATGTATGTCCACCATAACTTTTAAATGCCTGAATGCATGGGCTATACTTGTTAGAATCCTAATAAAATCCACGTAAGAAGCATCATGAATGTACCTATACATGTGCATTGGAGACTAAGTGCCATTTAGGCGTTTTGATTTGTAGACGAATAATATCTAGGCAATTAGAAATTAGGCAAAGGTGATTAGGCAGGTGGGCAATCTGCTTTTTAGACAAAATCGCGTCATACAGCAGTAGCATCTTTCATTTTAAGTACTGAGCTCAGAATAGCGAAGTTTGTTACTACCATAGACATAGCATTAGACAAAATAATTATAGCAGGTAGGCACGCTAGGACATAAGAAGTTTAGGTAGGTACCTAATAGTAGGTCCATAACCATAGGTAGGAACGATTATAATAAAAGCTATCACTCTATACTACGGGTATTTTTTAATATCTGTTCAGGTGTAGGTAAATAAGTGTACCTATGTTTTACATCTGTCTCTTTATATACTATGCTGTAAATACTTTGCGTTTTACTTATAAGTGCAAGGTATTGAGTTGTAGGTACCTATACTTTTCACGAAAAACTTTGCGAAACTCCGGTTATTGATATTGGAATTGAATACTTGAAAAGAGCAACTGCCGAGTTTCTTGCTGGTTCTTCTCGGTAGGAACATCATTCCGGACCAGTGGTATATTATTTTGACGATTCAAAAGCACTTGTAAAAGTTTAATTGAATAAAAATATTTTGAATTTTTGAGTTTTGTATTGAATCCGGAACTTGTTTGCCATTATGTATCTACAAGTAAGGTATTTAAAATTGCTTCGTCAGGGAGGTTTTATGAATTAAAATACCAACCCCTTTTACATTAAATTTAATCGTTGCGTAGTAATAATAGCTCCTTTGTCATTTTCTATAGTGCCTTTTACACTTAATTGCATGTTTTTAATCCTACGGGAGCTTTTATTTGACTATCATCTAATTGCGAAATTGTAATTAGTTTTAAATGAGCATGTTACATGTTTATGCCAACGAACTAAATTATGCATGTTGAACAAAATTAACCTTACGTAAATAAAATTAATTAGGTACTAACTAATTTACTAAGCTGTGATAGGTTAGTGGTTAGAACGTCCGGCTCGTAATCGGAAGTCGGGGATTCTATGCCGGGCATGCACCTCTAATTTTTCAGTTATGTGCGTTTTAAGCAAATTAATATCGCTTGCTTTGACGGTGAAGGAAAACATCATGAGGAAACCTGCATGCCTGAAAGTTCTCCATGTTCTCAACGTTAGTAAAGTCTGCCAATCCGCATAGGGCCAGCTTGGCAGACTATGGCCTACATCCTTCTCACTCTGAGAAGGGACCCGTGCTCAGCAGTGGGCCGGCAATGGGTTGGTCATGATCATGAAGATAATGCATTTACTATAACTAGTAAAACTACTATATACTAGTAAAACTGCGGCTTCCTGTTCGGGGATCAAGGGTTCATTTTAGTTAATTTAATATAACTTGTTTTACTGTGAAGGAAAATATCGCGAGGAAACCTGCACCCCTGACAGGTCTCCATAATGTTCTCAAAGGTGCGTAAAGTCTGCTGATCTGCACTTGGTCAGCGTGGTGGACGTATAGCCTTAACGTTTCTCGTTCTTGTGTAAGACCCGTTCTCAGTAATGAGCCGGCGAAGGGTTGAGAAGATGATGATGGTGATGAAAGTTTCATTATTACAGCAGTTAGGGTCCCAAGTTGCTAGAATAGCGAACTTGCACGGAAAATGCAGCAAAAAAACATCATTTATTCAAAATAGGTACTAATGTATAGGTATACCTTTTGTTTGTCCGATTTTTTAGATTTGAAAGATGATATTATAGTGGGTATAATTAATTACGTAAACTTAAAACTAAAGCTACGAGGGTTCCAAACGCGCCCAAGTCTGAGAAGAGCCCACAACAAACTCAGCCGGGTATTCAAATTGCCAGCGTTGGAAGAGTCCCCCATTAGATGGACAGATGACATCAACCGAGTCGCAGGGAGCCGCTGGATTCAGGCGGCGCAAGACCGTGGCGTGTGAAAGCCCCTACAAGAGGACCTATGCCCAGCAGCGGAGGTCTATCGGCTGATAATGATGATGATGAATGTAATGAAGTCTTAATTTACTAGCTGATGCCCGCGACTTCGTTCGCGTGAATGTAGGTTTTTTAAAGTTCCCGTGGGAACTCTTTGATTTTCCGGGATAAAAAGTAGCCTATGTGCTAATCCAGGGTATAATCTATCTCCATTCTAAATTTCAGCCCAATCCGTCCAGTAGTTTTTGCGTGAAGGAGTAACAAACACACACACACACACACACACACACACACATACAAACTTTCTCCTTTATAATATTAGTGTGATAGTGTGATTCAAATTTCTCTCTAGTAAATAGGTATACCTATCCACTGTACTTAGAATAGTTTTATCTCAAACAGTGCCGCCTTTCCCGAGAGCACTCTAACATTTGCAATTTAAATTGCATGAATGTAAAAACCCCTTTTTAGCGACCATTTTCAAGGAATTCCTTTGCTTACGTATTATTATAATATTAGGGAGGTAAGAAGACAAGAGATTTATTTAATTTAAATGTATTAAAAGCTCTTCCAAAATTAGGAAACGAATTTTCCAGAATTTAAGTTCACAGGAAATGTTATTGCAGTGAACTTTTGCAACACCCTTGTTTGCAATGGATCAGCATTTTAGATGTTTCTCTCATCCTCTTTTCATCCTCTTTATTGCATATTCTGATAAATTCAGATTTTCAGTAGCCCACAAGGTAGTGTAATAGTTACTTGACTTACTGCATATTTCATTACATATTTGTACTATTTGTTTTTTAGGATTTCGTAACTCAAAAGGAAAAACGGAACCCTTATAGAATCACTTCCGTTGTCTGTCTGTCTGTCTGTCAAGAAACCTATAGGGTACTTCCCGTTGATCTAGAATCATGAAAGGTAGGTAGGTATATTAGCACAAGTACAGGAATAAATACCGCAAAGTTAAATCATTAAAAAAAAAACCTGTTTCAATTTTCAAAGTTAGATAACTATACCAAGTGGGGTATCATATGAAAGAGAACCTGTACATTCTAAAACAGATTTTTATATATTTTTATGATTTATGTCTTTGATTTATCGTGCAAAACTGTTGGAAAAATTCCCGAGTACGGAACCCGCAGTGCGCGAGTCTGACTCGCACTTGGCCGGCTTTTTTTAATAACTAATATTCTGGCTATAGGCTCTTCTTAATAGAATCTCCATTCCGAACCGGTGGTAGAGTCTTGACTTAATCATAAGTGGTTCATGATTATACGAAATAAATTAACCTCATTTCATAGAGATATTATAACTTCAAAACTTACAGACCTTCATAGAAAGTACAAAAGTTATTTTATCTCCTTGGTAGATGTTTAAAAAATCCTTTGATAGCGGATGCCTACTATATGTCATAATATAGCTATCTGTATCATGTATGCCACAATCCGATCAATCCAGTGCAAGGGGTTTGAGCTCTGCTTTGATAGATAAGTCAGTCAGTCAGTCAGTGAATCAGGACTTTTCTTTTTATGTTGATGACCTAGGTAGCATGGAACACTATATACATATTATATTAATATATATATGTAGTATTCATACATATGATGAGATATAATATGTAGGTCGGCAAACCGTAAGTATCGCCCAGTGACAGTAATCAGGTTAGTGTACTTCCACCCACTTCACTTACAATCAGATGAGATTGCAATATAAGTACTTACCTACTTTTCCGTCGAATAAAAAGTTAACAAGCATCTCTTACTACCATCCTTTTACTAAAAAGCCGTTAACCGCAAAAAATTTTTTTTGAGCTATCGACAAAAAACGTGGATATTTTCATAAACTGATGTTTAAAAAAAAATAATGCTATGTAGGACCAAAGTTATTTTTTAGAAGGTTTTTGGATATTCCCACATTTTTTGGCTTTAAACTTATTTTTTTTTGCAGACTTGGACGCGATTGGAACCCTCGTAGCTTTAATTTTAAGTTACGTAATTAATTATCACCACTGTATCGTACAAAAACAATTTCGACCATCAAAAGGAGTGCAATTGTACCTACTTTGAATAAATGATTTTGACTCTGACTTTAAGTGGCTTTTTAATTAAAGGTCGGCAGCCTAGAGGTTATTTAAATTTCATAGTCTAATGTTACTCTGTTTGTATATAGTACCTATAACCATTAATTGCTGCACTTCTGTGCAAACTGCACTCTAATCAATTACTAGCTACCAGCTATTATAGTAGAAAAGTGTTCCATAATATTAAGTGATACTGGAACATGGTAATGGAAAATCAACTACGTATGTAGGTTTCTACCTACATATAAGGTAACTCAAATAAAATAATATCTTCATTATCATTTACAAGGAACTAAAAGCTATATGGTACCACGCACCATCACAAATATTCCAAAACCACTCGACGTACTATGAGCCCTGCCCATTGCTATTTCATCTTCGTAACTCGTTGAGATGTGTCGGTTACTCTGGTTCTTCTACAAAATGAATAAGTATCTAGTAGTATCTAAGTATATACCTGACATTCGTAGGTACCGTTGTCTCTCTTCTGAACGAACTTGATTTGCAGAGTCCAGTCCTCCGAACCCTCCCCATGGAGTACCTGAAATAACATTAAATAAAGACTTTTGGTTTCACAATCAAAAATATGATCTGCTTTAACTAATTTTGCAGGCAAGATACTGGGCAAACGAAGGATAAAACAAGTCTTAGATACTTAATAAAAAAAAAATTAAAAATGGGCTAAAAAGTAAAAATGCAGCCATATTTAAATTTTTTCAAAAAAATTATAGCCAGTGTCACTTGGGAGTATGTAAGGATTCTAACGACACCCAATAAATCCAAATATATTCAGGCATTTAGAAGTTATAATGGAATAAAGACACTCACATACACACATACATGAACCCTGAAAAAATTAGTACACTCCTTTTTTTACCCGACTACGGCAAAGCCGAAAGGAAGGGTTATGATTTTAGTAGTCTATGTATGTATGTAATATGTATATATGTAAATATGTATGTATGTTTGTATCCAGATTCTATGTGTTCCACCGTAGCGCCTAAACTACTGGGCCGATTTTTTAGTTATCTAGTAATAAATACATCGACCTACACTTCGCAATTCATTTCACTGGATGGGTCGTGCTGAACGGGATATTATTGTTCGAAGAGATCTCGAAAATTCCATCCTGGTTTACCCACAGAAAGTCAGTCAACCATGTTTTCCTCGGCACACTTTAATAAACGAAATAGAACAGAAAATCTCTGGCGTGAGTTTGACATCTCTGGGGTCGGTGGGTTCTGTGTGTCTGTATGTGACAAGTACGGATATAAATCTCTCATTTGTTTATTATCTCATCCATACTAATATTATAAATGCGAAAGTGTGTCTGTCTGTCTGTCTGCACCTTTTCACGGCCCAACAGTTTAACCGATTGTGACGAAATTTGGTACAAGGTCAGCTTTTATCCCGGGGAAAATCAAAGAGTTCCCACGGGATTCCTAAAGACCTATCCGCTTAACCGATTTGTATGAAATTTGGTAGCTTACGTCCCTGTAATTGACATAGGCAACTTTTTATCCCGGAAAATCAAACAGTTCCCACGGGATTTTTTTTTTCACGCGGACGAAGTTGCGGGCATCCTATAGTATCAAATATATTCTCAGATAAGACTTATTTTACGTTGGTGAAATCGGCGTTTAATGTGATTTTTGGTTTGGTTGTTATTGCTGGGGTTATATAGTGAGGAGTTTGAAGCTTGCCGACGATCTTCCCAATTGAAATGCATAGTACACATGTAATCGGATGTAATTTGTCTGTTAAGATTGATTGAACCTGATACATTGTGCGTATCAGATTTGCGTGTTATTTACGATCAGTCAGCCTTCCTGATAACAATACACCTCCTCCTCCTGATAGTTACAGACTACAGTATCGTTAATAGTATTGGATTTTAATCGGATTGTGAAATATCAAACCTACAATATATTGAACTACACTCTAGTTCAATTATGAACTCATATCAACTCAATAATGAAGAACTGTTTTATTTATTTATTTATTTGTACCAGAAAGTTGTAACAATATAAATAAAAGGAAAGAAAAAGTGGACAGGGAAGCACTTATCTTAGCTTTTATTTTCTGGGATAAAAACTTGCCTATGTCAATTACAGGCACGCAAGCTACCTTGGTACCAAATTTCTTACAAATCGGTTTAGCGGATGGGTTTTTGGGAATCTCGTGGAAACTCTTTAATTTTCCGGGATAAAAAGCCGGAAAATCCTTAAGTGGAGACCGTGTATACGCAAGCGTGTAACCGACGACCTAAAGCGGCTGGTGGGAAGTGGCTGGATGAGGAAGGCTGAGGACCGGGTGTGGTGGCGCTCTATAGGGAAGGCCTGTGTCCAACTGTGGACTTCCACAGGCTAATGATGATGATGATGATGGTTTTCCCTTTGGGCGCCTCAACCTCAAACTATACAATAAAGGTAAAGTTAAAACTATAGGTAGTGAAATAGATGAATGTTGCACTTGCAATACACCCTCACACCGACTAAAGCAAAATTAATTAGCGAATACGGGAAATTAGACACTTCAGCACTATACCGTGAATGGGCACGAATCGAAAACCGCGAAATTAACGCTTCGGAGCACTAATGAAAACGTTAACCCGTTCCGCGGATTTTAGATGACTGTCGAATTAACTAATGCTGACTCGGCCCACTAATTCCGTCAAAATTCTCTATTTGTGCACTGGAACTACGTACTGTTTGTTCGATTTATGTTTTAGTTAGGTTAGTTTTGTTATATGCTATGTGGTATAACGACCCTTTTATTTTCTGCGTGAGTTAATTGTTAAAATTTTCTCCTAAGACACCTTAGAAAATGCGCTCCGAATTAGGACCTCCTCCTTTTTGAAAGTCACAAAAAAAGGAAAGGTTCAAAAGTAGGTACTAGCACCATAGCAACCTTACAAAATACAACTAAAACAAAACTAATTATTGGAAACAGTAAATTAGACACTTCACCAGTAAACCGTGAATGGGCACGAATCAAAAACCGCGAAATTAACGCTTCGTAGCACTAATGTAAACGTCAACCCGTCCCACGGATTTTAGATTACTATCAAATAAACTAATGATCACTCAGCCCACTAATTCTGACTAAATTTTCTATTTGTGCACTGGAACTACTATAAAAATCTGCCATAAGCAAATAAAAAATTAGGACAGTTATCTTAATATTCAAATAAATTTGGTTGGAAATAGAATTTTTTCAGCTACGGTTGCAAGTTTTGACTGAAGTAATTAATTATGTTCTTATTTAAAACTCCGTTTAGTGATTTACTTCAAGAGTTGCGTGTGTCGGTGTTCACAAGTAATCTTTATATGCTATTTTGTTATTATTATTATTTATAATAGACTAAGCAGCTTTCGCTGATGCGTCTATATCAGAAGTGCTTCGAGTTTTTCAAATGTTTGTACAATCTATTCTTGAACTGGTTAACAGAGCTTGATATAACAATATCCTTGGGCAATTTATTCCATACCTATATGAACAACTCTGTTGGTCAGTTGGTTGTTTTTATCATTTCATCCTTAGGCAGTTAAAGAAGTAAAGCTTCAATTTTGTTGTACTCGACATGCAGCAGAGTGAAACTAGAGTAGAATTAATTATCAGCAGAGACAGGACATTAGACACTCGAACACTAAACCTTGAATGGGCACGAATCGAAAACCGCACGCTTCGAAGCACTAATGAAAACGTTAACCCGTTCAGCTGATTTTAGATGACTACTGAATTAACTAATGATGACTTAGCCCACTAATTCCGACTAAATTCTCTATTTGTGCTGGAACTACTGTTTGTGCGATCTATGTTTTAGTTGGGCTTGCCATAAGCAAAATAAAAACCAAGCTTTAATTAGATCAGATTGCAAAAGGAATTTCATTTGCAACGTAATATTATGAGGACGGCGGTAATATTAGGAGGAATAATAATAAAAAAAAACAAAAAAAAAATAATAAAAAAAAAATGCAAGCAAATATGATCTTAAATTTGTTTCTTTGTATAGAATTATAAAAAAAAAAATTGCAACCCATCGTATGGAATATCAAATGAAACGTCTTTTCGAGCTGATTATAAAATACTATCTACATTATAATAACTCAACATTGATTTCTAAAAAGCAAAATATTTTCAAAACTCTTTCATTTTCAACGTAATTAAAACAAGTTGTTTAGTTTTAATTATTATACTTACTGTATTTTTTAATTAAATTTTGATATTTTGTAGATCTCAAACAGTTTAGTACTTGTGCCTGGTTATTATTTGTGGATTTAGGTAAGGATAATATTCTTATTGGCTAACCCAGATCAAGTTCTAAGTAACAAGCGAGACTAGGTATAATTAATAATATCGACCGGTCCAAATCCAATCTACAAACTCGAAGGACGTGATCTATTTCTAACAATGTTGGGTCCGCAACAGAGTTACGAAATTGCTTTTGATTATTTTTGCTACACCTCTCGGAAATAATGAAACGAGAATGATGAGATGAGGTTTTGAAGAAGGTCAGTGAGGCGAACAAAACTCCGTAAATCATATTATACTAGATAATGTCCGCGACTTCGCGTCATATTTTATCCGCGTGGATATATTATGTTTAAAAAATCCCACGGGAATCATGGACTTTTTGGCCTTATTTACACGAGAGCTTTTATAACGTCCGTTAAGAAAGCGTCCAAATAGAACAAATGTATTCCTAAGTATAATGTTCACACGTCAACGCTTTTTCACGTGTGAACAGTTAATTGGGAATACATTTCTATTTGGACGCTGTTTTAACGGACGTTAAAAAAGCCTCATGTAAATGAGGCCTTATGGGATAAAAAGTAGCCTATGTGCAAAAACGAATACTTTTTCGCATTTATAATATTACGTAATATGGTTAGTAAAGAATGGAGGAACTGTTATGTTTTTTCTTAAAATTATTATTTTATGTACCTATATTAAGAAAGACAGAATGACAGCGTTGATGATACATTTTGTATCCTTGCATTTATAGTATATAGTTATATAGTTCGAGCCTTTTTAACCGACTTCGAAAAAAGGAGGAGGTTCTCAATTCGTCGGAATCTTTTTTTTTGTTGACACATTTTAGACGCAGTTTAAGTTAAGTTAGATTTTAAGATGTACTTAATTTCTGTGATTGTTTATTGTGTGTTGAATCAACAAATAAAACGAATTCTATTCTAAAACAAATTATTTGAATTCAACTCACCTGAAACCTTTCATCGTTCGTGTAAGTGAACTTCCCCGAGCTCAGGATGTGCCAATCCCGCTTCCTAATCCACGACACTTGCTGCGAAATAAACAGGACGATATTAGTTCCACGTTGCTCTAGTACAAGAGTTACTGTACTGAATAATTTTCTAGGACATTATTTCCTAGAAAATATATACAAAACATCTAAATGATTGCATAGACTTTTCAGAGCTCAGGATCTACCAATCCCGGTTCTAATCCAGGACACTTGCTGCGAAATAAACAGGACGATATTAGTTCCACGTTGCTCTAGTACAAGAGTTACTGTACTGAATAATTTTCTAGGACATTATTTCCTAGAAAATATATACAAAACATATATACAAAATATATACAAAAAAATAAAAAATAATTACATAGACTTTTCAGAGCTCAGGATCTACCAATCCCGGTTCTAATCCAGGACACTTGCTGCGAAATAAACAGGACGATATTAATTCCACGCTGCTCCAGTACAAGGGTTTCGTTATTGCATTATTTTCTAGGACATTATTTCCTAGAAAATTATCTTAGACAAAACATAGTAATTACATAGACGTTTCAGAGCTCAGGATTTACAATTCGCTTCCTAATTCACGTCACTTGCTGCAATATGTACAAGACAAAATTAGTTCCACGCTGCTATAGAACTAGGGTTACGATACTGTATATTTTTATAGGATAATTATCATATTTGCAATTGAAATTTATAACGGCGTCTTAGAGCTGCCATAAACAAACATTTCGGGCAGTAGGTAACTGTTATTGCAGTCAGTGTCAATCGCTCAAACAGCTGTGCTCGAGTGGTCTGTTTATGACAATGAGCGCTAAACAACGTATACTGACCGCTCAAGTAGCCATTGCCCACTGTCCTTGCAGTTGGCGTCTACCGCTTGAGCAGTTCATGTATGACAATGAAATGAATATTGTAGTGCACTATGGTAGTCCCAGTTTGATGCAGTCAGTCTGGACTGCTTACAACTTTCCCGAGCTGTGTCAATAGTGCTTCTTGAGTCATATGGTGATGCAAATAGTGCAAAATTAGTTCCACATTGCTCTAATACCTATAATGAAAATATATTTGGTATATTTTATAGGGACAGTTATGTTTTATCTAATAATAAAAAACTTTGTTGTTCACGCTCTATGCTCTATTTGAATATTGCCTCTAAAACGTTGAATGACAGTTAATTATACGTATAGGCGACTAAATTATCGCTTACCATCAGATAAATTCTGCTCCAATTTAAGTACGCAGTCTCACTAGACGTATAAGCTGCTGGTTGGCTTGGAAATACTATAGCAAGCTATTCATCCAAATAGTCAGCCAAAAACTAACAATACCTTTGTGAAACTGAGTAAATTTTTATACAACGAACTAGCTGATACCCGCGACTTCGTTCGCGTGGATGTAGGTTTTTTAAAATTCCCGTGGGAACTCTTTGATTTTCCGGGATAAAAAGTAGCCTATGTGCTAATCCAGGGTATAATCTATCTCCATTCTAAATTTTAGCCCAATCCGTCCAGTAGTTTTTGCGTGAAGGAGTAACAAACATACACACACACACACACACACATACAAACTTTCGCCTTTATAATATTAGTGTGATTACCTTTCCTTGAACAGTCTTTTATCCCGCCTGCGTATGTAGTTCGGATAGATACCCTTTTAGATATTTTGTTCTCGAGTCTTTCTCGAGTAATAATTTATAGGAAAATCCTAGAAACTCAAATCACCTGGTCGCCCTAGTTAATACCAAACACAATATAGCATACGTTCCCTTTAACAAAGACTGTTGTGACTCCTACAATCTGCATTGCGACGGCGTGAGATTACGATCAGCGAAGTTCGTAATTAGCTATTTTCTCTTGAAGTCAAAGGATTTTCTTAGATTTTTGCGATAAGTACACATTTCGATATAACTTTTTGTTTTTTTCGTGCGTTTATTACTAAGACTTGAGCTTTGTTTCGGCATATTTCGTCGCGTAGTTTGGAACACTTTTGCTGTTCTAATAAAAGTTTTTCTTTGTCATAAACAGCTTGAAAAAGGAGACAGGTACTTACGCTTTCGGCAGGTGTTCAAGCTTACGGAGCGATATAATTAATGTATTTATATCTGTGTCGATGAGCTACCGAAGTGCGCTGTTGCATATCTGAGTTTTTCATTGTGACGATCTTTAGCTGCAGAACGTACGCGGTACAAGACGGTGTTCTTTGGAGATCCTTGTTAGGGACTTTAACTATACTTAAGTGGACATCTATCGGTTCGGACGACAACAACCACGTTTTCAGTATGAATGTATGCTTTGCTTATGAAATCTTTATAAATGGTACTTACGCCTCTTTCGCTCGAGTGTCCGACGAGACAGTGTAAGTAAGCCGTCCCGCCAAGCTGTACTATCATATCACGACTTACGTATCACGTGGTTCACGAAGGTTAGGGAACTTCAAACAAAACATCGCGGCGTCGACGTCACTGCCAGGCGCCAAGGTAGGTAGCCCTATTATAGCCCTATTTTTCTATGGTTTCCACCATAGCCTAATATTTGACATATCATCGATTCAGGATCTGGTACTTACGCCTCTTTCGCTCAAGTGTCCGACGAGACAGTGCAAGTAAGCCGTCCCGCCGAGCTGCGCTGTCACGTTGCTGACGGAGTTGTGTATTATGTCTCAATAAATGGTACTCGGTGGCGCTCTTTAGGGAAAGCCTATGTCCAACAGTGGACGTCCACAGGTTGATGATGATGATGATGATGAAATGGTACTTACGCCTCTATCGCTTAAGTGTCCGACGAGACAGTGCAAGTAAGCCGTCCCGCCGAGCTGCGTTGTCACGTTGCTGACAGAGTTGTGTATTATGTCTCAATAAACGATACTTGGTGGCGCTCTTCAGGGAAAGCCTATGTCCAACAGTGGATATCCACAGGCTGATGATGATGAAATGGTACTTACGCCTCTTTCGCTCAAGTGTCCAACGAGACAGTGCAAGTAAGCCGTCCCGCCGAGCTGCGCTGTCACGTTGCTGACGGAGTTGTGTATTATGTCTCAATAAATGGTACTTGGTGGCGCTCTTTAGGGAAAGCCTATGTCCAATAGTAGATGTCCACAGGCTGATGATGATGATGATGATGAAATGGTACTTACGCCTCTTTCGCTCAAGTGTCCGACGAGACAGTGCAAGTAAGCCGTCCCGCCGAGCTGCGCTGTCACGTTGCTGACGGAGTTGTTGGCTGTCACGTCGGCGGGCGGGGCATTGCCTCGCCAACCGCGCGCTCGCGACGTCCCGTGATGCCCTATGGATTTTAAATTGATGTAAGATCATTAATGTTTGCTAGTGATTTTTTAATTTTTTTTACAACTACCTACATAGCATTTTTTTAAACTTACATTACTAACAATTACGTCTTTAAACGAAAGCTTAAAATCAATGTCTGCACACTTTCAAGTTTTCTCAAGCTGTGGTAAAGGTTGCCTGGTGGAGATTGTTCTAAGCAATAAGGCCACCTTTGCATACGATTGTTTTTAGTTTTTAGTTTCTTTGTTTTGTCTTGATTATTTCATGTCTTGTGTGCAATAAAGTTTTCTATCTATCTATCTACATTCTACACTATAGTGATAAGATGTAACCACAGTAAAAATCTGAAAGATTTCAGCACCTTATCATTTTTACTATCGAACTCATACTCTAGTCAAGTTAAAACGATCTGGGTGCCCACCGCACGATTACCCCAATGGGAGGGATTATGAGCTTCAGCAATCAGAAATAAGACGTAGAGAGGCATAAAACTTGGTGCTCACGTATGTCTCCATTGGACGATGTGAAGAGGGGCAGCATGCAGAACACAGCAGCGGCGAACGGTATGCCCATCCCGCCAGCCACTCGCCATTTCATCTGAAACAACGACATCAAAAATTAAATTAAAAATTTAAAAACCCTCGACTCTAAAACCTCTAAAAATAAAAAGTAAGTATGTGTTGGCCGTATAAGTTTAATCTAATTAGTAAAGTTTTATTAGAATTGGCCGGATACCAATTGGGCGGATAGTAATACCTACCCGGTCTAATAAGAAAACTAGAAATAAAGCGCTGATAATTTCCAACGGCTGAATAGATTTTCTTGGATTACAGCTAAGAACACTCTCGATCAAGCCACTTTTAAAACAAAAAAAAAAACTAAACCAAAATCGGTTCATTCATTCGTTTGAGTGCTACGGTGCCACAGACGATATACAGATACACACGTCAAACTTATAACACCCCTCTTTTTGGGTCGGGGGTTAAAAATTATATATTTTTTTCTTTGTACCTAGTATGTATAATATTACCTTTATGCTTTATCTTTATCTTATCTCTATTCTTATTAATTATACTTTGTTCACCATCCCATGCTCTGGTAACTAAATCCGTACAGCAAAGGTTGCCTGTAAGAGTTTGCTATAGCAATAAGGGCGCCTTGTTGTTTTTATTGAAGACATCTTGAAAATTAAAATACGTCATTAAAAATTCAACCATCTTGTAAAGCATTTTAAAACGAAATTGAAATTCTTTCTAAGTAAAAAAAAAAAACAAATTTTAGGTGCGGCTTTGTAACTTTTCGTTTGCATAAAATATAAAGCTAAAAGTCCAAAAATTTGGTGTTTTCGTCAAAATACAAAAAGTTCTGGAATTTCTATGAGTTTGAAAAAATATTTTAGTATCATAAATGTGAAAATTGCAACTGTGTTCTTATCTGTTCATTACCTTTTAATGGCTTAATCAAATCCATAGACTTACGATTACGCTACGCTCAAAATCTATAATTTTTACAACCCTGTATATTGTGTTTGTTTATTGGGTTGTCCTATAACCACACCGCAACGAAGTAACGCATCGACGTATTTTTTGATTGAAAGAGTGACATAGGTACTTTTTATCCCGAAAAATCAAATAACTCTCACGGGATTTACAAAAATCTAAATCTGCGGACGAAGTCACGGGCATGAGTAATTGATAAATGGATTTTAATAAATAAAAAAAATGTCTTACCTACTATATCTTCAAAAGACAGTAAAAAAACTACGCGTACAAAGTTACCAGCAATAGCTAGTAGCAAGTATCTCAATAAAAATTTACGCACTTCAATATAAATTTGACCCAATGGCCCAGCATATTGGCAGAAGAAAACCTTCACCATAGTCTCTCCCCCTCAAGGAAAATGTCTTCGTCACTTTTTGATACAAAATAATTGATGGACTTTAATAGGACGGGAAAACATTTTTGTGCGTTCATCAAAAATGGCACAAAAGTTTTGTGTTATTGTTACGCTTCTGAAGTCAAACGAATTCAGTTTTGATGATTTCTCTTTTCGACTTTGGAATATTATTTTTGTCCTTTCTTGAGATAACTTTTGTGAACCTCTCTAACGCGGCGGAGCTTACCAGCACGAAGTTTTGGTTCGATTACGGTCAGAAAATACATTAAACATTTGACATACGGTTCAGAAAAAGGGCCGCTATGAGCTTATATATAAAGGATCTTGGAGGCATGAAAACTTTCACTTCCAGAAACTCCACGCATCAGGTGATCCCAGTGTTGGCTCTTATTTAATTCAATAATGGCATTCCAAACCAGTGGTCACTATTCAAAAATACTTGTAAAAGTTTATTTGAACAAAAATATTTTTATTCTAACAGCTAAGTCATAAAAGTATCAAGTTTGATGGCGCGCGTGCGGTGCCTTTTTGGAGTGTTTTTTTGTTAGAAGTGGCTGGTTTTTGTGTTCTGCTGGTGTTTATTGGTGGTGGAACTGACTGGGAAGCGCTCTAAAGGGGCGCCGCGTGTATGTCGGCGGGCGCCGGCACAGACGAAGTCCATACTTATACATATAGTTTTCCCAACTTGTAAATAACTACAAACTTGACATTGGCTTTACACTGATTACCAAGCCAGACTAGAGAGAAAAAAAAGTCATATAACTAATATTCTTTTTAAAATCCATTTGTATTAATAAAACTCGTTTAATCTAGTATATATCTTATCGATGGAATCGCTGCCAGACTGTCGGTGCTTTTACGAACGAAAACGAATCGAATAACTCGATTTCTCTTCAAAACTCCGAAAAATATTTTTCCATTTTGATGCCACATAACGATTCCATTGTACTCGGTGTTTGCTTTAATACCTTTTTGTGGGGCGGGAGAGAAATTTTGTTTATTTAGGGAAATTATTTGCCTTCCAAGTTCCCTGTTTTCTCAGAAGATCTGCAGGGATTTTCGTATTTTATGCAAATTCTGACACATCTCTGTTATTTTTATGTTTGGTAGTCATAGACATGGCCTCATCATCGTCAACCTATGGATGTCCATTGCTGGACATAGGTCTCTTGTGGGGACTTCCACATGCCAGTAGACTCCCCGCCACACTCGCTACGACTCGTTTAATGTCCTGTCCACCTAGTGGAGTACTAGTTCTTCTAATGCTGTGCCTTCCAATGCGAGCACCTTGGGACCCTCGTCTATTGGCTTTCTTAACTAAATACCTAAATACCCCCCTTTGACGTCCGCTAAGAAAGAACTTTTCAATCAATCAATCAATTATTTATTTATTTCTGTTTAGGGTACATGAGCGAGTGTTCATGAAGAGACTAATGTCTTGTGAAAATAATTTAATTTGGCGATATTTTCCACTTTTTTTACAAAGATTTGTCAGAATTTATCTTACCTTGTAGATAATACATAACAGAATAGTATAATTAATTGCACAGGCGTAATCACTGATATTAAGTAGTTGTTTCGAGTACCTACTTAAGCAAAGTACCTTAATTAGCTAATACATAGTACATACTTCACTAAAGTATTAAATAGCAGTAGATATCTAATTAGGTAAATATAATAGTAGGTAAATAGTATTGAATGAGTTGGGAAGATATTTTGTGATAATAATATCTATGTGAAAACAAAGAAAATACCTACTTATACTAATTATTTTCGTACCCATACCATAAAATAAATAGGTTTTTTATTCCATAGTTCGTAGACTAATTTTTAAAACTTGGGGACTACCATTTCAGCCTAATTTGTTCATCGAAAGTGTCTCAATATTTCAATATGTAATAGGTAAGTACCTATATTTGTTATTGCAAATAATTAAGTAATAATTTAATTAATGTTTTTTCCCCCGTCACTTTAGTTTTCTGTTATTTTATTTTTCTGTTGCTTCTGTTATTTTATTTTTGTAAACATTTTTATTAAATATGGCTAATTAGTATGAGATAATAAATAAATGAGAGTTAAATTAAGTAAATAAAATAATTTAGATAGCAGAATTTGCAGTAGGTAAACAATAAAATATTCATAAGTGTTAATAAAACATTGTGTAGCGATTCGTTCATTATTCGGTGCAATGGTTTAAAATAAGTTTTTAGGTTAAGGGTCTGTAGCAAAAAATATCGGTCAAATGCCTCTCCGGATTTATACTGTGCACAAATCTTTTGAATAGCCTGGGTAGGTACTATAATATTATTTTTCTTTACATTTCCCGGACTGTAACTGGGTCAGGACTTTCTATTCTAAGGAAAATGAGTGTTTAGAAAAGCTACTAAAGAAATATTTATACGTAGATATTATCTCATTTCGAAGTGCTTTTGCGGTTGCTAACTTACTTAAATGATAGTTGTAGATTTTTTATTGCAATTTTAATCAATTAAGTAATTAAATTATTTACTTGGTACGTGTACGTAATTGTCATTGCCCCCTTGAGAAGGGCTTCCGAGCGATAGGTACGGGGAATCTCGCTGGACCCCGGACAAACTGCATCTCTGAGTATCGAAGTTATTATCACTTATTTTAACGATAAAGATAATATCGTATGGGAACCTGCATGTCTGAGAGTTCTCCATATTACCCTCACCACCTGGGTCCTTGGTGAATCTCTACCACCCGTTGTGCCAGATCCTTTTTTTCCACGCACATGCAAACTGTGGAATCAACTCCCATCGGCGGTGTTTCCACTGGGTTACAACATGGGGTTATTCAAGAGGCAGACCAACAAATTACTGGAAGGCCGGCAACACATCAGCAGTACCTTTGGTGCTGCAAATGTCCATGGGCGGCGGTAATCACTTAACACCAGGTGACCCGCCTGCTCGGTTGCTCGCTATTTTATTTAAATAAAATATTATAATATTGTTGACATAATAGGTATTATATAATTCACACGCCAAGGCACACGTCACCGCCTGAATTCAGCGGCTCCCTGAGACTTGTTTGACGTCCTGTCCACCTAGTGTCTGGTTTTCTTACGCTGCACTTTCCAGTACGAAGTCTCCATTTCAGCACCTTGGGACCCCAGTTTCTAGCGGTTTTTCACTTCAGCTTCACAACTCGCTGAGTTAGGTCCTTCTACTCAACTAGTAAATTCTTTTCAATAACAAAAAATACGACTTTCCAATTGCATACGATTCCGTTAATTAAAATAAAATTAAAATGTAATTTCGCACCACTCTACAATTTCGGAGAGCTTGTCCGTCTCTCGTTGTGAATTGACATTATTTTCGTTGCGTTAATTGGATTTTTAACAACGGAACTTTTAAATTAAATTTAACTAAAAGTAAATGAGATTGTTTTTAATTCCATTAGAAGACAACCATTGACTGCAATCTCATCTGGCGGTAAGTGATGATGCAGTCTAAGATGGAAATGGGTTAACTTGGACGGGATATTATGTCAGTTTTATTAAAACCCCCCATCGGTTTCTACGCGGCATCGTACTGGAACGTTAAATCGCTTGGCGACACGGCTTGGCCGGTAGGGTAATGACTAGCCAAGGCCGAAGCTTGAGCCAGTTCAAAAGTAATAAATTCTCCAAAAGTTGAACTTGAGGCCTCTGTCATATTATAAGACAACACCGCTGAAAGGGACGAACGATTTGAATAAATGATTTGATTTTGACTCAAGGTCAGTGGTTTTTAGTTAACTAGATGTTTTTTTAAAAGTCTAGTGGCAACTGAGATTATAAAGACAGAGAGATAAAGTAGGTAAGTCTATGATAGGTTGTGATAAGGTAACACACAGACAGATAGATACACATTCTCATTATTTATAAGTATTTTTTAGTATTGATTAGTATTTAGTATTAGATTAGTATACGAGTAGCATCGATGTATAGATTTAGTTAGATTAAGTGGGACATGTATCTATTACGGAATGCAAATGTAAGCACAAAATTATGATAATATTCACAAGTAGTTATATTGTTTATCGCATACATTAATAAATTAATAGTACTCTGCCATAAGCTGTGATAGCCTAGTGGTTAGAACGTCCGCCTCCTAATCGGAGGTCGGGGGTTCGAACCCGGGCACGCACTAACTTTTAAGTTATGTGCGCTTTAAGCAATTAAATATCACTTGCTTTAACGGTGAAGGAAAACATCGTGAGGAAACCTGCATGCCTGAGAGAGTTCTCCATGTTCTCAAAGGTGTGTGAAGTCTGCCAATCCGCATTGGGCCAGCGTGGCAGACCCAATCCCTAAACTCTTCTCAGTCTGAGAGGAGACTCGTACTCAGTAGTGGGGCGGAAATGGGTTGATCATGATAATCTCTGCCAATTCGCACTTGGCCAGCGCGAGCGTGGTGGACTATCATGCTGGAACCCTGACCCTGAAGAACGACGGCTTCAAAGAAATAGAAGTATTTGTTTGTTCATCCGCTTGATACAAAAACAGTTTTTTTTTTTAAATAAGAAGATCACAAGACATCTAAGCAAGAGTGTTAAAACAACATTAATTCTTTTAGTAGAAAATCGGTTGATAAAATAGGTAATTTTCAATTAACCTTCGCGCTTGTTTATAACTTCTTGGTAATTTACCTCGACGATACTTCGATGAAAATTTCAACACAATAATTTCTAGTACTTACTTAGCTCAAAAAAATTACTTTAAGTACAAATATGTTACATTTGGTATCTAGTATCTAAAACAATTTCTTGTTTCAAATATGTATTCAACAAATCATTTCCACGAAATAGGTAATTTCGTTTAAGTGTATGTTTAAGACAGGATATCATTATACACACAGGATGTTCCTAATCTTTAAAGATTAGGAACTATATTATATAACTATATAAACTTAGGTTTATCACGTGAACTCCTTCGTAGGAACTTGAGATTGTCGCGTTGAAGAGTGCAGTGTAGCGTCATTGTTGGAACATTTATTTCATACCTATTTAATTTCTGCAGCATTATACTGAGGCAGTAGCCCCTTTAGCTCACCCACGAAATCGTTTCTGCTCTTTGTATTTTCTAGCTCGTAGTTTTAAGTTTAGTTGTAATTTTGTAGTTTTAACATCTTTTGTATTTTGTTTTCTTGTATTGTCCTGTGAGCTCAATAATCTTTTATTTATTTATCATTTATTTATTTATCATTTATTTACTTAACTCTTTGATTTTTCTGTATAACAGATAGCTTATGTGATATGTACGTTTTTGGAATGCAAGCTATTTGGTAAAGCGCTCATGTTATCTTACTCTCGTATCCTGTGGTGATTCTTTTGACAATCTAGAAGCAATTGTACCTAAAAGTTATTTGAATAAAATATATTCTATACTATTCTCGAACGGCTAAGTTAAATTTCGTCAAAATTGGTTATTCGGCTGGGCTGCAAAAAGGGTACAGACAGATAGACAGACTTTCGTATTCATAATATTTGTGTCCTGGTTGTGCACAGTTGAAAGAATTATAATATACAAAGTATGAAATTATATCACATAGTTTATGCTAAAATGTATCGCACCTGGTGCTCCTTTTGGGCGTAATTGTTTTGCTAACTCTACAGCCTTAGCACGGAAGAGTCCATGCATAGTATGGAATAAATCAGACATTACTGTGGTTGTGTGTTTTATTGCAATTCCCGCTTTAAATAAATTAAATCGCCGATTCAATTTTAGTCGAATCAAAAAGTTCATAATTCACTATCGCTCTAAGACAAGTCGGTAAGTTATTCATTAAATATTCATGAATAATTTAGCAGATAAACAATAAACACCCTGTATACAGCCCGCTGGAGCGTGACGCTAAACTAAAATAGTTGCCTTCAAGCTGTCTTATACTTACAAACAAACTGGAAAGTTCAACAGAGCAATTATCTTGTCTACTCAAACTGTTGCTTTTGTTCTACGTTTTGTTCACTCTGTTATTGATAGATGGAAATACCTATATTGAAACAAGCAGAACAAGGAGTGCCTAGTGGTCAAAGAAGTAGTGACAGCCTCGAAAAACCAAGCACCATACAGATGATACAGATCATTCAAAAACTTCGTTCGCATATAATAATTTATACCTAGCCTATCGCACTCTGGGATAACGTATGTCTATCATCTATCAATGAAAGAATTTCAGAATTGGATCGTTCGTTTCGGAGATTTCTCTCTACATCCAAACTATAAAGATGAAGAATATTATTATCATCGTCATTAACAACCCATCGCTGGTTCATTACGAAGCAAGAGTCTGCTCTCAGAAGTAGTCAGAACGAGTAGAAATGAAGACTAATATTATCACACTTCAGACTCACACTAATATTATAAAGGCGAAAGTTTGTGCATGTGTGTATGTGTGTGTGTGTGAGTGTGTGGGTATTTGTATGTTTGTTACTCCTTCACGCAAAAACTACACAATGGATTTGGCTGAAATTTGGAATGGAGATAGATAATATCCTGGATTAGCACATAGGCTACTTTTTATCGCGGAAAATCAAGGGATTCCCACGGGATTCCTAAAGATCCATCCGTTTGACCGATTTGTATGAAATTTGGTACCATGGTAGTTTGCGTCCATGTAATTGACATAGGCTACTTTTTATCCCGGAAAATCAAACAGTTCCCACGGAATCTTTGGAAACCTAATTCCACGCGAACGAAGTCGCGGGCATCCTCTAGTAATATTATAATTTATAATCTAGAGTGGTATGAAATCTGTACATAGTTTATAGCGAGCGACGGTAGAAAAGTCTTCAAAAGATCATCAAAATCCCTAGATGAAATTTGAATAAAACTTAATTAATGAGAGTGCGATTTGGTCGCCAGCTTCAGTTTAATATTCCTGAAACGTATCCATTATTATCGGATTTTCTTTTATATGCTAATTGCTCGCTCCGTTTCATTATGTAACTGAGAAAATGCTGAGTTATTGCCGGGCAGCTTTTATTTCACGGCGCTTGTTATTTTACTGCTTATACTTTGGAAAATTCTTTTTCAAGTCTTTGTATTGGCGTTTTCTTGGTAATTAATCAGAGCTGGCTCATAATTGTAGCTTTGGCCTTGAAAAAGACAACGACCGTCAAAAGAAAGTACTAATCCTATAGGTATATAGTAACATGCTTTTATCTTTTGAGTATTTTTTAAGCATGACTTGAGACTTGAGAGTAACTCAGATCTTTTACGAACGAAAGTAATGTTCGAGTTACTTTTACCATGATTGTCAAATAGAACAGCTATTTTGAGGCCGCCATCTTTTATCGAGGCGTTTGCTTTAAGGACGTCTTTGCAAAATGAATAGGTATCAAAATTGCACTACTACATAAGTACACTGCCCACACGCACACAGCTGCGTCAAAATGAATGAATCGACTTGATTTTGATACTTTGATATTTTTATTTTATTTTATATTTGGTCATCTATTTTTTTTTAACAGTTTTTTTTTTAAATATGTATCTTGACAATAATACAGTAAGTAGAACAGTGCCTACAGACTAAGGGTCTGATGATGAAATATTTCACCATGACTTCTTGGCAATGAACAACATTTCCATGCTTATGAAATTATGAGCTCCTACTATGACTAAAATAATCTGAGAAGGATAGCATTACATTACCTCCCGACTTGATGAAATTGCATACTTTGGAACCTACTACTGGAACTCAGAGACGAATAGAGCTAGGTGTTTCGAGTTTGGGCTCATTTTCTTAGTCATGATGAGATCTTACCTCCGGATTTGTGGAGTGACCTGATGGTATACCTCGGAAGTCACTATTGGAACTCGGAGACGAATAGAGCTAGGTGTTTCGAGTTTGGGCTCATTTTCTTAGTCATGATGAGATCTTACCTCCGGATTTGTGGAGTGACCTGATGGTATACCTCGGAAGTCACTATTGGAACTCGGAGACGAATAGAGCTAGGTGTTTCGAGTTTGGGCTCATTTTCTTAGTCATGATGAGATCTTACCTCCGGATTTGTGGAGTGACCTGATGGTATACCTCGAAAGTCACTATTGGAACTCGGAGACGAATAGAGCTAGGTGTTTCGAGTTTGGGCTCATTTTCTTAGTCATGATGAGATCTTACCTCCGGATTTGTGGAGTGACCTGATGGTGTACCTCGGAAGTCACTATTGGAACTCGGAGACGAATAGAGCTAGGTGTTTCGAGTTTGGGCTCATTTTCTTAGTCATGAAGAGATCTTACCTCCGGATTTGTGGAGTGACCTGATGGTACACCTCGGAAGTCACTATTGGAACTCGGAGACGAATAGAGCTAGGTGTTTCGAGTTTGGGTTCATTTTCTTAGTCATGATGAGATCTTACCTCCGGATTTGTGGAGTGACCTGATGGTATACCTCGGAAGTCACTATTGGAACTCGGAGACGAATAGAGCTAGGTGTTTCGAGTTTGGGCTCATTTTCTTAGTCATGATGAGATCTTACCTCCGGATTTGTGGAGTGACCTGATGGTATACCTCGAAAGTCACTATTGGAACTCGGAGACGAATAGAGCTAGGTGTTTCGAGTTTGGGCTCATTTTATTAGTCATGATGAGATCTTACCTCCGGATTTGTGGAGTGACCTGATGGTATACCTCGGAAGTCACTATTGGAACTCGGAGACGAATAGAGCTAGGTGTTTCGAGTTTGGGCTCATTTTCTTAGTCATGATGAGATCTTACCTCCGGATTTGTGGAGTGACCTGATGGTATACTTTGGAAGTCACTATTGGAACTCGAAGACGAATAGAGCTAGGTGTTTCGAGTTTGGACTCATTTTCTTAGTCATGACGAGATCTTACCTCCGGATTTGTGGAGTGACCTGATGGTATCATCGGAAGTCACTATTGGAACTCGGAGACGAATAGAGCTAGGTGTTTCGAGTTTGGGCTCATTTTCTTAGTCATGAAGAGATCTTACCTCCGGATTTGTGGAGTGACCTGATGGTATACCTCGGAAGTCACTATTGGAACTCGGAGACGAATAGAGCTAGGTGTTTCGAGTTTGGGCTCATTTTCTTAGTCATGATGAGATCTTACCTCCGGATTTGTGGAGTGTCCTGATGGTATACCTCGAAAGTCACTATTGGAACTCGGAGACGAATAGAGCTAGGTGTTTCGAGTTTGGGCTCATTTTCTTAGTCATGATGAGATCTTACCTCCGGATTTGTGGAGTGACCTGATGGTATACCTCGAAAGTCACTTTTGGAACTCGGAGACGAATAGAGCTAGGTGTTTCGAGTTTGGGCTCATTTTATTAGTCATGATGAGATCTTACCTCCGGATTTGTGGAGTGACCTGATGGTATACCTCGGAAGTCACTATTGGAACTCGGAGACGAATAGAGCTAGGTGTTTCGAGTTTGGGCTCATTTTCTTAGTCATGATGAGATCTTACCTCCGGATTTGTGGAGTGACCTGATGGTATACCTCGGAAGTCACTATTGGAACTCGGAGACGAATAGAGCTAGGTGTTTCGAGTTTGGGCTCATTTTCTTAGTCATGATGAGATCTTACCTCCGGATTTGTGGAGTGACCTGATGGTATACCTCGGAAGTCACTATTGGAACTCGGAGACGAATAGAACTAGGTGTTTCGAGTTTGGGCTCGTTTTGTTAGGTATGACGAGATTATACCTTGAAACTTGTTGGAGTGCTCTGAAGGTATACTTCAAAAGCCACTATTGGACTTTCGAGTCGAGTAGAGTTAGATGTTATGAGTTTGAGCTTGTTTTGTAAGTTCCAATAGTGACTTCCGAGGTATACCATCAGGTCACTCCACAAATCCGGAGGTAAGATCTCATCATGACTAAGAAAATGAGCCCGAACTCGAAACAGCTAGCTTTATTCGTCTCCGAGTTCCAATAGTGACATCCGAGGTATACCATCAGGTCACTTCACGAATCCGGAGGTAACATCTCATCATGACTAAGAAAATGAGCCCAAACTCGAAACACCTAGCTCTATTCGTCTCCGAGTTCCAATAGTGACTTCCGAGGTATACCATCAGGTCACTCCACAAATCCGGAGGTAAGATCTCATCATGACTAAGAAAATGAGCTCAAACTCGAAAAACCTAGCTCTATTCGTCTCCGAGTTCCAATAGTGGCTTCCGAGGTAAACTATCAGGTCACTCCACAAATCTGGAGGTAAGATCTCATCATGACTAAGAAAATGAGCCCAAACTCGAAACACCTAGCTCTATTCGTCTCCGAGTTCCAATAGTGACTTCCGAGGTATACCATCAGGTCACTCCACAAATCTGGAGGTAAGATCTCATCATGACTAAGAAAATGAGCCCGAACTCGAAACAGCTAGCTCTATTCGTCTCCGAGTTCCAATAGTGACTTCCGAGGTATACCATCAGGTCACTTCACAAATCCGGAGGTAAGATCTCATCATGACTAAGAAAACGAGCCCAAACTCGAAACACCTAGCTCTATTCGTCTCCGAGTTCCAAAAGTGACTTCCGAGGTATACCATCAGGTCACTCCACAAATCCGGAGGTAAGATCTCATCATGACTAAGAAAATGAGCCCAAACTCGAAACACCTAGCTCTATTCGTCTCCGAGTTCCAATAGTGACTTCCGAGGTATACCATCAGGTCACTCCACAAATCCGGAGGTAAGATCTCATCATGACTAAGAAAATGAGCCCGAACTCGAAACAGCTAGCTCTATTCGTCTCCGAGTTCCAATAGTGGCTTCCGAGGTATACTATCAGGTCACTCCACTAATCCGGAGGTAAGATCTCATCATGACTAAGAAAATGAGCCCAAACTCGAAACATCTAGCTCTATTCGTCTCCGAGTTCCAATAGTGACTTCCGAGGTATACCATCAGGTCATTCCACAAATATGGAGGTAAGATCTCATCATGACTAAGAAAATGAGCCCGAACTCGAAACAGCTAGCTCTATTCGTCTCCGAGTTCCAATAGTGACTTCCGAGGTATACCATCAGGTCACTCCACAAATCCGGAGGTAAGATCTCATCATGACTAAGAAAATGAGCCCAAACTCGAAACACCTAGCTCTATTCGTCTCCGAGTTCCAATAGTGACTTCCGAGGTGTACCATCAGGTCACTCCACAAATCCGGAGGTAATATCTCATCATGACTAACAAAATGAGCCCGAACTCGAAACAGCTAGCTCTATTCGTCTCCGAGTTCCAATAGTGACTTCCGAGGTATACCATCAGGTCACTCCACAAATCCGGAGGTAAGATCTTATCATGACTAAGAAAATGAGCCCAAACTCGAAACACCTAGCTCTATTCGTCTCCGAGTTCCAATAGTGACTTCCGAGGTATACCATCAGGTCACTCCACAAATCCGGAGGTAAGATCTTATCATGACTAAGAAAATGAGCCCAAACTCGAAACACCTAGCTCTATTCGTCTCCGAGTTCCAATAGTGACTTCCGAGGTATACCATCAGGTCACTCCACAAATCTGGAGGTAAGATCTCATCATGACTAAGAAAATGAGCCCAAACTCGAAACACCTAGCTCTATTCGTCTCCGAGTTCCAATAGTGACTTCCGAGGTATACCATCAGGTCACTCCACAAATCCGGAGGTAAGATCTCATCATGACTAAGAAAATGAGCCCAAACTCGAAACACCTAGCTCTATTCGTCTCCGAGTTCCAATAGTGACTTCCGAGGTATACCATCAGATCATTCCACAAATCCGGAGGTAAGATCTCATCATTACTAAGAAAATGAGCCCAAACTCGAAACACCTAGCTCTATTCGTCTCCGAGTTCCAATAGTGACTTCCGAGGTATACCATCAGGTCACTCCACAAATCCGGAGGTAAGATCTCATCATTACTAAGAAAATGAGCCCAAACTCGAAACACCTAGCTCTATTCGTCTCCGAGTTCCAATAGTGACTTCCGAGGTATACCATCAGGTCACTCCACAAATCCGGAGGTAAGATCTCATCATGGCTAAGAAAATGAGCCCAAACTCGAAACACCTAGCTCTATTCGTCTCCGAGTTCCAATAGTGACTTCCGAGGTATACCATCAGGTCACTCCACAAATCCGGAGGTAAGATCTCATCATTACTAAGAAAATGAGCCCAAACTCGAAACACCTAGCTCTATTCGTCTCCGAGTTCCAATAGTGACTTTCGAGGTATACCATCAGGTCACTCCACAAATCCGGAGGTAAGATCTCATCATGACTAAGAAAATGAGCCCAAACTCGAAACACCTAGCTCTATTCGTCTCCGAGTTCCAATAGTGACTTCCGAGGTATACCATCAGGTCACTCCACAAATCCGGAGGTAAGATCTCATCATGTCTAAGAAAATGAGCCCAAACTCGAAACACCTAGCTCTATTCGTCTCCGAGTTCCAATAGTGACTTCCGAGGTATACCATCAGGTCACTCCACAAATCCGGAGGTAAGATCTCATCATGACTAAGAAAATGAGCCCAAACTCGAAACACCTAGCTCTATTCGTCTCCGAGTTCCAATAGTGACTTTCGAGGTATACCATCAGGTCACTCCACAAATCCGGAGGTAAGATCTCATCATGACTAAGAAAATGAGCCCAAACTCGAAACACCTAGCTCTATTCGTCTCCGAGTTCCAATAGTGACTTTCGAGGTATACCATCAGGTCACTCCACAAATCCGGAGGTAAGATCTCGTCATGACTAAGAAAATGAGCCCAAACTCGAAACACCTAGCTCTATTCGTCTCCGAGTTCCAATAGTGACTTTCGAGGTATACCATCAGGTCACTCCACAAATCCGGAGGTAAGATCTCATCATGACTAAGAAAATGAGCCCCAACTCGAAACACCTAGCTCTATTCGTCTCCGAGTTCCAATAGTGACTTTCGAGGTATACCATCAGGTCACTCCACAAATCCGGAGGTAAGATCTCGTCATGACTAAGAAAACGAGCCCAAACTGGACACATCTAGTTCTTCTAGTCTTCAAGTTCCTGTCGCAGCCTTCGAAGTTCACTATCAGATCACTATCATGCTCAAGAAAAAAATCCAGCTAACGATAAAATGTGATAATAGGTACATAATATTATCATTATTATCTTACCTTGCCAAAATATCAGCACAATCACGGAATAAGTACCTATAAATATCAGTTAGGGTTTTGTCGAACTATTTTGTGTTCGTACAGCGATCTTTTCCACATCAAAAAATTGTAGCAACCGACGCAGAGACCACCCACGAAGGCGGCTGGCCGCTGACTGATATAATTTTGAAATCATACCATTGCCTGCCCAATATCAAAATAACCCTTAGTGCACTGTATTAAGGTTTGCGGTTGAAGCAAAATACGTGAAAAATTTATACACGATGTTTTTATTTATTTTTATACTATTATTAATATAATAATGCTATATTTTGAGGTGCACATTATGTGCTAACGGAAAATATTTATTAGAAGAATAAAATCCGTACGTAAACTGAGAAAAATGTACCTAAACTTGACCCTAAATCGTTAATTCTGCGTGGAAGAGGTGAAGGAAAATCGTTCTTATAGTATCAAAATTAATGATTTTATCAAAAAATTACTCGATCTCTGGAGATAAAGGACCAATCTATTTTTAGCAATCTGTAGTTCCAATTTACTTAGTATATTTTAGCCACAAAGCGTACCGAAAATCTATACAAGTGTGCAAATACGTCCTTAAAGCACCACGTAGTTAAAAAAGTAGTATAGCGGTGGCATAGAAGAAAACTTCTATTTTTTGAGTACCTACATTATTTTTACTTAAAGTTTACTTACCTACGAAGCTTGACCAATGATCGAGAAACTGACTATTCTCTTTGGAAAGTAACGGGAAATCTAAAAAGACCCATCACACATATACCACCACTTAAAGATTCAAATGGAAAATGGGCTATCAATAACATTCAAAAAGCTAATAGATTCGCTCAGCATCTGGAAAATATATTCCAACCAAATGAGGGCCATCCACTTGATCTTAGTGAAATTGAAGAAAGACTAGATGATCTGCAAAATATCAGACTTGTGACACCAAAAGAAGTATCTGAAGAAATAAAGTTCAATTTAAGCATAAAAAAATCTCCAGGATACGATCTCATTACTGGAGAAATTCTAAAAAACCTTCCTCGGAAAGCTTTAGTGAAACTTACCAATCTCATAAATGCATCATTCAGACTGAGACATGTACCTGAGTTATGGAAAGTTGCTGAAGTCATTATGATTGCCAAACCGGGGAAACCACCCCATGAAACAACATCATATAGACCAATCTCTTTACTACCAGTTATTTCAAAGTTGTTTGAAAAATTGTTACTTAAGAGACTAAAACCCGTACTAGAAGATAGAAAATTAATACCAGATCATCAGTTTGGATTCCGAGAAAAACACTCAACGATAGATCAAGTCCACAGAATTACTGATATAATAGAGAAATCATTAGAAAATAAGAAAGTGTGTTCTACAGTTTTCTTAGACGTAGCGCAAGCTTTTGATAAAGTGTGGCACGAAGGGCTTATCTATAAACTCAGAAATATGCTACCAAAGTCATTCGCAGATATCCTTGAATCATACAGTACAAACAGATGGTTTAGAGTTCGTCAAGAAGATGCGTATTCTGAACTCAAGGAAATTAAAGCTGGGGTACCACAAGGAAGTGTCTTAGGTCCGGTCCTGTACTTATTATACACCTGTGATATTCCAGCACTAGAAAATAATACCATTGCAACATTCGCTGATGACACTGCGATTATAGGAACTGGTGAAAGTCACGAAGAAGCAGTGGAAAAAGTTCAAGTTGCCATAAATAAAGTTAACGAATGGACTATAAAGTGGCGAATTAAGCTTAACGAATCGAAATCAATGCATATAGATTTTACGAATAAGCGACCGAAATATCACCCGATTTATCTTAATCGGCAACTTATTCCATATGTAAATACAGCAAAGTACTTAGGTATGACGCTAGACGCAAAGCTTCGATGGAAAGCTCATGTTAAAAAGAAACGCGAGGAGCTGGAACTACGTTATAAAAAAATGTATTGGCTGCTTGGAAGGCACTCAACACTCTCAATAGATAATAAACTTATGCTATACAAGCAAATTCTGATGCCTGTATGGACGTATGGTATACAACTCTGGGGGTGTACTAAATCGACCAATGTACAAGTAATACAAAGATTCCAGAACAAAGTACTCAGGGAAATAACAAATGCACCCTGGTATGTAAGAAATCACGATCTCCACAGGGACCTTAAGATAGAGTTCGTATACAAAGTAATCCAAAAGTTCGCAGAGGCTCACCAACATCGACTTCACCATCATGTTAATTTCGAGGCTGTGAAGCTTCTAGATAACTTGGACATAAAAAGAAGACTCAAACGAACCAAGCCGTTCGAACTAGTGTTAAAAAGTGCATAAATGCAGTGATTGTGTAATAGTGTTTGTGCTACTTTATTTTTATCTAGGTCACAATAACATAGTGGACTGTAAGCATATTAGAATAAACTAAGGACAGTTATTGGACTGAAATTAGACTTAGAAATTATTCATAAGTAGAAGTTTAAGCTAGAATAAAATTACTTATTAGCCCATAGGCTAGATCGTAGTAGGAATAAAGCTACCATTATATAATGGAGCTTTATGGAAAAAAAAAAAAAAAAAAAAAAAAAAAACTTAAAGTTTACTTAAAAACTGCACACAATAATATATAATTATTAATTATTATAATGAGAATCTTCAAGACTGTTTTTTTTACAAAATCGGTAGTATCCAATAACCATAATTAACAAAGTTAGGATTGCTACAGGCTTTATGCAAACTAGCCTAGAAAAAAAGTGAATAGGGATCTTCTAGGTAAGCGCACTCCAACCAAGACCCCATCATTGTTTTCCATCAAGTATGATTGTCATCAAGTACAGACCTTACTTGACATAAAAAAACCGGCCAAGTGCGAGTTGGACTCGCGCACCGAGGGTTCCGCACTCGGGTATTATTTGACATTTTGCACGATAAATCGAAAACTATAACGCATAAAAATAAATAAAAATCTGTTTTAAAATGTACAGGTAAAGCCTTTTCATATGATACCCCATTTGGTATAGTTATCTAACTTTGAAAATTTAAACACATTTAATTTTTTTTTGATGATTTAACCACAAATTCATGGTTTTCGGATTTATTCCTTTACTTGTACTATAATACCTACCTATCTGCCAAATTTCATGATTCTAGGTCAACGGGAAGTACCCTATAGGTTTTCTTGACAGACACGACGGACGGGCGGACAGACAGACAGACAACAAAGTGATCCTATAATAGGGTTCCATTTTTCGTTCTGAGGTATGGACCCCTAAAAACCTGCTACAGAATCTCTATTTATTTTTGCAACAAAAGCATGATGAACCTGCTCAGACAAAGAGCAGTTTTAAAAGCTTTGTAGAAGTAGCTCAGTGATAATGTCCAAATTGAATCATCTAGGCGTCAAAATTGAATAATGGTGGGTAAGATATACTTTAAGACGGGTCTCTCCGTCACTCGCTTCATACAAACGTAGTTCCAATTTCATTTGAATATTAAGCAACCAAAGTCCATGAAATTTTGCAGACATATTCTAGAAACTAATATCTATGTTTGTGGTTTTCCAGATTTCTGTTAAAATATTCAATTTCAAAGTCACGCGGTCTTAAAAATTTACATACAAATCTTTGAGCCCCTGTAATTTTAAAACTACATATTTTTAGAAAAATCTAAAACACCACAGACACAAATATTAGTTTCTAGAATATGTCTGCAAAATTTCATGGACTTTGGTCGCTTAATATTCAAATGAAATTGGAACTACGATAGTATGAAGCGAGTGACGGAGAGAGCCCTGTTAAGCGGTAAGCTCATTGAATCGAGATGTAGGTTATCTGGGTTAGATACCTAGAAACTTGGATCGAGTTATTTAGAGAAAAAAATTATATCACTTTGCTTTGAAAGCTTTGAAAGGTTACCGTGAAAGCTTTCTAGAATTGAATATTATGTAGAAATATGTATGAATGTAGGATAACGGTAGTAATATTATGAAGTACGTGATATGATAATAGCACAGAGTAAGTATAAATCCATATCTATACTAATATTATAAATGCGAAAGTGTATCTGTCTGTCTGTCTGCTACCTTTTCACGGCCCAACAGTTTAACCGATTCTGACGAGATTTAGTTCAGGGTTAGCTTATATCCCGGGGACGGACAAAGGCTACTTTTTATCCCGGAAAATCAACCAGTTCCCACGGGATCTGTAAAAACCTAAATCCACGCGGACGAAGTCGCGGGCAGCCTCTAGTTATTACATTTTTTAAATTCAGTTAGCCATTGACTTCAATCTCACCTGGTGGCAAGTGATGATGCAGTCTAAGATGGAAGCGGGCTAACCTGGAATAGGTATGGCAGTTTTTATTAAACCCATACCCCTTTCGTTTCTATAAGGTTTTTGCTATATATACGGCATCACATGCCGGTAGGTTGGTAACTACTTCAGTTATGTCGGTTTCTTTGCTTCTTCTACGGGTCTCCTTATTTACGGATTGATTTAATATTACGAAAATATTCGCTATTTTAAATATTATATTTAACATTATCGAAATATTGGTCATACCATTTTTATTTTTAACCCCCGACCCAAAAAGAGGGGTGCTATAAGTTTGACGTGTGTATCTGTGTATCTGTCTGTGGCATCGTAGCTCTTAAACTAATGAACCGATTTTAATTTTTTTTTCTTTGAAAGGTGGCTTGATCGAGAGTGTTCTTAGCTATGATCCAAGAAAATCGGTTCAGCCGTTTGAAAATTATCAGCTCTTTTCTCGTTACTGTAACCTTCACTTGTCGGGGATGTTATAAATTAGTTTACACTTGTTAAGTGTGAAAGGATGCTGTGTTTTAATTTAATTTGTCTAGAAGTAACAATCTCGCTCGTTAAAATGTACCTCTGCTCGTAATTCTATCCGAGATTGTGGAGGTAACAATAAACCTACTCCATATCCTTTTAAAGAAATTACATTGACAATCGATACATCAGCGTCCCACCCACATCTCTCTTCTTAGGTACCCGTTATCTTAACCAAGTTTATAAAGACGTTTTTGTTAGGTGTTTTGTTCCTGAATTTCGTTATTTTTAACCCCCCACCCAAAAAGAGGGGTGTTATAAGTTTGACGTGTGTACCTTGTGTATCTGTCTGTGGCATCCTAGCTCCTAAACTAATGAACCGATTTTAATTTAGTTTTTTTTGTTTGAAAGGTGGTTTGATCGAGAGTGTTTTTTAGCTATAATCGAAGAAAATCGGTTCAGCCGTTTGAAAGTTATCAGCTCTTTTCTAGTTACTGTAACCTTCACTTGTCGGGGCCGTGTTATAAATTTTTAATTTACACTTGTTTTATCAGTAACAGCCGGGACATTCGATAGGTCGAAGGTTCGATCCCGGGCATGCACCTCTCTTTTCGGAGTTTTATTAATTAATATCCCTTTGCTTTAACGATGAAGCGCTGTCACTAAATATAATATATTAGTTTAAAACTTCACTAAATATTTTTAAGAAAGGCAATCATTTTTATTTTACAACTTTTTAGAATTTTTCCTATTTTACGTGTTCAAAACAATCAAGTAATTTTTTTTAAAGAATATTAGGCAAGTTTATCAATATTCCCTTTTCCCCTCCCACTAAGCAAAGCTTGTGCTAGGAGTAAATACGACAACAGTGCAACGGGTGGGATCGAACCGGCGACTTTCAAATTTCAGCTCACTCGTTTAACCGTTGAGCTATTGAAGCTCTAGAGAAATTTTATTCTGTCATTTTTGCCGTCGCAGTCGAAAAATCGATACACTTATTCGAGTATCGATATCCTCCAAGCGAAATTAGAGCGACAATCGATACATCAGAGTTTCACCCACATCTCTCTTCTTAGGTGCCCATTAAGTTAACCAAGTTACGATAAGGCGTAACATTTTATGGCGCATCGTTTTCCTATTACCGTGTTCGTAGGTGATTACTGATATCTCTGCTTTAGTAAGTATTGGGAAGAGCCTCTACCTTTTCGCCTTTTGTGGGCGTTTAGTGAGGTGACGATAAAATACCTAGGCACGTAATAAAAAGATAGAGTTTTATCATTATTTCATGTGATTCTTTCTCTATACGATATTCCGGGAGCAATTTTAGATTTCACGACGTCTCAGGCTCCTAGGCATAGTGGTGAGGGGCCTTAGTTCAATGCCCGGTAGGGTTAAATTAGGAATTTATAAGTCTAGTCTGAGATCTGTCTGAGGAGGAGATCTGAGGGTCGTGTGGCCTAGTTGTGGCATATCAATCGATTGTGATTGTTAAGCAACGTTGAACCAAGTCAGTCACTGGATGGGTGCTCAACTTTGGAGGTCCAAATTTGGATTTTTTAATTCCGCCGTTGTCGGTCATATTATTATTATTCCACATTTATGATAATAGATTGCAATCTAGGACTAACTTGTAATGGAAAGAAATACACTTTTTAACCCCCGACCCAAAAAGAGGGGTGTTATAAGTTTGACATGTGTATTTGTCTGTGGCATCGTAGCTCCTAAACTAATGAACCGATTTTAATTTAGTTTTTTTTGACCTATCCAAGAAAATCGGTTCAGCCGTTTGAAATTTATCAGCTCTTTTCTAGTTACTGTAACCTTCACTTGTCGGGGGTGTTATAAATTTTTACTTTATAATATTAGTATGGATCACACTAATATTATAAAGGAGAAAGTTTGTATGTATGTGTGTGTGTGTGTGTGTGTGTTTGTTACTCCTTCACGCAAAAACTACTGGACAGATTGGGCTGAAATTTAGAATGGAGATAGATTATACCCTGGATTAGCACATAGGCTACTTTTTATGCCGGAAAATCAAAGAGTTCCCACGGGAATTTCAAAAAACCTACATCCACGCGAACGAAGTCGCGGGTATCAGCTAGTATCATCATATTTCCACTGGAGTAGTACGAGCCTTAACCTATCTCTCGAGCCGTGAACTAGATGTTTTAGTGGAACAAACCCAGGTCATTACCCGCGGTGCATTGATGCCGGACCTTTGTTCGCGCGATTAACTGCTTTGATCGCTCGCGCGTGAGCCCTGCTCACTTTTATGTTTTATGAGAGTAAAATTTTCATAGGATAGCCCGGAAAATATAATATTTCATTCAAATATGAATAGGCATGTAGGTTAAAAGGTAGTATAATCTCTTCTCTAAATAAATATAGGAAAAAGCTGACTGACTGTACATATCCTATTGTACGGATCGGGCTGGGCATGCACAAAAAATGATTTTTGGAAATTCAACCCCTAAGGGGGTAAAATAGGGGTTTGAATGTGCTAAGGCAGACTTATACAGTATTTTCCAATGATATTTTCCTTGCTAAAATAAACGTGTACTAAAGGAAAAAATACTAGAGAGTTGTAGAAAAGTTCGAATGGAGTTAATTTTTTTATGGCAGTTCGTTTGTACAGTTGGGTTCGTGAAGTTTTTTATACTAACTTTTAGTCATTCCGCTAAAGCGACATCACTCCGCTCGTGCTCAAACCATATTAGAAGTTAAACGAACTATTCCAATATTCCTATTACTAAAGTGTAAACTTTTACTCAATTTAAAACCAGTCACGGAAATTCCAGTCTCTAACGTGTAAAATCGCCTACCCCGTGCCTACTGCCTACACTCTATGTTCAAAGCGATGACGTCGCCTCCTGGCACTGTAATGGGAACAAAAAGACCTTTCGTAGTATCTACGTACGTTATAACTAGCTACTAGAGGTGGGCAAGGAGGGGAAACTGAATGGAAAGAGATGCATATCTTTCAGAGTGAAAGAACCGTATCATTTTGTCTTTGGTTCAATACGTCAATATCTACCTATACACGGCAAGCGGCGCAAGTATGCCTCTCTTATCGAAAGTTACATTTTTGTTCCATTTGCCGTGGAGACCCTTGGGCCATGGAGTCTTAGACATTTCACCGCGATTAAAAGCCTTATCGGGTGACAGAAGGACTGGCTCATTTTTTGCGCAACGGATCAGTCTGGCTGTCCAGCGCGGAAAAGCAGCCAGTATTCATGGCCCCATTCCACGCGGGCATGATTTGTATAGTAATTAGATAAGGCTAGTTTTAAATTTTATTGTAATGTTTTTAATTAAAAAAAAAGTACTAATCTAATAGTAAGTTAATATCAATTGAGAAGTTGGCAAATAAAACGGTATAGCTATGTACCTTATATACCGTTTTATTTGCCAACTATTGCACGAAGCAAAAGTTTATAGAAGAAGCAAAAAACTCAATGAAAGCTGTTGAAACTTAACAATTATTGTACCGATTTGATCATGGCGAACTTTAAGACTCAATTTCAGTACAGTTTTTAGCTGTTTTGCTTGAAAATGATTTCGGATGTGTATTTAGTTGGCCGAAAAAAAGCAAAGCAATCTAATTATTGTATTGAAATAATTATATATATTTATATTTTAAATTTATATTATATTATAAATTTCAGCCCACAAAAACAAATCCGAACTAATTTTCACGCAAAAAGAAAAAAAAACGGCTTAAAACTGATTCTATGAATAGACTAGTACGATATATTATTATTTTGGTGGCGTGATAGATATATAAACGTAGTGAGTGATTTAGTTCATTTTTATCGCTCACAAAAAATTATATAGTTCATTTCTATCTTTTGTTACCTACTAGTTACTACTTAGCTATAAAGCTAGTCACGCTCTTTTCACTCTCCATAACTCCTGTGAACGGCGAAACCGTTAAAAAATCGAAACCGAATTGTTTCAACGACAAAATCTAATAATGTCGAATGAAATTTAGTTTATTCGACGAACGAGCCCACTACTGTCTCGTTTGTGTTGTTTGTTCTGTATGGCTAGTATAAGATTTCACAGTTTTTAAAATACTAAACTCGAAAACGAGTTTTTTCATACATCTACAGCCAGCGACACAGGCGGAAACATTACGAACTAAAGTTGATCGAGCAAATGCGAGTATATCTTTTATTTTACCATACCAAATACCACATTAATACGTCACCATCGAGAATGGCAGCCGTTTTCGTCGACACGAATACCAATACCACATCAATACCAGCAAATCCGAACCACGAGTTCATCGTTTGACACCAATTTGACACGCTAAAACTAGTAAATGACGTCATTTTCACGTAAGTTTACGAGTCGGTGGTCGAATTGTAACTCACCAAAAAATACTCAGTGAGAGAAGCTTGAGAGCAGTGATAAATAAACAAAATGATGAAATTTTATAAGTCCCTGGGCCTTAATTTGCCCACGGGAGGCGAGGATAATGATCAAGCAGACTGTGAAAGCTAACCGTCGTGGTTGTGTAACTAAATTTGACTCAGCGGCGTTATTTGTGATGTACATAGTGCATCCGTCAAAGAAAAGTTCTAACATAGCCCAAACCACCAGCAAGTTGAAGTGGCAATGAACAATCCATGCCTGTCGTATTGGGCGGAGATTGGGTACAAGCACAGCGTACCTCAGGAACCTACCTAAGTGTAGTGTGGGATACCGTGTCATTGACTGGCGATATTACAGAGTAACGTTAAGTGACTGGATGAGGGCACAGGAAGCCTCAAGGCTGGGTGTGGTGAACCTCTTTGAAAAACCCTACATTTAGAAGTACCTACCTACCTAGACGACAGACGTCCGTAGACTGAAATGATAAAAGTGCATCTCGAACGATCCATTTTGTGCAGCGATAGCCATCGGCTCGCAGAATGCATTTAATAATGCTAAATGATAAATGCTAATGGTAGAATAATTGTAATGTTAGAAGATCGACCACAAAGAGTACCTACCATATCACCCTCACCATTGAGGCTAAGTTAAGAAAGTCTATGCACAATAGGTAGGTACGCTACCTACCTATATCTACATAATATTATTCTAAGCCTTATAGTAGGTACATAATACGTGTGACTCCAAGTATAAGCAGGTAGGTACTTAGGTGTTACTCTGTTTTTTCAATTCCTGAGTGATAGATTCATTAGTACTTGTCTCTTTATCAGAATATTTAGTTCTATTCTATTTAAATTTCTTCATTGCAGTTGTTTTTACCATCATTTACTTACCTGGAACATTTTGCCATGATTGGATTCACTTATAGAAAGTAGGTACTACCTATCATAAAATTAATCTATTAAAATTCCACCAGAATAGTTACCTAGGTAGGTACTTGTGCAAAGCCATAGTGAGTTGGCTTGTTGCACAGCTGGGTAGTTGTTTAAAAGTATTCACCTAGGTAGGTACCTAAACACTCAGTACATGTTCTTCAAACTTATTACCTCACAGAGGTGAAGTAGGTAGGTATACTTATACAATTGCAAACAGTACCTATAACACCTACCATTCCTTGCATTCATTGATGATGAGCCACGCCAGCTTGCATCCACTCAGACAAGCAAGTACCTACCTACCTAACATGGCATAAGCGTAGCATAAGTTAGTGAAATGTTGTGTTAAATGAACCTCCCTATGTAATTTTATGTAGCTTATATTAAATATTTTCTGAATCAATTTTTTTTTTCAGGTTGCAGATCACCAGTATTATTACCAGATTATGATGCCTGCCTCCCTGATCCCAAGTACCTACCTAACTCAATTCAAGACTAACCCGAGGTCATCAATCTTGTAGAATACCTATACATATATTAAGAACTGTTTATGTAGGTGCTTAAATACATCTTATGTAATTTAATTATACAGGTGTATGGTACCTACTTATGCACCTATTGGTGCCTAATACCTAGGTATCTAAAAGTATCTAGGTATTAATATTATTTCAGGTGTGAGGTATAGATCTTTAAGTAATAGTCATTAAATCTTTATTGTTTTAATTTGTTTTATTTCATTTTAAAAATAAAAGTTCTTAGGGTTTAGATAAGTAACCATTTGCATAGTTAAAAGGTATCCTGGAATTTGCCTGCCTGGATAGCCTGAAATCTATGTTCAAAACTAAATTAAAGCGACAGGTTTCAATGCTATTTCTTTTGTAATGCTCCCTGCACTACGGAAAAGGACAGCACTAGATTTAGAACCTGTCATTCTAGTTTAAAGATAGCGTCTCACCCCAAGTCCCAACTGCTTGTGAAAGTCTCATCTAAATTGGTTCTGTCAATTCAAAGATTAGCACACCAAATTGATTACTTATAGCTTAACGATTACTACAGTAACATACAGACTTAAATTTTGTTTATTTGTATGGCTCAATATTTTGAAACATGCCGCCTCGATAGGACGTAAGTGGGGGTGGGATGGGCAAGAGGGAGAGGAGGGTAAGTCAATCCCTCTCCTTCCCAGATGGATTATTTTATTGAATTTTTTAATTTTGATAAAATTGATATTGGTAAAACTTTTACCCTCGATAGGGTGAGGAGAAAAGGGGAAGGTCATTCAAGAAGTGGTTATAAAAAAATAACAATGAAGACTGGCATGCCTGCCACAGCTCTCTAACCTAACCAATAACTCATTCAGTATATCAAATCTTTGAAATGAGCAACCGTCGAGTTTCTTGCTGGTTCTAGCTATAAAAAACAATTTATTTAATTTTAAATTTTTATATTATTACAAAATTATACAGGAGTGTTACTGCACTGACAGCTTATGGGAGCTTATTCTGTAGAATGTAGTCTTAATGCAGGAACACCACAATGCAATCTTCTAGCAAAGTGGATTAGGCACTAATCCACAGGCTTTCAAGCTCAGGTTTCACTGAAAAAGGAATTATTGATCTTTAATTTTCTAAATTGCTAATTAGACAATTAGGTAATATTCTTCTTATTTTACTATTTATCTACTAAGATAGATAGTAGTCTTAGTGTTATTTATAATATTTAATAACTACATGATGCCCTTTTAAGTTTTAAAAATCCAGTGCTAACTCTTTGATTTCCAGGATACCTAGTCTGATGTAGTCCAGTATGACACCAAATACTCCATACCAAATAAATGATAATAATGACAACTTAATTTGCACGGATTTATCCAATAGGAACTGTTTTATTTTCTGTAATAAAACATCAGCAATGTCCATCTCCGCGAAGAAGATCCGCCATACAAGAACTTTGTACCTTTCGTCAAAATTGGTTGAACAGGTGGGCTGTAAAAAGCTAGCAGACAGACAAACAGATACACTTTATTCTGACATACAGCTTAAACTCAATGTCCTGATTCTGCATATTTGTAAGTTACTAAGCATAAATATTTAAAAATTTATAACAGCCCTGACAAGTGAAGGTTACAAGTAACTAGAAAAGAGCTAATAAGTTTCAATTGGCTGAATATAACTAGTTATTTAAGTAGGTACAAAATAATAATGAAGTTATGATTTCACTATAGGTGGCTAGATACTCTTGAAACCTGACCACTTGCTTGCCTAATTCAAATCAAGGTATGTAGATAGTTATATCTCTAGTCTTTTCTAGTTACTGTAACCTTTACTTGTCGGGGGTGTTATAAATTTTTAATTTGCACTTGTGATTTCTCTATAGGTTGGGTCACTACTCACTTCCCTTATCCAAAACAAGAGATTGGTATGTAGATAGTTATATGTACCTATTAAGTACATACTAATCTAGTTACTAAGTGCTATTATTCTAAAAAAAACCTATGTAGACGTGATATCAAGAGAGTAAACGTACATATAAAGCTGACATACGATATTATTACTCATTGCATTTTATTTAAATAGTACCTACACACCTAAATACAATATATATTATAATCACTAGTTCTTGAATACCTTTAAATGAACTTCTGTATATTAAAATCCTTTCATTCAGTTTGCTTTTATTTATTTTCACTTTAACAGACAACAGAACGGTAACTTTTTTTAATCTGACGAAAATTTGGCTTTGGATACCAGTGTTTTAGTGATTTCAGAGTGAATATAGATGAATTACCATAGACAAACATACCATAGAGTGTGGCGGTGGGTGTCGCTTGACTGTCACTGTCACGCTGTTAATCATCTGTCAATAGCGTCAAAAAACGAAATAATATATGCCAAATTAGACAAAATGGCAGCGTATATCTGTCCCACTTTTTTGTGAATGTGTAAGTGAGACAAAAGTTGGACCTACGTTTCCACATGTTAGTATCGTCGTTCTGTCGAAAACTGTCCGTTTGGACTAGCTCGTACTATGAAATAATACGTTAACCTTGGCAGTCGGGAGTAGTCGATACTATTAACCATGTATGCGGTGTTCAATGTTGTACTAACGCTGGTTACATAACAGACCTACTCGTATGTAATACCAAATAGTTGTATTGTCCTTAAAGTTGCATATTTCTTCTTTCGTACATCACACTTCACACTAATATTATAAAGGTGGAAGTAGGTGTGTATGTGGGTGTATTTTGTGTATGTATGTGTGCATGTGTGTATGTTTGTTACTATTTCACGCAAACTATTTTCGCAAACTATTTTAATGCTTTTGATGATTCAAAAGAACTTCTAATTGAATGAAAATATTTAGAATTTAGAATTTTTGAATCTAGACTCATACGTTTTATTTTTTTAGTATTTTAGTTTAGTTAAATTAAAAAAAAATACTCAAGAAAGTTTTTAGGTCGAAAGTATGGATATTTAGCCGCTAGTAACTTTCAACATAAGCAATATTTCTTAAAATTAAAACGTACGAGCATAGTTCTTCATTCTACAACATTTCCAAAAAAATATTAAAATTGGACTACATTTACGGGTAGAAAAACGTTATCACTTTCTGTATGAAAATTTACAACTAGACGATTCTTTTAACTAAAGGTAGGGGCTCTCTTGGTATAGTAACGCGATGATTGGTGCTCCCAGATACATTCTATCAAGAGTATGACTAAGTAAGTATACCTATTAGATCATTTTATTCATTTAGGATCTTTTTATTACTAATTCGTAATCATCTTGCAATTACTATTTGACCCACATATTTGTGTATGGATCTATCTGTAATAATTAAAAAGCAAAAAGCGGTAAGCGATTGCTCATTTCCAAACTGGCGAACATAATTATCATTAAGCGGCAAAGTTTTAATTTGGGCTCAAACACGCAACTTCCAAATTCACGTAATTGCGCCCTCAAAGTTTATTCTTATTTGATTCCTAAAATGGAGTTTATCATTTCCAATGGAATGCTTTAGCATATATTATATTAAGTAAAATATTGGTACGCACTTCTTTTTATTTATTTTTAGGGTTCTGTACCTCAAAAGGAAAAAGAAACCCATAAAGGATCACTTAGTTGCCTGTCTGTCGGTCTATCTATCTGTCTGTCTGACTGTCTGTTTATGTCGAAAGGAGCGGACTGAAATCCGAACAAACCTACCGTTGTCGTACCTACTGCAAGCACAAGCTTTACGCTTAATTAGAGGGGAGAGGGGAATATTAGACATAATGATAAACTTGGTTGATTTTCTTATTAAAAAATAAAAAAAGGCCACTTTATAGTCCTGAAATCACATACTTATTTAGGCACTATTTTCAATTTCCTATTGGCTATTTCGCGTATTTGGCTCCCTTATTCTATTTTATAAGTCAAATTACTTTTGCAGTTTAGAATAGCAAACGACTCCATCAAACGCTAAAATAGCTAGCACGACTGTTTGTGCCGCTAATAATGTCTGGAATCAAACTGGGACGCAATTGGGGCGTAATTTGTGGGCGAGTTGTAATTGTGGCTTGCGTAGATAATTCCTGAAGGCAAACAATGATTCATTACCCAAACACCCTGTAGCTACCTACTACATTCAAGTAGGTTTCCAGTATTCCATTTGTTTGATTGAATTTTTTTTCTCATAACGAATGGGTTCGTGATTTCATTTACTTTGAAAATACCTACTATATCATATTTTATTATCAATTAGAATATTAAATAAAATTTTTAAAAATCCCATGAGATCCCATTAATTTGCTGGTATAAATGCTTGTCATTTTTGAGATCAATAAAAAAAATCACGCCGATTCATTGCACCGTTGCGACACGGTTGAAGCAATACACCAACAAACTAAAACTAATAAACCAAACAAACACATTCGTGCATTTATGGGTAGTGAAATAATAATAATAATTAATTAATCTAACAATACTTAATTAACAAAATCCAAGGTTTTTTATTTTACTTGATGTGCTCTCTTGATGTAAGTAAGCCCTTGGCTAAGTGGCGATGCAGCTGTTTTTTTTAATTCACTATAGGCAAGCGCTTGACCACAATCACACCTGATAGAAAGTGATGATGTGGTCTAAGATGGGACCAAATACTAATGTTTCTTAAACTAAATTAAATATTGATACCTACTCGTATACAACGAATATATTTCATATGTATATTACTATGAAACAGATTACATATTATATCTATAGACATACGCCTCGTACTGTTCTTTTAAAGAGCTCTTAACAGGGCTCTCTCCGTCACTCGTTTCCACTCGTTTCATACAATCGTAGATCCAATTTCATTTGAATATTAAGCAACCAAAGTCCATGAAATTTTGCAGACATATTCTAGAAACTAATATCTGTGTCTGTGGTGTTTTAGATTTTTCTAAAAATATGTAGTTTTAAAATTACAGGGGCTCAAAGATTTGTATGTGACTTTTAAAGACCGCGTAACTTTGAAACCGAATATTTTAACAGAAATCTGGAAAACCACAAGCAATAGATATTAGTTTCTAGAATATGTCTGCAAAATTTCATGGACTTTGGTTGCTTAATATTCAAATGAAATTGGAACTACGATTGTATGAAACGAGTGACGGAGAGAGCCCTCTTAATAACATATGTACATTGTACCTACATGATATTTCCCAAAATATAAAATATTTTTGACGTAACATTATGTTCAATAAAATATTATTGCTACGGGACCGTCTAAATATACGCCCTTTTGCAAACTTGACCGTTTTTCTTCCAAACGATTAGAGTTTACTTATTAATCTAATCTATATTTCATATATTACGTCGTATTCCCGCGCAATGATTGATGGTTCGAACATTACGCTTGCGTGTAGGTATAATTTCTCGTCAAGGTACTCGTAAGTAAACAAAAACTTGGAACAAGTGTAAATTAAAAATTTATAACAACCCCGACAAGTGTAGGTTACAGTAACTAGAAAAGAGCTGATAACTTTCAAACGGCTGAACCGATTTTCTTGGATTATAGCTAAGAACACTCTCGATCAAGCCACCTTTCAAACAAAAAAAAAAACTAAATTAAAATCGGTTCATTAATTTAGGAGCTACGATGCCACAGACAGATACACAGATACACACGTCAAACTTATAACACCCCTCTTTTTAGGTCGGGGGTTACAAATGAAAATGTGTGTGGTTTCTACATGAAACTCGACAATCTAAACAAGGAACCATAAGCGTAATTGGCTATAATCCACTAGTACAGACAAATCTGTATGGTGTAACTCGTAGCATGCGATGTGAACCGCCGCCCTCCTACTGCTAAACCTGCAGGAAAACCGAGTCACCAAGCAAGCAATATTAAACACACGTTCTACTCCAACACGAAGTATCTGCAGGAGATAAAGACACATTGCATTAATAAGCAATGCAAGTACCTACGTAACATAATACAAGAATAAGTTTGCTAAGTCTGTTAATCCGAAATTGGCCAGCACGGTAGATTATGACCCTTATCATTCTGAGTGTTCAGTAGTGGGCCGGCAATGGGTTGAGATGACTATGACGAGTAAGTTATGGTTTTGGCAAGAATAAGGATAATTTACTACGCAAAACCGTTGGAACTTGTACCGTAAAATATTCATTCTAAAAATGTATTCATAGCAAAATGAAGTAATAAAAAAGTTGATAGCCAATCTACGGGGCAAAGAGTTCTTTGATCACCGACGTATCCGATACGGCGTAAAAGTTTATGAAGCGACTTTTAAAAAGTGGGTTCTCGATTCGATATTACCACTGTAATGTCGACTTTTGACGACCTCCTGGCGCAGAGGTACGCGCTGTGGTCTTATTAGTGGGAGGTCCCGGGTTCGATTCGTGGCAGTCGTTTGGAATTTATGATTCCTAAATCTCTGGTCTGGTCTGGTGGGTGGCTTCGGCCGTAGCTAGTTACCATCCTACCGGCAAGCGTGCCGCCAAGCGATTTAGCGTTTCGGTACGATGCCGTGTAGAAACCAAAGGACCCCTTGGTTTCGTACTGGGGTTTAATAAAAACTGCCATACCTTTTCCAGGTTAGCCCGCTTCTATCTTAGACTGCATCATCTCTTACCTTTGAGATTGCAGATAAGGTCTAAGTATCAGAATAAAATTGAAAAAGTATCATCCCGATCTCGTATATGGGGATTTTTCCGGGATGGGTCCGACTCCCACTTGCCCGGTTTTTAGACCTCATACGCAAACTGTTCTTAAGAGAGGCCATCAAGTTTTTTAAAAATACCGTACAAAATTCCTTCCTAAAAATAATCTTGATACAACAAACGATATTAGATTCTTATCCAAAGGTCCAAATTCTTTAAGAGACCTCCCGATCGCTTTGTTTCGCATTAATCTTGGAGATAAGACGATCCTGCGGCCGTAACGTCTGTTTGAAAAGAGTATTTAAGGGCCGCAAATACGAGACCTGAATTGATGATATCCTGGGAGAAAGGACAATCTTCTTAGGGTTCGAATGAATGAACATATTGGTAAGAGGTCACGTTTTGCTTGTATTTATGGCATAAATGCAAAAGCTTGATTAATTTGTTTTTCCATCTCTTTTTTGTATTAGGAGGATCGTAGCTCCACCATTAATTGCATAATGGTAGGAATTTTTTGGGAAAATGATGCGGTAGGCAATTCCTACCAATTACAATCCAGGTATCTTTAAAACAAGAGTGAATAGGCACCTTCTAGGTAAACGCGTCCCATCTTAACTCTAACTTTCCATCAGGCGTGATTGTGGTCAAGCGCTTACCTATAGTGAATAAAAAAAAAAAGGCATTGAAATGCTTCTGCGTAGCATTTTTTTTATTTTTGCCACGCATTTGCTAATTATATAAAACCAGCTCCTCCTATTGTTACTCTAAATTACTATTTTAGTTAAAGGAATATGTATGTGGCTGCTAAACAAATTTCTTTCTGTCAGTGAATCGACGGCCGATGGGGCAGACATGTTCTGGAGTGGAGACCGCGTACCGGTAAGCGCAGTGTGGGACGACCTCCAGGATGCTGGACCGATGACCCAAAGAAGGTGGCGGGGAGTGGATGGATGAGGATAGTGGAAGCGTAAAGGCTTATGTTCTGTAGTGGACGCATACAGGCTGATGGAATGGAATGAAAAAAAAAATTCTTAAGAGCTGGCTGGCAGTTCCGTTCCCCTGATGCTACAAATTAAATGGGCGGGGATAATTATCGTCCCTGGTGCTGCTGCTGCTGTTTGATCGTGCATACTAATTATTTTGACCGGTCGTTTGCAGCTAATCGCTGCATCGTAGACATACGCTACGTCGTAGCAATACGCTACGTCGTCGTATCTTTTATAATGATCATCGTACATTATACTAGACAAGTGTAAATTAAAAATTTATAACACCCCCGACAAGTGAAAGTTACGGTAACTAGAAAAGAGCTGATAACTTTCAAACGGCTGAGCCGATTTTCTTGGATTATAACTTTCAAACAAAAAAAAACTAAATTAAAATCTGTTCATTAGTTTAGGAGCTACGATGCCACAGACAGATACACAGATACACAGACACACAGATACACAGATACACACGTCAAACTTATAACACCCCTCTTTTCGGGTCGGGGGTTAAAAAAAAAACACCGCAAGAGAGGAATTTTTTATAATAAATTCAATAATAATAATAATTAATAGAGATAAATGACTTCATCAGTATGCATTTCCAGAGTACTAAAAATTATATGACTTAGGGTTAATTTACACTAGCAGTGAATTCGCGTTATTTTTTTTTTAATACAGCATATTGACCTTTATCTCCATCACGTAAAACACAAACTTCTAATAAAACACAAAATTTGCGCGACCTCCTTGCGCCCATAAGCGGGTCGTAATCTGTGATCACCTTAAAAACATCTGCATTATTCTATTCATATAACTGATATTCTATATTAATGTACAGCTCAAACCAGTCTTTAAACTTGAGATATTGCATGTAGAATTCTCTGTAACGTAGACCCCAATAAGAAAAGATTCTCAAAAATGTCACTGCTCGAGCAAACCCGGCTTGGCACCCAAGCTAGTCTATCTATAGTATAGTATGATCGTTGTCAAATTGAAGAAACTAATAATACAAGTGTAAATTAAAAATTTATAACACCCCCGACAAGTGAAGGTTACAGTAACTAGAAAAAAGCTGATTACTTTTAAACGGCTGAACCAATTTGCTTGAATTATAGCTAAGAATACTCTCGATCAAGCCACCTTCCAAACAAAAAAAAACTAAATTGAAATCTGTTCATTAGTTTAGGAGCTACTATGCCACAGACAGATACACAGATGCACACGTCAAACGTATACACCCCTCTTTTTGGGTCGGGGGTCAAGAAAATTCGTTTAAACATCGAAGATAAAAATCCTTCAACTTCAAAGTTTTGATTGAATCTTCAATCATTATCAAGAAGGTATTTTTACATCGACGGATCGGATAGACGAGTGAAATTACTCTCAGCGGGATTCTAAGGATTTGACGTCAGCGTAAACAAGAATAACCCCGTTGTTTTCCCCATTCCCGACAAGATAAAAGACCCACTTTCCTTTCTTAACCCGGCAAGAGACTCGTTCCTATTTAGAACATAAAAGGGTGCTAGCGGGTAAAAAGTGCCCACGGCATATATCTGTAAATATTACTGTTTGGTTTGTATACTTAAAATCATCAATCAATTATCAAAACATTATTGAAACGCACGCATAATATACAAGTAATAGCAAGTGTATACTCTATATAAGTTGAAATCTAAACATAGATTTAACTTTAAATCTGCTGAAATCTATGAAATAGCGGAGGATTACAAAAATCTGGTACCAAGCTTAAATCAAAATAAAAATTTTGCAGTACAGTTTTACTTACAAATGAAAAATAAACTGATTGATTAACAAATTATCGTGCAGCTCAAAACCACCGGCTGTAGAAACTATTGTCAACCTCCACTATGAAAGGATTTTTTTTTTTGAATGAAGCCAGGCTGGATCAGCTAGTCTTACAATACCAAAACTTCTACAGAAAGTACTAAAAAGTGTTAAGGAGTAAGCAAAAAAAGTTTCTTTAAGATTTAACACCTCTGTGGTATTTTGTACCTAGATGCGCGTAGTACCGGGTTAATTCGACCGTGGAAAAACCTAAAGGTCATCGATCTATCTATCGGTTCGCATTTATTGTCTGTTTGCGACTTATTTCGTCGTTGGGAATGTTTTTTACGCAAATCTATAGCCACTTACGATTTGCTTGGCCTTCGGAGTTTTATAGATCGATGAAAGCTTTGAAACTAAAGATATGCCCGATACTGATAGTTCTGTATTATGCTCGTTTTATTTTGTTTTGTTAAAGATATAAAGAAAGCGTTTTTAAACTGATTTAGTGGTTAGTGTGGTAAATATGGCAATATGCACTGGTAAGTTTTAGGCTACAAAAGAGGTGGTAGGAGTTTTTAAAGATTAAAAATTTCTATAAATGTGTTTTAAATATAAATAAATAATAATTACTGTATCGACGGGAACACTCAAAAATTATAAAAACGCTAGATATATTAACTTACTTTAAACAATTGTAAATTAAAAATTTATAACACCCCCGACAAGTGAAGGTTACAGTAACTAGAAAAAAGCTGATAAATTTCAAACGGCTAAACCGATTTTCTTGGATTATAGCTAAGAACTCTCGATCGAGCCACCTTTCAAACAAAAAAAAACTAAATCAAAATCGGTTCATTAGTTTAGGAGGTACGATGCCACAGACAGATACACACATACACAGATACTCACGTCAAACTTATAACACCCCTCTTTTTGGGTCGAGGGTTAAAAATCAAAAGAGCATTGAAAGGATGAACTGACAGTATGAAAAGTACAACATTTTGCATGTTTAAAAAAAAAGGAAAAATACATACACAAGAAAAACCGCAAATAAAGTAAAAGAACCGTCCATATTATGCACAGCTGGCTTATTCGCCTGCCAACTGACCTCTTTCGCCTACTTTTGGCAATGGATCCGAAATAATATGCCTAATTAACAATGCTACTTTTCTGTCCCAGTTTACATAATACATCTGTTAAAAAAAATATTTGTATGTGCTGTACATGACATGGTTGTTATATATCTAGTGAGATAATAGCCTAATATAGGTGATGTTTTGTACCGCGGTAGTTTATGGGGCTAGAATTCGTTACTAAAGAAAAAAAAACGAATTTTTTAACATACCCTTGGATCCCGGAAACATACACAGGCTACTTTTATTTCAGAAAATGAATAAGTTCCACGGGGAGGAAATCAAGGGCATCATCTTCTAATTGTTTAAATATTTAAAAGGAAAAGGTGGCTGACTGACTGACTAATCTATCAACGCACAGCTCAAATTACTGGACGGTCTTCATCACTTTTCATCAGGTGTGATTGTGGTCAAGCGCTTGCCTATAATAGTGAATAAAAAAAAACGGATTGGGGTGCAAACACCCCGATCCGTTGTTTTTGCCAAAGCATACAGATAACTTTTATGACGTAGACATCCGCTATGAAAAGATTTTTGAAAATTCAATTGTTTATATTTTGTGTAGTACATCTGGACGAAGTCACAGGTCTAAGCTAGTTAGTAAATAAAAGGAATAGTTTAACAGAATGCGCAATGGTTTCACATTTCTAGGTAACTTAGCTATTGTAAGGCTTATTGTAAGGTGGGAAGTTGGAAAACAAGATTTCTATGTAACACCCACTTCTGTCCAGGCTTCTCAGCCTATTGTACTAACTTGAAGTCGGTTACAATGTCACAGATGAAAGCTTGAGGATACTGGATGGTATTTTTAGACTTTAGGTAACTTGTCTAAATACTGTACTAGGAATTGAATGAAGGTCTTGTAAGTTTAGGTAACAGTTTTAAAAATTATTAATTTATACTCATTTTCTTTTATTATATACTAGACAGTTTTTTTTAATCCCGTAGGAACTCTTTGATTTTCCGGGATATAAAGTAGCCTACGTCCTTCTCCGGGATGTATCCCAAGTCAGTACCAAATTTCAATAAAATCGATTCAGCGGTTGGGCCGTGAAAACGTAGCAGACAGACACTTTCGCATTATTATATTAGTATGGATTAATTATATTACGATGCCCACGACTTCGTTTGCACAGATTGAGATATTTAGAAATCATTTTTGATGTCTAGGGAGAAAAAGTAGCCACGTCCCTCTCGGAGATACAAGCTTTGCCACGTCAAAATCGGTTAAATGGGCGGCTTTGAAGATTCCGTGGGAACATTTTAATTTTTCAGGATAAAAAGTAGCCTATTTTTTTCCGGGATGCAATCTCTGTTCTTGTGTATATGTCGCATTGTCAAAGCCGTGATATTACAATTTCACTAGTGATATTATAATTAAACGGTAGATTGTCAATCAACTTCATTTCTTGCAATTTATCGGCCTGGTTTTAGTGACATTGTAATACCTGCCCACTTATAGTTTGTAATACAACTATGTAAGCTCTATAAACTCTACCGTCATAAAATCCGTGAGAGCTGAATGATGTGTGCTGACTGTTATGTTCTCATCAATACGTATCGAGGTTAAGCTAGGCTAGATCGTAGTTATGAATATTGCGCTTTGTGATACAACGCTCCACCGGTACTGTGGTAGGTATAACGAGTACAAAATTATGCCGAAATTAGTGAAACAGTGAAGCGCGCTGTGGTTTTAAGGGTTCCGTACCTCAAAAGGAAAAACGGAACCCTTATAGGATCACTGTGTTGTCTGTCTGTCCGTCGTGTCTGCCAAGAAACCTATAGGGTACTTCCCGTTGACCTAGAATCATGAAATTTGGTATGTAGGTAATTATTATAGCACAAATGGTTACATTATTAAAAAAATAATTTAAATGTGTAAAAAATTAAACTATACCAAGTGGGGTATCATATGAAAGGGCTTTACCTGTACATCCTAAAACAGATTTTTATTTATTTTTATGCATTATACTTTTTGATTTATCGTGCAAAATGTTGGAAAAAATACCCGAGTACGGAACCCTCAGTGCGCGAGTCTGACTCGCACTTGGCCGGTTTTTTTTTAAATAAATCCAAACTGCCACAAACACATCCACCGATAAATGAAACGAATGAAATGATTATATAGAATTGGTTGGTGCTAATTTCACCTTCACCACCAGTGTGCCTGGCAAACTTTGACCAGTGACCACCCAAGTTCAGTGGGTACATTATTGAACGGAGTTGTTATTATAATTTTGTGAACATGAACGTGAAAGGAATGATTCTGGCTTTACAAGTGGTCGAAGTACACCCAGGCATCCATTATTTCTAGTATAGTAGTATGTTAGTCGGTATTCAAGGGGTTGAAGAACAAATTCCTAATAACAACACTCTGGCGGTTCCTCTGGTGCTGCTGGTGGTAGTGGTCAAGTCAGGGGTGGTAAACTCTACCTAAAGATTAATTAATGACCCGCTTGCTCCCTTGTGTAGAAAGGAAAGAGGCGACATTTATTTTGCGCCAACTATTTTGTATTCTGAGGTTGCGCCAAAATTGTATGGAAGTTTTTTGCTTGAGACAATAATTTAGACTTTGACTTAGACCTTTGGTGCTATCACTGCTTCATACTAGTAAATGCGAAATTGTGTTTCTATGTTCATTTGTCCTTCAATCACGTCGGAACGGTACAACGGATAGATGCAATTTTTTAGCATGAGCTGAAGACTGGCATAGGTTACTTTTATCCCGAGATATCAAACAGTTCTCACGGGATTTTCAAAAATCTAAATCCACATATGAACTCGCGGGCATCCAGCTAGTAAGCAATAAATAGGTTAAATGATTTCTACTCTTCATTGCTAACAATGAGAGGAAAATGATGTAGGTATTTTAAAATTCCCTCTATATTAGAAACACAATAGAGCTAGACAATGTGTGCCTATAGTGCTGAATCCATCGGCTCACTGGATTACAATAAGCGATACTCATTACCGACGGGTAATGGTATTGATGAGACTGGATTATACGAATACTTACCTACTGTATTTACTGTACCATAACGCTTTGAACCATCGGAGCTAGTTTTAAGTTGGCGTAAAAAATATCAACCTTCATGTTGTCAAATTCTTCTATTGTATTATCTTGAATTGTACCTAAATACAATGTGTAAAGTACACGATACAAGTGTTAATTAAAAATTTATAACATCCCCGACAAGTGAAGGTTACAGTAATTAGAAAAGAGCTGATAACTTTCAAACGGCTGAACCGATTTTCTTGGATTATAACTAAGAACACTCTCGATCAAGCCACCTTTCAAACAAAAAAACTAAATTAAAATAGGTTCATTGGTTTAAGAGCTACGATGCCACAGACAGTTACACAGATACACACGTCAAACTTATAACACCCCTCTGTTTGTGTCGGGGGTTAAAAATAAATGAAAATGGATTGATGTCACATGAATAAACAGGTCAGGGGTCTTAAAAGTGAATTCAAATCTACGATCTGAGGTCTCAATCACCGCGGGACTCTAATAAAGTAAAAAAAAAACTGGTCAAGTGCATGTCACAACGCATGAGGTAGTGTTCCGTAGCCACGCAAGTTGCTAAGAACTTTTGGTGGCCGTTACCTACTTCTTAAACGTTAGCTAAAAAATATCTATTTAAGTACTAAGACATCACTGGAAAGGAGAAAACCACAGAAATCCAAATTAGTATTTTAAATCTATGGGGAAAACGAATTTTCGTTCAACTAGTACACTGAATTTTTTTTTTCAAGATTTTGAAATGCTTCTGTATAGCGGTAATAGGTTTCTGTTACTATTCTAAATTACATCAGTTCTTATATTTGGATGTAACAATAGATATGACACACACGCTTTACACCAACCACTACGTTATGTAGGAATTAGTCCATAAAGAGAGAAAACTCATGTTCATTCTCCATCCATGCGAAGGGAGCTCCATTTCTTTGGACATTTACAGAGAGGAGCCCAATTTCCATTCACAAAGTTAGTGTTGTAAGGAAGAATGAAATACAAAAGGGCTCCAGGAGCCCAGTTCTCATTCACAAGGTTAGTGTTGTAAGGAAGAATTAAATGCAAAAGGGCACCGGTCGACAAAGATGCATATGGTTGGACGATTATAAGGGTTGGACAGAGCTTAGTTACCCGAAGTTAAAAGAGGCGGCTTTATAGAAAAGCTTTTTGTGTGATGATCGCCAAACTTCATTTCCAAAAGGTCACGCGATTATGAGGATGACACACAGACAGACGTACGGACCGGTTGAAAATATAAAATATGTCAATGATTTTTGTTTTCCTAAGGAACCCTAAAAAAAGTAGAGCAACTGCTCATATTTCGACCAAACATTTAATTACTTAAAATATGGGTTAATGATATGAGTGTGTACGAGTACGTGTTTTCATTTACCAACGAGATTTCAAACGAGTTTCACACAAAAGGGTGCTGCGTTAAAAATATTTTAAGCATATTTTGCTTTAGCACTTTTTGTCGTATTTTCATATTAATGTTTTGTCCTCTAATTCTATTTACATTTTATTATGAGACCCATACTATTAATATTATTGTAAATGTGAGAGTGTGTGCATATGTCTAACTAAATCAATTTTCAGTAAGTAACTAGTTAAAAATAATAGAAGCAGACTAGGTACGTGCTTATAAAAGTAAAAAGGAATCTTTTTTGTGGTATTTTTGATTAGTGGTATCTTTCTCCAGAAAAAAAATCCAACAATATAAAAGTCAAAACTGAAATCCAAGTACCCGCCTTTCACGAACGGTTTATCACAGCTTCATACTAATATTATAAAGGCAAAAGTTTGTGTATGTATGTATGTTTGTTAATCTTTCACGCAAAAACTACTAAGCAGATTTGGCTGGAGAATGGAGATAGATTATACCCTGGATTAACACACGATATGGGTATCCCAATCCGCACTTGGCCAGTGTAGTAGACTACGGCTAAACCCTCATTCTGAGAGGAGACCCGTTCTCGGTAGTGAGCCGGTTGATCATGATGATGATGATTATGATTATTATATTGATACGCACACTGATTGCGTATGCAGCACGTACACGTGACGCGTGTAAACCCATAGCCGTAACTGCACGCATTACGTCTACGTGAAGGTTCACGCCACGCAAGCGGTATGCCATGTATCATACAGTTCCACACATTACAACGCAATGGTACGCGCTACGTCTACGCTTACGCAGCCTGTGTGACGAGCTCTTTAACGAGTTACTCTTCCTCCCGTAGTCGGGTAAAAACTAAAACAGACCATTAGAACTTTAGTAACTGAACTTTATCTTGTTAAAGATAAGATTGTAAAATTTGAAAAGCTCTCAAAGTTTAAAGTTACAAAAACCCTCGACGTTTTCGATAACTCAACGATTTTGCCGACTTCGTTAAAAGCGTAAATTAATTTTAGTGGTCTGCCCGAAATTGCCTTTTAGCGCGAGCGATGAGAAATCAAATTAATGAAAGGATTTTGTTTGTTATTTAGACTGCCTGTGATTCATGCTGGGATGATTAATAAATTGAGATAATAACGCCCTTTAAATTAAATTATGTTATCATACGCCTCAATAACAAGGCATTGTTCGTTAAGAGGATCGTCTAGTTGTAAATTTTCATACAAAAAGCGCTAACGTTTTCTCCCATTAGGTAAATGTAGTCCAACCATAATTTTTAGCCGACTTCAAAAAAATCTCTTACCAATATTTATTACTAGATGATGCCCGCAACTTCGTCTGCGTGGATTTAGGATTTTTGAAAAATCCCGTGCGAACTCTTTGATTTTCCGGGATAAAATAGCCAATGCCAATCCCCGGGATGTAAACTAACTTTGTGCCTTTCATCAAATTGGTTCAATTGACAGACAGACAGAGACACTTTCGCATTATAATAAGTATTAGTATGGATTTAATGGTGGGGTCTACAACCAACATCAATAAGGTACACTTCACAGAGAATAAAGCTTGCTTTACCATGGTAAAAATATCCAAGTAAAGAAGAAATTGCAGGCCGCTAACTTAATGTATTTCATGGAATATTGATAAGACATAAACCGCTCTCAAAGGATATAAAGGCCAATCTGAAATTATAATGAGCGGTAGCCGGGGGCTGACGAATTGCCTCTAAATATTTACCTAGTCGGGCTTTTACTGAATATTTCGGGAATTTATTTTTCATTAAAACTGTCCAACTTTGATCGTATTTCTATTTTAGGGTTCCGTACCTCAAAATGGACAAGTGTAAATTAATAACACCCCTGACAAGTGAAGGTTACAGTAACTAGAAAAGAGCTGATAACTTTCAGACGGCTGAACCGATTTTCTTGGATTATAGCTAAGAACACTTTCGATCAAGCCACCTTTCAAACAAAAAAAAAAAAAACTAAATTAAAATCGGTTCATAATAGTTTAGGAGCTACGATGCCACAGACAGATACACAGATACACACGTCAAACTTATAATACCCCTCTTTTTGGGTCGGGGCTTAAAAATGGAACCCTTATAGGATCATTTTATTGTCTGTCTGTTAAGAAAACCTATATGGTACTTCCCGTTGACCTAGAATCATGATTCTATTTGGTAGTTAGGTAGGTGTTACAGTACAAGTAAAGGAACAAATCCGAAAACTGTGAATTTGTGCTACCATCACAAAAAAAAAATGTCTTTCAATTTTCAAAGTAAGATAACTATACCAAGTGGGGTATATAATATACATAATTATATGAAAGGGCTTTACCTATACATTCTACAACAGAATTTTATTTATTTTTATGCACAATAGTTTTTGATTTGTCGCGGAAAAAAAAAACGGGTACGGAACCCTTAGTGCAGGAGACTGAGAGAAAGTGATGAGTGCACTGGGTCGGTTTTTTTTCGTGGAATTCACAGAACTCTATCTAGATTCCGTATGTTCACTAAACTACGGAACTCTGAAACGTCTCATGTGAACACGCCCTAAATAATGAAGCTTTCAACCAAATTTCGCTGCAATTACGTTAAAATATTAAATTGTCTGGCAACAATAGACGTTTTCGTTTTCTTTCTCAAAATTGAACACAAAGTTACTAGAATTCTTGATAATATTTCATGTTTGAGCGGCCAAGGCCTTCTTGTTAACTACTAAGGGTTGTTACTATGCATAGACTCAAAGATAGGATTGCAGACAGGCAAAGCTCATACAATTGTATTAAAGTGAAGACAAATTCGAACGCTTGTGTGTGTGAGACATACGTGTAGCGACACAGACTACACAGATATTGACGCGAGGTTAACGCACCTTTTGACACCTAAGAATGTGCTTCAAAAAATGGCGATCCGTTAGTAGGGTTGCATAGCACATCGACTTTTATCACTGTATCACGTTTTCAAAAATTTCAAGCTCCTAGAACCACAAGTAGGTATAAGTTGTGCGCTGTTTGTCAAACAGTTGAAGGAATTTAGTAAATATGCCAAGTTTATTTATTAACCCCCGACCCAAAAAGAGGAGTGTTATAAGTTTGACGTGTGTATCTGTGTATCTGTCTGTGGCATCGTAGCTCCTAAACGAATGAACTGATTTTAATTTAGTTTTTTTTTGTTTGAAAGGTGGCTTAATCGAGAGTGTTCTTAGCTATAATCGAAGAAAATCGCTTCAGCCGTTTGAAAGTTATCAGCTCTTTTCTAGTTTTCTTATAGAGGTTTTTGTGTCGGGGGTTTTTTAAATTTTGAGTTATTGTAATAACAGTATTCAAGATCTTATATAAAATTGAAAATACCTACATTCAAGTTATCAGAGCCTCATTAAAATATACACGAACAAGCAGAGAGAACTCCGATAGTCTTCCTTCAGAATTTTGTTTATTTTTAATTATATAATTTCCACTGATAAAGTATGCCGGTGTTTTACAAACACCCCTGTACAAAGACAGCTCAGCGCTCTTGGTGAAAACGTGGAATGAATAAAAAAAGTCCGATTGAAAACACGACTCAGCGAGCTACGGCAAATATTATAAAAAAAAACTGGAACATCTGCTTTTATTCTCACGAAGCATTTAATTAAGAAAAATATGAGGTAATGGTGCATTTCAATGTGTGTACTATTTTTTCCACCAACCTGGACGTGTGTACTTGCGAATTTTAATCACATCTACATCAAACACGGTTAAAGCTTTACATTAAATACACTGCCTGTGAGTCAAACGAGGCATATGATTTTGAAAACCTACTAAGCACTCGACGTAGTACGTACTTATTAGACTTTGTGTGTGTCAATTTAAGTCAACGACCTTACAATCCGGTATTTGACAATAAGTCAAATCAGTATCTTTTTATCAAACGTCAAAACACACGTTTAGTATGCGAGCTTCTATGAAATACAAGATTTAACGTGCTTTTTTAGTTGATATAATAATTTAAAACGGTCATTACACTTAAAACTAACAAAGAACTTGGATTTTACGTATTTTGGAAGACTTTTTAATACGAGTAATAACTGAAAATAATAATTTATATTTGGACATAGTCCAAGTCCAAGGCTATCACACTAATATTATAAAGGCGAAAGTTTGTGTGTATGTACGAGTATGTGTTTATGTATGTGTGTGTGTGTATGTTTGTTACTCTTTCACGCAAAAACTACAGAACTATTATAACCCTGGATTAACACATAGGCTACTTTTTATCCCGGAAAATCATATAGTTCCCACGAGATTTTTAGAAACCTATATCCACATGAACGAAGTCACGGGCATCAGCTAGTAATATATTATATCAACCAATATCACAATCGTAATAGTTGAGCTGAATTTATGGTATCCTCGTTGCAACAATGCATTGTAGCCAATAGTGAGTGATCGTCAATCAATCAGAGGGGATTGCGATTGTCACACTGCAAACGGAGTGGTAGGGCTCCTGATGTTCTATAAAACTGTTCATTCTATCGCGCACTTACGCCTAGGTAGCGTCCTGTGGTCTTAGGACCGGAAAAACTAGTTAATGATATGGGTTTAATAAAACTGCTATATCCTGTCCAAGTAAAGCGCCGGCCACACAGAACGCGTATACGTCGCGTAAGCGTAAACAGCGCGTATCATTGCGTTGTAATGTATGGAACTGTATAAGACGTGTCATACCGCTTGCGTGGCGTGAACGTTCGCGTAAACGTAATGCGTGCAGTTATGTCTACGGATTCGTGTCACGTGTAGACGCTTGGTGTGAATCGGCTTTTAACCCGCTTCCATCTTAGACTGCATTATCATTTAGGTATACTTTAGTTTTCTAAAAATAAACAAATTGCAGAAAGCTACTTCGAGAAACGCGTAAGCGACACTATTTAGCTTCTGGAATTAGGTATTTTATTCGTATCGTATGATTCGTATAATTTCATTGACAGTTCGGCAAAACAAGGTCGCATATTATGCATTTCACGAAGCTAATTATTTAACTTTTAGGTAAACGAATGAAATAACCATCGAGTGAGATCGCAATCAAATTACTTGCATCTGCTTTAAAAAAGTATAGCTTTATGTGACTCTAGCCTAATAAATATTTTTTATTACTATTTTGAACTCCAATACCTCTAATGTCAACACGAACTGCAAAGTCGCATTATTCGACAGCATTCCGTGAAAATATCGGGGGCAAAAGTTAGCTGGAAATAAAAGTTATCGTCGCATCGCTTGAAAATGTTTTACGATACATTAAGAACGCGTCAAAACTTCAACGTTAGCTGCCATTCCGCCAAGTCATTTCCGATAAAATTTTGCCGATATCGCCGGCTTCATTAAAAATGTGAACGATTCGCTTAATTTTAGGAATTTACGTGAAATTATCTCTTGAATGCCATCCACGTTATCCATACTAACTATCCATATTGCGAGGTTATATAAATGCGAAAGTGTCTTTGTTTGTTGATTTGTTGGTCTGGGGCCTTACTACCGTCGCTTAAAGTAGTAATGTTTTAATATTGTTTTGACATTTTCATATAAAACTTGTATGAAATCATCAAAACAATATTGAAACCATAATTGAAACATTATTACTTTTAGCGGTGGTAGTAGGGCCCCAGTCCTACAATAATTACGTCACAACAGAGTAACGGATTTTTCGTTTTTTCCTTACCATAAAGCTCCATTATATAATGGTAGCTTTATTTCTACTACCATCTAGCCCATGGGCTGATAAGTAATATTATTCTAGCTTAAACTTCTACTTATGAATAATTTCTAAATCTAATTTACAGTCTTACTATCCTTAGTTTACAATAATATGCTTACAAGTTCACTATGTTGTTGTTGTGACCTAGGAGTAGTAGGAGTAACGGATAGACGTGAATTTTTTGCATGAGTATAGTTAAGCTACTTTATATTCCGGAGAATCAAAGAGTTTCCACGGGTTTAAAAACTAAATCCACACGGACGAGTCGTGGGCAACAACTTATAAATGCGAAAATGTGTCTTTCTATCTGTTTGTCTGTTATCTTTTTATGGCTCATCCACTTAACCGATATTGACGAAGTTAAGTGTAGAAATAACTTGCTTACTGGATACTGACCTAACCTACTTTTTACTATCAATAAATCCACATAATTTTCGCTCAAACGGCATTGTCTACAAGGAAATTTAAATCCTCTAAAATTAAGTAGATAAATCGTTTACGGCGTGAATGAAACGAAGTCGGGGATAATCGAGAAATTTTATCGGAAATGACTTGGCGAAATGGCGGTTCTTGATGCGAAGTTAGACTTCCGAAGCGATCTTAACAGGGCTTTCTCCGTCACTCGTTTCATACAATCGTAGTTCCAATATCATTTGAATATTAAGCAACCAAAGTCCATGAAATTTTGCAGACATATTCTAGAAACTAATATCTGTGTCTGTGGTGTTTTAGATTTTTCTAAACCTATGTAGTTTTAAAATTACAGGGGCTTAAAGATTTGTATGTAAATATTTAAGACCGCGTAACTTTGAAACCGAATATTTTAACAGAAATCTAGAAAACCACAGACATAGATATTAGTTTCTAGAATTTGTCTGCAAAATTTCATGGACTTTGGTTGCTTAATATTCAAATGAAATTGGAACTACGATTGTATGAAACGAGTGACGGAGAGAGCCCTCTTAATGTATCATTTTCAAAAAGTTCTCAAGTGATGCGATGACAACTTTTATTCTCGACTGACTTTCGAGTTTCGACCATTAAAGAAATGTTATCATACTAAATTACACTGGAAATGGTTCGCAATTGAAGTAAAATTCCTTTAGGCAATTGTCTCACCGCCGATAAGGAAGGGACTGTACTTATCCACGGATGTTACGTAATCCCATGCTCCCATGCAAACGACAGAATCAAATATCTCAGTGGGCCTTAACCATTTTGAATCACCAACTATGCTTTCAAAAACATCCGAAATTGAATTCGAAAATGATTTCAATTAACATTCGTAGTTCATTTCGGAAATATAGTTTCATTGTTGATTATTTTTAGCTCAAAAATATACAATTTATGTCCGTCTTGTAGTACTTGTAGACTTGTAGGAGGCTTCAGCGTGGCTAGATACCACTATACTGGCAAAACCGTTAACAAATTAGCATTCCAGTACAATGCCGCGTAGAAGCCAAGGGATATGGGTTTAATGGAACTGCCATACTCCTTCCACGTTAGCCAGTTTCCATCTTATCTTATCTACATCATAACTTATCATTACTTAGCACCAGGTGAGAGCGCAGCCAAGGGCTAACTTGTATCAGAATAGTAAAATTATCGACAGATCGTATATTACAGCTACTGGTACTATAATAGGGTTATTCCACTAATCCCCATTTACAATCCCCAGCAAAGAGGACTTGTGAACTTTTCTATTTGAACCCCATTGACATTTGTGAAAGAAAAGTTCACAAATCCTCATTGATGGGGATTGCCAATGGGGATTAGTGGAAGAATGTATAAAGACACCTCCCATTAGATAAGTACTTGAACTAATTAATCTAGAGGGAATATTATCGATCTATATCATAGGCATCTAGAGTCCTGTTTTTTGGCACCTTTTGCTATAAATAGCGTCTAAAAATACCTAAACGCTGAATCGCTTGATATAACTTTGCCAATATGAATATCAATTACGAAAATAATATATACGCAAATATTCAGTAAATTCCCATCTAAATATTCGGGCGTGTAGAAAGCCTAAATAGTATTCTCAATTGTGTAGACATCCGACATATTTATCAACATAGTTATTTATAGCTTTTAGCATTTAGACCGTTAATGGAATTACCTAAGTCTAGAATTTGTATAAAATAATCATATTTGAATTTTTTGTTATCGATTGATTTTACGCTTTCTAACCGCCAACCCAAAAAGAGGGGTGTTATAAGTTTGGCGTGTGTATCTGTGTATCTGTCTGTGGCATCGTAGCTCCTAAAGTAATGAACCGATTTTAATTTAGTTTTTTTTTTGTTTGAAAGGTGGCTTGATCGAGAGTGTTCTTAGCTATAATCCAAGAAAATCGGTTCAGCCGTTTGAAAGTTATCAGCTTTTTTCTAGTTACTGTAACCTCCACTTGTCGGGGGTGTTATAAATTTTTAATTTACACTTGTGTTATCATTCATGCCTACGATTTATTAAAAACTTAAATACACCCGGACGATGTCACAGGCATCAGCTAGTAACTTAATGAAGATTTGAGAAAAAGAAAACGGACGCAATGTTAACAGCCCAGTTTCCGGTCATTTAAAATTATCACGCATAACTTCCCTGCTTGTTTTCCCATATGATTGCCAGAAAAAGATAACTTCAAGCGAGAAATATAGGGCTCTTAATATTTTATGAAGGAATATCATGTAGACCGAGAGAGACATGCGTGGTACAAAGGCAAGTTATTTAGTTATGGATAACTAGAGGATGCCCGCGACTTCGTCCGCGTGGATTTAGGTTTTTAAAGATCCCGTGGGAAGTGTTTGATTTTCCGGGATAAAAAGTTGCCTACGTCAATTACAGGGACGCAAGCTACCTCGGTAACAAATTTCATACAAATCGATCAAGCGGATGAGTATTTAGGAATCCCGCGGGAACTATTTGTTTTTCCAGGATAAAAAGTAGCCTATGTCTTTCCCCGGAATGTATCCTAAGTCTATACAAAATTTCATGAAAATCGGTTCAGCGGTTGAGCCGTGAAAGCGTAGCAGACAGACAGACAGACAGACAGAAAGACAGACACACTTTCGCATTTATAATATTAGTATGGATTAATTATGTAACTAGCTTTTTTTCCGCGACTTCGTCTGCATGATATAATTTATAGCCTCTACCTGTCCTCAACGTTTCCCTAGAATTCGTATTCAATGTAGAAATGACAAGTTAAATTAAAAACTTATTAACACCCCCGACCAGTGAAGGTTACAGTAACTAGAAAAGAGCTGATAACTTTCAAATGGCTGAACCGATTTTTTTGGATTGTAGCTAAGAATACTCTCGATCAAGCCACCTTTCAAACAAAAAAAAAAAACTATATTAAAATCGGTTCATTAGTTAAGGAGCTACGATGCCAAAGACAGATACACAGATACATAGATACACAGATATACACGTCAAACTTATAACATTCCTCTTTTTGGTCGGGGGTTAAAAATGAATCTATTTATTTTACGTAGGACAGCATGTGCCACTTATGATATGTCAAGAGTCAAGACTCTACCACTGGTTCGGAAAGAAATTTCTACATAGAAGAGCCGGCAAGAAACTCACCAGTTGCTTTTTTTTGTAATACATACAAGAGTTGCATAAGCAATGTAACTGTTACACTATGTTATGGGCTGTACATTAGATAAGAATGTATGTATATATTAAAATTTACCTATTACGGTTCATGAGATACAGCCCGCTAGCTAACACACATCGGATGGATAGACAGATGACGGACAACGGAGGCTTATAATTTACAAGTGTAAATTAAAAATTTATAACACCCCCGACAAGTGAAGGTTACAGTAACTAGAAAAGAGCTGATAACTTTCAAACGGCTGAACCGATTTTCTTGGATAATAGCTAAGAACACTCTCGATCAAGCCACCTTCCAAACAAAAAAATACTAAATTAAAATCGGTTCCTTCGTTTAGGCGCTACGATGCCACAGATAGATACACAGATACACACGTCAAACTTATAACACCCCTCTTTTTTGGTCGGGGGTTAAAAATAGGGTCTCGTTGGCACCATTCGGGTACGAACCCTAAAAATTATAGCAAATTATACTTACCTACACAGGATAATATTCCATTTATGTTCCTATTTAAAACAAACGTGAGTAAGCAAATTTAAAATTCAAATATCGAAATGGTTTACGGTAAAATGCCACACCATGGTTAGGTTTTTATCGTGTACCCAAGTTGAGATGTAAATCAACATGCGTATCTGCATACCGCAGTCCGTACGTTCGTTATGCTACTTTAAAATACCCAAACGCGTAAGGGTTGTTACACACTCTACCGGTCTATCATACCCTCAGCTGCAATACCCATGGTTGTATAATATTTTTTTTCTTCGGGGAGGAAAAAATCCCTACGGACTTTTGCCGGCTGGCACGGTGTGTCCGTCGGACTAAAATAACCTCCCCATGTCTTCCAAGGTGAGCACGGAGCTGCATGGCATTACTTCGTGCTGACCTCCCATATCTTATGGGACCTCCCATATCATATTACGACTTCAACCATGCTTCCACAATTGTGTACCTATATAACATATGGTATAGATGCACACCTAGATTTTGTGCATCAATTTACATGGAACATGGTTCAATTTATACCAGAATTCGAAATAGCCTACGGGGTCTATATGATTGGAATTTCTGACGATTTATTTCGCGAATTCCGGACAACATGAAGCCGAATACGAATCGTTGTATTGGTCAATCAGGCTTACCGGTCGCCTTGTTACCAATCAAAGCTCTGTTATCTCTTTATGGCCTTAAGGGCAAAGGGTGTAGAGAATTTTTATCTCTTGCATTTATATTTGCACAAACCAAATGCATGTGACTCTACTTCTCGTGTAAAAAATAGTAGGATTACATTCATCATCATCGTTGTTACTGTAAAATGTATATGTCGAAGGTATATTGTCAAAGACGTGATATTACAATCTCACTAGTGATATTATAATTAAAGGGTAGATTGTCAATTAACTTCATTTCTTACAATTTATCGGTCTGGTTTTAGTGACATTGTAATGTCACGGGGTCTTTATAGTGACATTATAAAAAATCTAGGTATATTATGCACCGATTACGACTATAAGCCCATATTTTAATGATTATTCTATCACCGCGCGGGAGCTGTGTTGTGTGAGTGAGTTACGACCTTGACATCAACTGCTATGGTCTGTTATAGAGAGTCTACACGCCACGGTCTTGCGCCGCCTGAATTCAGCGGCCCTTTGCGACTCGTTTGATGACATTCGTCCACTTAGAGGTCCATCTGGCAACGTTGCGCGTTCCATTACGAGGTAACCATTATAGCACCTTGGGACTACAACGTCTATTGGTTTTTCAAATTATACTACTTATTCATTGCCGCTTCAGCCCTGGAGGCAACGTAATATTTAATATGAAAGCCCGCCATGAAATCTCTCAACGCTTATTACTTGATCTCAAAAGAAACTTCCTTCACATCAACAGCTTTATATCCCGAGCGATGTCCACTGATTGAACTTAATAAATACGTATCAAGGATCAAACTACGCAGTGATAGACAAATATTGGTAGGGAGAAAATTAGATTTTGTTTTGATATGACTGGTCAATAACCTTGACTTTTCTTTGATGTTTGAATAATAAATACATTTTCAGGGTTCCGTACCTCAAAAGGAAAAACGGAAGCTTTATACTTCCGGTTGACCTAGAATCATGAAATTTGGCACGTAGATAGATATTATAGCACAAGTAAAGATAAAATCCGAAAACCGTGTTCATGAACAAATAATAATTAGTATTTTCAACCAAAGAGCTTGGGTAAGTAAACTCATGACTTTACCCGTAACATATCGATTTTGTGTACATCTTAAGATGACGACTATTATCTGAGCCTAGAGTAACTTGTTGCATGAAAACTTGCCGCTGGAGTTAGCGGGAAATGTCATTAATTATTACGCATGAGAAAATGAACAGTGCCTCAAGTGGAATATTTGAAAAGCTCTGAGCCCGTATAGTAAGTTTGCAAGTAAACTAACTTGATATTAGCTTTGGAGTAAAGTTCAAGCACATTGCGGCAGAGAAGAAGCGAAGCAATGCATCTTTTAAAATCGACGCCGTCAACCACCCACTACCAAGATACCCACTGTTAACATTTTTTTATACAAGTTAGACTTGTTACTTGGTGGTAAGTGATGATACAGTCTAAAATGGAAGCGGACTAACCGAAGTAACAAGGGCATGGGAGTTTTATTTAACCCATACCCCTTTGGTTTTTACACGGAATTTTACTGGAATGCTAAATCGCTTGGTGGCACGTTTGCCGGTAGGGTGGTAACTAGCCATGACCAAAGCCTCCCACAAGACCACACTGTAGGAAATTTAAAAGTTATAAGCTTCCAAATTTTCCCTGCTGAGACCGACAATCGAACCCGGGAACTCCGACTGATAAGACCACAATGCTCACCACTGCGCCAGCGAGGTCTTCAAAATAGGAACTTCTCGTTTGATACAAGCTGTGATAGCCTAGTGGTTAGAACGTCCACCTTCTAATTGGAGGTCGGCGGTTCGATCCCGGGCACGCACCACTAACTTTTCAGTTATGTGCGTTTTAAGAAATTAAATATCACTTGTTTTAACGGTGAAAGAAAACATCGTGAGGAAACCTGCATGCCTGAGAGTTCTCCATGTTCTCTAAGGTGTTAAGTCTGCCAATCCGCATTGGGTCAGCGTGGCAGACTATGGCCTAAACCCTTCTCGTTCTGAGAGGAGACCCGTACTCAGTAGTGGGGCGGAAATGGGTTGATGTCGTCTGATACACTGTCAAATTTAATTTCGCGGAATAGACTGTACGCCAGCTCCTCAGTTGGGGTCGTTTATTCAGCAAAGAATAAACTCACAATAGACAGTTTTCCCACGATGAAATAAAAGAACACAACAAAAACCTTTACACAATACAATTGATATGAACTCCGAACAAAAAAAAAAACAGAAAACTTTTGCTGCGTACGGACAGACTAACTTTAGAGGCCGCGTAGACTACAAACTTTTGATCGGACTATAGTTTTCGTTCGCTCTATAGTATACAAGGTTTAACCAGAACGCTAGCAAAAACGAAGACAGGTGATATTACTGATGATTACTGATAAAAGAAAAAAAAATCCTGAAAAATACTAAATCTCTAAAACTACAAGATAAGGCAAATGGTTATTCGCATTGTATTGTATGTAGGTATTGTAGGTAGTATAATAACCCTAAGTTTTTGCTAGCGTAATCTATTTTTCCTAAGCTAGTTTAAAAGGCAAATAAATCGACAGTCGTAAAAACGTGTGAGCGACTTAGCACGGTGCATGTGCATGGAATGAAAGTTAGTTTAAAATCACACTAATATTATAAAGGCGAAAGTTTGTGTGTATGTGTGTGTGTGTATGTTTGTTACTCCTTCACGCAAACACCGCTGGACGAATTTGGCTGAAATTCGGAATGGAGATAGATTATATCTTGGATTAGCACATAGGCTACTTTTCATCCTGGAAAACCAAAGAGTTCCCACGGGATTTCAAAAAACCTAAATCCACGCGGACGAAGTCGCGGCCGTCAGCTAGTCAAACATAAGAACGTCATAACACATACAGTCAGAGTACAGTGGAGTCTCTTACTTAAATAGGTAATAATCACTTAAACTCAGCTTTGTACACTTTGGAATAAGGTTGAAATTGGTATGCTGAAAACAAAACATTAAACAAGTAGTGCTAAGCTAAATAAAGCTTCAGGACGTGTGTGTGGTGTGTTTATAGAAAAAGGTCATAACTGCGACAGGTTTTTGATACAATAGTTTCGCGGAATTGCTACCCGAATTCTGAGGCCGACTATTAATTTGGGGTTCGGGTTTCACTCCACTTTCGGTGTCTCGGTGGCACTGTCGGTATGCGTTGTACTTAAAGCTGAATTATACATGAAAATTTCTCGTCGAACATGACAGTGTTTGAGTCAGGAGCTGCATTAGTAAAGCCCGCGTACCATCGTGGCTGAATAGTTTACGAGTATTTGCTGAAGTTTGCACGGTTACAAGCGACAGTTGCGCGATTCTACATAAGGTTACGCTTCATACGCGATTCTCCATACAAATTATTGTTGTTTTAGTTAGATATAAAACTAAGTTCACCTAAGGTTGCCTAGTGGAGATGGCTCTGAGCAATAAGGCCGCCTTTGCATATAATTGTTTTTAGTTTTTTTGTTTTGTCTTGGTTATTTCATGTTTTGTGTGCAATAAAGTTTTTTATCTGTCTATCTAAGCCAGTTATCGACTAATTTCTTCATTATTACTGAAAACATAAAAAGTAAAATTAAAGACAGTTATAACACTCAAAAAGTATCTGTTTTCTGGTCTTTTCAGGCAACTTTGCGCGTGCATAAACCGTGTAAAAATAACAAAACTCCAAAATTAACAGCTTTTAGACAAACTTTACTGAATGTTACGAGTAATTTCAAATGTGTTGAGTTTGTTAAAAATATTGACTGGTTTTTGGAATAATAACGTAGTAATACACTGACTTGCGTTGTTAAAATATCGTCCACTCACTCTTGAGTATCTATTTTTCACCCCAAATCTTGATTGGTAGGTACAGCATGCACGACTAGAAGCGACCATGGAGTGCACTCTTAACTATCGACTGATCAAAGTATGAAGTCTACGCAAGCCTTTACCGTCCCTACTTCGGATAAACTAACTTTTACATGACAAAATAAATGTTAGATCTCTTTTAGGGATAATCCCACGGACAAAGACGAATCGTGCCAAGGTCGTATTTATGTCTCCTTTTTGTCTGACCAGGGGGTACTTTTGAAACTACAATACGATACATCAGCTGTCACCCTTTAGGAAAACAGCCTAAATAAATATTGTACTTACTGAAAGGGTTTAAAAACTGGGGAGGTTTTCATGACAGGCGTCTCTATCTTCTAATGTATAAAACTAGTTGATCAGCCCCGCATTCGCTCGAGTAAGGTAATCGGCGAGGGGGTGGAATTTCCGAAAATCCTGAAACACGTAATTTTTCGTTTTTGAAAGTCAAATCGGGATATGAGGCGGAGAAAATTTAGTGAAAAGTTAGGTTTAGCACCTGAATAAAAAGAGGGTAGGTAATAATAATAGAGTTTTGAAATCAACAGACCAGCCAAGCGGTCAAACTCTCAACAACGGTAAAACCACAAATCGGTCAAACCGCGTCCCAATTTCATTTTCGGTCCACTGGAAACCGGTCACGCATTTCCTCTCCATAGAACAGGAAAAGATATTAAAATATAATTGGTTAAGTGCGAGCCAGAAAACGTTTAAGTAAGTTCCGTAGCCTTGCTAGTTGTTAGACACTTTGATGGTCATTATTTCTTATACGGTAGCTTTTTAATAACAAGAAAACATTCAATAAATTTGTTATAAAATGTTTACTAACAAAACGTTCAATAATATTTTTTAACTACTGTGTGGACGCACCTTTCCTTCAAATTTTTTTAACGATTAGCATTTCCCAGCAATTTTTCGGTTTACCTATGATATAAAAAACTTTCAGACTTTTCAAATTTTCAGAATCGGATCAATAATTCCGGTTTACATCCAAACTTACAAACTTTACATCATTAAATAGTATTTATTGTAGATATAAGTTAATAGAAACGTTTTTAGCAAGGGTTACTTTTTACAGAGTACCCTAAAAACTAAGTACCTCTAGTGTTATTATAATATTTTCTCATAGCGTTTTCCATCCTAACGAGCTTGTGTATTTTGTTGTATTTTTACGATATCATAAATTACTTAGCCGGAAGTTTTCTTCCGATCGGCGAGGTTGCTCCGCGGGGAAAATGAATTTCACTAACAAAAGCGAGGGAATTAGTGGTGCTCTGTGGTTAAGTGCTTGCTTTCTTTTATTCAATTGAATCCTTTTGCGAAAGTTTGCTTACATTTGCTTTTTAATTTTGTCCTTTTTTTGCTTCATTGATATTCATCTCATCTTTTTACCGTGAATTTACATTATAATATGCGCCCTCTCGTCTGACTCGCTAGATACTCCGGACTCCCCGTTAAGGTCGTTTAAACCTCGATAGCTCAACGGTTGAAGAGCGGACTAAATTCCAAAAGGTCGGCGGTTCAAACCCCATTACCCCAACTATTGTCGTACCCACTCCTGGCACAAGCTTTACGCTTAGTTGGAGGGGAAAGGGGAGTATTAGTCACTCCGCTACACGCAGTCACTAGTTAAAAAAAAGTCACCATACTTTGCGCGGCGTGTACTGCGTGAGTGGTAGAGTAAGTTCAGAGACGAATGTATGAGCACTGATCAGCGTTTCATGTCTGTTTGGCACTAACACAGCGCATGTCCTGAAAATGTGCGGTCGGCTTCAGAATTCGAGTAGCAATTCCGCGAAACTATAGCATCGAAAACCTGTCACACTTATGACCTTTTTTAACCCCCGACCCAAAAAGAGGGGTGTTATAAGTTTGACGTGTGTATCTGTGTATCTATCTGTGGCATCGTAGCGCCTAAACGAATGAACCGATTTTAATTTAGTTTTTTTTTTGTTTGAAAGGTGGCTTGATCGAGAGTGTCCTTAGCTCTCATCCAAGAAAATCGGTTCAGCCGTTTGAAAGTTATCAGCTTTTTTCTAGTTACTGTAAACCTTCACTTGTCGGGGGTGTTATAAATTTTTAATTTACACTTGTCTATAAACACGCCGCACACGCCTACCGCATGTGCTTTGTGCATTGTGCATGTGCCACGCGAATATGATCATTGAGGTGCTAATCGACTTACGGCCTTTGACTGTATATGGCACACGTTTTATCCTGAATTGAAGTTTCAATTCACACAAATGAAGTTGCAGACTTACAACGATCTCAGCACTGTAAAAAAAACATCGGTTAGTTTTAACTATTAAAAAAATCAAGTTCAAAACTTTGCACAGAACGGTCATTATTTCAATTCATTTTAATAAAGGGGATATTCGCATAAGGGAAATGGTTCCACCATCGATTATAAAGGCAACGTGTTGTGACCGCTCTGCCCCAAAGTTATTAATGTGGGTAACGCCCTAAACTATTATTGCGGTGCGAACTTTCATTGAAATCCGTTGACAAAGTCGCCAACTGTTTACAGATAATGGGTGCAAAATAAAATTGGAACATTACTGAACTAGATTTGCATAGAAGCAGGCGTTATTTTGCGGAAGTCCATGATATACAAGGAACCAAAAGCTTAACTTGCTATAATCTGCTAAACCAGACAAATCTGTATGGTGCAACATACAGCTTGCGATATGGACCCGCCCCCCACTACTAAACATGCAGGAAAAGCAAGCAATACGCAGAACCACACAAATCCCAAAACTGGTGTTTCGCCCCAATACCGGAGCACCCAACTAACGGAACTAAACTTGACTATGTAGTGCAGTAGTATTATGTAAGTAGCGATGCAGTCTAGATCATTCCCAGAACCTCATTCCCGGGATTAAGATTTTGTAAGCTTATTTTTGTTTATTAAAAAGTAAAATAGTTTCAGTTTTTAATAGATTAGCTGTTTATGGGTGATGCTGTATTTTTTAAAGATATAATTTGATTGTTATAATGTAAACTCGCCAATCTGACATAAAGTTTTATAGTTTACAGAGGATGGCTATTTAATATTTATGCATAATATAATTTAATAATATTAAATTTAATATTATTAAATTATATTAATTAAATATTAAATATTATATATATATTATTAAATTAAATTAATAAATTTAATATTAAAATTAAATAATTTAATAATATTAAATTATATTATATTATAAAAATATATAATGTTGTGAACAATAAAGAAACAAGAGAATCCCATGGGAACTCTTTGATTTCCCGGGATAAAAAGGAGCCTATATCAAGGCATACAGAATTTATGCTGAGTTGGGGCCTTTTTTTAACCCCCGACCCAGAAAGAGGGGTGTTATAAGTTTGACGTGTGTATCTGTGTATCTGTCTGAGGCATCGTAGCTCCTAAACTAATGAACCGATTTTAATTTAGTTTTTTTTTTGTTTGAAAGGTGGCTTGATCGAGAGTGTTCTTAGCTATAATCCATGAAAATCGGTTCAGCCGTTTGTAAGTTATCAGTTCTTTTCTAGTTATTACTGTAACCTTCACTTGTTGGGGGTGTTATAAATTTTTTTCGGGTTATGCCACACATGACACAGTTTATTACTTTAATGCTCTATACCTATTAGAGTTGCCGGCGAGGGATTTAAACTTAGTATCTCTATTCCATTCATACAAATCGTTTCAAGTGATGGTTCGTGAAAAGCTAGCAGGCAGTCAGACACACTTTTGGATTTATAATATTAGTATGGATATTGGATATGGTTATGGATATTACCTACCGATAGTTTTAATTCTACTGCGGTTGCTGGCCGCTACGTGGGTACCAGGTAAGCTTATGCAGATGTTTCCGCAATAAAAGCGGATAATAGCGCTCATTTTCCGCAGATTAAACCCGCTTACCGCGCAGGTTGGTACGCTTGTATTGTTCCAACCTCGCTTGTGCTTCGCGTGATCAACTGTACAAACTTCATAACTCGCTGACTAATGAAAGTCTGAATACATCGTTTAGTTGAAACAAGAAAGACAAAACAGTAATTGCCTTTGAAATGGTCTATTGTATTGTTACTTTCCAAAAGTGTCCCCATTTTCTTGTACAAGACTTATCTACGGAGTCAATAAGTTCAAACAAATTCATTTTAGATAGTGGTTTCTGAGTACTCTTTGCGTCTATTGAATGCAGCGATAGTAGATAGATTTAATGCGTACCAAAACCTCAATGGCTCAACGGTGAAGGAGCGAACTGAAATCCGAAAGGTCGGTGGTTCAAACACTATTATAACCACCCCGTTACGCTGTTGTTATACCCACTTCCAGCACAAGCTTGAAGCTTAGTTGGAGGGGAAAGGGGAATATTATTATTCCTGATCAACATAGCTATTTTAAAAAAGGAACCGGCACACTATACCTACTAAGTAATATCATGAATTCCATAGTATTCAGTGTCTTCTTTTTACCCGACTACGGCGAAGCCAAAAGGAAGGATGTATGTTTGTATTCAGATTCTGTGTGTTCCACTGTAAAGCCTAAACTACTGGGCAGAGTGAAGTGTCAATTGTGGGGGTCTCCAAAAATTATTCTTGCTATTGTATCGTAAGATGTCAAATGAAAGAAGAGAAATTTCTGCGTTCATGAATATAAATGTACTACAACATTGAAATATACCTAGCGACCGAAAAACAATTTTACTATAATATTTCAACGTTTTTTAGACCATCGTAGTCGGGTTTTAGTTTTCAACTTTATCGGTGTAAGTAATACATTGCGTGTTTGCCTATATCCTAGAAAAATAAGTGATGGACCTGACTTCGCGTGTATTTAGGTTTTTAAAAGTCCCGTGGAAACTTTGATTTTCCGGGATGAAAAGTAGATTATGTCCGTCTTTTTTACCATTCCTGAATTCTTAAAGAAACAGCATTACATCCTGAAAAGTTCATGGACTCACAAATTAAGAACGTATTATGTAAGGTGTTCTTTAGAGAATATTGCTTTTCTGGCGTAGATTGGACATTTGTAAAAGATACTTTACGACTTATCCGTACAAATAGGTTTTAGCAAGCGAAATCCAATCCTGTCTTCGTGCGAAGTAATCTGTTTAGTTTTTTATTATTGTGTTGTTTTCAGCAGCGCAGCGTCTATTGATAGATGGAACAAAGGCCACCAACTCTGCAGATGGCAATTGGCTCGGATCTATCTGTTTGTTTTATCTATCTGTCGAAAGATGCAGGCGTTACTTTGCGGGATTTCCTACAAAAAACAACAAGCTTTATTTACTATTAACAATGCTCAATGTGGTAAACAACCATTGGCTACTTTTAAATATACCTAAAATACTCTTTGTTTTTTTGGGATAAAAGTTTTTCGGATTCAAGTTATTTATATAATCGATTTCTTGAACGTTGCCCATGTGGTTTTTTTTTTTAAGTTAGTGGGAATCTTGGATTTTCTGGGATAAAAAAAAAACATAACATGTGCTTTCACGGGATGCAAGCTGTCTCTGTACCAAATTTCATCAAAATCGGGCTATGAAAAGCTATCAGATAGGTACACAGATATAGTCACACATTCGCATATTTTATAGTATCATAGTAAATGTGGATTAGTATAGGTAGTATATCTATACTATAAGTATGACACGTTGTGCGTATTAAATACTTGAGTACCTATATTTTTTGATACTACAATAATTATAATATCGAAAAAACAGTGTTTTTTTCATAGTTTAAGTTTTCACTTCAGTCGGCGGGCGTTACCTACTGACTGCCAACTTTTTTTAAGTCGGTTAGTAACAAGTGGCATATAAGCCTAGCCTTGCAGAGTCATTCAGTACGAGACAGCTATTGAGGCTGGAACAATGACAGGTAACAGTGAAAATATCCGCGGGCGTCGACGCGCGCCGCCCACGCGTTCCATTTAAAGACACCCCTGCTTTTCATTTTGCGGTAAAAATTAGCTAGCAAACTCAAACTCAACGAGCTGACTACTGAACACAGGTCTCCTCTCAGAATGAAAAGGGTTAGGTCATAGTCCACAACGCTGGCCAAATTCGTATAGGCAGACAGCACACACCTTTGACAAAATTATGGAGAACTCTTAGGTATGTAAGATTTCTCCATAAAATACTGTAGAACATGAGAGTAAAATAAGAAATACTTAGTGCCAGTTGTAAATAGAGTATGGACGTAGAGTATTTGTAGAACTTTACGTCCATGATACACAAAAAAGACAAGATAAAGTTTAAAGCTCACTAAAACCAGCGAATTGCCGATAGATAGCGTAAAATTAGAGATTAAAAATAGATATAGTAAAATTGTTTTTCTGTCGCTTGGTGTATTTTAACATTGTACTAATTTATATGAGCTCAGCAGATACTATAGCAAAAAAAATTATTTGGAGACCCCCCCCCCCCTTTTGGATGTAACATCCATCAGGCATCGTCAGGTCAATTTTTTTTTTCAACTGTTAATTGTAGTTATATTTTGTGTGTACCCTTAATTTTATTTTTGCTCCATAAAATAATGTAGAACAAGAGAGTAAGAAATAGCGCGAGTCTAAATAGGGTACACTATGGGCAATAGACGGGCCGTCAAGTATAGCCCACTTTCTCTGGGACAATGTTAATCATCCGAAGCAGGTTGATCTCCGGCGTTGTAGTCTCGCCATAATAAATGGCAGCCGTCACTAATTTTCAGATTATCTCAGAGTTTATTTGACATTTAACGCTTTTAGCACGTCTTGAATAGAATGGAATTTCTATTCATAAATCATAGTATATAGGGCCAATTTAGTTTAAAGTTTAAACCGTAATCAAGTCATGCTGTCTCGTGGCTGTGTGTAAATTAATTTACGCCTATACTAGACGGGACATGGCACGGACGATTAACTTGATATCATCCACATATGAAAATCAAAATACCCCGCAAGAACCATGGATTTTTATAGGATGAATAGTAGCCTATGTGTTAATCCAAAGTATAATCTATCTCCATTCCGAATTTCAGCCAAATCCAACCAGTAGTTTGTGCGCGAAAGAGTAACAAACAATTAGTTTTCTTAAAACCTCTCGAGGGAACTCTTTGATATTCCGGGACTAAAAGTATGCCTATGTTCTTCCCCGGAATGCAAGCTATCATACTTATCATATTATATCAAACGATACCGTGAAAGGCCGTGAAAAGCTAGTAAACACACACTTTCGCATTTATAATATTAGTACGGATGGATTCAATATAATTTTCGACATAATAACAAGATAAAATTATACACATGTTCGTGTGGTAACAGGAGAGGTTTCTTTTCCCTCATTAAATCGTTTCGCCTCTTGTTCTCCGTTGAAAGTATTAAAAATCCATCAATGTGAATATTTACAAAGGCGCTAGTGTAAAAAATGTATAAAGTCTACTGTTTCAGAAGCTTTTATTTTTTGTTATTTCCTTCGCAAATGAAATAAATTATGGTGTATCTCTAGACTAGCGGTTGTCGTTGACTTCGTCCTCATCTTGTTTTTTGGATTCCGTTAAAGTTGACTGTGATCTCATCTGGTGGTAAGTGATGATGCAGTCTAAGATGGAAGCGGGCTAACTTGGAAAGGATATGACAGTTTTATTAAGCACCCTATCAGTTTCTACGCAGCATCGTACCGGAACGCTAAATCGTTTGACGGCACGGCTTTGCCAGTAGGATGATAGCTAGCCACGGCCGAAGACTCCCACAAGTAATCTATACATATAATAAAATTGTAGAAAAGTGGTGTCTGTACAATGGAAATATATAAAAAAAAAGTAGCAGGGGTTGTTATTATATCGATGCCGAACCCGAAATTGTAATTAATTTTTTTTTTGTCTGTTTGTCTGTTTGTCTGTTTGTCTGTTTGTCTGTGTGTTTGTGCACGCTAATCTCAGAAACGGCTTATTCGATTTAGATACGGTTTTCACTAATATATTGTAGTAAGCTTCACTTAGGATTTAATGTTTATTTCATGTCAATCGGTTCATAAATAAAAAAGTTATGTCAATTTAAAGAATCACGGCGCCTCGCGCCTGAGCGTCCGTGGCTATATAAAGCGCGAAAAGTCACTATTCCACGCGAACGAAGTCGCGGGCACAGCTAGTCATTAATATTTTTAAAATATCAGTTTATCCATTTATATACTCGATGCCAGTGAATTCGTTCGCATGGATTTAGGTTTCAAAAATCCCGTGGGATCTCTTTAATTTTCCGGAACAAAAATTCCCAGAGATGTAAGCTTTTTCAGTACCCGTCGGAACCGGTTAAACGGATGGGCAGTAAAAACATAGCAGACAGAAAAACAGATAGGTACACTATTGTATTTATAAAATTAGTTACGAAGTTACCAGTATTATTAAATATAAATATATAGATGAATTTCTTCCCACAAGTATTGTTTAAGAATGTTAAACAGCTAACACAATAGGTACAAGGAAGAACTTAAAATAACTTTCTACTTTCCCAATACAAATGTCAAAAACACTTTGTGGAGGACAAAGCCGACTTAATGTTCAAGTAAAGTATTCCCTTTGAAACTTTCAAAGCTCTACCACAGTTTGACGATCATACAGACGGGAAATATTACGAGGTTGGTGTAGCGTAGCTTAGTTGCGGTAGCGCATATCAGTCACCATAAAGTTCAAACTGTCACGCAGTACAGTGGCAATGGGTGAGGCATCTAACTCGAAGATCCGACTGATGTTGGGATCTCCAGGCGCTTCAATATCGACCCAGTATCTGAAAACGCAGCTATGGAGCCCTATAAAGATGTACGAATGACCTCAAATAACCTGGGAGCTGTTGGATACAAGAAGCACACGACCGTCTTCTTTGGATATCTTTGGAAGAGATCTTCTAGCAGTCAAGTGTACGCCTATTAGTTGAGACGTCGCTATCAGTTGTTCGTTGGTACTCTAGCGAGCAAGTTAGTGTTAAATACATATCTAAGTCCACGATTTCCTACATTTTTCCCATACAAACATTATGTTATGCTACAAAGACGCTATAAAAGCTCCGAAGGAGTTACGAATGCGCTAGGATGGTTTGCTGAAATAGTTCTCGCTCATCATGTTTTGGAAAATATCATGACGAAATTCTTGTAGCCAAGTTAACTAACATGACATACAAGACGGCCAAACGTCGTGAGGACAATTTCATACAAGTGTAAATTAAAAATTTATAACACCCCCGACAAGTGAAGCTTACAGTAACTAGAAAAGAGCTGATGACTTTCAAACGGCTGAACCAATTTTCTTGGATTATAGCTAAGAACACTCCCGATCAAGGCAACTTTCAAACAAAAAAAAAACTAAATTAAAATCGGTTCATTAGTTTAGGCGCTACGGTGCCACAGACCGATACACAGATACACAGATACACACGTCAAACTTATAACACCCCTCTGTTTGGGTCGGGGGTTAAAAAAATTTGCAGATTAACCTACCTTGTGTCACGGTTTTAACTTAAAGAACACTTTAAAAGCTGTGTTCGCTTGCTAAACTGTGACGCTACCTTGAGTTTTGTTACGAATAGATGAACAAAAATTTTGAAGTCGTGTTTAGAATTTTGTTATGGTATAATTATTAAGGGGAAACATTCAAACTTGACTGCGCAATGTTATCTCGTTAACGTGGCTAATTATTTCTTGGGAAATAACAAAAGCTCGCCTTTGTTAACGTTGTTCAAATATTAAAGTAAAAGTAAAATAAGTAAAATATTCATTATTGCACACACCTTAGTAAATAAAGTAATAAAAAATAAAGTGAAGGTTACAGTAACTATGTAGAAAAGAGCTGATAACTTTCAAATGCCTGAACCGATTTTCTTGGATTATAGCTAAGAACACTCGATCAAGCCACCTTTCAAAAAAAAACTAAATTGAAATCGGTTCATTAGTTTAGGAGCTACGATGCAACAGACAGATACACAGATACACACGTTAAACATATAACACCCCTCTTTTTGGGTCGGGGGTTAAAAAGGTAAGACATATTGGAAAAAAATGTGAGTTTATAAACACCGAATATTTTTGAAAATGCGCATATCCATTGGTATTTGGAATATCAAAACATAACAAAGTCTTTCTCTATTTACAGTAATGTTTCTTTTATAAACATTCACAGAGCAACGTGTGAATTTTTAATACTCACAAAGGAACGAAGCGAATCATTTTAATAAGCGATGTTTGCATACCATGCTTGGAAGGCAGAAATACGCTTAGGGACTGAGATTTCATATTTGTTTTAATTAAAAGCAATGTGCCGATGTAGGGGGATGAGATTGTTATTTACAGCTTTTTTGCATATGTTTGTGGTTTCATACGAGTTGGATCATTGGAATTTTTTACTCACAACTGGACTATCTCAGTCAAGTAGCTGGATACCACTGAGGATTTTATATAGGTTATCTATGGAGTTTCTTGCAATTTCAATTGACAAGAAAGTTCTATTATACCTATATAGACATTTAAAAAAAATAAGACAAATGTAAATTAAAAATTTATAACACCCCAGACAAGTGAAGGTAACAGTAATTAGAAAAGAGCTGATAACTTTCAAACGGCTGAACCGATTTTCTTGGATTATAGCTAAGAACACTCCTGATCAAGCCAAGCCACCTTTCAAACAAAAAAAAACTAGATGAAAATCGGTTCATTAGTTTAGGCGCTACGGTGCCACAGACAGATACACAGATACACAGACAAACAGATACACAGATACATAGATACACACGTCAAACTTATGACACCCCTCTTTTTGGGTCGGGGGTTAAAAACGAGATACTGTGCTCATTCTATGCCTCTTTTCTATGCTTTTACTAAACTATTCGGTGTCGGCCTTAATTCCTGCCATGATGACAAGAGACTGAACAATCGCAGATCAACAGTTTATTGCGCTGGGTAAGTAACGTCAACCTAAGTCAGTAACTTAATGGGTGACCGATTTTAGGGACCCAAATTTGGCACCCCATACCCTGAAGAGCACGTCCAGCTGAATATAAATCCTGTTATTATCACTTACGTTATTACAATATTACCCTATTTTTAAAGTTTTGCATGTATATTCTATTTTTGTCGTCTTTTGCTGGACTGGGGCCTTACTATAATATTGTTTTGACATTTTCATATAAAACTTGTATAAAACTGTCAAAACAATACTTAAACATTATTACTTTGAGCGGTGGTAGTAGGGTCCCTGTTATCATTGTCCACGAAAGTGTTAGTATCAGTAAGAGTTAGCTAGTATAATAATAACTAGCAAGAGAGGTATTTTAAATAGCTTTGGAAGTATCATGATCAAAATACGAACTAAAACATTTGCCCAAAACACAATGCGCAATAAGGCCTAAATACAAACGCTCGCAAGTTTAGGAATGTCAATAATTCCAAGTAAAGCTACAGTGAATTAGCTTCGCCTGTTAAATTTATTCTTCGCTTAAAATTCTGCAAGCGTCGACCGTAAGCGCTACAAACTGGACGGTATTTCTGGTGTTGAGAAAAAGCAACCGCCCCCTTTGAGGGGAGGAGAGTATGCATAACTTACGCTTTTGACAATGTACCAGACCATTAGGTCATAAAAGAATGTCATAAGGAGTTATTATAGTAGTATTCTTGGTTTTCAAAGTTAAGTTCTATTCTTTATAATATTTTCTCTTTGTTGCGGTATAAGATTCGGTTACATTACATCGTTACTAATTGTGCTAAATTGAGCCCAAAGTCCATAATTTCGATCACTGATCATTTCCAAGCAAAGCGGCTTAAGCTGTGCTTAAATTAATTGAGTCCAAAATTCGTGATTTCGTAGTTTAAAGCAATAAAATTTTCAACAGTTTTCATTCAGCGTTTTGCTCCTCTTGTAAAATTTAATTTAGTGCAATTACACTGTTTTGTTCGCCAGCTCCTCAGTTATGAATTTGTCTGAATCGCATAAAATTCCAGCAATGTGTTTGACTATAATAATTAGTTGTATGTCTACTCCTATGTGTATAACTTGATGTTGAAAACGCTACAAACTGGGGGGTATTTTTGGTATTAACAGGGCTCTCTCCGTCACTCGTTTCCACTCGTTTCATACAATCGTAGTTCCAATTTCATTTGAATATTAAGCAACCAAAGTCCATGAAATTTTGCAGACATATTCTAGAAACTAATATCTGTGTCTGTGGTGTTTTAGATTTTTCTAAAAATATGTAGTTTTAAAATTACAGAGGCTCAAAGATTTGTATGAAATTTTTAAGACCGCGTAACTTTGAAACCGAATATTTTAACAGAAATCTGGAAAACCACAGACATAGATATTAGTTTCTAGAATATGTCTGCAAAATTTCATGGACTTTGGTTGCTTAGTATTCAAATGAAATTGGAACTACGATTGTATGAAACGAGTGGAAACGAGTGACGGAGAGAACCCTCTTAAGTTTCAAGTGGAAAAAACAAAGGAACAAATTTGCGGACGCCAACTTTGCCGGCGGCATTCCAGATAATCCTAGGAATGAGGCCATGGAAAATGCTGAGATATTGTAGAGTATTATCAAATAACAGTTTATTATTTTCCAAACTAATACTGTTCTTGAGGAGTTCTTAAAATATAAGTATGAGCTAATATTATGTAAAACGTTGTTCTGTAAAGATGTCATTGTTGACTAATTATATTTTCCGGGTGAATTTTTTTACAAAACCAAAGCATTTTAATCTTTGTTTTTGGCTCTATTTTATTCCAAAGTTACATTATAACGTTTCCTTTTTTCTTCTAATAATCCTAATCATACTCCATACTTGGATGAATAAATCTCCATACTAATATTATGAATGTGTGGATGTTTTTTACCTACCCATTAATGCGAAAATGACTGTTTGGATTGGAGACGGAAACGTTCAAGTGCGGTTACCAGAGAGAATAAGCTTAAAATATCCTGAATTCATACAAAGGCTAATTTTCATCCAGGAAAATTAAAAAGTTCCAAAGGGATCTTGAAAAGCCTATATCCACGCGGATGAAGTCGCGAATATTAGGTATTTAGTAATAAATAAAATTAAGCTACGTTATAATTCGATGGTAAAATTATTCTAATAATTTAAATTTTCACCTTTAGGTATAAATATTATTACCAGCAAATGTATCAAAAAAAAAAAAAAATTTACATACGAAATTAATACTTTATCACACTAATATTATAAAGGCGAAAGTTTGTATGTGTGTGTGTGTGTGTGTGTGTGTGTGTGTGTGTGTGTGTGTGTGTATGTTTGTTACTCCTTCACGCAAAAACTACTGGACGGATTGGGCTGAAATTTAGAATAGAGATAGATTATACCCTGGATTAGCACATAGGCTACTTTTTATTCCGGAAAATCATAGAGTTCCCACGGGATTTTTAAAAAACTACATCCACGCGAACGAAGTCGCGGGCATCAGCTAGTTTCTAATAAATTATTAGTAACTAGCTGACGCCCGCGACTTCGTCCGCGTGGATTTAGGTTTTTCGAAATCCCGTGGGTACTCTTTGGTTTTCCGGGATAAAAAGTAGCCTATGTGCTAATCCAGGATATTATCTATCTCCATTCCAAATTTCAGCCAAATCCGTCCAGTAGTTTTTGCGTGAAGGAGTAACAAACATACATACACACACACACACACACACACACATACAAACTTTCGCCTTTATAATATTAGTGTGATTTTATAATACCTATCAAGTAATTCATCATTAGTATTATTCCGGTGGTCTCATTATCTATTACCAATACCACAAAACCGTGAATCGAACGGATTCAGCGAAACCCTTTCCACTGATTTTGTATTAATTTATGCAATCGCCATACGCGCAGGATGAAACACTAATTACGCAAAGCGGATTACACGGCGATTTCCACTCATTACAAAATCGCTGCTTTGCTGGCCTGAAAATTACTTACTTACTTCACAATTGCGTGCGTTAAAAGCGCAAGCTCACGCAATAGGTACGTTAAGACGTTTAAATGTATTAGTTAGGTAGTCCATACTAATATTATAAATGCGAAAGTGTGTCTGTCCGTCTGTCTGTCTGCTACCTTTTCACGGCCCAATAGTTTAACCGATTCTGACGAAATTTGGTACAGAGTTAGCTTATATCCCGGGGACGGACATAGGCTACTTTTATCCCGGAAAATCAAAGAGTCCTCGGGATTCCTAAAGACCCATCCGCTCAACCGATTTGTATAAAAGGTACCGAGGTAGCTTGCGTCCATATTATTGACAAAGACAACTTTTTATCCCGCAAAACCTCACAGTTCCCACGGGATCTTCAAAAACCTACATCCATGCGGACGAAGTCGCGGGCATCCTCTAGTGCATAATAATCCCATCTGTACACGAAGAAAAAGTGCAAATATGTGAAAAAGAGATTTTCTTCGTTAGGATTTTTCATAAATCGAGCTGCTCTATCGGAACCCTTTCCACTGATTTTGTATTAATTTATGCAACCGCCATACGCGCAGGATGAAACATTAATTACGCAAAGCGCAAATGAATACCAATCGCCGTGTAACCCACACGGCGATTTCTACTCATTATTATCAAATCGCTGCTTTACTGGCCTGAACATTCTTTACAACTGCGTCCTTGCTGAGGACATAGGCTCACGTAATAGAACCAAATGTTTGGTCGGTGTAGCCCATAGATAAATAGAACGACGGAAAAGTGCAAAATACGGCGTTATCAAATTATTGATCCTTAGAACCCAAGGAAGGATTTAAGAAGTGGATTTATCAAGACTATTGATGTAAATCTTTTGATTTTTCCAACAAACTCCATTGAAAATATTATATTGAAAGTGTAAATTAAAAATTTATAACACCCCCGACAAGTGAAGGTTACAGTAACTAGAAAAGAGCTGATAACTTTCAAACGGCTGAACCAATTTTGTTGGATTATAGCTAAGAACAAACTCTATCAAGCCTAAATTAAAATCGGTTCATTAGTTTAGGAGGCGACGATGCCACAGAAAGATATACAGATACACACGTCAAACTTGTAACACCCCTCTTTTGGGTCGGGGGTTAAAATACATCGAATCTAAATATTTTTTTAGCTAAGACGTCACAACATGGCGAAAATATTTTTCCTATGTTAGTTCAGGTGAATTATAACTAGTATGATCATTAAAGCAATCGCGGTTGGTTTTATGCACAACCGCTACACGCTTTATCATATTACATTAATTAATAGTAATCCGCTTACTGCTCATCACAATAAATCTATTTTAATGGCTCCAGCTTGCAAATATAATATTCGCTTATGCCGGCTATCACGCTGAATTAGTGGCCGCAGTTTGTGCGGATATTCGGTTAATGCGTTGCAAATTGGATCATTAAACATTTAGAGCTTCAGTTCTATGCTGGTTGCAGTTAAAAAGCATTGTTAGTTTTTGGGTTACAGCTAGGAACAAATCTAGTGGAATTCTGCGACCGAAAAAATGTATAGATTACGATTTCTATACGATACGATACGAATCGTATACGATATACGATTTCTTTAGCACTCGTCTTTTCGATATTTTTGTGGCATAAACCGAAGTCGTGGCCTTAACAGGGCTCTCTCCGTCACTTACTCATACAATCGTAGCCCCAATTTCATTTAAATATTAAGCAACCAAAGTCCATGTTTTGACCAGATATTCTAGAAACTAATATCTGTGCTTGTGGTGTTTTAGATTTTTCTAAAAATATGTAGTTTTAAAATTACAGGGGCATTCAAAGATTTGTATGTGACTTTTAAAGACCGCGTAACTTTGAAACCGAATATTTTTACGGAAATCTGGAAAACACAGGCATAGATATTAGTTTCTGGGACGTTTCTACAATTTCATTGAGTACGATTGGTTAGTATTCCAATGAGAGACGAAGTACGTTTGTGTGAAGCGAGTGACGGAGAGACCCCTCTTATGGGCTACGATTGTATGGAGTAAGTGACGGAGAGAGCCCTGTTGAACTAAGCACTAAGGATTGCTTTAACTAATCGTGACATGCAAGTATTGCAGCTTGAATAAACTAGACCGTATATCATATTAAAATATAACTTTATAAGTAAGTATTAAGATTCAAGTTAAAAAAAATCAGGACTACTTTATTTTTAAATACTTACCATGCAAGTTATTGAGTGTATCGGATAAAATATGGACACATCATCGTAATAATGGCCATTAAACGCTTAACAAACAACGCGAGGGCGGCGCTTGTGTATCGACACTCGATAATTATCGACTGAGTGTTGGGCCAATATTTTTGATGCGATTAAAGAAGGCTTCTTGTTTTTGGACATCACTTTATTAATGAGGTCCATTTTTAACCCCCGACCCAAAAAGAGGGGTGTTATAAGTTTGACGTGTGTACACAGATGTGTACTCAGACGTGTGTCTGTGGCATCGTAACTCCTAAACGAATGAACCGATTTTAATTATGTTTTCTTTTGTTTGAAAGGTGGCTTGATCGAGAGTGTTCTGAAGAAAATCGGTTCAGCCGTTTGAAAGTTATCAGTTCTTTTCTTGTTTTCTTATGGAGGTTTTTGTGTCGGGGGTTTTTAAATTTTAAGTTATTACGATTTCGTTTATTACTCTACTACAACTTCTCCTCTCCAATTAGCAACTCCTAAGCTCCGCCTCGGGAAAGTGGGAAAGTCATTTGTGGGAGTAGGTGTAATATTTTATAATAAAAAAAAATCCACAGTCAATAATTGTAGACTTGCCATTACACAATTTAAAAAATCTATTAAAAATATCCTTCTAAAAAAAGTATATAAGTATACAGACGAAGATTGTGTAAATGGTAAATAAACGGCCAAGTGAGAGTCAAAGTCGTGCACCGAGGGTTCCGTATTCGGGTATTTTTTATGCTTAAAATAAATAAAAATCAGTTTTAGAATGTACAAGTAAAGCCCTTTCATGTGATATCCCACTCGGTATTAATAGTTATCTTACTTTGAAAATTAAAACACATTTTATTTATATTTCAGTAAGTAAGTTTTCACCTAAGTAATAAACCTATTACTTAGATTTTCCAACACATAATATTGTATATAGTAGATTTAGATTTTGCTGGTGTCATACATATTATATTCGTTTCGAATAGGTACCTATTCAACCTCTCAATGCCTTCATTGAGGTTCACTCAAGTCCACGTACAGAAGAAAGCTCTTATAAATAATTGGATGAGGATAATCGTTTGCTATAGTACCTATATGGTATATAGATGGTGTATTTACATAAACCTTTGGTATGTTGTTATTTTTGTTCGTAGGTATAACGCCAAAGACATATCTAACGGAATTCCGCTAGTGGAAATTGACGTACGAAAATACGCTACAATGTTGTTACTTACATTGAATTGTAACGTTGTAACACTGTACTTTATTAACAAATTACAAAGGTGTAGTATCCTAGTGGTTAAAACGCTGACCTCTTATTTAGAGGTCCAGGGTACGATCTCGAGCACGCATTTTGAAATTTTCGGAGTTATGTGCGTTTTAAGCAATTAAGTAAAAATCACTTTGTTGAAAAAAAACATGGTTAAGAAACCTGCATGCTTAACAGTTCTCTATAAAATATTCTCTAAGATGTGAAGTGTGTATGAAGTCTGCTAATTTGCACTTGGTCCGCGTGGTACACTATCAAAACCATAGATAACCCTTCGAAAAAATTAGAGATGCGTGCCTGGGATTGATTCCTAGACCTCTCGCATGGGGACCGACGTTTTCACTAGGCTATAATCACTCTAAAGGCATGTATAGATTTTTCAAATAGCTACAGAACTCATATAGTAAATTCACACATCACCAAGTTTTTTGCCCGACATTGTAATAAATAGGAGTTTCGTTTGTGATGCGACGCGCTGAAGGAAGGGCTTACACGGCGTTATTACGGGGCCTTTTTCATTTTTCCACTCGACTGTAGTCAGTTTTTGTCTTAATATTTTCCGAGTTGGCTTGACACCGTGTTATTAGCTTGTCGACAGAAGACAACTTTGATTACTTTTTATGATGATGATAATATTTTGATGTGTTGGTCTGTCCAACTTCTTTATTTTATTCATAACTAGAGGATGCCCGCGACTTCGTCCGCGTGGGTTTCGGTTTTTTAAGATCCCATGGGAACTATTTGATTTGCCGGGATAAAAAGTTGCCTGTGTCAATTGCAGGGACGCAAGACACCTTGGTTCCATATTTCATGCAAATCGGTTAAGTGGATGGGTATTTAGGAATCCCGTGGGAACTCTTTGATGGGATAAAAAATTGCCTATGTCCGTCCCCGGGATATAAGCTAACCCTGTACCTTTCGTCAAAATTGGTTAAACTGTTGGGCCGTGAAAAGGTAGCAGACAGACAGACATACAGACAGACAGACAGACCGACAGACAGACAGACAGACGGACACACTTTCGCATTTATATTATTAGTATGGACTAGTGAACCGCCCCGGCTTCGTACTGGTAGCTCTATAGTATTACAATTTTCGTAGGGATATCTCTATTTTTTCAAAATAAAATATTGCTTATGTTACTCAGGAATAATGTAGCTTTCTACTAGTGAAAAAATTTCTCCCATACAAACAAACTTACAAACTTTATCATCTCATATATTTTATTAACCCCCGACCCAAAAAGAGGGGTGTTATAAGTTTGACGTGTGTATCTGTGTATCTGTGTATTTGTCTGTGGCATCGTAGCGCCTAAACGAATGAACCGATTTTAATTTAGTTTTTTTTTGTTTGAAAGGTGGCTTGATCGAGAGTGTTCTTAGCTATAATCCAAAAAAATTGGTTCAGCCGTTTAAAAGTTATCAGCTCTTTTCTAGGTTCTTGTAACCTTCACTTGTCGGGGGTGTTATAAATTTTTAATTTACACTTGTTATTATGTAGTATCTTTGTAATTAAGTAAAATCACATTTATTTTACTCTTTTATTAGTTGTTTTTTATGACAAAACTTTATAATAGTGTTTATCCATAAAATAATTATCGGTAATCTATAAAATAACTTTAGCCAATCAAAAAGTTTCGTATAAAACTCTGACCATCTTACTGTAATAAAATAAATCGGGAGTAAGATAAAATAACGCATATTATCGACTTTCGTTTGTTTAAATAGGGTGCTGATATTCGTGCTTTGTCTAATAGAATATTAGTTAAATCTACTGTGATGATCCTACAACCTTAAAGATTTTGACTCAGCATTTATGCCTAACATTGAACTCAGATGATCGCATAATAAGAGACATTGAGCACAGAAACCTACGGCAAAGGACTTAGATCCAAGGCACGGTGTCTTTATTGCTTACTAGAGGATGCCCACGACTTCGTCCGCGTCGATTTAGGTTTTTAAATATCCCGTGGGAACTGTTTGATTTTCCGGGATAAAAAGTTGCCAATGTCAATTACAGGGACGCTACTTCGGTACCAAATATCATACAAATCGGTTAAGTGGCTGGGTCTTTAGGAATCCCGCGGGAACTGTTTGACTTTCCGGGATAAAAAGTAGCCTATGTCCGTCCCCGGGATATAAGCTAACTCTGTACCAAACCTATTTCCTTATCAAATTACCTATCAACTTTTCAAATTACTTGGATCTGCCTGAAAGCGTACACTTCTCCTTTTTAACAAGAAAATAATAAAGCGGGGAGCAGGAAAAAGTGTCGCGGTGATCAATTGACGGTGACGCGTTAAATGAATGAGATGAAGAGCTATATTCCGGTATCGGAAGAGTTACATCTCCACAGATTTCCTTCATAGATTAGGTATGTCTATTTGAGCAAGTTTTGTAGACCTCCCCAGCGCATTGAGGGTGGTGGAAGTGCCGGGATCAATTCCCAATTTGGGAATTTTTAAAACCTAAAAAACGGTCAAGTGCGAGTCAGACTCGCGCACTGAGGGTTCCGCACTCGGGTATTTTTTCCAATATTTTGCACGATAAATCAAAAAATATTATATTTAATAACAAGTGTAAATTAAAAATTTATAACACCCCCGACGATCCAAAGTATTTGAGATTTCCAAAACATCATTTTCAAATAAATAATTATGTATTTAGGCAACGTCCATCTTGACAGCTTAACATTTGTCTATTGACATAATATTATGAACCTAACGGTTATCTAACCTTCTTTTCTACAAGAAAACTAGAAAAGAGCTGATAACTCTTAAACGGCTGAACCAATTTTTTTAGATTATAGCTAAGAACACTCTCGATCAACATTTCAAACAAAAAAAACTAAATTAAAATCGGTTCATTCGTTTAGGCGCTACGATGCCACAGACAGATACACAGATACACAGATACACAGATACACAGATACACAGACACACAGACACACAGATACACACGTCAAACTTATAACACCCCTCTTTTTGGGTCGGGGGTTAAAAATAAATAAAAACGTGTTTTAGAATGTACAGGTAAAGCCCTTTCATATAATACCCCATTTGGTATAGTTATCTTACTTTGAAAATTAAAACACATTTTAAGTTTTTTTAAAATGATTAACTACAAATTCGGGGTTTTCGGATTTTTTTATTCTACTTGTGCTGTAAGACCTACCTACCTGCCAAATTTCATGATTCTAGGTCAACGGAAAGTGCCCTATAGGTTTTTTTGAGAGATGAACAGACAGACAGACAACAAAGTGATCCCATAAGGGTTCCGTTTTCCCCTTTGAGGTACGCAACCCTAAAAACTGCCGTACCCCTTGCAAGACTATAATTAGATCTGTTTTCTGCGCATCCAAGTAGAATAGAAACGATTACCGGACTTGTCTAATTAATAGGTTCCACAAATACCTAGTGACTCTAATGCGCTTTGGCACCGGATATATCTAAATAACATGTATTTCCACTCTGGCTTTCGTGAGCCGGTAAAGCTTTTCAGGTTAAAATCATAGACTAGATGATGCCCGCGACTCCATCCGCGTGGATTGAGGATTTTAAAAATCCCGTGGGATGTCTGCTTTTCCGGGATAAAAAGTTGCCGAAGTCAATTTCCGTATGTTCACGTTCAAGTATGGTTAAACATAATATAATAATTAGATCATTTGTTATCGTATCAAAATATCGTTTGATAAAATCATTGATTTTGAAAGAACCACCCGGATAAAATAGTATGAAGCAGTTGTAGAAAAATCCTTACAGAAAAATCTATGTTGGTTAATTACCTGGTTACTCCTAATTTTTTTAGAATAAATAATTACTGTATAAGTAATTAAAAACCTTATTCCACACGAACAAATGAGCAGCATCTATTAGTTTACCTGAAAAAAAAAAAGAATATTATAGTAATCTCATAAATTGCAATTTTATCTTGAAACTGGACTTAACTCCTACTAAGTCACTTTTTGAACAAATTCCTGTACAAAGTGTAAAGTTAGCGGGTTCTATTTAAGACGCTTTCTATATAATAAAGTTTCCGTAACATTGGTGCGAGTTGGACGTGACTTTCGCAAACTTGGTACCGATTGTAATTCAATTCACGCAGGGTTTATTATGCCCGTAGATCTAATATTACACAAAATACTATTACGTACTACTGTATCGTATTAACAGGGCTCTCTCCGTCACTTACTCCATACATTCGTAGTTCCAATTTCATTTGGATACTAAGCAACCAAAGTCCATGAAGACATATTCTAGAGACTAATATCTGTGTCTGTGGTGTTTTAAATTTTTCTAAAAATATGTAGTTTTAAAATTACAGGGGCTCAAAAATTTGTATGTGAATTTTTAAGACCGCGTAACTTTGAAATCGAATATTTTAACAGAAATCTGGAAAACCACAGGCATAGATATTAGTGTCTAGAATATTATGTCTGCAAAATAGGCACCGAATAGGCACCGAAATCAATGTCTACATACTACGTTACTACATAAGAGGGTCAAAGTGTTCAAAGGAAGCGACTCGAGGGTCCCTGGTCGTTCCTTGAGACTCTTGAGATCCATTGTAGAGCCTTGCTCACTTCTCCGGTCTTTGACGCTTTATTATGGTGTAGGTAATAGAGGATCACTATTCCAAGTTTATAGGTTTCAATATTTTCAAGTTTTAAGACTCTTAAATCTACAGAATCAAGCATTGAACGTGCGATAGATATATTTATAAGATAATAACTAGCTGATGCCTGAAACATTTGAAAAAAATTGACGTCCTTGTTTATTTAAATCGATAATTTAAAACAAGTGTAAATTAAAAATTTATAACACACTCGACAATTAGTGAAGGTTACAGTAACTAGAAAAGAGCTGATAACTTTCAAACGGCTGAACCGATTTTCTTGGATTATAGCTAAGAACACTCTCGATCTTACCTTTCAAACAAAAAAAAAACTATATTAAAAATCGGTTCATTAGTTAGCTAACGGTCGGTTTATTAATTAGGTTCGGTTAGGAGCTACGATGCCACAGACAGATACACAGATACACACGTCAACCCTAACACCCCTCTTTTTGGGTCGGGGGTTAGTGATACGTAAAACTAACAGCGGATATCACAAATTTATTTTTATTTTAAATAAGTTATTAGTATTATGACAGCTTAAATTATATTTTTATTATACCTACTTGATTTAAAAAAATGCACTGTCATAATTAAAATTCTATTGGTATATAGGTCGAGAGGGAAACATGGGCCATCTGTTTCAACAGCAATAGGCGTTAGTGCCCAGGCTCAAATTGTACGTCAATAAATTCCATACAAACAACCCTCACATTAATCGTACAGCAAGTCGCAATAATTTGTGACGTATTAATTGTTTGGCCGTACGCTTAGGCTAGCTCGCAATATATCTAGATAGATTGTTACCCATTAGTTATGGTATTGGCTAAGTTTACAGGCATGCTATTTTGACAGACGGTTATAGTTTGAGAATAATGTAAATTATAAGTTCAAGGAATAACTAGCTTGTTCTACTATAACACGTTGAGCACCAGTTCATTGCGTTGTCATCTTCCAGCCCCTCGATTACGGTAAAATGATACCGCAATGGCGCGACAACATTTACATAGGTTACGGTAACAATGGTACAGACAAGTCTACAGTTATCAAAATTAAAAATTATCATAAACCCCATCACTGAGCCATGATGTTTGAGTGATACTCATGGCAGTCGCTAAACCAGATAAATATTTTATGACTAGATGCCCGCAGCTTCGCCCGCGTGGATTGGTCAGATCTCCTGCAGCATCAGGGGAGGAGTTGGAATCCACATTTTTGATGGAACAATGTCGCAAAGTTCCTCTATCGATTAAAAAAAATACGCAAATCGGTTCAGAAATCTCGGAGATATCAGTGTACATAGGTAGAAAACACAATTCCAATTTTTTAAAGTCGGTTAAAAAAGTAGCCTCTTACTCCTTGGTTAAATCTCTACTTGTCTGTGAAGGTCCCGTCAAAATAGGTTCAGCCATTCCGAAGATTAGCCCGTTCAAACAGACAGACACTTCAATTTTATTTATTAGTATAGATAGATATCTCTATGAAATAATCTATATGGTACATTAAATAATAATAATAAGTTAATAGAGATTTTTAACCCCCGACCCAAAAAGAGGGGTGTTATAAGTTTGACGTGTGTATCTGTGTATCTGTGTGTCTGTGTATCTGTGTATCTGTGTATCTGTCTGTGGCATCGTAGCGCCTAAACGAATGAACCGATTTTAATTTACTTTTTTTTGTTTGAAAGGTGGCTTGATCGCGAGTGTTCTTTGCTATAATCCAAAAAAATTGGTTCAGCCGTTTAAAAGTTATCAGCTAATTTCTAGTTTTCTTGTAGAAAAGAAGGTTAGATAACCCTTAGGTACATAATATTCAAGTGTCAATTGACAAATGTCAAGCTGTAAAGATGGACGTTGCCTAGATATACATAATTATTTATTTGAAAATGATTTGTCGGGGGTGTTGAAAATTTTTAATTTACACTTGTTCCTATTATTTTCCGGATTAAAATTCCAAACTAGATATTAATATCTACTGCTGGTCAAACTTTGATATAATCGGTCCGTTATAGATGTACAGTCTTCCCAAATTTCATGCAGGAAAAGCCGCAAATAAAAGCACTTGTATAAAATATAGAAACCTGGTTGGTATATATTGTACACACTGCGACACTGTTCATACCAGTTGGAAATGCCAGTATTAGACTACAGGCCCATGTTTAAAAATGGGTGGGTCATATGAACCACCAGGTGACGTATACAGGACGATATAAGAGCATAAAATAATAAGTTTCAGCACTATGCCGTCACTTGTAAGCTGTCCAACAGAGTGCTGGTGAGAATTGAAAAGTGCAGGTAGAGTGAGTACATTTTGGTCATATATTTTTGTACGGCATTTTTACCATCGATAGATCCATGAAAAATAATAAGAAAGCGCGCAGTGCCGTAAAAAAATGGTGCGCCACAAAGTCAGTAAATGTTTTGATTTTCTGACAATTTCCGGGGTAAATTTGGTCATTTAATTCTGTACGGCACTAGTTTCATACTGTTTCAATACAGCCTCTAATCCATTATTCCGCAACGCCGTACAAAAATCATGCGACAAGGGGAAAAAATTGAGGGTAGCAACCCCCTCTCTTTCCGTGGTCCGGGGGGTGATTTGAAACAACATAAAATTAATTTATTTTGAAAGTGTTTTATGCATAGATAATATTTTTTTACATGCCGTACATTTTCGTTGGTCCAAAGGTTTGTAGGGGATGTGGATATTATATACACACCCGTTCACTTCAGTTAGACGGCATAGTGATTTTATCATATTATCAATTGTTCTCTTCAAAAATATGTTAATGCCGTACAGTATCAGATGGCCATAAAGTACTACCCTTAAAATGGTAGCGTCATTTTCATCAGCCTAAAAGATATGGTCTGCATTAAAATGTACGGCATAATTTTTTCCTAATTTATTTATCTTAATACTATTTAAAACAAGGGAAAAGCGTAGAAAATTGCTATATTTTATTAATCTATGAATATTTAAACTTTTGCAATAATTTGAAAAATTTCAGTTTTTGTATTTATCTATAATTTTTTTTAGAACAGTTTCTTTTGAACGGCAATACTATATAACAATAGTATTTTACACTATCATGTTAAAAAAAAAGTTGCCGTACAGAGTCAAATGATTTTACAGCTTTAAAAATTAAGTATACCATGAAATTAAGATAATTATTGATACACATTCAAATGAACACTAATTTTTTTACGGCATTATTTTTAATAGTACTTTTGAGTGCTAGATAATGTTTTGGAACCAAAGCCGTACTTTCTCAAATCACCCCCCGGACCACGGAAAGAGAGGGGGTTGCTACCCTCAATTTTTTCCCCTTGTCGCATGATTTTTGTACGGCGTTGCGGAATAATGGATTAGAGGCTGTATTGAAACAGTATGAAACTAGTGCCGTACAGAATTAAATGACCAAATTTACCCCGGAAATTGTCAGAAAATCAAAACATTTACTGACTTTGTGGCGCACCATTTTTTTACGGCACTGCGCGCTTTCTTATTATTTTTCATGGATCTATCGATGGTAAAAATGCCGTACAAAAATATATGACCAAAATGTACTCACTCTACCTGCACTTTTCAATTCTCACCAGCACTCTGTTGGACAGCTTACAAGTGACGGCATAGTGCTGAAACTTATTATTTTATGCTCTTATATCGTCCTGTACACGTCACCTGGTGGTTCATATGACCCACCCATTTTTAAACATGGGCCTGTAGTCTATATAACACACCTGGCGTACGCCGCCCGCGTCCCAAGCCGGGACAGCATCCATTGCTCACTGAAGTATGAAACTCAATTTTGAAACTGTTATCTTGCCCGCTTTTATGAAAGTTTCCAACAAAATATTGTTTTAAACTTTGTATTTTATATCCTATGTAATGTCAAATTCAATTTTGTACGCTAGATCAAGTTATTTTGTACGTAATAGTCAAGAGTTTTTTACTAAGTGCATCTTATTTTCATTCAAACTACAAACCCCAAACTCCATATAAGTGAATTGTTTTAATTACCTATTACTATTATCGGAACACCGGCCTGCCCGCACTCGATTTGTATGTGTGGTTAAGAATATGTAAGCAACATCAGAAACATCAAAACCCTGCAGTGATGTCAGCATGGCAGTGCCAGTAGCCATGCCATTACGTGCTGGGTGCCGATAAATTGACGGGGCCAACGGAGTGTCGTTACGTAGTAGTTAATATACTGTGATAGTGCTCATCGTTGCTCAAGGAAGTCAAATATTTATATCACATAAGCCAACTTCAACCCTACCACCCAGGACGGAAAGTATATTATACTGAGATAAGCCAGCAAGAAACTTACTAAACAAGTATAAATAAATAAAATACGACTGCCCTTCCAAAAATGCACCAAATAAGAATAAAATACATTTGAAAAAATGCACCAAATCTGTTCAAGCATTTAGGAGTTATGGTGGAATAAAGAAACTCACACATAATACAATATACATACGTAGATACATACATACAAGAACCCTGAAAAAACCCTATAATAAACCTTTAATGAACTAGTTATAGTCAGAGCGGACTGAAATCCGAAAGGTCGGCGGTTCAAACCCCACCCGTTGCACTATTGTCGTACCCACTCCTAGCACAAGCTTAACGCTTAGTTGGAGGGGAAAGAGAAATGTTGGTCATGTCATGATGGCTAGTATTCTTTAAAAAAAATAAAAATATGTAAGGCTACCAAAAATAGGTAAGTCTTCTAAGCACGTAAAGTTTCTTATCGTTTGGTCACTAAAGTATGTGAAATCCGAAATCACTTGGACGCGATAAACTTTTATCCCACAAATCCCTGGCAGTAAATTGATGAGCTATCCGTAAACGGATCTGGGGATGTCTGGACATATCGGACGGTATTAGGGAGGACATTTTCTAGAGGGAGGCTCCTGTAGATGAGAGTACCTAAATTAAGATCTGTTTAAAAGTACTTTTGGTTAGCTTTTGGTAGACGAATATTAGTCTACCTTAAATTTTAACTACGACTTCTTTTGAGTAGATGCAGTACACAGGAATTTCGCTCCACAATCTATACCTACTTCCAAACTTGGCATAATTTTGTCTTTCCGAATACAAGTTTTACCCTCACCATTCATCTCAAATCATCACCGGCTGATTACTGAGCACCGGTCTCATCATACTCATACTTACTCTACTAATATTATAAAGGCGAAAGTTAGAGTGTTTGTGTGTGCGTATATTTGTTACTCCTTCACGCAAAAACCACTGGACGGATTTAGCTGAAATTCGGAATGGAGATAGATAATACCCTGGATTAGCACATAGGCTACTTTTTATCCCGGAAAATCAAAGAGTTTCCACGGGATTTTTAAAAATCCTATATCCACGCGAACAAAGTCGCGGGCATCAGATATACTTTTATAACTAAGAAGACCAGAGTTCAGACTAGCGTTTCACGAAATTGAAATTTGAATGTATTGTCAATTAAGTGTGAGGATCTTCAACTAACAACTGACTTCATATTACGTGATACCTCGCCGCTTTGTGTGCAGTGAGTGGTTAGTTCCGAAGTTCCTACGTGACCGAAAAAGGAACTCGTTCACGCTCTAGAAAATTTGTTCCATCCCTCGATTTCATAGTCCAGTAATCTCGCCTGGGTTGATCCTTATGGACTTGGGTCGTTTATTAATCGGGTTTCTTTTATATATGTGATTTTTTAGGGTTCCGTACCTCAAAAGGAGAAACGGAACCGTTATAGGATCACTTTGTTGTCTGTCCGTGTCTGTCCGTCCGTCCGTCGTGTCTGTCAAGAAAACCTGTAGAGTACTTTCCGTTAACCTAGAACCATGAAATTTGGCAGGTAGGTAGATCTTATAGCACAAGTAAATGAATAAATCTGAAAACCGTTAATTTGTGGTTACATCATTAAAAAAAAATTAAAATGTATTTCAATTTTCAAAGTAGGATAACTATACCAAGTCATATGAAAGGGCTTTACCTGTACATTCTAAAACAGATTTTTATTTATTTTTTGCATAATAATTTTTGATTTATCGTGCAAAATTTCGGAAAGAATACCCGAGTACGGAACCCTCGGTGCGCGAGTCTAACTCGCACTTGGCCAGTTTTTTTTAATCATAAGAGTGCTATGTTTAGGTCATAAAGGAATTAGGAAGAAAAAGCAAGTGATTTTACTCTTAACTGCGAAAAGTTGCAGGTGCGTGCCCGAGACCATGACCCTGACCTCCCGAATTATAAAAGGCCGACGTCTCACCACTCTATCTTTATTGCTTGAAAAAACCGGCCAAGTGCGAGTCACACTCGCGCACTGAGGGATCCGTACCCCGATTTTTTTTCCGGCTTTCACGATAAGTCAAGAGCTATTATGCATAAAAATAAATAAAAATCTGTATTAGAACGTACAGGTAAAGTCTTTTCATATTATGACACAATTTGGTATAGTTATTTTACTTTGAAAGTTGAAAATATTAATCGTATGTTCATGAACACATTTTTTTTGTGATGTAACCACAAAATTTGTTTCGGATTTTTTTCTATACTTATGCTATAACTTGGGTCACCTACCTGCCAAATTTCATGAATCTAGGTCAACGGGAAGTAGGTATCCTATAGGTTTTCTTGACAGATAAACAACAAAGTGATCCAATAAGGGTTCCGTTTTCCTTTTGAGGTACGGAACCCTAAAAATTAAAAATAACACTGCGCCACTGAGCATTTATTGTAAAAATAAAATAGAAACTAAACAAGCTTGTACCTAACTGATGCACAGCGAATAATCACGAGTGCCTATAAAGTGTGAAGTGATTTTCATTATCGCAAAAACCAGTTTCGGCACGTTCCTCGCGTTTCGCTGAAAATATTCCGTGTATTATTAGCTATATTGTCAACAACTAAGTTTCATTTTACCCCGATAGAGAGAGAGCCAGCGCGTGCCAGACCTTTGTTTTTTTATAAAAGCTGAAGTTTGGATCACGGTGGCTTTGGGAGATAACAGCTAAATCATACGTCAACCACATTGCCACGATACTAAGTGTCTGGCATGACGTGATTTCTTATACTATCCCGGAGAAAATATAATAATTAGACTTTGTATTGTGAGGTAAGACTTTTTTACACCTTTATTACCTGTTATCTAGAATAGAATATATTTTTAATCAAGAAAACTTTTGCAAATGCTTTTGAATAATCAAAATAATTTACCACTCGATCTAAATGAAGTTCCTACCGAGAAGAAATCTTATATCTCCCAAATCTACCATGAACCAAACTTCATAGTCACTAATCGTTCCTCCCTGTGTTGGAGGCAATACGCAGAGAAACTTTCAGCTCTTATAAAATAACGAAGGCCTGTCACGGGCTGGCTCTTATTCCATATTGTCAACATTAAGTTTCATTTTACCCTGAGCAGATAGAACGTCAGCAATACGGCTTTGAACTGTTATTTGCTTGAACTTTGTGTTTTAAGTAATCACTGTTCTGTAGGATTATGATGCGTGATGAAAATTAGTCGGGCATAGGAAGGAGCTTTGTCTTCACGTTTGAGCATTAACATAATATAATGTTTGATTAAAACCTCTTAGTATTTTGAACAAAATAATAAGGTAAATAATATTATGTTTCACGTGAAGAATATAACAACTAGGCTTGGGAATAAAATTCTAGATACATTTGGTAAGTACCTATTTATTTTTGTTGTTTAAACTGCTGTATTTTGTGGTCAATAAATGTAATGTACTTATGTACTTATTATTTATTTAATAATGTATATCCATACTATCCATACTTAATATTATAAATGCGAAAGTGTGTCTGTCTGTCTATCTGTCTGTCTGTCTGTCTTGCACGGCCCAACAGTTTAACTGATTCTGACGAAATTTGGTACAGGGTTAGCATATATCCCGGGGACGGACATGGGTTACTTTTTATCCCGGAAAATCAAAGAGTTCCTACGAGATTTAATAAAATCGATATCCACGCGGGCGAAGCCCACGCGGGTGATGATAAGTAGGTAAGTGTTAAATATAATAATACCCGGTTGAGTATATGTAGGCTTCCTTCAGAGAGCGTCTGAAATCCTCGTAGCTTTTATTATAGTTCACCTGAATAACATAAAGCGAACATAACGAAAATGAAAACCGGTCAAGTGGGAGTCGGACTCACACGGGAAGGCTTCCGTACCATCATACCAAGGTATAGGTATCTAACACTTTTATGTAGAACTCTGCAAATTAGTAACGGTCTGCGCCATCCATATTATGTGATTTAGTGAATTAAGTTTCTGTGACCACATTTTAATATTTTCTGTGTGATATAACCACAAATTCACGATTTTCGGATTTTCTCTTTCTATATCTACGTACGTCAACGGGAAGTACCCATTTACTGGTTTTCTTGACAGACACGACAGACGGGCAGACGGACAAACAGACATATACACAGACAGACAGCAAAGTGATCCTATAAGGGTTCCGTTTTTCCTTTTGAGGTACGGAACTCTAAAAAACTATGATTTTCTTTTTTTTTATGTAAATCGAGGGCAAAAAGATATAAATCACACATTTTGGACACGTTTCAAAAGATAAAAACAGCTACGTGCGACAAATGAAGGCTCACGGTCCCAAAAGGCAGGTAATCCTACATTAGATCGTAAACCGTTAAGCTGGCAAGTGGAGTCATAAAATCGGGGAATCTGCTCTTCCCGTCATAAAACTCCCATTCTCGCGAAATAACTCCAGCATATAAATAGGTCTTTCGGCATTAGTTTTTATGCTCAGGCCTTGATCCTTAATAAAGATGGCTGCGCCACTTAATGCCGTTGATTGAATTACGCAAAAACACATTATTCTGTGTCTGTTTTTGGTTTATGATCATATAGAAAACTATTTAGGAACTAGCTAATATCCGCGTCTTCAATTGTATAGAATTAATAAAGATAAAAAAAAACTCCGTGAGGATCTTCGATTTTGAGTTGTATTTCAAACGATGTGCCTCCGTATAGGTATCCCTCACAAATCTTAATCAGTTTTCTGATGGATCCGATTGTACCGCAGCGCCAAATCATCTTCATAGTTAAAACAAGTTTCACCGACACCCAACGTGTGTGCTGCTGAGCCTCACAATGAGATCAATTACGTACAATTTAAATAACAAAGGGGACGTTAACCCTCCTTGTCTCAGACCACATGTATTTTAACTATAAAATATCACTTGCTTTACCGGTGAAACATCGTGAGGGAACCTGCATGTCGAAGAGTGCGAAGTCTGCCAAACCACACTTGGCCAGTGTGATGGACTATGTCCAAAACCTTCTCGTTCTGAGAGGAGACCCGTGCTCTGTAGTAGGCCGGCGATGGATTAATTATGATGATGTTATAGTGGACTAGAGGATCCCCACGACTACGTCCGCGTGGATTTAGGATTTTAAGATCCCGTGGGAACTATTTGATTTTCCAGGATAAAAAGTTGCCCATGTCAATTACAGGGACGCAAGCTACCTCGGTACCAAACATACAAATCGGATGCGGATGGGTCTTTAGGAATCCCGCGGGAACTGTTTGACTTTCCTAGATAAAAAATAGCCTATGTCCGTCTCCGGGATATACCTAAGCTAACTCTGTACCAAATTTCGTCGGGATCGGTTAAACTGTTGGGCCGTGAAAAAGTAGCAGACAGACAGACAGACACACTTTCGCATTTATAATATTAGTATGGATTAGTAATTAAATAAATACCTCAAAAGCTCAGTTACAGTATGGAAAAGACAGACAGCACTCTGTATTTAATCAAAGACCACTCCAATCAGTGGTGGTTGATTAAAACAGAGTTATGAATCTCCAAAAAGAACCCATACGAAAATCTCAATATTCAAATGTATGTGGGTACCTACGTATGACCTTTATAAAAATTTGTATGAGCCCTTTGTTCGTGTGTACCAGACGTTAAAAACTTATTGTGCTTATGGCCTTACAAAAACTGAAATAGTCTGTGGCGAATGACAAATGTCACGTCTGACGTTTGTCACTTTGATTTTTATATATTCGAAAAAGGATTGTTAATTTTGCATCAATGTAGCAATTATTGTTAAAATAAACGTTATTATACGTATTCGCAAAACAGTTTTACTACTAAAGTCAAAAAGACCAAATACCACCAACAATCAAACAAATTATTGGTCAGCTTCGAACCAAATAACCAGCGGGGACAAGACTTGTGGCGCGACTTCGCATCACCGCAAAGCGACTCGGTGAGACGTGCCAGCCAAGACATCCCATCTAAATCCTTATCCTATATTCCTAATTCCTGTGTTAACACAGTGTTCAACAATCTAACGCTATTTATCTACGCGCTACAACATTTACATGTAAGTACTTTGCTGTGACTTTACTTCTCTTTTACAAACTACAAAATGTCTAAAACTGATCTTACTTTGCCTAAATCTCCATTGTTAGACCCATCTGCGCAATTATTAAAAGAGTTAATCAAACAAAGGGGGGTTTTAAAGGGCAGATTAACTAAATTATCTGCATATGTAAGTTCCTTTGAAAATCAGGTTTTAGACCGCAGTAAGCGGGCAGAATTAAATTTAAGAATACAAGGTGCATCTAACTTGTTGTCTGAATTCAATCAAGTTCAAATGAAGTTAGATGGACTCCTTCCAGACTCAGAGGATGATGAGCAGCTCGAAGAGAGGGAATGCTTTGAAAACAAATATTATGCTATCATAGCTCAAGCAGAGTGCATCTTAGGTACTGAGTCCGTGCCATCTATTGTGAGAAATGAGTGTAGGGACAATCATGATGCGTATCAGGCGGTAAAGCTGCCGACTATCAACTTACCTTCCTTTGATGGTTCGTACGAACAGTGGCTCGAGTTTAAGAATACTTATGTGTCTCTTGTTCATGTGTCAAATACTATAAGTATAATTCAAAAATTTCACTATCTTAAGTCTGCACTTAAGGGCCCTGCCGCACTAGTTATTAATTCAATTGAATTTACACCAGATAATTATTTTGTTGCCTGGGAATTACTTATGAATAGATATAATAATAGTAGGCTTCTGATACATAATCATGTTAAAGCGTTGTTCACTATTCAACAAATATCGAAGGAGTCGCCTGTATTGTTGCGCAAACTAATTGATGTTGTGTTAAAGAACCTAAGATCCCTGAAGTTACTAGGCGAGCCCACAGAACATTGGGACACACTTATAATTTACATGGTTGTGTCAAAACTAGACGACTCAACGGAGCGAGCGTGGGAAAAACATAGGAGTGAGTTAGGATTAGGCGAACAACAGAAGGATGGCAAAGTGCTAGTACAGGTGACTCATTTGTTGGAGTTTTTAAAGGCAAGGGCTGACATGTTGGAAACACTACACGTGTCACATAGTAAAAATAATCAAGATTTTAATAAGTTTACAAAAAATTCAAATAATAGTCCAGGCAATAGGGATACTTCGGGTAACAAGGTACGCTGCAATGTGTCCACTTCTAATTTGGACAAACAGTTTAAGAGATCATGCCCGTACTGTAAAGACATTCACAACCTATATTCATGCCAGACCTTTTTGGACTCCACCATAGACAATAAAATTAATTTTATTAAGAAAAATAAATTATGCGTGAATTGTCTCCGTGCCGGGCACGGACCGGACGTTTGTAGGTTCGGGCCCTGCCGGAAGTGCAACCTCAAACATAACACAATTATCCATCGCGAACGCAGCGCAACTGAAGGTCAAGTGGCACTACCACTAGCACCAGCGCAGAATGAATGCATCAGTGACTCACCTCAATGCACATCGGTTCAGACCTACTCGTCACAGGTTATTAGTGGTTCAGACGTCAAATGCGCGCAGGCGTCACTCACACAACCTGTATTGTTATCGACCGCGCTAGTCAGAGTAACAGATGATTCGGGAAAAACTATTATATGCCGCGTCATGCTTGATAGCGGGAGTCAGTGTTGCTTTATACGAAAGGCAATCTGCGACCAAATTAATACGCCATTAATACAGTCCACACGAAAAATACAAGGAATAGGAAATTCCGTCACACAATGTTTTCAATCGTGCAAAATTAACATTCGATCATTAAATGACGATTATTCTACCCATGTACAATGTTTGGTGTTACCGCAAATAACACCACCAGCGCCATCTATACCTATTAATTTCAATCAAATTAAAATTCCGCATCACATAACGCTAGCTGATCCCTCATACCTGGACGGTTTTGACATAGACATCTTAATAGGTGCTGATCACTTTTGGGACCTGTTAAGCGAAGGGAAAATTCCCCTTGCGAGTGGCCCCTTCTTACAAAATACAAAACTAGGTTGGGTCATTTCAGGACCGATAAATAACTTACCGGTTATTTCTAATACTATCCTTTGTAACTACACACAATTACATTCAATCGACTCCCAGTTACGCAAATTCTGGGAGCTTGAAGAAGTTTCCCCTGGCTTTCATGTGCAGTCTGAGGTGGAGCGCGCTTGCGAAGAAGACTTTGTCCTAAATACTAGGCGCGATCCTCAGGGACGATTTATTGTTAAAATACCATTCAGCGAGTCTCCCACCTTACTAGGTGACTCGTATACACAAGCATACAGGCGTTTAGTCGCTCTGGAAAAACGACTTTCTCGTTCAACGAATTGCGCGCAGCTATACAAGGCTTTTATTGACGAATATATTAGCCTGGGGCACATGGATCGTATACACGATTTTCCAACTCCACATTACTTCATGCCACACTTCTGTGTGTTTAACGAAAATAGTACCACAACCAAATTACGCGTCGTTTTCGATGCAAGCGCCAAATCCACCAGTGATAAATCCCTAAATGACTTACAAATGGTTGGCCCACCTATTCAAGGTGACTTATTTGCAATTTTACTGCGGTTTCGTGAAAATGCCTACATAGCTTGCGCCGATATAGAAAAAATGTACAGGCAGGTCTTAATAGATGTCAGTCAGCGTGACCTTCAACTTATCCTATGGCGTTCTAATCCTGCGGCTCCATTGGAAATTTATAGGCTGAACACGGTGACGTACGGGACGGCATCGGCACCTTTTCTTAGCGTTCGATGCTTACGGCAGTTGGCTATGGAATGCAATGATGTGGATGTAAAGCGAATTATTACACATGATTTCTATGTTGATGACATGATAACAGGGTCGGACGATAAAGATGAATTGTTAAAGTTATGTGAAAAGACAGCGAACGTTTTATCTACAGGATGTTTTCCACTTCGAAAGTGGGTCTTTAATTTCAAAAACGATTCTTTACCGTCGTCTCATACGCTCAAAGATTTGTCTTTAGGAGAACCAGGAATCGGATTGACTTATCCTCCTCAATCAAAGACGTTGGGATTGAGTTGGATAAGTCAATCCGATCAACTTAACTATCAATCTAAAGTTCGATTACCTTCAACTAAAATTACTAAACGCGTGATTTTGTCTACGATTTCACAGATTTTTGACCCTTTAGGTCTATTAAGCCCTACTATCATGACCGTCAAAATTCTGTTACAAAGACTGTGGCTACTTAAAACTGACTGGGATACGCAATTGCCAGAAGAGGTAGCTGACGAATTTAAAAGGTTTCTTAGTAATTTAGACGTGCTTAGCTGTTTAAGAATACCGCGTCATACGTTTACTAAGCACCACATACGCGCGGAATTGCACATATTTACCGACGCCTCGCAAAAGGCATATGGGGCGTGTGCATATATACGCACATTAACACAAAACGGCAGCGTATCGGTAAGGTTATTATGCGCAAAAGGAAAGGTAGCTCCTTTGAAACCTTTAACCGTTCCGAGGTTGGAATTGTGTGGTGCCGTAACAGGTGCTAAACTTTGCGTTAAAATAATAGAATCATTGCGTTGTGAGTTTGATGACGTCACTCTGTGGACCGATTCGACCATTGTACTAGGGTGGCTACGTATGGCGCCCTATCAACTTAAAACTTACGTACAAAACAGAGTAGTTGAAGTGCAAGAGATGACGCGTAATTATGCGTGGTATCATGTAGCGACTCAGGATAACCCAGCAGATTTAGTATCGAGGGGTGTTGATCTCAAATCACTCGAAAAATCAAACCTGTGGTGGGAAGGCCCACAGTTTTTTCGTGATCCTAATTTCAAGCCGCGCGCGATTAAGACTCCTACGGCTAGTAAGGTTGCTGACCTACCGGAGGTTAAAGTTTTACACACCCAAAATGTTAATCCTCAGGAAGGTCAGTACATTGATCCTGTTATCACGTTTTCCAGATTCTCCCAGTTCAGTCGCATTCAGCGCGCTATGGCGTATGTTAAGCGTTTCATACACAATGCGCAATCACCGAGCAACAAACTGTCCGGTGCGCTGGATGTGGATGAGCTGAGAGAAGCGGTAAATACTCTTGCTCGGTTATCGCAACAGGAATCATTTCCGGAATATAATACTTTGCGCAATAATAAACCATTAGCAAAACGGAGCCAGTTAATGAAGTTAAGCGTATTCATTGATGAAAATGATTTAATTAGAGTGGGCGGTCGTTTATACAATGCTTCCGAATTCAATTATAATAAGAAACACCCCATTCTTTTATCAGCAAAGCATCCTTTCACCTATTTGTTATTCCGATATGAACATTTACGGCAACTGCATGCAGCTCCACAGTTGCTGCTATTTACCATTCGAGAGTCGTGGTGGCCTATCGGTGGTAGGAACCTCGCAAAAAAGGTTGTGCACGAGTGTATAATTTGCACACGGTTAAGCGGTAAAACTCTAACGCCAATAATGGGCAACCTCCCAGCCGAGCGTCTAGCTCCAAGTTTTCCATTTGCAGTTAGTGGAGTTGACTATTTTGGGCCAGTATTCGTACTGAATCGCAAAGGAAGAGGCGCTAAATTAATAAAGGCGTACGTTAGCCTGTTCGTTTGCTTTGCAACACGAGCTATTCATCTCGAGTTAGTCGGAGATTTATCGACTGATGCGTATCTGCTGGCGCTAAAGCGTTTCGTCTCGCGGCGTGGCAAGCCAGCCGAGATCTTCTCTGATAACGGAAGGAATTTTACAGGTCTAATGACAGAATTTTCAAAATTTTTAGCTAATTGCGCAGATGAGATTAAAGAATTCGCTATAAACAATAACATTAAGTTTAAGTTTATCCCTCCATATTCTCCGCATTTTGGAGGGCTGTGGGAAGCAGGGGTAAAGTCATGTAAGCACCATATTAGACGGGTTGTAGGCAATGCAAATTTTACATTTGAGGAGTTTAGCACGGTGTTGGCACAGGTAGAAGCCGTCCTTAACTCCCGTCCCCTATCTCCTATGTCGACTGATCCGAACGATTTCACCCCTCTCACACCCGCACACTTCTTGGTTGGCCGTCCGCTGACGTCGCCTGCCTGTGAAGACTACGAGCAAGTACCAGCGCATCGACTCACGCGCTATCAGCGAGTCGAGCAAGCCCGACAGCACTTCTGGAGCCGGTGGTCCAAAGAGTATGTCTCCGAGCTCCAAGTGAGAACCAAATGGAACAAGGCCGGTGACAGTTTAAAAGAAGACACACTTGTGCTCATAAAGGAAGACAACAATCCCCCTCTGAAGTGGAGTATGGGCCGCATCGTCGCCATCTTCCCCGGAAAGGACGGAGTCTCTAGGGTAGCATCCATACGCATGGCTAATGGCAACGTGGTACGGCGAGCGTTCTCGAAGATCTGCCCCTTACCAGTGACGTGTGGTCCGAATTCAACTGCTCCAACCAGTCCAACCGGTACCAAGTGATTGAGAACCTTTGAAAGTGATGCCTTTCAAGGCCGGGGGAGTGTTCGTGTGTACCAGACGTTAAAAACTTATTGTGCTTATGGCCTTACAAAAACTGAAATAGTCTGTGGCGAATGACAAATGTCACGTCTGACGTTTGTCACTTTGATTTTTATATATTCGAAAAAGGATTGTTAATTTTGCATCAATGTAGCAATTATTGTTAAAATAAACGTTATTATACGTATTCGCAAAACAGTTTTACTACTAAAGTCAAAAAGACCAAATACCACCAACAATCAAACACCTTTTTTTCACGTTTCAGCATGGCTTACGGCGATTTTTTAACCTAACCTACATTCTACAGAAACAATTTTTTTTGGCTAAATGGCGACTCTACCAATTCACAACGTACCTACTCTGTAAATATAGGTACGTAAACTAATATTATTTTGTCACACAAGTGTAAATTAAAAATTTTTAACACCCCTGACAAGTGAAGGTTACAGTAACTAGAAAAGAGCTGATAACTTTCAAACGGCTGAACCGATTTTCTTGGATTATAGTTTAGAACACTCTCGATAAAGCGATCTTTCAAACGAAAAAAACTAAATTAAAATCGGTTCATTAGTTTAGGAGCTACGATGCCACAGACAGATACACAGATATACACGTCAAACTTATAACGTTCCTCTTTTTGGGTCGGGGGTTAAAAATGTACAGTGAAAAGAAATCTACCTACTCGTACCTACTATAAAATGCGATATATAATCAGTAAGACAAGGGTTTCTCGCGTCTTTATCATCGACAAGAGATGTGTCGCATTAACTGTGCTGAGGTCGATTGCGAAAATGTTATTTTACCGCTAAATCGCAACCAACTCTAATTGGCTGAAATGGATTACTGCAGCAAGAATTCAGTTAAACCGAACAGTTTGAGAGATTGTGGCAGTGTATGAGGTGTGATAGTTTTATTAAACCCGTACCTACTCCTTATTGGTTCCTGAACGAAATCCTATCGGCACGCTAATCCGCTTGGCGGCATACTTTATTAGTAGCGTGGTAACTAGCCACGGCCGAAGCCTTCCATCAGACGATTTCAAAATTATACCTAAATTGCCCCTTCCGGGAATCGAAACCAGGAGCCGCTTCAGATCGAAGTATAGCGCTTACCAGTGCCAGGGAAGAGTTTCCACAATCGATAAATATCTTCAAGGCAAAAGTGAATAGGCGTCTTCAAGGCAAGGGCGCGTCATCATTGTTTTTTTATAAAGCACTAGATGATGCCCTCGCCTTCATCCGCGTGGATTTAGGTTTTTTAAATCCCGTGGGAACTCGTTGATTTTCCGGAATGAAAAGTAGCCCATGTCAATTTCCGATACCCAAGCTACCTTTATACCAAACATATCAATCGGTTAGACGGATGGGCTTTTCAGAATCCCGTGGGAACTCTATGATTTTCCGGGATAAAAAGTAGCCTATGTCCTTCCCCGGGATGTAAGCTAACTATGTGCTTACTAAATTTCATCAAAATTGGTTAAATTGTTTGGCTGTGAAAAGCTAGCAAACAGACAGACAGACGCACTTTCGCACTTATAATATTATCAAGTATGGATAATATGGATGATTGTCGTCAAGCGCAACCATATTATGCAATTAAAAAAAATCGACTTGCTGGCTACTGTAGTAGGTACTTATTTTCATAGATGTATCCTATGTATTGAATATATTTGTTTCATATTGTAGGGTGGAACCCATTGTGAATTGTACCTAATTGACATAACGTTAATTACAGGAATTGCACCCGTCTGTTTACGTAAGCAACAATAATGTTCCACGCAAAACCCTGTAACGAGTACAATACCATTCAAAATTACAAAGGAGAATAAACAACGCATTATCAGGGTTAATTTATATTTGCATACAATTTACAATTCATACTAATATTCCGTATCCTAGCTGCGCCCTTGCTGGGAAACGGTATTTTACACCAAGTGAGAAAAAATCAAAAAATTTATAAACAAGAAGTTTGACGTGTGTATCTGTGTATCTGTCTGTGGCATCGTAGCGCCTAAACGAATGAACCGATTTTAAATAAGTTTTTTTTTGTTTGAAAGGTGGCTTGGCTTGATCGAGAGTGTTCTTAGCTATAATCTAAAAAAATTGGTTCAGCTGTTTAATCTATTCTACAAAATATTTGAAACGCACGAAGCTGCAGCCGCCATGACGAATTCCGACTGTGACGTTACGTGGATTGTAGTTGTAATGTATTTAAATGCATTTTTCTTGCACTTGTAAATTGAAATAACGTTTTACAGGATACATACTTACATGGCACAGTCTAGCATGAATTACCTACTTAGTTCATACGAATTTGTAAGCTCTGATCTTTGGCTTTGGTACGGATGGGGTTTAGCACTATTTAGTACCAAAGTTTAGAAACTATCACAGCTTCTGTGTCTCGCCCTCTAGTTCTTAAACTACAGTTTCTAGAACCGTTAGGAATTCTAGCTCTGCCCTTTAATTTCAGTCTAAGATGGAAGCGGGGGGTGGGGGAGTGGGGGGAGGGGGGGTATGGTAGTTTTTATTAAAGCCATACCCCTTTGGTTTCTACACGGCATGCATCGCATCGGAACGCCAAATCGCTTGGCGGCACGGCTTTGCCAGTAGGGTGTTAATTAGCCACGGCCGAAGCCTCCCACCAAAAAAAAATGCTAAGGATTTCTATCGGTTGATAATTAAAAAAAAAGAAAAATTGGTTGTCTGTAAAGTCGGTTTACTGTTTAGTTGAACGTGACAACAAAGGCCGATTGTGCTTCTTTGTCGCTCGTTCCGCGCTCTCGCTTGCACTTCAAACCTTACATGGAACGCCTCAGAGCGAGGTAACGCCGCATGAGTCATGTTTTTTCGTGCGTACAGCCGGCTCTACCGAATTATAAGACGTTGTCACGTCAAAATTAAAAATTCAGTTATAGGTTGAAGTCGCATGAAAAAAGCAAGTATTAAAAATATATTTTTTACTTGTAATCAACTTCCAGATGAGCGTGCTAAGGACGAAGGATGAAATATTCCATTTCATTCCAAACGGAACGTGACAGAGCGTCGGTTTCCTAATCTACACGAGTTGGGGGGTCCTTTTGATCTTTTATACTGCGCACTTCCTTTGACGGCTGGAAATATTGGTGGAATCAGGTTTTATGGTAGCACGTAGCCCTCCGCACTTGTAAATATCGGACCTTCGTACAAACTATTGAAATACCGTGAATCTTTCTTTTTAGGGTTCTACAATAAGACAAGGGACAAGGTCTTTGAGTCGCACGCATTTAAAAAGCAATAAAATCTGTCCTAAACCGAACAAGTGTCTAAAATAGAGGGCCAAGGGGCGCAAATATAAAAATATAGAAAATAATTTCATATTTTTGCCTTTTGGGTTGAAAACCATGGGTTGGTAGGACAAAGATGCTAGATCATTTTTTCCATCCTGTCTCACGTAGCAAGGTAGTCAGTCCAAAGGTGACCGGCAGGCTGGCAGTTACTTTGTTCAGCATGTCATTCTGGTCATTCAACGAGGTAATGCTGCCAGCATTCATACCCCATTACAGTGAAGCCAAATTTCATGCTTCTAGGTCAAAGGGAAGTAAGCTATAGGTTTTTTGACAGAACGACAAACATGCGGACAGACGGACAAATAGAAGGACAGACGGACAGACAGAAAGACGGACGGACAGACGGACAGACAGTCAGATGGACGGATGGAGGGACAGACGGACGGATGGATAGATGGACGAATGGACAGACGGACAACAATGTGAAGGGTTTCTTTTTCCTTTTCAGGTACAGAACCCTAAAAAATCTGTTCAAATCATAATAATAATTATACTGCTTTAAAAGCTATTAATGCAGCTTTTATTGTAACAATAGTTCAAGGCCTCAATCCAATATCTTTCAGTTTACCTCAACAAAAGGTCCACGTACTCACACAAAAAAACCTCAGTCACGCTATCACAATATAACCTGAGGGTCGTCCAAACGAATCTATAGTGATATAGATACTAGATATAGCTAGATCCAGCTTTCCATTAACTATTGTAGAGGCAACCATCAATCAAACGCGTAATATGAAACGCCTACAAAGCATTACGTATGGTAAGGCCTAGTGCTCATAGGAGGAAAGATACCTACGCACCAGTTCCTTATTCTTTTTCTAGCTGACCCGCCACGGCTTTGCTTTCGATGAAATTTCTAATAATCCTTTCTTAGTGCAGGTGCTATATTTTTTTTTCAATCTAAGTAACTTTATACTTATAGGCTTGCACTTGATTGCAATCAAGGTGATACTGCCACTGATTCGGATTAGAGTTTTCGCATCTTTTTCTTACTCATGTAATATGAAAAAGATAGACATAGTTTGACAGTTTTAAGGTGCCAGTCGGGAATCTTTTGTTGGTAGAGTACCTACACTAAAAAGAGTGTTTAAATTTAATTTTCCGTCTTTTTTTAGTAATATGAAATAGAAAAAGATGCAGATACACATTACATTTGGTTTAGAGAAAAACATCAATTAATGTAGCCTTAGATGGAGCGCGCCTGCCTAGGTTCTTATTAAGTAACTCTTTTTTTTAAAAGTACTAATATTACAGCTAGCGGGAAAATTGAAGGCAATTCTATATTTTAGTAAAGAGTACTAGAAATCTACGTGAAGTTTTTAGACGCAGCAATTTTAATTATACTTTGATATTTTGTCAGTCAGTTTCTCGTTCTGCGTCAGTTCTACTGAGGGTCTATGTTTTAAAAAATCTTAATCAGCTGTCCATCCTTTCATACAAATATATAGTTGATAAAATCAATAATGTTATGCAATTTTACCGCCATTACAAAATCTAAGGAATATTTTAAACAGAAACATCCATTTGCACTGTAAAAATTTACGTCCCTCAGTCCTATTAAAATTAGCAATGCAAATTTTAAAGTCCGAGAAAATTTTATCTTTCTTGTGAATTACACTGTTGGATTTTGTTACCACAGATTTATAGAAAATTGTCGCATTTGTTATGACAAAATTAATTTTAACTCTAACTTTCTCATTCTTGCAATATTTTTATCATAAAAAGAAAAAATGTCAGTGTGTGTGCTCGGCCTTACATTATCTAGTTATAAAAAACCAATATGGGTATCAGTCATTAATAATAATAATAGACGATACTATTTATAATGCTTCACATTTATACTTAAGTTTCAGTTAAAACGAGATGGATTTATGTCAGCCATATAACGTTGTCTCGTTTTAACAGTGTCTGAAGTCTAAGCAAAGTCAAAGTTCACTCTATAGATCTCAGCCTAAATTGCTTGAAATGCACAGAACTCCGAAAAATTTGGTGTGCGTACCCTGGATCGAACAAAAATATATAATGCATCTCCATACTATATATAGCCAATCAAAATCGTTAAAGAATAAGAAGTAGACTTAAATTTAAAAGAATCATAAGCGAAAGGGGAATAGAACTCTGTTTTTAACAAGTAGGTACGTTGGCTGTAGCTTGAATTCAAGATTCAAGATTCTTTATTTGCAGAAACATTTTTTACAATGAGATGTTATTCAAATTCAAATTCAAAGTGTTTTTATTCAATTAGACATTTACAAGTGCTTTTGAATCGTCAAAAAAATCTGCCACTGGTTCGGAATGCCGTTCCCACCGAGAAGAACCAGCAAGAAACTCGGCGGTTGCTCTTTTCAAGTAGATATTCAATTTACAATAATATGCCATACTGTATACAAGCAAATGCAGCGCCGTGTGCTGCTGGAGCGAGTCAAATCCAAGCTGTTTTGTCATTTAGATAGACTTCGATTGTATAATAAGCTTTTTTCAGGATATTACATATTGTAGAAATGTTTCATTACATAACCAGGCATGCAAAATTAGTACAAAGTACAATTCATATTTAACCTATTTTTTTAAACAAAAATTCATCTATTGTGTAGAAGCACCTTTCCATTAGCTCCGTTAACAGCCTTGCCTTAACAGTTAATAAATACCTATGGACGTTGCCGGTCGTTTCTTAAAACTAGCATAACTCCAATAGCATTCCGAATGGCTCCCAAGCCGCACTTTGTATATAAATTCACTGTATTCTTAATTATATTGCGTAGCTTCAGCCAATTTTCCCCCTAAGAGTCGTCTGGAGTCTTGGACCGCAATACTCATAAACTATGTTGGAGTAAGGACTTAATTTATTTATCGTTTCTCAGCTTAAAGTGCTTTTTGTTTACGCTACAAACTGTACGCGACTCCGCGCGTGACTCGTTATATTGTCTTAAAATATCTAGCTGATGCCAGCAATGTTGTACGTGTGTATTTAGTTTTTTAAAATCCCACGGGAACTCTGACTTTTAGAGACAAAAGTAGCCTATATCACTCTCCAATTCTGCAATTATATCTATCCAAAGTCACGTCGATCCGTTGCAGCTGATTGAAGGACAAGCCAACAAACTAAAACACTTTGGCATTTACAATACGGTTAGTGATCCAGCTGTTTAAATCTATACTACTGACTATTATTAATGTGAAAGTCTGTATGTCTTGTTTTTTCCACAACGTTTCTGATGCCCTTATTGCCCTTCTGGACTTTGTATACCAAAGCAAAAGAATAACCTTTTTTTAAATGAGCGTACCCTAACTTAGACTGTATAGTGCGTTTCAACGAATAGTACCTATGGCGTTATGTTGGCTCCCCTGTCTGTTGGGTGGTCATTGGGACCATAATGGCATGAGAAGACGCAGATTTTGTTTATTTTCATTTGATTTTCACTTCATTCATTCAGGAAAATCAAATGAAAATAAACAAAATCTGCGTCTTCTTATGCAAATATGGTGCCAATTACTTGGATAGACAGGGGAGCCAACATAACGCCATAGGTACTATTCGTTGAAACGCACTATAACATTGCTTTCCATTAGACTGTCGTGAATTGTAAGTCTATTTTGCAAAAAAAAAATATGTGTTAATAGGCACCAATACCTACTCACTACAAGTTAATAGTGTTATCCTGATGATATTTCAGTGCAAGCGATCGTACTCAAATTCCATCCATTGTTCCAGCTATATTATCTCGGCGACACCATGATAAAAGTTTCCGGTGGCAGAACAAAAGAGACATGGAGACGTATATTTTTACAAAAATAAATAAAATAATAATAAATAAAATAAAATGGCGCAGCAAAAAATGCAACCCATATTATAATAATTATGAAAGTGTGTTTGTTTGTTGGTTTGTCCCTTAATCACGCCACAACGCAATGGAGCAACGTTATTTTTTAAAAATTGTAGAGTCGCTCAAAGTCGTCCGTGTATCCGTCGTCCGTGTGTCCGTGTCAGTGATACGATAATATTATTTATTCTAAATACTTAAAACGAAAAGCTGACTGACTGACTGATCTATCAACGCAAAGCTTAAACTACTGGATGGATCGGGCTGTTTGGCATGCAGATAGTTACGACGCAGACATTCGGTAAGAAAGGATTTTTGAAAATTGAATTTTATGGAGTCCACGCGGACGAAGTCACGGGAATAAGCTAGTATAAGCATAAAAGTAAAATTATTTTGGTATATTTATGGATATATTTTATTATACTTCCCGCAAGATGACACTAACATAAATATCGATTTTCAACTGTAAACTTATTGATGTTTATAATAACAGGAATAGGTACTGAACTGAATATTTGAACTTCAAAATATATATAATATTAATTAAATATATTTGAACTGCGCTACTCCATTGCATACCGTGTCCATAATATATACTAATAAAAACTGACTTATACAGTATTATGTTTAATCTAAACACGGAGGTTCCGTAGGTATTTTTACTTCTTTTATTTTTAATACTTTTGATGAAAAAGTACACATTCATAGTACCTAGTACTTACCTATATCTTTTCAATTTTCATGGTATTACAATGGTATCCTGTAGTTGCCCAACTCACCTCTGTCGCCTTTTTTAAACAAAAGTATTAATTCAATAAATAATTTCAAAATAATTTCAATTTTCATGGTATTACAATGGTATCCATGACCTCATCCCATAACCCAGATATCAAGTCAAAGCTAATCACAATACTGAAGCATTTTTGTGCCCTTTCTTTGAAATAGTCATGCACATCACATACCACTGACAGCATTATGAAAAATTCAGGCATACAGGTTTCCTCACAATGTTTTCCTTCACTGTTGAAGCAAGTGATCCCTCGGCAACCTGGGCGGTCTACTCGGCTTCTGGAGCGAGCTTGGATGGCTGGAGTGAACTCCGGCGGGGAGGGGCAACGCACGCACAACAGACGGAAACGTTTAAGTGCGGAAACCAGCCCAGAGAGAAGAAGAAGAAGAAGCAAGTGATATTTAATTGCACATAACTCCGAAAAATTTGAAGTGAGCGTCCAGAATCAAACCACGAAGCGCTCGAATAAAATGCCGACGTGTTAACCACTAGGCTATTACTGTTTTCATTGTACTCATATTGAAGTATAATATTCAATCCATCTTCACTCATGAAGCTTCTAGGTGTTAGACCTTAGGACAACCCTTGGGACCCTTAGGACCTCAGACAAGTTTAGGACCGGACTTTGTCCCGTGAGAGTTTGACATAGTTTGCGGGACCCTAAACTATTAATATAGTGTTTATTCATATTGCAATCCTTATCACTCATTCAGAGTTTAGGCGATGGCACACCTACTTGTTTCGACATTTCGTCAAATCTGTGGATTTAATTAATAATGTCATAGAATTAATAGGATCTATTGATATAATTCATTTCCAAAATGGAGGACAGGAGTGCTCTTATTTGTAAGTAGATATATATGTATTTTATTGAAAGTATTTTTTAGATAATTGGCTGCAGCTTTTGCTATATAATTATCTTTTGTTCAATTTTTATTATTTTATTTTTGACTCTGATATGTACAAGTTAGCCATTGACTGCGATCTGACTTGGTGGTAAGTGATGATGCAGTCTAAGATGGAAGCGGGCTAACTTGGAAAGAGTATGGTTAATTAAACCCATACCCCTGATCGGTTTCTATACGGCATCGTAATTGGTACTGGAACGCTGAATCGCTTGGTGTCACGGCTTTGCCGGTACGATGGTAACTAGCCACGGCCAAATAGTCCCACCAGAGCAAACCAGAGCAGAGACAATTTGGAAATTATAAGTTACCAAATTCCCTCTACCAGGAATCGAACCTGGATCCTTCCACTTATAAGACAACAGCGCTCACTAATGCGCCAGAGGGGTCGCGAAAAATATATGTGTCCCAGTTGTTTACTAATTAAACAGTCAGCTACTTTTGAAATTTTATTTCAAGAACATTACTCGTGATTTTTTAACCCCCGACCCAAAAAGAGGGGTGTTATAAGTTTGACGTGTGTATCTGTGTATCTGTCTGTGGCATCGTAGCTCCTAAACTAATGAACCGATTTTAATTTAGCTTATTTTGTTTGGAAGGTGGTTTGATCGAGAGTGTTCTTAGCTATGATCCTAGAAAATTGGTTCAGCTGTTTGACAGTTATCAGCTCTTTTCTAGTTACTGTAACCTTCACTTGTCGGGGGTGTTATAAATTTTTAATTTAGACTTGTTTCAGTTTGCACATGTTAGGCCTTTAGACATGAAAATATTTTGAAATTTCAGATTTCCTTGTCACCACTTCAGTTTTTTTGGGCGTACATCCAACACATATCTGCGACATCGAAGATAGAGTCTCGAACTGTATTTTCACAGTTGTTTGTGAAATCTATGCTGGAAGTGCTTCAATCTCAAGTTGTAGCTCCGAGCCTTATGTCACGTTTGTCATAAAGAAATCTACGGCCAACATTCTCAGTGCAGGCTTTTTTGGAGCAACCAATTTTGACTCAAGAGTGAGAGTTATTAATGCAAGTGAAAATAATTGGAACACTATTGCAGAATCAGTTTTCAGGTACTACTCTAAAGTTCAACACATGGATATTTCGAATAACAGGATTAAAGATGTGCAAAATATGGCATTTAAAAATTTGATATACCTCGAATCACTCAATTTATCGAGAAACGAAATCAGTTATCTTGGAGTGAGCTCACTATACACGCATGACAACAAAGATTCAGAAATAGTTTCGTTGGACCTTTCCTACAATAATTTAGAATACCTACAAAGTGGCTTGTTTAAATACATGAATAAAATAAAACAGTTAGACCTGAAATGCAACAAGATAAATGACTTGCCCGACGATGTGTTTATGAACTTAAGAAACTTAACAAGATTGGACTTACAAAATAATAATTTAACAGCGTTTAATATGACTTTGATTAATTTTAAATCTTTGGAATACTTGGATGCGTCAATGAATAACCTTATACGGTTGTCTGGATATGAATTAAATAGATTAACATCTTTAATTTCAGCAAACTTCTCTAACAATGTTATTGAAACATTGGATTCTAATTGTTTCAATCAAGCTTTTAACTTAGAAGTTTTAGACCTTAAAAATAACAAAATAAAGTCAGTTATAGAAAACATAATGCTAATTAACAACGTCAAGTTAAGATATTTAGATTTTGAAACTAATTCTATCACTACGATAGAAGATAATGCTTTTAAGCATAACAATCTCAACTATTTGAATTTAGAACAAAATAATATATCAGGACCAATTACGGAGTCAACATTTGCCGGTTTGACAAATATAAATGAACTTAGATTGAATGATCAAAGTATTACATCACTAAAAGCTGGTGCTTTTTCAGACATGGCAGCTTTAAGAGTTCTTAACCTTAGCAGAAATAACATATCAAGCATTGATAGTTCCTGTTTTGGTTTAATGAAAAATTTAAGTATTTTAGATCTATCACATAATTCCATATCGGATCTACTTTTTATTAAAAACTCATTGATGAATTTAACAGAATTGATACTGAACAACAATAAACTATTAAAAATAAGTTCGCATCAATTTGCTAATCAGACTCAGTTAAAGAAACTAGATCTATCTATGAATAGCATCAAAACTATTGAAAGTTTTTCTTTGCCACTTGAAAATTTACAATATTTAAATGTAACGGGAAATTATTTAACAGGAACAATAGAACCAGATACTTTTAGTCCAGCTAAATATTTGAGATATTTGGATTTAAGCAACTTTAATTTGAATAAAGTAAACAATATGTCATTTGTTAATTTGCCAGTGTTAGCGCGAATGAATCTCTCCCACAATAAAATAGAAAATATAGAATTTAATAACTTTATTGGTGTAAATAATTTGTATTCCTTAGATCTTTCTCACAATCAGCTTCAAACGTTAGAACTGACAAATGAATTAAATAATTTGAAGTCTCTGTATTTAAACAACAATAATTTGAAATGTCTCCCAAAAGTTAATGTCTCTAGTGTTCTGTATTTAGATTTATCCTACAACAGTATTGCAAACGTGTCCGACACATTTTTCAAAAAATTACAAAATCTTAAAGCGTTACATATGTCCTATAATAAAATAACACGTTTTAACAATAATCATACGAATTCCCTAGCAGAACTTACAGACTTAAGTTTGTCTCATAATGAAATAAGTAGTATAAATTTAAGTTTTTTTAAGGAGTTAATTAGTTTGGACATAAGTGATAATAGATTCAACAAAATTGACAAACATTTCTTAAAATATATGGATAACTTACAAGCTTTGGATTTTAGCAAAAATAATATCACAGAGCTACCACCGGGGACATTTCAGAATATAAAGATTTTGAAAATGCTCAATTTATCATCAAATCATCTATCCAACTTAAGATATGGCAGTTTCAGAGGATTGCATAGAACTGAAGTGTTAGATTTATCTAAAAACGATATAACAGAACTAGATGTGGATATTTTTCATGAATGCGTAGAACTCAAGAAACTAATCATAGATTACAACCATATTAAATATATAGATTTTGAGAGATTATTATTTGTCACCCCAAAATTGAGTTCAATAAGTTTGGGAGGAAATCCTGTATCCTGTAAAGAGATTGTCCGAAATATGAGATCGGTTAATCACACTTTTTTCCGTTCGATGGAAGTGACATCAATGGATAAGATATATCACGAAGACAACGTTCACGGAATTAAGTGTGGTAATGCCAATAAAAGCGTCACTCCACACAACACTAGATCTAAGGACAAAGAAGCTAGTTCTCCACAACATTCATCAGCCTTAGTATATTTTATTTGGTGTGCAGTCATAATAATCATTATTATTTTAGTATTAATAGGATTTATTTATTTTAAGTATTACAGGAATCAAAACAGCGATAATTTTAATGCTTTACGGTTACGGAGATCATTAGAACTCAGTGATTCTAACATTGACAATGATTTATTAAGTTAGATTTTTATTTTATTTTGTTAAAGCTTCTAATAAATAAATGTTTTATAATTTTGTGTCTTTTCTCATTAGTGTCTTTAAAACGCAATATCATAGAAGATTTTCCCTCGATTAGTACAATCTATTTTGTGTGCTGCTCAAACAAATAATGCACAAGTGTAAATTAAAAATTTATAACACCCCCGACAAGTGAAGGTTACAGTAACTAAAAAAGAGCTGATAACTTTCAAACGGCTGAACCAATTTTCTTGGATGGAACCTTTCAAACAAAAAAAAAACTAAATTAAAATCGGTTCATTAGTTTAGGAGCTACGATGCCACAGACAGATACACAGATACACACGTCAAACTTATAACACCCCTCTTTTTGGGTCGGGGGTTAATAAATAGATTAGGTGTACAATACTGTAGTACTTTATTTTGATCTATCTCGTAGGGTTCAGCGTTTGCAATGTAAGTGCAAAAAAAAATGTGTTTATTTACAACATCACATTAGAAACCTCTAAAATTATCAGTGTTTCTCTACTATATTATGCATGTGTTACACATATAAACCTTGCTCTTGAATCACTCTATCTATTAAAAAAAATTGCATCAAAATCCGTTGGATAGTTTTAAAGATCTAAGCATAGGTACATAGGGACAGTCATCGGGAAGCGATTTTGTTTTATACTATGCAGTGATAAAATATAATTTTATTATATTAAAATATTAGTAAAAAAAGACGCGGACGCAATGCTCAGTTTCGAAATAAAACGCTCACAAGTCGGACCAAAACAATGAAATAGCGAAAAAAATCGAAAGGGAAACATTTTTTCCTTCGATGCCACATTTGTCACGGTCTAAGTACGAAGGTTCGCAAACATTTGCCTTGCTCTGTTAACACGCTCGGAATTGCGGACGAAATTCTATATAGAGACAATTTTATTCGTAAACAGCGTTTTGGCTGACACTTGCCGAATGTATGGTGCAATGTCACTATATACTTTACTAGGTGATACCGGCAACTTTGTTCGCGTGGATTTAGGTTTTTTCAAAATCCCGTGGGAACGTTAATTCAGGGTATGACTATCTCCACTAAACTTCAACCAAATCCGTCCAGTAGATTTTGCGTGAAAGAGTAACAAACATACACACACACACTTACATACACACAAACTTTCGCGTTTATAATATTAATGTTATAAAAACATTACAAATGTCCAAGTATGTTAACTCTGTTTGTTATCTTTACAAGGCAAAACCGTTGAATCGATCTTGAAAAAGTTTAAAGGGTCGCGTCGGTAGGTAAAGTGATAGCTGGTTTCTACTACAACCCGGCATTCAAAATTTAAATATGCCAGATCCTTTTTTAAGGACCTGTCTCCTGTCTTGTGGAGTCCACGGGTGACCGGAGGTCTGGCAGTTACCTTGGTCAGCATATTAGTCTGGCCATTCAACGAGGTAACGCAGCCAGCATTCTGGGCACCATGCCTCGTTACAGTGATTTGGATGACATTTTCGTTTTATAATTTTTATATTTAAGTATTTTTAGTATTTGTGAATATTGGTTTTAAATAATAAAAAAAAAAAATATTAGCTAATTATGAATAACATGTTTTCCAAAAAAATTAAATTCATTTCTTTCATGTAGGTCAACTTGTGGCACTTATGCTACGTCAGATCAATACCATTAGTTTGGAAAGAAAATTCTACTGAGAAAAGCCAGCTGTTTTTTTTTGCCTAATGCACCCACCACACTCAATGGACTGAAGCCTTAGCTGTAACCGTCATTCCTCCCGCATGGTTTAGTCCAGAGACTCTTTATGTCAAACGGTATTTTAAAGCCATACAATGTTATGTATAAACATTTTTTACCATGTTGTATACCAAAATCTACTTACTTATAACACGCGAGAACTTTTTCGCGAACAACACAATAATATAGACCATCAATCATCTCGAACATCGAGGTCGGTTTTTTCGAATATTTCGCACTTGACGTGAAATATGCCTGAATAATTTGTGACTACCTATAGCCCAAGCACAATCAGCACGACAACGTGACTCTCATGAGCTTTTTATCGACAAAGCGTTGCAAATGCGAGAGAGAACCTTGTCAGCCGCGAATGATGGCATTGGCGGTATTAACTCAGTCGTCCCGACTAACGACGTTTTGGTCTTCAGCACAACCCTTATAGCTCGTTCAAACAAGCTGCGTAAGCGTAGACGTAGCGTGTACCATTGCGTTGTAATGTATGGAACTCTATGAAACATGGCACACCGCTTGCGTAAAGCGGGGACGTATGCGTAATCCAATGTGTTAGGGGTCTACGTGCGTCACTACGCACGTGCCACGTGTACGCAATTGGTGTGAATCGGCCTTTACTATTAGACAACTGAAAAATGTTATTACAATGTAAAGGATTATTTAAATGATTAGAAAGCTTGGGATTTGCCACACAGCTTTGATAGTTCTAATAAGTATAGGTAAATGATTTTGTAAAGTGGTAATGATAAAATAGAATACCCGGCTGAGTTTGTTGTGGGCTCTTCTCAGGCATGGGCGCGTTTGGAACCCTCGTAGCTTTATTAATTAATTATCACCACTATATCATCTTACAAATCTAACAATTTGACCATCAAAAGGTGTACAATAGTACCTACTTTGAATAAATTATTTTTAGTTTCGAGATGCTCGTAAAGATCAACTGTCGAATTTCTTACTGGTTCTTCTCGGTAGAAAGGGCATTCCAAACCAGTGATAGATTCACTTACGATTCAAAATCACTTTTGAAAGTTATTAGTTAGTAAAAGAAAATAAAAAAACCATTCCATTTCTATTTCTATTTCATGACTTTATCAAGTACTAAAGTCAGTAACTTCTTACCTTGTACAATTCAAACTGGAATCGATATTGACTCCTAAGTAAGCGCCATTTCGAATGCTAATGTAAATTCGTTACTGAGAACTCTTGTTAATGTAGTCGAAGTTTAATCGAACTGGGTACCCTTCGATGTAACTTAAGCTTTATAAATAGTCATTATGCTTATTGCAATATATTAATATTAATATATTAAAATCTTCTAAGCGTACGGAATATAAGATTTAATAGAAAGAAATATAAGAATGGCAGGTTGGAAGTGGAAGGCAGTTAGTAGCCAACGTTGTTGGTAATAGTAGCAACTACCTATAAAAGGCGCAAGAAATACTATATTTTTCAAGTCTGAAAGCGTTTCAGGTAAGTAACAAGATTCACCCGCAGCGGGTTGTCTAATCCATACTTAATATTATAAATGCGAAAGTGTGTCTGTCGGTCTGTCTGTCTGCTACCTTTTCACGGGCCAACAGTTTAACTGATTCTGACGAAATTTGGTACAGGATTAGCTTATATCTCGAGGACGGACATAGGCTACTTTTTATCCCGGAAAATCAAAGAGTTCCCACGGAATTCTTAAAAACACATCCGCTTAACCGATTTGTATGAAATTTGGTACCGAGGTGGCTTACCTCCCTGTAATTGACATAGGCAACTTTTTATCCCGGAAAATCAAACCATTCCCACGGGATCTTTAAAAACCTAAATCCACGCGGACGAAGTCGCGAGCATCCTCTAGTAATGTTATAATTTCGTTGTCATCGATGCTGCTGACTTCACTTGTATTTTCAGTATTGAAAAATGTTTCTTTTGCATCTGATCCTACGGCATTTTCAAATGCTAATGTTATTTCGATACCATTAATCTTACGCTATTACGTAATAACCTTTGGTATACGTGCGCCGTTAAGTATATCGTTGACCTATTGATGGTTCGACGACATTATGAAGTTCTTAGTATGATAAGTACATACTTAGTAAGTTCTTGCCTTGTACGGTTGGCTTCAGAATTCGAGTAGCAATTCCGCGAAACTATTGCATCAAAAACCTTTCGCACTTATGACCTTTTTCTATAAATACACACACCTAACGCATGTGCATAACCGTGCCACGTGAATATAATCATTAAGGTGCTTAACGACTTACGGCCTTTGACTGTACATTTCAGACGTGAATCGATATTGAGTATCAAGTTAGCTCCATTCCAAATGCTAATGTAAATTCGATACTCAACTGTCGTTATTGTAGTCTAAGCTTAATCCAACTCTAATGCCTTCATTGAAACGTATTTAACTTTTTATTCGGTCTTTCAACAGGAGTTTTATTGTATATTGTTTATTTTTATAACTTGTTTTAGTGTGTTTACTAAGTATTTAACCGATCAATCTTTACGTAGTCGATCACTTGAGTGTAATTTTGAATTGAGTGTAAAGTAAAATGAACCTTAACACGTGTATTACTGTCGACGAGCCTTGCCCACGTAACTTTGAAACTACACATTTTGCGGAAATCTGGCAAACTAAAAAAATTAATTAAATTAATTGGTAATTTAAAAAAAAAATATATATACACATAGGTATTTGTTTTGCTTGCTTGCTTTATGTCTATTAAAAAAAATGAGCACCAAATAACATTTTGTATGGAAATCGCTGGGAAGCCCGCTTGGAAAACTTAAGGTAACTTTCCCTCAGCTGGCTGGCTGGCTTACGACTGGCTGGCTGGCTTCCGGGAGGGGGGATGCGTAAATTCCTCAGCGTTAAAAAAAAGCTAGGTAAACTTATGTATATTCAAAAATAGGTTTGTTTCCACGAATCTATAATTTATCTTTATCAATAGCATCAATTTCAATTCAATCGTCAGTGATACACGCTCTCTAAGAGGATTGAAATCACGGCGATTTTCCTCTCCCGTGGGAATGAGCCCTTAGTTTGGTGAATAAATCCCAGTAAAAACCAAAGGTAAAGCTCAAGTTTCATTAGCGACGGTCCAGCGGTTTGCGGTTGGAACGGACAGAAAGAAAGAATGTTAGGATGAAAAGTTGGATTGGAAAAAGAGGTCAACCGACTGAGGTCCTATTTTTGTATTCATTAACGAGTCATTAAGAGATCCAGCTTTGCATTCATCAGGCCACAAGATAGTGTCATGACTTGTATATTTTTTATCCCCTTAATAAGTATCTCCAATCAGTCCAATATCTCAACCCATCTTTTTGTAGTCCTGTGTACTATAAACAGATGAGTTGAGCTGAAAACGAAGGAATCAGTGATCCAATTAAATCATTTTTAACCCCCGACCCAAAAAGAGGGGTGTTATAAGTTTGACGTGTGTATCTGTGTATCTGTGTGTCTGTGTATCTGTGTATCTGTGTATCTGTGTATCTGTGTATCTGTCTGTGGCATCGTAGCGCCTAAACGAATGAACCGATTTTAATTTAGTTTTTTTTGTTTGAAAGGTGGCTTGATCGAGAGTGTTCTTAGCTATAATCTAAAAAAATTGGTTCAGCCGTTTAAGAGTTATCAGCTCTTTTCTAGTTTTCTTGTAGAAAATAAGGTTAGATAACCGTTAGGTTCATAATATTATGTCAATATACAAATGTCAAGCTGTCAAGATAGACGTTGCCTAAATACATAATTATTTATTTGAAAATGATGTTTTGGAAAACTCAAATACTTTGGATCGTCGGGGGTGTTATAAATTTTTAATTTACACTTGTAACTACATTTATCAAAAAACCTGCGTCTCCCCTGGGTGACAGCCTCAGAGCGCCTTTTATTTTATTATTTAACTTAATTTTTGGTGTATATTTGAAATTATTTAGAAATTTTCTTGCAGTTTAGGTAAAACACTATCATAAAAAACCTACCAAGTGCGAGTCTGACTTGCGCACCGAGGGTTCCGTACTCAGGTATTTTTTTCTATATTTTGCACGATATATCAAAAACTATTATGCGTAAAATAAATAAAAATCAGTTTTAGAATGTACAGGTATAGCCCTTTTATAATATGATACACCACTTGATATAGTGATCTTACTTTGAAAATCGAAACTCATTTTTTTTTGTGATGTAACCACAAATTCACGGTTTTCAAATTTCCCCATTACTTGTGCTATAAGACCTGCTAACTTGCCAAATTGCATGACTCTATGTCAACTTCAAGTACCCTATAGGTTTTCTTGACAGACGCGATAGATGGACAGACGGACAAATAGATAGACAGACAGACATACAGACAACAAAGTGATCCTATAAGGGTTACGTTTTTCCTTTTGAGATATGCAACCCTAAAAAAAGACAAAGACGACAGGATGAGTAAATATAACGACCTTTTGACTTTTGAAAATTTATTTACTTATTCATATTCATTCTACAAGGTTCTTAAAATTACTTAGGTACTTCTAAAGTTGGTTACCAATCCATTTACCAACTTGGGTCAACGTTGCTTTACGAGCAATCGATTGATAATGAATGCTTTCTCCACATTGGGTGCTAAAAAATACCACACCCAAAAACATACGGGTGTATGGGTCATGTGATAAAACATTACATTAGGTAAATCTGACGTATAAATCGGATACACTTTAAGTATTCGATCCCTCTCGTTCAATACGGGATAAGAGGGATTCGATGCCCGAATCCATTCGCATCAATCAACTTTGACTGGCTAAAGCTAATTTAACACACAAACGTACTTACATTTCAAAAGGAATTTCAGAAGGCCTGATGGGCTTATACTATGTAAAATATAGTAACTTTGCATAAGTACGTAATGGAAATGTGGCGCAGTATTACAAAGATTTCGAATTAACATCAACTAATAGGTTTTTTTCGCCTTACTTTATTATTAGAACTTATTAGAACAATGAATCTAAAACTAAAAACCTTAAACAAGTGTAAATTAAAAATTTATAACATCCCCGACAAGTGAAGGTTGCAGCAACTCGAACACCCTCGATCAAGTCACCTTTCAAACAAAAAAAACTAAATTAAAATCGGTTCATTAGTTTAGGAGCTACGATGCCGCAGACAGATGCACAGATACACACGTCAAACTTATAACACCCCTTTTTTAATCCAAGAAGATTGTTTCAGCCGTTTGAAAGTTATCAGCTCTTTTCTAGTTACTGTAACCTTCACTTGTCGGGGGTGTTATAAATTTTTACTTTACACTTGTTTATTGTATAGGTAAATTCAATGTATCGAGCTCATGAGTATCTTGGAAAAGTTCGACTGAAGTTACATCAATGTTTTACATTCAAGGAATACCGACTACAAAATTAAGCAAAAGCCGTAGGTAACTTATTACTTAATCAAAACTTGGCTTTGATACAAGTTGTGAATGTCTATCCATTTTAACGGGAATTCTGTTATAATTTGTTGCCTAACTGGAGGGATCTATCTTTGCAATGTTTCAATACGCTCGTTTAGTTCAACTTTTGGAAAACTCGAGTACAGAATAAGTTGACTTTACTTTACTTGGCCGACTATTTTATGTGAAAATATCTTTATTATCTCTATCATTACAAAATTGGCTGATTTCCATCTCATTAACATATAACTACAATATAAGATGATTTCTTTATATCAAAACTCAATAAGTAAGGTTTATTTTTTCATTTAATTCAAATCAGAATCAGAATCAGAAGTGTTTATTTGCTAGAATATGGTAAAATATAGATTGTTCTTAAAAATTAGGTAGAATCGCATATTCTGCCAAGCATAATATCAAGGGCATCAAGGGTTGATTTATTAAAAATACTTAGTTTCAAATTATTTAAATAACCTTATGTTTTTGTTACAAGCAATAATACTACTACAATATAACAATAAACTGTACAAATACTAGAAAAGGGAAATTGTAATCTATTTGTGTGATTGTTACATTTTCGCGGTTGACAAAAATAGGTCCTAAATACCTAGCATCATTAGGAAACGGAATTAAAGTACATATTAATCCCGAAAAAAAAAATTAACATTGGTTTCTTTTAAAGCCTTAAACCATTTAAAGATAGTAAGTATCTACTGAAATATGTATAAGTTTCTAACATCCAAAAACAATAGTTATCTACTTATCGACGGCTTAGAGTGAAAACCTCGTAAGTGTAAAAGAAGTAACTTTTCAGGAGGAAGAAAAAACTGCGTGCTGTAAAATTAGAAGCGAGTACTTACGAGTTTCTCATTTAATGTCATAGATGGCGTTACGAGTATCGAATGAACAAATTAGTCAGATCAGGATGTGCGTTGCGAGGTTCTCTTCCTAGAAACGCAATAAAATAAATTTGAGCAAAAATGCATTCCCGAGGTTTTCGCTCTAAGACGACGTTATGCTCTCAGTTTTCATCCAAAATTCCTGCACGAGTTAGCCCCGTGTTTTCTTGGCATGATGCCTGCTCTATGTACTGTAACCACATATTTTTATTTATTCAACAAACATACAGGATAACATTGACTTAACTTTCAGAACTTTGTTTGTCGCAGAACCGATGGCTCAGCAGAAGTTCTCTGGAGTAAATACCGCGAACCGGCAAGCGCAGCATAGTCGACCACAACTCGCAGGACAGACGATATTATAATCACACTAGCTGATACCCGCGACTTCGTTCGCGTGGATGTAGGTTTTTTAAAATTCCCGTGGGAATTTTTTGATTTTCCGGGATAAAAAGTAGCCTATGTGCTAATCCATGGTATAATCTATCTCCATTCTAAATTTCAGCCCAATCTGTCCAGTAGTTTTTGCGTGAAGGAGTAACAAACATACACACACACACACACACACACATACAAACTTTCTCCTTTATAATATTAGTGTGATAATACTTTATGTACCGTCTATGTACAAAATGATCACTCTGCAAAGACGTTTTTGTTGCGCCACAATAAAGTGCAATAATTCAGCTCGCTCATCGCTGCAGCCTAAAATTTAATAAACGGTCTCTGTCTATCGCGTAATAAACCTTACTTACCTCTTTCTGATAAGATAGGTATTGAGTTACGCGAGAACTGTAAGAGAGTGTTTCCGTTCACGTATCACATCACACTAATCACACTAATATTATAAAGGAGAAAGTTTGTGTGTGTGTGTGTGTGGGTGTGTGTGTGTGTATGTTTGTTACTCCTTCATGCAAAAACTACTGGACGGATTGGGCTGAAATTTAGAATGGAGATAGATTATACCCTGGATTAGCACAAAGGCTACTTTTTATCCCGGAAAATCAAAGAGTTCCCACAGGAATTTTAAAAAACCTACATCCACGCGAACGAAGTCGCGGGTATCAGCTAGTACTTTATAAAGAAGGTGGCGGGAAGTGGCTAGATGAAGAAAACTGCAGATCAGATGTGCGCTGGGAAAGGCATATTATGTGCAATAGTGGAAGGTTGATGCGATGAATCATATATTTCAATTAGAGTAAAAATAAACTGAAATATCAACGCATCCAAAATTATGCAACTTGATGTAAACACTCTTTCTTCATGCATAATTAAGTAAAAATCCACCATCAGTGAGCATCGCGCTTCAATAGTTACACTAACGGCTGGTTTACATAATGCTAGTTGACCTGGTTAGTAACTGGAACAGCTATTTGCGTACATTGTTCGAATCAAATTTGTCGCGTCGTAGTTAGATATTACTTATGTCTATCTCTGTGCCGATCGTCAAAATCGGTTGAACCGAATGGGCCGTAAAAAGGTAATAGGCTGCAGGTAGACATACTTTCGCATTTATCACATCACATCACACTATAATATTATAAAGGAGAAAGTTTGTATGTGTGTGTGTGTATGTTTGTCACTCCTTCACGCAAAAACTACTAGACGGATTGGGCTGAAATTTAGAATGGACATAGATTATACCCTGGATTAACACATAGGCTACTTTTTATCCCGGAAAATCAAAGAGTTCCCACGGGAATTTTAAAAAACCTACATCCACGCGAACGATGTCGCGGGTATCAGCTAGTAATAATTATTTAGCATGGATTCTACCCGAGCAAAGCCGATGCGGATCAGTTAGTAGTCAGTACGTTTGTACCCAGATTTACACGCCTGTGGTGTTCATACGAATTACTTCAGTAAAACGTCATATTTACATCAATTAATATTTCCCGCGCATGATCGGGTATAGGTAAGTAAATCATACTATATTGATCACTGAGCTAATGGTAAGGTTTTGACATAGCAAGCACCCCTGTCACACGAATGAGACGATGTATCCTTGTAGACGATAAATATATGGTGCACTATGAAACGAAACGGCCACATGGCGGATGCTTGTTGTATCTCGTGTCGTAGAGAGCTATACATATCATCGTCATAACATCACACACACACAAACTTTCTCCTTTATAATATTATATAGTGTGAAGTGTGATAGTGTGATTCTCTTACGTTAACGTAAACGCTGTCTAGTCTCAATTCAGCAGCTCGCACTATGTATACAAGCCTTAAAGTTCTTAGTTCTCCGTTAAAATACACAAACTCGACAAGTGTACCCACTTCTCTTGCAAGCGTTCCCATTTTGTTTATTCTTGCTGAAGGTTTTTATTTATTCAACTGCTATTTCAGAATTATTAAATGTGTTATGTTTATTTATTAAAAGCTTAAAGTATGATTTAAATTAGTAATTTCAGATTACTAACCTCACCTGGACTTACTAATTTAACCATTTTGAGTAACTAACCAATCACAAACATGTTTGTGCGGTTCCGTACGACTCATTCCGTACGACTTAGTGGGAAGTGTTCCAATCTTGCGCTTTCCGGTACGAAGGCGCCATCCTATCTCATCATGGCCAACCCATCGTCGGCTCACTACAGAGAACAGGTCTCCTCTCAGAATGAGAAAGGCTTTGGCCATAGTCTACCACACTGGCCAAAGGCGGATTGGCAGACATCACACACCTTTGAGAACTTTATGAAAAACTCTCAGGTATGCAGGTTTTCCTACGATGTTTTCCTTCACCGTGATATTTAATTACTTAAAACGCACAAGACTCCGAAAAGTTAGAGGTGCGTGCCCGGGATCGAACCCCCGACTTCCGATTAGGAGCCGGACGCCTTAACCACTAGGCTATCACAGCTCCACTAGGCCATTCCACCTCAGTAAACTCCAATAGCTAATAAATATGATCCACGAGGAAAGGGTAGATAAATAAAAACTGTTGACTACCAGAGCCAGTACACCGAGTAGGCAGGCTGCCAAGAGAGGCTGCACAAGTTTGTATATTATTTCAAGGCAAACTGTGCAAATTAATGTAACCACTGATTCCTGGTTTGCCTAACTAGATGATAGAATTTTACAAGTCTTATTTAAAATACATACATACATAGACTGCTAAAATCATAACCCTTTCTTTTTGGCTTTGCCGAAGTCGGGTAATAAAAATATGTATTTACAACAAGATAAAGTTGAAAACTAAAACTCGACTGCGATCGTCTTAATAAACGCTAAAATGTTATACTTAGTAAAATTGTTTTTCTGTCGCTTGGTATATTTCAATGTTGTAGTACATTTATATTCGTGAACTCAGAATTTTCTCCTCTTTCATTTGACATGCCACTCGATACAATAGCAAAAAAAACTTTTGGAGACCAACAATTTTTTTTTTCGTATAAAATGTAGCCTATGTCACCCGGACCTTTACGACAAATCGATTGACACCTCATTCCTCTAAATCGACCCAGAAATTTAGGCGCTACGATGGAACACACAGAATCTGGATACAAACATACATACATACATGCATACACACATACATAGACTGCTATAAAATTATAACCCTTCCTTTTGGCTTTGCCGATGTCGGGTAAAAATAACCTACTTATAGTCTATCCACGGAAACAAGTTAGTAGGGAAAACATACTCATAAGCTCGTTAAATAACTTTGTGATGAGTTTGTCAAATCACTAACTTTTACACTACTGTTACTCACTAACTTTTTGTCTTTATCATTTGTATGGGATTACATAACAGAGAGAACTCTATATTAACTTCTCTCTTTGGATAGAGCATTGGTATCTCAGAAAAACAGAACATTTACGGGATTTTAGGAAGCTTTAATCCTCTGGGTATAAGTTCCAGGCAAAAGCTAGTACCTACTAACTAGTAGAAATCTTGGCATCAAATAAACGAATAGCAGATTTATTAAATCGTTTGCGTATTGCGCCTGATTTTTCCATATTGATAGTGACGTACCCGCTTTTGTAATGGATATTTTTATTTGTCGAGCGTATCGATATTGCCCCGCTGTGTTTAATCGTCTATAACAGCTTTAGCTGCTTTTATTTTGAAATTTTAAAATGCAAGCTGCATGAGTTTAATTTTTATGCGCTGCTACTTTGCGCTCGCTTTTATGTTTTACTAGCTTTTCACCTGCTGTCCGTGTTTTGTGTTATCTTTTTATACAGGGTGTGTTTAGAAAGCTTACAAAAAATATTCTACTACACTACAGTATTTGCTTTATACTTGTAGTTTTAGTGATAGATTTTATACTTGTGTTGTTTTATTTTTGCTTAATACTTGTAGTTTTAGTAATGATTAGTATTTGTCAAAGCCGCGGTGTATAGCGAACAAAACTCGGGGTCAGTGCCTACGACGTGGCATTGATCTCGTGGCACTTATCTACGCAACGTTCGTTGACCTCTAGTGTCAGTTTAGTGTTTTATTTGCAATACATTGCGAACGTTTAAAAATACAGATTATTTGTGGTATCTTATCAATACTATCAAAAGAACTTGTAAAAGTCTAAAAGTCTAATTGAATAAAATATTTTGAATTTGAATATCACCTGCCTTAGTTTTTGGTAGCGTTCTAATAACAACAAGGTGTTCCGCCTACCAGTGTAGGTGAACCCTTGCACGTGTCAAAGGGCTGCAATTTCTTGTAAAGTGTGGCATATTATTGTAAATTGAACAATTGAAAAGAGCAACCGCCGAGTTTCTTGCTGGTTCTTCTCGTTAGGAACGGCATTCCGAACCAGTGGTAGATTATTTTGACGATTCAAAAGCACTTGTAAAAGTTTATTTGAATAAAAGTATATTCTATTCTATTCTATTCCAAGTTCACAGTCGATATCTCGCAATGATCATGCTTGGACGACTGATTATAAATAAAATTGTCAGCATCATTATAAATAAGTAATTATGTGACAAGTAGCTTTCATTATAAAAGTTAGCACGAATAGACCAAATTCGAATTAGACGTCTAAAACTTTCGGACACTTCCATCCCGTGTTAAGCTAATACTTTCCCGGATATTCTTAAACTTGTTTGGTCCCCAGGAAAGGCTATTACCGATTCCATCTACGTACGGGCACCAGGAAAGTAGACCGTGGCAGGCGTTGGCAAAATTGAATTTGGACAACTCAATGGACTCGGTTAAGTAGACGAATGTACCTACGCTCGAAAAGTTGTGAGAGGAAATAAATACTATTTTCACTCGACTACCGTCGGCGAAACCCAAAACGAGGGTTATCTGTTTCACCATATGTATGTCCGTTCCTATATTCGCTCGTAACTGCACAACGGCTCAACCGATTTTGATAAATGATACGTACATTATTAGATTTGTGTCAATGACGCGAGTGTCATTGATAAAATTCTTAAAAAATCTTTTTTAAGAATTTTGTCTTTGATCTTTTTCGCTTAAAATGTGCGGACTGAAAAAGATGCATAGCAAACCGCATTCGGGTTTTTTTGAAAACTTATAATTACTTGTTCTAATTCCATACTAATCCACGCTATTCCACAGTTTTATACTGTGCTAATTTATAAATGCGAAAGTGTGTCGGTATTGAACTTTTTAACGGTCCATCCGTTGTCCGATTTTGACAAAAGATAAGAGATAGTTTGCAGTTGTACCTATCCAGAGACGAGCGCAGGCTAACCACTGTGCCAGGGAAGTCAAAATCAAAATCGTATCTATCAAAGTACTTCCGATCTTTAATTAAACTTGGTAGCGCTTTTTAAACTCCCTGAGATAAGACGAGATTTCCATTCCTTATTCCTCGGGGTATATAAGATGATAAAGTTTCGAATAAGTCCTTTGATATTTCATCTTCAGTAAATAAATCTATACAAATACTATTAGTTTTAGCTTTGAACTTGTACTTCGTGTAATTTTCTTAACAAGCGTATTTAATAATTAATAATAAAAGCGTAATAATTTTTTTTTTAAATAATTTACCCTATTGTTTACTATCTGATGCCCGCTATTTCGTCTATGGAATTAAAAAAAATCTTTGAGTTGCCTCAAAAGCTTTGAAATAGAGATTTTTCAAGGGTTATAACTTTCTAAATCATAGTTATTTTACAACCTTTATTGTCATTTTGCAACAAAAACTTATTTTTCTAAAACGTTTGTATAGAGAATCGCGTATGTGGGGTGGCGTCTTTAAGCAGTTAAGCTGGGGGGAAAGTAACATACAGCAATAGTAATTATTACAAAATATTAAAATGTAATACAACTTGTACACACATATACATACACATATCATATACATACATACTCGTATACATATTCAACAAATGAAGCAGTTGCAACAGGTCTAAAAATAAAACGAATTCAAGAAAGCAACAATCATAACAATGCAATAAATGCAATTCATAAAAATCGTTTTACATTTGCGATTTTTCCAATATCCGAATGACGTTCCCGTTTTGTATTGCGACAGCTTTTTATTTGCATTTATGTTATTGGACTGCTGTTTTTAATTGTCTATAATAGAATTTTATTTTATTTTACTACCGAGAGATAATTTTCACTTCAATAGTTTTAGTTTCAGCTGTCGAGATAATTTGTTTGTATTTATGGTATTAATATGTGGTTTATATAGGCAACAGTTATTTTAAAGTCATCGTCACCATCATCAAACCATTGATGGCCCACTACTGATCACCGGTCTCCTCCAGAATGCAAAGGGTTTGGTCATAGTCCACTACGATGACTAAGTGCGGATTGGTAGACTTCGTACACCTTATGGATAACTCTCAGGCATGCAGGTTTCCTCACGATGTTTCCCTTCGCCGTTAAAGCAAAGTGATATTGCTTAAAACACGCACATAACTCCGAAAAGTTAGAGGTGTGTGCTCAGAATCGAACCCTTGACCTCAGTATTAGAGGCCAATATCTTAATCACTGGGCTATCACCGCTTTTCAGGTACTTACTCATTTTTAAGGTTCCGTACCTCAAAAAAAAAAAAACGGAACCCTTATAGGATCACTTTGTCTGTCTGTCTGTTCGTCCGTCCGTCCGTCGTGTTGTGATGGTACGGTGTGATCGTCTATACTAGTGGTTAAGATTAGGCATTATGAAGAGATAAATAAGAAATAAACTCAGCTGAATTATAGAAACACCTAGGTATTTAAAGTCATGAGTTATTTACAAGTAATTAATTGGTACAGTACGTTGGGTGAACACGTAGACTTCTCGACCAGCTAACAGGTTTACACGGATTGAATTATAAAAAATTAATGTAAAATTTCAACTCCTCAAAATAGATATAATGAGTGGAGAGGTTTGCTAATTTAGAACGTCCTGTTAGTGTGGAAAATCAGTTGATACGTGTATTTGCCTTATTTAGGCCATCGGTTTGAGACCAACCGGCATTCCTCAAGCACGGGGGGAGCCCTACACTGAAATCTCAGTCTTTTAGCATTGTTATCGGGGCACAGCACTTGGACTCTCCTATTTCGCTGCGAAGCGTTTTCAATTTGCCTAGGTACGGAAACCTAGGTTCTTTTCAATGAGCTCTGGGCTCGCCCCAAAACCATGGTATTTTTGTATATTTATATATTTGTTTGATTGATTGTCAATAAATTGGCCAATTTATTAGTTCGGAGAGTCCAGCTGTATAAAGACATGACGTGTTTGCTTTGTGCCGGAATCTCGCTGCTGGTACGTCACCAATCAACCATGTACCATATAATATCAAGCAAAGGAATTACAAAGTACAGCAAAACTAGTATTTTTATCTATTCAAAAACTCGGTGATTCACAAATTCAGCTGGCGTCGGTTTTAACAGATAATGTTACCTAAAATGCTGTTTGGGAAAGATCGGTACACCATAAAAAAAAAGGTACCTACCTGCCTCGCCATCTGTCCTCCGGAGGCAGCGTGTATTCCATTGTCTCGTTCAGGGTATTTTAGTAGGTAGATGAAATTTAGCTGTTACTCGAAAGTATCCTCGACAAGGTCCCTTTAAGGTGTCTTTAGCCTGGGATTCGAACCCAGCCAACCCTATTATCTTTAGTAGTGGAGAGCATTCTTGGTATATTAGTACTAATCGTTTTGTGATAATAAAAGTATAAGGAAAAACCATCGTGAGAATTTCACATAATGGTATAAAATACCATATGATGAAGGTAAACTTGATCGAGAGTTCTCTATGAAGTCCGCGCTCAGTAGTGAGCCGGTGAAAGCTGTTCATGTTGATGAAGACGATGTTTATACCGCGGTAGCTAGTAGTTTATAGCACACCACCTTATTTTAGCTATTGAGTAATTTTTCTACCAAATCTATAATTGTAACGACAAGTGTCATTCCATCAGACTGCATTAGACTGCTAATTCAATTTTATTCCCTATTTAATGCTGAATAAGAGCTAGTATTATAAATAGGTGCACTGCTGAAAAAAAAACCTAACCTAATTTTTACTTAATAATAGGAATTGTGATTGGTAAATAGGTCATATGAGAAAATCTTAATATTGGAGCTCAAGTTAGTTCGATACATGGTTTCTTCGTATCTTTGGCTTTGTTAATATTACAATACGATAGTCTAGCCTCCAAACAAATTGAATCTCCATTATTAAATGTCTAGGAAAATGTATCTAAATATAGCAAATAAAAGATGATAGTTATACCCAAGTGCATTTATTTCTGGTAAATAATTGTTTATTTACTCATACAGTTGAGTATTTAGAAAAAAAGAAGAGAAACTGAATTTATTATTTAGACTGGGAATTAAGTAACTTTATTACATTAATTAATTCCCGGCCGAATATTTGCTTCCTAAGCCATACTAATTATTGAAAGGGAAAAGCAAATATTCAAACAAAAAAAACCCTTTCGGCTTTATATAATATTATGTACACCATTTTATCTAAAATACACACATGCCCACATAATCAATAGAGATATTATCTATAATTCTTACTTCCATAATAAAGTAAATTTTAAGGACACACATTATGCGTAAATTATAATATATTCATTATTTATTCTAGATATATTTGAATCCTAGTTCCACAAAGAGAAATGTCCCATTTCTATAATTTTGGATGCAAATCTAATAGTTATACACAATATTGTAACACCTCCTAATATCCAAATAATAATATCATCTCTAATTTAGTTTGTAAAATAATTCTTTACTCAAGATTTTTGGAACTGATTTTCAAATAATCTAGTTTAAAATTAAATGTAAATTAGTACATCACCATATATCAGCTTCTGCTGGCCCGGATACACACTATTTTATTCTATTTATAATTTTTCTATTATTAACTATACAATTGCAATATATTTCTACACTTAATTAATATTCACTGTTAGGCTCTACTGCACGTTGAGCCAGACCTCAATCGAATGTCCCTCTCGGTCCCCCAGTGTAGCCTTAAAACGTCCACACGGATATCTTTTGTTCACGCCCATGATCTGAAATGAAAAAAAACCCAGCGAAATTTCGGTTTCTGATTGGTTCACTCTTGCGCACAGAATTACCCTGGCTGATGGCTAATTGGCTGAAAATAAAATGTATTTCGAACATCCCTTAATGGGCCGTACCTTTTGCTTTCTCACGCTCTTGCCTTGCCTAGACCACTCGCATAACACGTGATTACAATTTTGTACACTTGTAGAGATTTCTAAGTTAAAATTTACGACTTTTATCTAATTTATGACCGACCCTAACGCAATTTAGCTTTAGAGCAATTTATTTTGCCCTTTTGTTTTTTATACTTCCTTTCCTACAATTACTCAGAATCTTAACTAATTTATTTCTTTTCGTGCGAGATTTTTGTTTTTAAGAGCAAGGCTTCAAATTTCCGACAGTCATAAAACCGTATGACGGATGGCAAGGCCATCTCACGCTCCCCCAAAATAGATTTTTAATACACGTAGCTCCTTTTGTCCCTGCAGCTGTACTAGTCGTTTCAAAATCTATTTTTCCCCTTATCTGTATTAGAACGCTAGTATCAGACCTCCTACGCCTATCTATTATACCCTCGGGCATGACCATAACTACTTAACTCAGGTATCTCTTTGTTTAGCGTACCCCAAACTACCTGTCTTCTGTTCCTTTCAATACTCTAGTTTTACCTATCTTTCTAGTTATCTACATAGTACCTAAACAAATGAATGGCATTGTAGTTACCCTTAACTTTACCAGTATGAACGTCTATTAATGTATATACATTATTATATGGAACTGCCCCTATTATGTACGGTCCTTCATATAAGCGCATGAATTTTTTTGTCAACTTTTTATCAGCATCTGACTTTGTAAAAGTCTTAAGTTTCACTAAATCTCCGATTTCGAATTGTATTAACTTATGATTTTTGTTATAATGTAATTGCCTACTTTCGGCCGCCTTATCTATGTTTTGTCGTGCCTGCTGTCGAATCTGTTCTAACGGTTCACCCTGTAAGTCTGCCCTCACCGATGAGTCAGTGTTGAAATCGGTCGATAGCAGAGTACGTTTTCCATATATAATCTCGTTTGGCGAATATCCCGTTGTAGTATGTATTACCTGATTGTAACAATCTTCTATATCCGATAATAGATCTACCCATGACCGATGTGATTTGTCGCAATACGTCCTGAATAATCTACCTAACTCTTTATTAACCCTCTCTGTCGAATTTGGCCGTGGATTTCTAACAGATGTGTGCGTTAATTCGATACCTAGTTGGCGAATACCTAACTCGAAAACTTTTGAAGTAAAGTTCGCGCCTCTGTCTGAACATAATGTCTTAATTGTGACCTGCTTATGAAACTTTTTTACACAAGTTAAAGTAGCCTTCCCACTAGCCTGGCGTAGTGGGTATAGTCTGATTAACTTACTATAAGCATCTTGCATTACGAATATGTATTTAAAACCAAATCGTCCTGCCGGTAAAGGTCCAAAAATATCGCAAAAAACTCTCTCCCCTATTTCCTTCGCTATTACAGTTTTTATCGGCCCCGTGTGCGTTTCCAAAGCATGCTTTGACTTTTGACATGCCTCGCAAGCTCTTACAACACGACCTATTATACGAGACATATTTGGGAAATAATATTGACGTTTCATCAGAGCATAAACCTTGTATCGCCCGAAATGACCTACTTCTTCATGTATGCTAACTATCAAATCCCTTAGTATGTTCTCGGGAACATATAACCTTAAGATATCCACTTTTATGTCTCTTCTATAAAGAATCCCTTCTTTAAGCACGTAGTACTTTGATTCAGAAGTGTCTGCTGTTTGCACGCGTCTAATTATCTCACTAACAGTCTTGTCGCGACTTTGATAACTACCTATCTCTCTCCATCGCTCCCGCACTAATCGTCCTAATGATGTTTTAAATAGATTCATTTCAGGCCCCGTGACCTTGTTAGTTAATACATCGGTGGTCCCCTTTAAATGTCGAGACAATACGTCTGCTACAATGTTTAGTTTACCTTTCACATGTTCGACTGTGTAATTAAATCGCCCTATATAATGTACCCAACGTATCATCCTAGCGCTCAATAGTTTGCACGTCTGCAAGAAAATCAGACTTTTATGATCAGTCCTAATGACTAAATTCGCTCCTCTCAAATATGTTTCAAACTTTGACAAACTGAAAATGATGGCCCATAGTTCTTGTTCAGTAACTGTCCATTTGCGTTCTGTCTCTGTCAATGCTTTACTACAGAACCCTAATATTTGTTCTTCACCTGCTTCATTCAATTGATAGACATAACCCGAAACCCCCAAATTACTGCTATCGGTTTGTAAATAATAAGTTCCCTTAGGATTTGGGTGTACAAGAAGTATCGTGTCTATAAACAATTTCTTGACCCTTTCAAAACAATCGTTAATTTCCTCTGTCCATGACCATTTCGTATTTTGTTTTAATAGGTCACACAGTGGTTTAACCTCTTCGCTATATTTTGAAATAAATCTTCTGAAATAATTTATTAATCCCAGAAATCCTCGTAATTGTTTTATAGTCCGAGGTATAGGGAAGTCTAATATGGCTTTAACCCGTTCAGGATCCATACGTACCCCGTTAGTATTTACTATGTGTCCTAACAACTTTACCTCTACACATAAGAACCGACACTTCTCTAATCTTCCAGTTAAACCTGCGGTTTCTAATTTATCTAACACTCGATCTAAATGTTCTAAGTGTAACTTTATGTCCCCCGTAGTGAATATGACTATGTCGTCTAAATAGTTTACGCAAAACTCTCGTACTCCTACTAGGATATAATCCATTGCTCTCGAGAACCCTGCTACAGAAGTCTTTAAACCTTGAGGTAAAACATTATAAGTATACGTCTTCCCCATGAACGAGAACCCAGTATACTTCCTAGAATCTTTATGCAAAGGTATTTGAAAATAGGCATTATTCAAATCAATTAAACTGATATAATTTACTCCATGAAAGGATTGTAAAATCTCAGATGTGAGTGGAGGCGCGCCCGCGTCACCTACCATTTTCTTATTCAACTCTCGTGCGTCCAATAAGAGTCTTATTGATCCATCTCGCTTCTTAGTGAAAGTGAGAGGACTACAGTAAGGAGTCGCTTCCTGTCTGATCACGCCTAGTTTTTCTAACTCTTCTAATTCGGTTTTTACCTGTTCTCTATACGCCAAAGGTACCGGATAACTGTGTTTTACAAAAGGTGTTTCGTCTAATAGCTCAATAACGTGTTCGTACTTGTTTGTCAAACCTAAACCTACCGTAAATACCTTACAGTGTTTGTTTAACACAGGTAGTAATAATTCCTTTTGTTCATTACTTAAGTTCGCGTCATCTAATTTTAATCCCTTAAATTTCTCATTATCTAAATTCATGTCTGATACACTTTGTTCCACTGGCCTAGAGTTTTGATTTAATATTAAATTAATCGTGGCTGCGTTCGTCTCTCCCCCTAACCTTTCGATTTTGCAGTCCGAATTCAGCCTAACACAAGACCTAACGCCCATATGTTCAATAGTCAAAGTGTGTTCACCATTACAGTTCACTATTCCTTTTACCCGCTCTAACCAATCGTATCCTAGAATCAATGACCTAGGAAGACGTCGCATAACTAGTACAGGTGCTTCAACTAAAGTACTACCTAACTGAAACTCTATTAGCACTAACCGATTTGTGCTTTCACTTCGCGATCCAAACGCGCCTTGTATTTGAATTGCTGGAATAGCGATCTCTGGCAATGTCCCATGTTCTCTTAGAATAGAGTCGTACAATTCCCTAGTTATTCCACTAATCTGACTTCCCGTATCTATGAGTGCACTCATACTTCTTCCATACAGTCTAACACATACTTCAGGTAACCTAGGTAAAGAATAATCAACACTCACATCGGTTTGTTCATCTAATTCATGATACATTGTGTACACATTCAAACCTCTCCTCATACAAGTTTCACAAGTCACGCCTAACTCATTACACTCTGTTACATTTTCAAACTGGTTTTCCAATAAGATTCCTATACTCCTAAATTCAAATTGACTACTATACTCGTTATAATCAACGCCGCCTCTTAATAACCGCTTAAGTCCCTTATCTCCGGTCCCCAAACTCTGTCCTGGCTTCCATCCACTATTAATTAAGATTCTATAGACTACACCTGTCCCTTCGTGATCTGAGGTCTTTCTGACGCCCGTGCCACACAAGACTAACTGACTTGACCTCGTTTGTGTTGGGCATTCTAGTTTTTTGATGAACCCTCCCCCACATTCTTAGACACAGTAAGATTCTCGCCCTCTTTCACGAACGTGATAGCCGGCCTAATTTGTTTAGATTCGGATACCGTAGGCCTGTTAAAGTTAACCCTAGAACCTAATCGACCACGATAGCCGCGTCCCCTCGTCGAATTTCCCCTAGCTCTCCAACTTCTTGTTGACATTGTTGCTACAATAGGTCGTCTCGATGATGACTCATTGTATCGTCTACCTCTGTAATTATTACTAACGCTACCTCTCGTAAATTGCCTAGGTTTTTCAACAATATTTTGCTCTATGTTTCGAAGAAATTTCGCTCCGTTCATGATGTTAACTTCCTCTGTTCTAGTAAACCATAATCGCTGTATATCTATAGCATAATGTCGCATAATAGAATTGACCAAATCTCTCTCACTAAACGCAATAGTTAATGACTGCATTGATTCTGCTTGCTCAGCAAAATGTTCGGACATCGACATTCCCGAATCGCTTGAATATACCGCATTAATCAATTTATATCTTATAGATTCCTGAATTTGTTCGGTCCAATAATTTCGTCTAAAATCAATCTCGAAGTCAGCGAACGTAGTCCAGCCCTTCGAATACAAGTCCATAACCTTCCGAGCATGCCCCGAGATGCAACCTAACGCTATATCTATTTCGCGATCTAATCCATTTACCGCCCTTATATATTTCTTTAATCGTTTTAGAAAAACGATGGGGTTAGTGAATGGTTTTCCGTCGAAATTTGGTTTAGTTACTGACGGCTGTACAACATATAAATTCCGGGTCTCAGATAATGTACTTGTGCTCGCGGTTTCAAGATTTGACCCCTGCCTATCAGATTTTTCATTTTCATTAATCCCGTTCGACTCGTGTGAAGAAATGCTCGCGATTTCATTTGAACCGGTATTTGAATTTAACTGTTGTAATTTTGCTTCGAATTCGGTGATTTTTTTCAAAATCAACTCTAATGTAGCATTCCCTAAGGTCGTTGTTTGCTCGCTCGATTCTACGGTACTAACATCGCTTTGCCCCGCACCTACTTGCTTTGTTCTACGTCCTTTTCTACCTGAAGACATCCTTTTTTTTTTTTCAATTTGACCCTATTTCTTTTACCTACCCAAGTGCCAACTTAAATTTTATTTGAATAACTTTCATAAGTCGCGAAGCCGTATTTTTAATACTAATATATTACTGATACTAATTGCAATCACGTTTGGGTCTGCTTCGATTATATGTATTCTCAGAGTTTGAAAAAAATTAAGTCTGAGAAATAAGCAAGGAATAATAGCTCGATCTCTGTAGTATCTTCTGAAAACCTGTAAATTTTACATTTATAAGACATACAGCTTATTTCTGCTCTCCTGCTCCCCCTATACATAAATAAATGTAAATGTACAACATATAAATATAAAACAACATGCAGTGTGTCCTTAAAACTTATAATTTATAAATAGCAATGTAAGTTTATAAATTTTTCTCTCTCAAATACCCAATCACAATTTCTACGTTGTGTTATTTTTATGTTAATGTAAATCTAGTCATATCGTTATTTCGAATACGTACATAGATCCCTGGTCACTCGGCATCAAATTTCTGTGATGGTACGGTGTGATCGTCTATACTAGTGGTTAAGATTAGGCATTATGAAGAGATAAATAAGAAATAAACTCAGCTGAATTATAGAAACACCTAGGTATTTAAAGTCATGAGTTATTTACAAGTAATTAATTGGTACAGTACGTTGGGTGAACACGTAGACTTCTCGACCAGCTAACAGGTTTACACGGATTGAATTATAAAAAATTAATGTAAAATTTCAACTCCTCAAAATAGATATAATGAGTGGAGAGGTTTGCTAATTTAGAACGTCCTGTTAGTGTGGAAAATCAGTTGATACGTGTATTTGCCTTATTTAGGCCATCGGTTTGAGACCAACCGGCATTCCTCAAGCACGGGGGGAGCCCTACACTGAAATCTCAGTCTTTTAGCATTGTTATCGGGGCACAGCACTTGGACTCTCCTATTTCGCTGCGAAGCGTTTTCAATTTGCCTAGGTACGGAAACCTAGGTTCTTTTCAATGAGCTCTGGGCTCGCCCCAAAACCATGGTATTTTTGTATATTTATATATTTGTTTGATTGATTGTCAATAAATTGGCCAATTTATTAGTTCGGAGAGTCCAGCTGTATAAAGACATGACGTGTTTGCTTTGTGCCGGAATCTCGCTGCTGGTACGTCACCAATCAACCATGTACCATATAATATCAAGCAAAGGAATTACAAAGTACAGCAAAACTAGTATTTTTATCTATTCAAAAACTCGGTGATTCACAAATTCAGCTGGCGTCGGTTTTAACAGATAATGTTACCTAAAATGCTGTTTGGGAAAGATCGGTACACCATAAAAAAAAAGGTACCTACCTGCCTCGCCATCTGTCCTCCGGAGGCAGCGTGTATTCCATTGTCTCGTTCAGGGTATTTTAGTAGGTAGATGAAATTTAGCTGTTACTCGAAAGTATCCTCGACAAGGTCCCTTTAAGGTGTCTTTAGCCTGGGATTCGAACCCAGCCAACCCTATTATCTTTAGTAGTGGAGAGCATTCTTGGTATATTAGTACTAATCGTTTTGTGATAATAAAAGTATAAGGAAAAACCATCGTGAGAATTTCACATAATGGTATAAAATACCATATGATGAAGGTAAACTTGATCGAGAGTTCTCTATGAAGTCCGCGCTCAGTAGTGAGCCGGTGAAAGCTGTTCATGTTGATGAAGACGATGTTTATACCGCGGTAGCTAGTAGTTTATAGCACACCACCTTATTTTAGCTATTGAGTAATTTTTCTACCAAATCTATAATTGTAACGACAAGTGTCATTCCATCAGACTGCATTAGACTGCTAATTCAATTTTATTCCCTATTTAATGCTGAATAAGAGCTAGTATTATAAATAGGTGCACTGCTGAAAAAAAAACCTAACCTAATTTTTACTTAATAATAGGAATTGTGATTGGTAAATAGGTCATATGAGAAAATCTTAATATTGGAGCTCAAGTTAGTTCGATACATGGTTTCTTCGTATCTTTGGCTTTGTTAATATTACAATACGATAGTCTAGCCTCCAAACAAATTGAATCTCCATTATTAAATGTCTAGGAAAATGTATCTAAATATAGCAAATAAAAGATGATAGTTATACCCAAGTGCATTTATTTCTGGTAAATAATTGTTTATTTACTCATACAGTTGAGTATTTAGAAAAAAAGAAGAGAAACTGAATTTATTATTTAGACTGGGAATTAAGTAACTTTATTACATTAATTAATTCCCGGCCGAATATTTGCTTCCTAAGCCATACTAATTATTGAAAGGGAAAAGCAAATATTCAAACAAAAAAAACCCTTTCGGCTTTATATAATATTATGTACACCATTTTATCTAAAATACACACATGCCCACATAATCAATAGAGATATTATCTATAATTCTTACTTCCATAATAAAGTAAATTTTAAGGACACACATTATGCGTAAATTATAATATATTCATTATTTATTCTAGATATATTTGAATCCTAGTTCCACAAAGAGAAATGTCCCATTTCTATAATTTTGGATGCAAATCTAATAGTTATACACAATATTGTAACACCTCCTAATATCCAAATAATAATATCATCTCTAATTTAGTTTGTAAAATAATTCTTTACTCAAGATTTTTGGAACTGATTTTCAAATAATCTAGTTTAAAATTAAATGTAAATTAGTACATCACCATATATCAGCTTCTGCTGGCCCGGATACACACTATTTTATTCTATTTATAATTTTTCTATTATTAACTATACAATTGCAATATATTTCTACACTTAATTAATATTCACTGTTAGGCTCTACTGCACGTTGAGCCAGACCTCAATCGAATGTCCCTCTCGGTCCCCCAGTGTAGCCTTAAAACGTCCACACGGATATCTTTTGTTCACGCCCATGATCTGAAATGAAAAAAAACCCAGCGAAATTTCGGTTTCTGATTGGTTCACTCTTGCGCACAGAATTACCCTGGCTGATGGCTAATTGGCTGAAAATAAAATGTATTTCGAACATCCCTTAATGGGCCGTACCTTTTGCTTTCTCACGCTCTTGCCTTGCCTAGACCACTCGCATAACACGTGATTACAATTTTGTACACTTGTAGAGATTTCTAAGTTAAAATTTACGACTTTTATCTAATTTATGACCGACCCTAACGCAATTTAGCTTTAGAGCAATTTATTTTGCCCTTTTGTTTTTTATACTTCCTTTCCTACAATTACTCAGAATCTTAACTAATTTATTTCTTTTCGTGCGAGATTTTTGTTTTTAAGAGCAAGGCTTCAAATTTCCGACAGTCATAAAACCGTATGACGGATGGCAAGGCCATCTCAGTGTCTGTCAAGACACCTATAGGGTACTTCATGTTGACCTAGAATCATGAAATTTGGCGGGTAGGTAGGTCTTATAGCACAAGTACCGGAATAAATCTGAAAACCGCGAATTTTTGGTTACATCATTAAAAAAAAATTAAAATGTCTTTCAATTTTCAAAGTAAGATAACTAACTATACCAAGTGGGGTATCATATGAAAGGGCTTAAAGACCTGTACATTCTAAAACAGATTTTTATTTATTTTTATATATGACAGTTTTTGATTTATCGTGCCAAATGTTGGAAAAAATACCCGAGTACGGAACCCTCAGTGGGCAAGTCAGACTCTTGGCCGGTTTTTAGTACGGAAGAAGGTGATTCAACTATTTTACTATCAACTTTGTTAGGTAGGTACCTACTTATTTAATTTATTGCATAAACGATAAATTGGGTCAAACCAATTTCAAATTCATGCTTTGTTAAGTAATCTATTTAAGATGTAAATGAACTAACAAACCGAAGCCAACCAAACTAACCTATAAATAGTTACTTGAATATAGAAGGCTGGAATACATTGCCAAATTCCAGAGTCTGGAATCCATACTTAGGGTTATCGCTCACACATACCTACACTCGGAAATGTGTTGTTGGTATCTGGAATCTGGCATGGAAGAAGCTTCATATAAATTTTATATCAGTTTTCTTTGTATGTCACTTATTACGCATTGGAAATCAAATTACCTTTGTATCTTTTGTGAATCCCACTTTGACATTACCTAACTGATTAGTTTAGAAGTTTACTGAAGTTAGATTCCTAACTTTGGAATTGGGTCTATCATTACAACTTTTTCTATCAATTTATACATCTCCTTAGGCTAGACGCTATATTATCTACTAGCTAATGCCCGTGACTTCGTTCCCGTGGATATAGGTTTTTAAAAATCCCGTGGGAACTCAATGATTTTCTCGAGTAAAAAGTAGCAGATGTGTTATCTATCTAATAGTATAATCTATCTACACACCAAATTTCAGCCAAATCCGTCCAGTAGTTTTTGCGTGAAAGAGTAACAAACATACACACACACATACATACACACAAACTTTCGCCTTTATAATATTAAGTGTGATCTATCTAGTATCTTCTCTATCCAATGAGAGAAGTTACAATATGCTCTCTCTGCTGGATTGCCAGTCATATAACCTCCCCGCCTGGTTCCTCTGGTCAATTTTGGATGCGTCAAGTGGTGAGAGCTGTGGTATAATTATATTATGATACCACATACTATTATATTATACCACATAATATGTTATATACATATAATTTGTATAACTTTTAAATTACCTCTGACCTATTGCTAGACTTTGGTCGTGTCTAGGTAGTTATCACCTTTCCAGCAAAACCGTCTTGCCAGGCAATTCGGCTACGATGTCATGTAGAAAGAATTAGGAGTATGCATCATGAACTGCATCATCACATACCACCAGTTCAGCTCGTTGTCAAAAGCAAACTAATATTTGAATTTAGATAACTCAAAATTTAAAAAACCCCCGACACAAAACCTCTATAAGAAAACTAGAAAAGAGCTGATAACTTTCAAACGGCTAAACCGATTTTCTTCGATTATAGCTAAGAACACTCTTTATCAAGTCACCTTTCAAACAAAAAAAAAACTAAATTAAAATCGGTTCATTCGTTTAGGACCTACGATGCCATATACAGATACACAAATACACTGATAGACACGTCAAACTTATAACACCCCTCTTTTTGGGTCGGGGGTTAAAAATATATAAAAAACCATATATAATAGTAAACTACGGTATAAAAATAGAGAGCAAGTAGAAAAAAATACTATACTGGCTGCACCGAATCAAAAAGATTTGATATATTCCCATTTTTAACTATTGACATCGGATTAAACGTAATCTACTCTTAACCAGTGGCCTAGTTAAAATTCATCTGACGGAGATTAAACTATTGTCCAGTCATGCTACAAATATTTATAATACCCATTTACCGCTTTACCTGAAAAAACCCGGCCAAGTGCGAGTAGGAGTCGCACACGAAGGTTTCCGTACCGTATAAGACATTCTATGTCAACGGGAACTACCTTAGGTATACGTTTTCTTGACAGACAAGCCGGACAAACGGACAGACGTCAACACGAACGAAGTCACGCGTAAAAGATAGCTATTATTATAATGTCTCCCTGGATATCTTCAAAGTCCCCATAGAGCTTCTTCTTCTTCTTTATGTGCCTCTCCATTACTGAAGGTCAGCAGTCAGTTTTTTAAACTTCTCCTTGTCCATGGCTAGCCGGAATAGTTCTCCTACTGTTTTTATGCCAGTCCACTCCCTTATGTTACGTAGCCATGACTTCTTCCTTCTTCCAACCCCTCTTTTTCCAGCAATTTTTCCCATCATAATTATCTGCAGCAGGCGGTACCTATCGTGTCGCAAAATATGGCCCAGGTACGAGATCTTACGCTGCTTGATGGTTTTAACTAACTCGGTCTTCTTCTGCAACCTGGCAAGAACCTCAGCGTTGGACACCTTAGCCGTCCAGCTTATGTGAAGCATCCTGCGATACGTCCACATTTCAAAGGCGTCGATCTTTTTCCTCAAGTCCTCCACTAGGGTCCATGCCTCACAACCATATAAAACTACGGGCCAAATGTAGCATTGTAGGAGTCTGATACGGAGTTTTAGAGAAAGTTGACGACCACAAAGAACTTTCTTCATCTTCATAAAAGATTGGCGAGCAATTTCAATGCGAACCCGGATGTCAGTGTCACTTTTCCATGCGTCTGTTAGCCATGACCCAAGATATTTGTATTTGTCAACTCTCTCTAAGGTATTATGTCCGATTTGTATTTGTGACAGCAATTGTGGCTTCTTCGAAACAACCATATACTTTGTTTTTGACACATTCATGCTTAACCCCACCCTATTACTGCACTCGTTTACTCTATTAACTATTTCTTGTAGGTCTTGCTGCGTGGAAGCTATTAGGACAGTATCGTCAGCATAACGTAGATTATTAATCACTTGCCCATTAACAATAACTCCCAGTGCAATATCATCTAGAGCATCTTTAATAACGTGTTCCGAGTACAAATTGAATAGTAGAGGCGAAAGAATGCATCCTTGCCGCACACCTTTTTCGATTTTAATGGCGTCTGTTTCTTCACCGTCTACCCTGATTGTTGCAGTTTGTTCCCAATACAGGTTCATGATGATACGTATGTCCTTAGTGTCTATGCCTGTATCTACAAGAAGTTTCATAAGTATCTCGTGTTGAACACGGTCAAAGGCTTTTTCATAGTCGATAAAACACAAGAACACATCTTGTTGCATATCTCTGCATTTCTGAACCAGTACGTTGAGCGCAAACTGCGCCTCCCTTGTTCCCATACCCGCACGAAATCCAAATTGGTTATCACTCAGTTGGTCTTCACATTTTGTCCTTATACGTTTATGTATGATCTTCAAAAAGGTTTTTAGCATGTGACTCATGAGACTTATAGTACGGAACTCCTGGCATTTTCTTGCATTTTTCTTTTTAGGTAGAGTGATAAATGTTGACTTAAGCCAATCTTCAGGGATTTTGCCAGTACTATAGATATAATTATAATACTGTACGAGTATGGAAATATTTTCTGGCTCTAGCAGTTTCAGAATCTCTACATTTACATTGTCTGGACCAGTTGCCTTTCCACTTTTAGCATTCTTTAGTGCCCATAATACTTCAGATTTTAAAATGTCAGGTCCATCCGCTTCACTCATGCTATTTGTTAACCTGCGGGTGTTGTCACTGTACAGGTCTTTTATGTATTGTTCCCAATGACATTTCTTAGTAGCAGCGTCCAGAATAATGTTCCCCTGATTATCTTCCAAAAGTGAGTGATGGCGCTTTTTGTGAATACCTGCCATATCTTTGACTTCTTTATGGAGACTAAACAAATCATGCTTCTTCATAAGAGCTTCTATGTGGTCGCAACGCTGTTCGTACCACTCATTCCGAGCCCAGCGTGATTCACGGCGTATTCTCTTATCTAAGGCCTGATATTTAGCTGTATCTGTTGATTTATACAGGCGCCGCTCTTCTATGAGTTCCATAATTCTGTCAGTCATCCAAACTTCCTTTTTAATAGTCTTCGATGCTTTTAATATAGTTCTATTTATATCTGAAACTTTCTCCTTGAGACTATCCCAAATTCCTTCTTTATTTTCGCCAAATTGCTGTCTTTTTTCGACTGCCCACTCATTAATTTGTGTGTGTACTTGTCCTTTGATGTTCAACATTTTTAATTTACTTATGTCTACCTTGATGTTACGCTTTTTAGGTCTGTAGTATTTTAGATGACATGCCAAGTCGATGATCACAGGATTATGGTCAGACCCTATATCTGCACCTGGGTAGGTCTTAGCTGTAGCAATGCAGTTCTTAAACCTGGTATTGATTAAAACATAATCTATTTGGTTACGTACTATGTTGTTAGCAGTGTGAGCTGGTGATGTCCAGGTGTAAAGCCTTCTTGGTGGCATTTGAAATAATGTGTTTGTTACGACCAAACTCTTTTCTTGACAGAATTGCACTAACAAGTCTCCACGCTCATTTCTTTCTCCAAGACCAAATCTTCCGACGACTCCGGGTACTTCACCTTTGCCGATTTTTGCATTGAAATCCCCCAAAATAATATTAATTTCCTCATTTTTTGTGAGTCCTAATAGTTGATTTATTTCTTCATAGAAATTTTCTATGTCAGTCATCGGTTTATCCGTGGTTGGTGCATAAACTTGAATAATATTCAAGGGTCTTGGTGTTGTTTTAAATTGTAGCATCATCGCGCGATTAGAGAGCGGTACAAAGTTGGATATAGAAGATTCTACGCATTTATCAATCATAATAGCAACACCATATGTTTCCGCGGAGGTATCAGCTCCTGAGTAGTACATTATCTTATCACTATTCGCTACATGTTTTCCTGTATCACTCCACTTGACTTCGCTCAACCCCAAAATCGAAACACCTAATCGTTCCATTTCTATAGCTACATTTATTACTTTTTCTGGTCTTCTAAGTCCTCTTACATTCCATGTGCCAATTTTTATTTTCTTTTTAAGTTTCCCCCCGGAGATTCTTAGCACCCCTGTCCCATTTAAGGGACGCCGGGAACTCGGGGCCATACATTTTGTTCCTTCTTCCATATTAACTGACTAACTAGGGAAATTAATGTCGGTGGTATCCCGTTGCCTTCCGACATCGCAGCTTGCCGCCGTTTATACCCTAGGGGTTACGCCTGTGCAAGTGCTAGATTCCAAACCCTACCTGACTCCACGTCTTCGGCCTCAGAACCCTACTGAAACTACTGCTGCCTAGTTTCAGGTTACAACTTACGCTCTGCAACTGAGCGTGCCTCCTCCGCCAAATGTTACCGTTCCGATTAACTAAATCTCCGCTAACACTGCCGTTAAGGTCTTCACCTGTAACCCTAGGCAGGGGACCGCGATATACCCCGCAGTACTGGGTCCCCCTCTGAACTTCGCCACCACGTGAGCCGGCCTACTAACTCACGTGATGCCCACCCCCGCGACGTGGACGCGCCAGAGAGGAGTCGCCCAAGTGAAACACAGAGAAGATAGCTCTGTCCTTCCTTGTGCCGAGTTAACGGTCTTGTGTGGCCCCAAGACCGAGGGCAGAGGATAGAGCTTCAGAGATGCTCAAAAATGTGATCATCATAATTGCAGAAAAAAACTATAATATCACAAAACACTAAAATGAATAATCAAAGAAGTAAAATACCAAACATATCGGAAAACCAAAAGTAGTAAAGCACCCAATCAAACATCAATCAATTCACCAACTCTAATGATGTAACATCGAAGTCAGTCCCACAGACACTTCAGAATATCCACAGATATTTAAAGGTAGTGACAGATTTGGCACGGCACGGCAGTTAGGGAACTTGTAACAAAACTTCGAGGCCTCGACGTCACTGACAGGCGTCAATTGTTGCCTACATTTGACGCTAGGCCTACGAAACGTTTATTTTTCTTTGATTCCACGGTCATATTCGTCGATTCAGAATCAAATCGAGAGTTCCCTCAGTCTAGTTCACTCTGCTTGTAGCATTAATTACTTACAAAGAAAACAATACCGGGCTGAGTTTGTTGTTGAGGCTCTTCTCAGACCTGGGCGCGTTTAGAACGCTCGTAGCTTTAGTTTTAAGTTTACATAATTAATTATTATCAGTCACCTTACAAATCTAACAATTCTGACCATCAAAAGGGTACAATAGTACCTACTTTGAATAAATGATTTTGAGTTTGAGTTTGAATACAAAGAGGGGAATAGCTTGCCTGTCGCTGCGAGTCCTGGACTCATGATTTTTAGAAGCTTTCTATTTGAAAACTAAATACAATTATTTTGTATTTTTGTATATGTCCTTTTTGAGTTTTTAATCTAGATTGGAGGTGAAATAGATACACGACAGGATCAAATTTTTTCAATAACAAAAAAATTCAAAAACCGATCCAGATTTTCCGTTTTAAAAATTGAATACTAAAACGTAAAGCACAGCCAAATGGAGCTACGAACTAATGCTACGCGAATTCTAGTCACTCAAGCTCGCTTTGGTTATATTTGCTACGGATGCAAGTCAGACTCCACCTTAACCTTGGTCCAAAGGAAAAGTCCGGCATACAAACTTTGTAGGTACATATTTTATCTGTAGCAAAAATTCTTATAACTTCGCCTCTTGCCAAGTTTGTGGACATCGTCCTTTTTGATCTTTCCTTCATAAAGCCTTATATGAAGTTTTTCTTGTATATTTTGTGACGTATCTTTCCAACAATATTAAGTTTTTTGGGGGTCCCTTGACATAGAAAGTTGAATGTTTTCTTTTTTTTGAACAATGTTTTGTTTGGTGAAGTTCGTATTCTCGTCACATTTTCGAAGTTTCGCTCATATTTTTGGGTACTTTGTTCTAATCAATGGTAAAGAGCTCTTTATTATTTAGTCGTGAAAAAAGCTCGGTCTTTGGAAGAGCCAACGTTTGCTGACCACATCCCTTTACAGCGAGTCGTTAGCTCTTATTGCTTCATTTATTGATATTTAATACCAATTATAATAAATAATTTATCATAATCTTTACCTACTGTAGGTCATGCTGTAGGTATACTTTTTGTAGCGTGTTCCAAATGGTTGCAATCCAAACAGTGTAGTTTGGTTGTCATTTGAATATTAACCTATTAAATTCAATGAAATTCCGTTGATATCTTTGAAAAATTAATATCTGTGTCTGTAGTTTCAAAGATTTCTGTAAAAAATGTGTAATTTTAAAGTTACACGGGCTTAAAGATTTATGCACCAATCTTTGAGAGGGAAAATTTTAGAAATATGGTTTTTTCTTTCGTATGTACCTACAGACAAAAGAATAACTAAATGTTAATGTTTTTTCATAAGACAAGCAAATAGAAACTCTTTAACAAACAAAACATGTACGATCTTTTATGTGACAAAGAGAAATGTCCCTTAGACAAATCTATTCGTAGGCTTTGTGTGACCCGAATATATTGGTGTTATATTGGGAAAGCTATCTTGGGTTAACTTAATGTGTACTTAATGTTGGGGATAAGTTTTTTTTTGTAAAATATTTCTAGGGCTGATTTTTCAGTCGCTGAATAAATTTTGACTAGCGTAGAAAGGTTTTGGCAAATGTACTTAGGTTCCTTTTATAACGTAGGTATCTACTAAGAAAGGAGTTCTGTATATACTCCGAAGGGGATTAAATAGAAATATAGGATATATAGGATAAAATGAAAATTGGTATTTAGGCTTTTGGTTATAAATAAAAAATGCATATTTTTAACGATTTTTGAAAATTTGTTCTCCCACGAGGGTTAAATAGGGGAAGAAAGTTTGTATGAAAGTTCGTTATTTTTCAAGTTATTTCCATGAAAATTGGTATTTGGGCTTTCGGGACTAATGAAGAAATACTTATGTCACGGTTTTCGGAAATTCTACCCCCACTCCGATTTCCTAAATTCTACCCGAGCGAAGCTGGGACAGGTCAGCTAGTTTCAAATACAAATACTGTCAAAACGTCAAGCAAACAAAATTTAGTGATTTTCGTCAACGCGTCAGTAGTAATAGGTACCTTATACTATAACTGGGTTTTTCTTTCCCAGCCCGGATGTAGAATCAACTGATAAAACAAGCGATAAATAATACGTATTACCTAAACTTACAAAGTACATAGTATATACCTAGCGTTAATAACAAATTCCGGAAGAAGCTATGATAACAGTAAGTATATATTTTTACTGGAGTATATGATTATCTAAATACAATCTCACAGTAACGCGGTACGTGATGATAAAGTAAAAGATGAAGAAGTCTTAAACTGGAAGTATGGAAGAAGTATGGCAGTTTTATAGACCATATTCGCTTAGCCACACGAATTTTCCTATAACGTCTTATCTGGCTGCAATTGAAGCCCTGTCTCTATCTTACCTAGAAAATGCTATAATCTGTTTATTTATCTTATAACTACCCACTGTTGAGCAAATACCTGTATTTCCACACTATTCTGTGCCTTTTCAGGCCACTGAACTGTAATTTTATAATAATGTACATAACATCACACCATCGCGTCGCGTCGCATCGCTTTGTTCCTCCGGACCACGAAAGCTGAAATTTTGCACAGTTATGGCGTAGACAAGGAATAAGATCCAAATTTCGTAATTCCTTCGGAAGCAGGGCTAAAGAGACTATCCAAAAGCTAGGATGAGTCCCTACTATGTATGTTGAAAGTATTCTGGTATTCAAAACGCAAATAGAAATAATTCGAAACGCGGCTGTATGCCTACCTAGTTGTAAAAATTCCTACATCCTATTTGAAAAGCAATATCCAGAATATTGAAAAAAATATTTACTAGGCTAGACTGGTGGGTATGTAAGTGAAAATTCGATAGAGTTCACCTCAAAACGCGAAATGAATATTCGATAGAAATACCTCTTTTTAGGGTTTTGGGAGCCCTATTAATGTTACTCTGCTGTCAGTCCGTCTGTCTGTCCGCGTGTTAAAGTCTCTAGCACGTCGAGTAAATGAGTTACAATACAAGCCTTAAATTTTGGTATTTGGTGTAGAACGTAGACCCAATTGTATTGGAAATTGAATTAAATTATTTTACAGTGGGGCTCTCATACCTACATAAAAAAGGCGCTGAAGTTTTATTTCTTACCCTAGCATATGGGTTATCATTGTTTAGAGCTCACTAAGTAGAGTACGAATACAGTTTTTATTATTTTTAGGGTTCCGTACCTCAAAAGGAAAAACGGAACCCTTATAGGATCACTTTGTTGTCTGTCTGTATGTTTATGAATCTGTCTTTTTTTAAATAATTTAAACTATTACAATAAAATGTAAAGCTAGTCTAAACTAATTACTGTCTGAATCATGCCAGGCTGAAAAAATATTAACTTAGTTAAGCAAAATAATCCTAGAAAGAATACTTTTTAACACAAAACTTTATTTTACATCTACTCGAAATAAACCGCAATCCTCGTCATGGATTTCAGCATTTTCAGGTTTGGTAAAAAACCGACGTGGCCCGTAAAGTGGCCAAGAGTCATCGATTGTTTTCCCTAGTGAAAGGCCCTTGAATACGTAATTTGACAGGCGTGAATAAAAATATTGTGAACAACCACTATACAAGTCCCGGTAACCTACTTCTTGAAAACATACGAACGGATAAAGTTATTTGCACCGCCAAGTTTTATAGGTCAGTACTTGCAAGCAGGTGAATTAACGTCGTAAATAAATATAAATATCCGCATATAACGCACTTACTTTGACGTGTGGTTTGAATTGGAAACACACGTCAGTCTAAAACGGCGTAAAAAGCTGCGTTTTCTATTTGAATGTGTGTCGGAAAAAGGCATAATTAGAAGTAAAGTAATTAGAAGTCTTTTATGAAGGAGTTTATAAAGTTTTATAAAATAAATATCTATATAGGTTGTTAGAACGTAGGTTATTGACCTCAGTAGTAAAATGAGGACGCACTATATTTACGACTTTGTTTGTAAAGCTTTATTAGCAATTTTTTTTTAACTTCATTAAATAAAACTTTCTTAGTCTAATTTTACGAAAACATTTGATTATTTAAAGTTCCTATTACTTTATGGTGATCGCTTACAAAGAAACTTTATTTAAAGTTTTTTGAACTATGTGCTCTGCACATTGTCACTTCAGCTTTGAAACCAGTTCATATCTGATTTGATCACGTATAGAAACTCCAAGCATAGTTCTCTCTATCGCCCGCTGAGTGATTCTGAACTTTCTTAAGAGATCTATAGTTTGCGACCATATCTCGAGTCCATTTATTATGTAATCACTAGCAACATGTACTGTATGAAAACTTTGGTCTTCAAGCATTGAGGAATTTGGGACGAGAGGACATCTCGAAGATTTCCGAACTCTGCCCACCCGAGCCTCTTTCTCGGAATTGGACCTACCTAGCTAGAGTAGTATATTGTGACCCAGGTATACCTACATACCTACTTGATTACAATTTCGAGTGCAGAACTATCAACGACGGTACATGGCCATTAGATATGATTTTATCGTACTCATGTTCATTTTTAGGCCCACCTGTTGAGAAACTCTGCTAATATTACTGCATTGTATTCAAATCTTCTTGAGACTGGAAGTTTTGATTACATACTTAATTTAATTTGACTTGAAGAAGATAAACTTATTCAATACGATAAACGTCGTCACGTTAAAGGAACTCAGATCGAAAAGTTAATCCCAAGCGACAGTACCTTCAGTATAAGATTTTAATTCTCACCAACGTTGATAGTATTTGACAGTCGAAACACTTTAGCGTTAAAGTAAAATGGCCCTTAACTGCCTTGTTTTAATGCTTAAGTTTGTACATATAATTACAGCCAGCGTTCCAAGCGGAAACGTTGCGAAATTAAAATCAATGGTACTGAATTTTTGACTTTAAACAAAGGATCTTTAGGTCTATTTTACTTTGATGTTATTTTGTTTCGACTCTCGAATACTATTAAAATTGGTGAGAAGTAAAATCTCATACTGAGGGTACTGGAGTCTCCTGTAGCATATTTTTCATGTAAATCACCAGGGATCCTGTGAGCCAACTGACAAACTTGTCGCTCTGAGTTTGATTGATTACGTACTTATCTAAGGACTTGTGTAAGCGGATATGTTGCCAAGGCAGTCTTGCGATAAGCGTAAAAGATTCCGGTTTTTAAAAACGATTTAAATTTACGCTGTCCGCTATGACTGGAAGACAAAATCATCATTATCAACCCATCGTTGACTCACTACTGAGAATGGGTCTCGGGGGCTCGATCCTGATCATGCATTTTCTTTTAAACTTTAGAATCTTTTTTTTTTTTATTCACTATAGGCAAGCGCTTGACCACAATCACACCTGATGGAAAGTGATGATGTGGTCTAAGATGGGACGCGTTTACCTAGAAGGTGCCTATTCACTCTTGTTTTAAAGATACCCGGATTGTAATTGGTAGGAAACACAGATCGCGGGAGAGTATTCCAAACCTTAGCCATGCGTATGAGGAATGAAGACGCAAAACGTTGCCAAGGCAGTCTTGCGATAAGCGTAAAAGATTCCGGTTTGAAAAACGATTTTTTTACGCTGTCCGCTATGACTGGAAGGCAAGATCATTATCATTATCAACCATCGTGGACTCATCACTGAGAATTGGTCTCGGGGGCTCGATTGTGATCATGCATTTTTTTAAACTTTAGATACAAGTTAGCCCTTGACTGCAATCTCACCTGGTGGTAAGTAATGATGCAGTCTAAGATGGAAGCGGGCTAACTTAGAAGGGATATGGCAGTTTTTACTAAACCCATAGGTACCCCTTTGGTTTCTACACGGCATTGTACTGAAAATAATAATATGTCAATCACAATAAAACTTAGTCACCTATACCAAACTTAGTCGCCTATCCAGTTTTTTTGTTTCAAAATTGGGATGATGCATTTGTAAAAATAAATTATTTTTAGGAATTATTCAATAGAGGGTCTTTCAAAATTCGTGAAATCCACGTCTGCTGTTAGTTTTTTTGCTAACCATATTAAATTATTGATTTAACTAAAAAAGTATGTCAAATTACGTCAAATGTTTATGACGGCACATCTATGTATTTCTTACAAGCTCCCTAGCGTTTCGCCGTCTGATAAAAAGTCGCTGATTTGACTAAGTAGTCCTCATCCCTATTCAGACGATCTTGTCTTATGTGTATAGGCGCCTTTACATCAGCAGCGTTCCAAGCTATCTTTATCGCTAATGTCGTGCCCTTAGAGAGGACGTATTTCCGTGTTCTTGTAAACAACTTTATAAAATACGCGGGCAAATAGTTGGTGCATTATAAACCTTGTGTTCTGTTCTTCAGGAAAAATGTATTTCTCTTGTCATGGTCTATTAGTATTTTAATGGCACAATTGAATAGGGCTGTAGCACTGTAGTGTCAAACGGTACAGAGTTTTTAATAACCGATTTTAAAAAAAAGAGTAAAAGGCACATCAGTAGTTAAATTCTCAATTTAACTACTAATTAAAATGATTTTTTTCGCTTTTTTTAAATCTTTTCTTAGGAATAGTTCCTATTAGAAACCCATATTATAAATGTGAAAATTCGTTTGTTGGTTTTTCCTTTAATCACGTGGCAACGGAGTAACAGATCGACGTGAGTTATATGAATATCCCGAAAAATGAAAAAGTTCCCACGCCATCACTTAGTTTTTAGGATGCCATGGCGCTCAAGATATTATGTGAAGACTATGTCACCGATTGGGAAAGCAATCGATGGCAAAAACTACTGGAGTACTGGGTCATAATTACAAAGCCTCCAAGAGTTTTAAGTCTATCTGTGTGTCTACGTCAACCGCAAATTGCTTTAGTTAATTTCCAACTGTGTCCCTGAATTTGGGTCACTCCGAGCAGTTCCCTTTTGCGCCCACAGGCTAGGCTTCGCAGGTCTTACGTAAGCACTTGTTTAATGAAAACGTACTGTTTAAAATAGCCTTTTAGCCTAATGTGGCAAAGCCCAACAGGATGTTAGGTAATGTTTTAACCTGTGTGTTAAGTATGTAAATTTTGTCTATTTTCCTTATAAATTATACTTAGACTTAGGTATCTATTTCCCTACATGGCTCTCAGAATGAGAAGGGGTTTACCGAAGTCCACCACGCTGGCCGAGTGCGGATCGGCAGACTTCACACACCTTTGAGAATAGTATGGAAAACTCTGAGGCATGCAGGTTTCGTCACGATGTTTTCCTTACTTACCTACTTACTCAAAACGCACATAACTCCGAAAAGCTAGAAGCTCGTGGATTGAACCACGGACCCACGAAAAATAAAAATATACTTCGTAGTTAGGGAAAGTAGGTATATTTTGTAAAAGTTTAATTAATATAATTTAGTTGTTCAATTCAACTAAAATTTATTCAAAAGAAATTGAAGTTTCTAAGCAATGGCAACCTAATTAAATTATCAAATTATTCACACAGAAATTTCGAGATGAAACTTTAAATAGGTCATCGCCCACACCTGTTTCAATTCCCGAATTCAATATTTCACCTTCGATTGAACAAAGCTTTCATTTTTCTTTTCGGCTTCCCTTTTTGCTTCTTTTTTGCTTACTATATCTAGTGTTAAATAGGTCAGCTTATGGAGCAAAATATCTAGTATGATGTAGAATAAATTTTCCAAGAATTATTCATATTAGAAAAATTTATGATATGAGGTCATGTTTTAATTTATTGAAAAGTAATTTAATATACCTATTATCAAGACGAAAGAATAAACAATTTTCAAAATGAGCAAAGACTTAGTCGAAATTCCACGTACACATACGAACAGATTTGCCTCTTCCTTTCTAATTTGAACCGCTAGGATATACTTACACCCTTCCGGCATCAGTTTCCTTCTTCAATTTTAATATGGGTAGATACCTTCAAGTCCAGAGTGAATAGTGCAAACATTTTTGCTCGGAATGACGCGTCTAGCGCATATGGCTTTAGCCCAGTAATCTGGTCGTCAAAAAGGGGCTTATCTGGAAAGTTTTTAGAAGGTTATGCAAATTGGTGGTTTTATAGATTTCGATGTGCTCTTTCCGAATTTTTATTTTGCCACCTCGTACCTTTGCCGCTCGCGCCGCTATCTTGGAAAAATGGCGCCCAAAAACAGTTTATTCACGATAACTTCTTTCCCACTCATTTTGAGATAAAAATGGCTTTATAACAATTAAACTAGAGACAATTTCAACAAGTGCAAGCCCAACTTGCACACGAAGGGTTCCGTACTATCAAACAAGAAATAACATTACTTTTTTGTTTTTTTTTTTTTCATGTCAGCCATTTTGAAATTTTTATTATTTGTTGTTATAACTGCAATAAAAATACACATTCTGTGAAAATTTCAACTTTCTACCTATTACGGTTCATGAGATACAGCGCGCTGACAGATGGACGGACGGACGGACAAGCAAACGGATGACAGCGGAGGCTTAGCAATAAGGTCCCATGGGCATCTTTTGGGTTTAAAACCCAAAAAAAAGGCTCATATGCACGTGAGATCGAAACTGCGATGCTGTATATTTACTCTTATCTCGAGCAGAATTCTGAAGAGTGTTAGTATTCTCTGGACGAACTGATGGCTTAAATTAAAGGTGACTACCGTCTCCTGGAGATACCATAAAAAAAAATCACGCCACTCACTCTACCACATGGTGGTGTGGAAATGAGTTATTTAGCCAAAACGAGTGTTGGAGTGGGCTTTGTGGCGCTCGTATGCTGAAACTATTGAGTCTACAAAAAAGGTGACTACACAAATTGTAGGAAATTGTCTCTAGTTTAATTGTTACATAGCCATTTTTATCGTAAAATGAGTGGGAAAGAAGTTATCGTGAAAAAACTGTTTTTGGGCGCCATTTTCCAAGATGGCGGTGCGAGCGGCAAACGTACGAGGTGGCAAAATAAAAATTCGGAAAGAGCACATCGAAATCTATAAAACCACCAATTTGCATAACCTTCTGAAAACTTTCCATCTCATATTACCAAATTACTGGACTACTTGGTCTGATGAAAATATGCTCGTCCAATTCTCTTCCGTTCAAAATAAAAACAGATTGTTAACAATGTATGCTCTCAAACGTAAGTTTTTCTTTTAATCGAATATTGCTATGAATTTTCAGATAAATTTTGCGTTGATTGATTATAACCCGGTTTTGTGCGAAACAAATATTTTAAATTCTTTTAATTTAAAATATTTGTTTCGCAGTTGGAAATAAAAAACAGAAGGAATACTTTTACCAACCAACATGCAAAACCTTAAATTTGTAGACCCAGAATTGCATTTTGGGATTCAATTAGACTTTTACAAGTTCTTTTGAATCGTCAAAAGCATCTACCACTGGTTCGGAATGATTTTCCTACCGAGAAGAACCAGCAAGAAACTCGGCGGTTGCTCTTTTCAAATATTTGATATACAATATTATGACATGTAAAAAACAATCGAGTTCCGGACGGATGGTGCAATGGTGCAACGGGTGGGGTTTGAACCGGCGACCTTTCGGATTTCAGACACATAATATATAAGTACTTGCCCCATAACAAGACAGAACACCGTAAGCTCTAATGAACCCCATGGTTCTTGTGGTTCTATCGTGTGCGAACTACGAGAGACGCGCTGACCAACTGACCTGATTAATTTAGACTCCTCCATTAGGGCGCCCTATTACTGTACAGAGAGAAGCTTCCTGTAGGCGCTACGTTGAAAATTGCACCCGCTTTTCTGCATGGGTGTCGGAGAAAAATAATTAATTAATTGCATTTAAAAGGAATTTTTCATCATGATCATTACTAAGGTCTAAAACGCAAATTTTACCAATAGTTGCCATTTTTGGTTTACATCAAAAACAACTTGTGACAGGAGCTTTATAAAAACCTGTAAAATTGTCGGCTTTGTCGCATTGTTGTGTAACCAAATATGTAGTAGACTGACTATTTGGTTACATAAAAGTACGACCAATTGGGAATATGTAGGTATGCTAAAACAATGACAATAAAAGTTTGATATTAATTGAAAAGTTTTTTTACAAGTATACTAGTATAATATCAACTTGTTTCTAAATAATATTAAATATAAAATTTATTTATTCCTTTTACATTTAAGTCATGATTTAGATAATTTAGCTTAGTTTAACTTAAATTTACTTTAACTTAATTTTCATCTTATTATATTCTTTTAAAATTTATAACTTAGGTATTTTTTCATAGTCCTTAGGTTAGCTATTATATTATATTTTACTGTACGACTTATGTTTATGTTAATGCACGCTGTGACTGCCCGTAAGTGGAGTTGCATAAGAGCAATAGAAAGTAAGGAACAACATGTATGATTAAAATGTGTAACTCTGTGGGCGGTACTATAGTAAATAAATAAATAAATAAAAGTTAGCTGTTGCCCTGGCTGCCTAGTAAATACTTACTTAGAGTCTTAGACAAGAGCTGGCTTGCTATGTCTATGACTCTACCACCGACCGGTAGGAAAACAGACTCTATTGTTATAGTGTTTATTACAGTAAATTAAAGGTTTGACGATAGGTTCCGTATCAGTTGATTCTATCAATCATGAAGAAATGTACCTAGATACTTAGTTAACGTCTGGAGAGGAATTTTTAGTTTGAACAACTATTTTCCCGCGAGACTTTTCGTAACGTGACTCGTGACATTTTCTCGATAAAAAGTAACCTTTACAACTTTTCATCAGGCTAAGAGCATCTCAATGCCAAAAACGAACTAAATGTTTTATATTTTATTCCGAAGTTTGCCCTTGAAAAGGATACATACAATAGGTATAGAGAATATAGACAGACACACTTTTGCATTAGTGCCTAAGAACCTACCTATTGATTAACCCATTAATTATTACCATACCACTAAAGCTATTAAAAAAAGAACCGGCAAAGTGCGAGTCAGACTCGCGCACCGAGGGTTCCGTACTCGGGTATTTTACCGACATTTTGCACGATAAATCAAAGACTATTATGCATAACAGTAATCTGTTATAGAATTTATATATACCCCATTTGGTATAGTTATCTTGCTTTTAAAATTGAAAATACTAATTATTTGTTTCTGAACACATTTTTTTTCGGATTTTTGCCTTTACTTGTGCTATAAGACCTACCTATCTGCCTGTCATGATTCTAGGTCAACGGGAAGTACCCTATAGGTTTCTTGACAGACTCGACAGACAGGCAGACGGAAAGACAGACAGACAGATAAGGGTTCCGTTTTTCCTTTCGAGGTACAGAACCCTAACAAATGGATACTAAGAAAAAAATTAAGAATTGCATAATATTCCATCTCAAGATAATACTCCACAGACAGCATCCCGTATCATTAACAAGGAGGCATCTGAATAGAGTCGTATATAGCCACGTGTCATTAACCCTGAGTGAGGGCAGACTGATATCAAGTCCCAACCCGCGTCGGGGGTAAAGGGAAATTGAGATATAAAACTGACAGATAAAAAGACTCACCTAAAAAGAGGGTACAAAAACCGGTCAAGTGCGAGTTGTATTCGCAAACGAGGAGTTCCGTACCATCGCACAAGGTATACCTAACACTTTTATGTAGAACTCTGGAAGCTAGTGACAGACTGTGCTATCTTTAATTACCTATGTGATTTAGTAATTTTTTTAACACACTTTTTTGTGATGTAATCACAAATTCAAGTTAATCGGATTTTTTCCTTTACTTATGTTATAAGACTTACCTAGCTACCTGCCAAATTTCATTATTCTAGGTCAACGGAAAGTACCCTCTAGGTTTTCTTGACAGACACGACGCGGACAGATGGACAGACGGACAGACCGACAAACAACAAAGTGACCCTATAAAGGTTCCTTTTTTTGAGGTACGGAACCCTAAAAAATGTTTTACATAATATCGCATACATTTTTGACAACCTCCTTCTACCAAGTTTGATTTTCACTTACCTACTGAACCCTAAAAAGACTTTAAACTAGTGGCTAGGTAGTTAGGTACCCAATCTCATCACCAACTAAACTAACCAAGATTACAGAAGGTATAACTTGGTGCTAGCAAGTACTAGATTAGTATGTAGTACGTGTTTTTGTAGCCTAACTCGCTGCAATTTATGGTGCAGATCGTTCTTGGAATAGGGGTACCATTAATTCTGGTTATCTTGGACATTTTCCTGTATTTTGTAAAATATTGGGCTTGTTTTTAACCCCCGACCAAAAAAGAGGGGTGTTATAAGTTTGACGTGTGTATCTGTGTATCTGTGTATCTGTGTGTCTGTGTATCTGTGTATCTGTGTATCTGTGTATCTGTGTATCTGTGTATCTGTGTATCTGTGTATCTGTCTGTGGCATCGTAGCGCCTAAACGAATGAACCGATTTTAATTTAGTTTTTTTTGTTTGAAAGGTGGCTTGATCGAGAGTGTTCTTAGCTATAATCCTAAAAAATTGGTTCAGCCGTTTAAGAGTTATCAGCTCTTTTCTAGTTTTCTTGTAGAAAAGAAGGTTACATAACCGTTAGGTTCTTAATATTAAGTCAATTGACAAATGTCAAGCTGTCAAGATGGACGTTGCCTAGATATACATTATTATTTATTTAAAAATGATGTTTTGGAAAATGTTTGGAAAACTCCAAGTTTTTGAAAGTTATCAGCTCTTTTCTAGTTACTGTAACCTTCACTGGTCGGGGGTGATGAAAATTTTTAATTTACACTTGTTACATCATGATTAATGTTTTCCTTCCCGTCCAATAATTAAGCTTAACGCTTGGCTTAAGAATAAAATATGGACGTATTCAGTTTGATTTTTTAATTTAGAATCTACCCATCATTGTAAGCATTTTACAGCATTTTTTTTTACTTCGGAACTACTAAAGTAAAATAGAAATCGAATGGGTTTTTATTCAAATAAACTTTTCAAAGTGCTTTTGCCATAAGACTACGTAAGACTTAGGTAACTTTATGGTTTAGGTACAAGATAATATGATAGCCTACTGAATTATTATTATAGTGATTATATTAGTTCGAGGGTTTCGGGGTTAAATTCAGGACATGCGTCTTTAACTTTTGGATGTATTGCTAAAGAAGCCGTTATCTTGACTATGAATTATGAGTTAGTAGTTTCGAAAAAAACGGTTTCTGTATTTGTATTTCTGGCGTATGTGCGTGTTTGTGTGTGCGCGTGTGTGTGTGTGTGCCAGTATCCGAGTAAGTTGGTTTCAGAAGCCAATTCTTTACATATAGATCTTTATAGATCTCAAATTAGTATCAAAAGGTTTCATAATGGTTTGTCCTATATTTTCTTAAAACTTGGTCTCACCAACAGCACCGTAGCAATTCTAGCTAACACGTACAGTATCAGGTGGTACCTAGGCATCCATTATGTAGCACCTACCTGCTACCTACATTAACAAATGATTAATTCCAACAGAATTATTTAGTTCACGAATTATTTAGGTATTCTGCTACTAGGAATATATGGGCGAGAATTTCCATTCTGTTGATTTGATACTATTGGTACATAAGACTTATTCGGTATTTGCGAGAATTGTGAATATTTACATTTTACACCTAAATATTATTATATTCTAGACTTCATAGATAATAATTTTATAAATTAAGACAGATAGATCGTTAGCATTTTTTAAGAAATATTTTTACTTATTTTTTAAATTCGGGAGAAACTGAATTCAATTTTTCCAAAGGATTTTAGAATGAACCCCAGGCCAGAACTCACGATTCAAACACGATTTATTTAATTTATGGTTAAAAGTTATCAGGAAATCGGAAAAATTGAACGTATTTAAATTTAATTAAAAAAAATTTTATAACGAAATCAATTTATTGGGCAGATTAACATAATGTCGGGTCAGCAAGTGATATTAATTAAATTCATTCAAAGTTAATTTCAAATTGAATTTGAAGTTGATACAATGATAAATTTTCAGTAAGTAAATGGAAGATAAATAGAGTAATATTTGTAATAGCCTTAAAAATCTAATCAAGAAGTAGTGTATAACAATGTTAACATTTTATCAGTAAGTAGAGAAACTGGGTCTGAAACTCAACAAGGATTAACTAACAGCTTTTCCATCACTTAGTAATTACTTCGTAGTAATATTCCTAATAACTAGTATTTGTGGTGTGTATGAATTAATGTTTAGAGCATGACTTTCTCATTTCTTGGAATGGTATGTGTGGTAAATAGTGTGTCAAATATGTCAGACTTATTAAATACCTTGTATTATACTGTCAAGGGCGAGAATATGATTTTGCATGGATACCTAACATAAAAAGTTAATAGAAATATCACAAGAAAGTTCAAGCAAAGTTCACGACAGTTATGAAACTTGGAACAAAACGTCAAGGCTTCACCTACACTGGCAGGTGTCAAAATGTTAACTTAATTTGAAGCTAGGTAAGTACGCTACGAAACGACTAGGTATCTTTCTTCTTAGACTTCACGTCACCAGAGTGAACTAGAGTGAGAAAACCATAGGAGGAAACTCTCGGTTTGATCCTGAATCGACGTCTATCAATTATTAAGCCAAGGATTAATAACTTTTAGACCTATTATTTATTTAGAAGAAAAGCCAAAGAAAGTACTATATGGAGAATCCTGGAGAAGGCCTATGCCCATGGGCAAACTGATTGAAAAGAGAAAATAGAAAAAACAACAACACCCGTGTAATTTTTTTTTAAATATACGAGTATGTACATAGTGTATATTAATGTACCTATAGCATGTAATTCAATAAATAAAGGTTTATATTATTACTATAACTATTATTTTAATAATATTATCTAAAATATGAACTATGCAAGAGCACGGGTAAGCAGTTAACGAACAGTTGTAATTAATCATAGTTTGTTAAACACTGCAGTTCAAGAGAATCATAATTAAATAATAATATTATGATAGCGAGTTTAATCTGCAAATTTATGATATACTGCTCTAATATCTCTGTTAAGGTCCAGCAGAGCGTGGAGTAATTTAATTCACCCGCTTGGCCATGAATTGCTTACTCTGAATACGAGTAAACTCCAACCGCTTAGTAATATTATTATCTTTCGTAACAACTAGCCCGAAATAATTGCTTTTTGTCTAACTAGATATGGAACAGGTTGTATGCTTATCAAATAATTTTAGTCCCACCACATTTTGGGTGCATTTTCGTACGAATTTGACTCGTACGAACACGTATACTTTAGTTTCCTTGGTTTATTTAGGGCTGATTTCACCAACTTAAAATAAGTCTTATCCGAGAGTAAATTAGATATATTTTCAATACAAAACTGCCATTAAGTACGGCCAATTTACTCCTCGGTTAAACGTTACTCGACGTTGGTGAAATCGGCACTTAAAAGGTAAACACATAGCTTCTCGTTGAAATTCATGAGAGGGTTAGTATACGCGGTCCATACGACAATATAATTTACCATGAACTGACAATGAAAATACGATACAAGTGAACTCACTACACAGAAGCTCCAGAAGGTCTAAAACGCCGGACCAAATGGTACTTATCACTTACACGTTCCTCCGTAAGGGTTTCTGCGATTTGTTGGCCTATTACGTAAACTAAGGAAAACTAAAGTAGGTATTTAGGTAACTTACGAATAAAACTTGTAAACACTATGATATCGCGCAGACTAGGTGCTAGTTATCGTATTAAATTGTGCATGTAGTTTCGACGTCCGAAATCAATCCGAACTTGTTGAGATTTTTATTTAGGCACACGTTCGTGCATTGCACATAAAAAATGGATTTAGAAAAATTGGTTAAGTTGGTTTACAGACAAAATATGTTTATGGGATCAACGTGAGATCAAGATGGGAATAAAAAAGAGAATTATCTACAGGTTATTTATCACGCGCCAAAAGCTTCACGAAAGCAATATCACTGGGATGCTACCTACGTAGCTATTTGACGGAGAAAAACGTATTCAGTGATCGCACTTAATTCCTACGACCAGTATTCGTAACCTTAACAGGGGTCTCCCCGTCACTCGTTTCATACAATCGTAGTTCCAATTTCATTTGAATATTAAGCAACCAAAGTCTATGAAATGCAGACATATTCTAGAAACCTCCATACCAACGTAGTTCGTCTCTCATTGGAATACTAACCAATCATACTCAATGGAGTTTTGTAGAAACGTTCCGGAAACTAATATCTAAGCCTGTGGTTTTCCAGATTTCCGTTAAAATATTCGGTTTCAAAGTTACGCGATCTTAAAAATTCACATACAAATCTTTGAGTCCCTGTAATTTTAAAACAACATATTTTTAGAAAAATCTAAAACACCAAAGGTACAGATATTAGTTTCTAAAATATGTCTGCAAAATTTCATGGACTTTGGTTGCTTAGTATTCAAATAAAATTGGGGCTACGATTGTATGGAGTAAGTGACGGAGAGAGCCCTGTTAAGTACGGTGTGCGGTTACTTATTCAAATGACTAGTTCTAAAGATAGCATAAGTAATTATTATGATTTAGTGATATTGCAGTAATATTGTGACTGTTTAAAGTAATTTACATAAGAATAATATAAATTGACTATAGCTTCTTGCCGCGACTCCGTCTGCATGGATTTTTTTAAAGATCCCTTTGCAATTTCTTCTCAAACCCTTTATTTAAGTATACTTAAGAGAAACAATAACACAAAATCTACCAACCAATCACAATCGAACGTATGTTTTCGAATTGAATTTCGAATGATTTTTAACCCCCGACCCAAAAAGAGGGGTGTTATAAGTTTGACGTGTGTATCTGTGTATCTGTGTATCTGTGTATCTGTGTATCTGTGTATCTGTGTATCTGTCTGTGGCCTCGTAGCGCCTAAACGAATGAACCGATTTTAATTTAGTTTTTTTTGTTTGAAAGGTGGCTTGATCGAGAGTGTTCTTAGCTATAATCCAAAAAAATTGGTTCAGCCGTTTGGAAGTTATCAGCTCTTTTCTGGTTTTCTTATTACTTTTATCCCAGGACCACCAGAGGTTACGTATTTTCTGACACAGGAAATATGTACGATTGAGTAGTGTTAGTAAGTACTAAGAAAGCATGCCTAGCCTACGTGCTAGCTTGCTTAGACGGCCAATTTTCAGGTATCTGATAATCAAGGTACATAAAAACATTACTTACCTCACGTAAATTCGCCAAACTGATTTTTACGTATATTTTAGGCAATATCCTTAAAAATATGTCGCCAATACTCCCAGACACTTCCCGCGTCGGCCGTATTGCTTTGCAGACGCTTTAAAGCTCCCAAAATAAGTAATTACTTAACTGCACGTAAATTCTGATGCTCCATTTTTATATATGTCCACCAGACAACTATTTTAAAACCTTTTACAAGAAGACAGACCGATCCAGAGGGCCAATCATCCCCTAAATTCAATTTTAATGCCTCTGTGGGTTTGAGCGCGAGGGCATCGTTATCTACGCGCATGAGACTGAGTAAGACATGTATTAGGATATATTGACTTCTCTCTCACTCTCTTATAGTTTACTTATGTCAATTAATTATTAATATTAAAAAAATCTGCTAAAAATTAAAAAAATTGGAGAATTTACGTGAGGTAAGTAATGTTTTTATGTACCTTGATTACCTGATACCTGAAAATTGGCCGTCTAAGCAAGCTAGCAGGTCTGTAGGCATGCGTTCTTAGTACATAGTAACACTACTCAATCGTCCACATTTCGTTCGTCAGAAAATACGTGACGGCTGGTGGCCCTGGGATCTTTCACTATTGTAACAGAGGTTCATAATATTATGTCAATTGGCAAATTGTCAAGTTGTCAATATGGACGTTGCCTAGATACATAATTATTTATTTGAAAATAATGTTTTGGAAAACTCCGATACTTTGGATCGTAGTCGCGGAGTTTCTAATTTATAAAATATTATAATCACAGTTAAACGAGAAAACATTAATTCAATTATAATATCCAACAGTCAACCAAAGGCCACGAACAATCAACCCAAACCCAAACCATAGTCAAACTATTTTTAGGGTTCAGTAGGTATCTGTAGAAAAAAAAGATGTTGTACGTAGCCTCGACTGTTGTAGTCGCGTAGGTGTGCATGGCACCATTAAATATCGTAGGAGGCGATGACCCTCCGCGCGGCTGAGGTTCCCGCATCGTAGTCGCTTTGTCGCGCAGGTTTGGATGATGCATTAGGCGCACCTTCTTTTTATTTTATCTGCTTGAACTCAGCTTATTTACTTTGACAAAATACGTTTAAAATTCATCATCATCAGGATCGACCCATCGCCGGGTCACTACTGAGCACAAGTCTCCTCTCAGAATGAGAAGCTACCACACTGGCCAAGCACGTATTGGCACACCTCACGCACCATTGAGGGAGCATTATGGCCAACTCTCAAGCATGCAGGTTTCCTGACAGTGTTTTCCTTCACCACTTCGTTGTCTGTCTGTGTGTCATCTTTCAAGAGAATCAAAACTTATAAATTGGGTACTTCCCGTTTACGTAGAATCATGAAAGGCAGGTAGCAATATCTTATAGCCCAAGCACTCTACTCCTGTGGCCCAAGTAAAGAGTAAAATCCGACAACTGAATTGTCATTACATAAAAAAAAACTTGTACGGAACTCTTCATGTGTGAGGCAGACTCGCACTTGACCGGTTTTTGAAAGTTATGTCAAATAAAAATTTGACATGCAATAACAAACAAAATGAAATACAAGCCACTTTATTCCTTATTTCATCGGGTGAAAGTCGATTTCAATTTAATCGTAGGTATATCTTGAAAAGCGAACTATTATACGACTACGTAAAATGGGTACATTTTTAAAGCAACGACATGTTAGAAACAGATATTTCTTTTTGGTCGTTTTAAACTATGTGAGTCATTCAGATAATTCTTGATTTAGTGATGTTCGGTCAAAAATATTTCATGGAACGTATAATTAACATAACATTGATGTTACTTTTGAAGAGATATTAGCTGCCTTATTGGATTTATATTATTATAGAAATTGGGTTTTAGAATGGCACAAATAAACGGTAATTTATGAATAAAGTTTAAAAAGCGTGAAATAAAAATTAAATTAAAAATTTAAAAAACCCCCGACACATAAACCTCTAAAAAATAAAAAAATAATAGGTAAGTATGTATGGGCCCTTTAAGAATAGTATAAATAGTAAAGTTTTTATCCAAGCGCTCGTTGCGCCAGGGGACCGCTACCTATCATAAACTATGAAAGTCATCTGTTGTAGGAAGAATAGTTTTTTTAACTTTAGCGGTCCCCCGACGCAACGAACGCTTGGATAAAAACTTTACTATTTATACTATTCTTAAAGGGCCCATACATACTTACCTATTATTTTTTTATTTTTTAGAGGTTTATGTGTCGGGGGTTTTTTAAATTTTTAATTTAATTTTTATTGATAACATAGGTTCTCTAATAGTGCGGAAAACGTAGGTTTGTTTGTGAGGTTGGACAATGGTCAACTAACGCCCACTGACTTTTTGTCTTTGTCATATGTATGGGAATATGTAACAGAGAGAGCACTATATTAACTACTCTCAGAGGACAGCGTATCGGTAGAGTGTAGACTGTAGATCCAATTACAATTTTATTTGTATTGTATAATTTTACCGTTAGGCCGGACCTGCTATTTTAAACTGAATTATGTTTTACTATTATTCTGTGAGATATAGTACTTAATAATCGTAAAATAAAATTTAATATGAAAATATGCCATTGAGAATCATTATTTTGTGTACATTCAACAAAACGAGACGAAAAGTAATTTCGACGCGCGTTAGAATATTGTTTCAATTTGAAAGCGAATGAACTTTAAAACGACTTGTTATTGTAGATAAATATTTACTGAATACTATAAAGGTCGAAAGTAATAAACTTTTATACATACAATAAATATATCTTTCTTAAAGGGAAAGTTTAGAAAGTTAAATATAGTCATGTCTGAAGATAAGTAACTTTTGATGTTTTCCCAAATAATAAGTATTTCTGAAATTGTAAGTTATAATCAATAGAGTTAAAATTAATTTGACAAGACATGATGAAAAGCAATATTGAATTTGAGAAAGTGGTGATAGCTAAGTGGTTAACAAGTCAGACGTTTGGGGGTTGGAATTCAACTCCGGACACGCACTCTAACACGCACTCTGATACAATCTCAGCCGGGCATTCTTTTTATTTCAGACCTGCAGTTCATGTGTTCAGTAGTGGCCCAATGACGGGTTAGGTGAGAGAAGGTGAAGCGAGGGTTTTATCTGTGAGTTGACATATACTGCGAATCGTTGACACCCAACAGGGTGTGGTTTAATTGAGTCGGCGCTCGTAAATTGCTTTGATGTAAAGACGAACGAACTTGCTAACTGCTTTATATTGTGCATCTTGAGTAATACCTTTGACCTAGTAAAATGTTCCTGGAAGCTAGATTTAAAGCTTGGCTGATTTAAGGCTCGCAGGGAGTGTAAGTGATAACGATATGAGACTTCGTTCATATTAAATGGTTGAAAGTCTATATTTTTCTAAACTTTTACATCAATCGCTATAATTTGCTGTTACCCGTTGAAGAGTTTTATTGTCCAACTAGATTTTATCAAATTTCCAGTTAATTTACACAAAACTTAAAATAACTTTGTGTAAAAAAAATACTTAAAACAAACTTTGTTGAACTTATGGAACAACATAGACGAAAATTTCTATTCCTTATCCCGAACGAATCCTATTGTTTTTCGAAATGAAATCTAACTTACTTGTTAGCTAAGTGTATCTATAAGTAAGCCAAGTTGCACTCAAATCCATTCAGTAGTTTCATCATGATGCGTGTACATACAAACAGAAACACAAGTAGACAGACAGACAGACAAAAACATTGAATAATCCTGATTTGGGTTAATATACATATTTATCGTCAGTATATCCTCCGACAAAAATTTTCAAAATAAATATAAGTATTAATATTATTTAATGTACAGAAATCGTTTAGTTACGTTTTTAACCCCCGACCCAAAAAGAGGGGTGTTATAAGTTTGACGTGTGTATCTGTGTATCTGTGTATCTGTGTATCTGTGTATCTGTGTATCTGTGTATCTGTGTATCTGTGTATCTGTCTGTGGCCTCGTAGCGCCTAAACGAATGAACCGATTTTAATTTAGTTTTTTTTGTTTGAAAGGTGGCTTGATCGAGAGTGTTCTTAGCTATAATCCAAAAAAATTGGTTCAGCCGTTTGGAAGTTATCAGCTCTTTTCTGGTTTTCTTATTACTTTTATCCCAGGACCACCAGAGGTTACGTATTTTCTGACACAGGAAATATGTACGATTGAGTAGTGTTAGTAAGTACTAAGAAAGCATGCCTAGCCTACGTGCTAGCTTGCTTAGACGGCCAATTTTCAGGTATCTGATAATCAAGGTACATAAAAACATTACTTACCTCACGTAAATTCGCCAAACTGATTTTTACGTATATTTTAGGCAATATCCTTAAAAATATGTCGCCAATACTCCCAGACACTTCCCGCGTCGGCCGTATTGCTTTGCAGACGCTTTAAAGCTCCCAAAATAAGTAATTACTTAACTGCACGTAAATTCTGATGCTCCATTTTTATATATGTCCACCAGACAACTATTTTAAAACCTTTTACAAGAAGACAGACCGATCCAGAGGGCCAATCATCCCCTAAATTCAATTTTAATGCCTCTGTGGGTTTGAGCGCGAGGGCATCGTTATCTACGCGCATGAGACTGAGTAAGACATGTATTAGGATATATTGACTTCTCTCTCACTCTCTTATAGTTTACTTATGTCAATTAATTATTAATATTAAAAAAATCTGCTAAAAATTAAAAAAATTGGAGAATTTACGTGAGGTAAGTAATGTTTTTATGTACCTTGATTACCTGATACCTGAAAATTGGCCGTCTAAGCAAGCTAGCAGGTCTGTAGGCATGCGTTCTTAGTACATAGTAACACTACTCAATCGTCCACATTTCGTTCGTCAGAAAATACGTGACGGCTGGTGGCCCTGGGATCTTTCACTATTGTAACAGAGGTTCATAATATTATGTCAATTGGCAAATTGTCAAGTTGTCAATATGGACGTTGCCTAGATACATAATTATTTATTTGAAAATAATGTTTTGGAAAACTCCGATACTTTGGATCGTAGTCGCGGAGTTTCTAATTTATAAAATATTATAATCACAGTTAAACGAGAAAACATTAATTCAATTATAATATCCAACAGTCAACCAAAGGCCACGAACAATCAACCCAAACCCAAACCATAGTCAAACTATTTTTAGGGTTCAGTAGGTATCTGTAGAAAAAAAAGATGTTGTACGTAGCCTCGACTGTTGTAGTCGCGTAGGTGTGCATGGCACCATTAAATATCGTAGGAGGCGATGACCCTCCGCGCGGCTGAGGTTCCCGCATCGTAGTCGCTTTGTCGCGCAGGTTTGGATGATGCATTAGGCGCACCTTCTTTTTATTTTATCTGCTTGAACTCAGCTTATTTACTTTGACAAAATACGTTTAAAATTCATCATCATCAGGATCGACCCATCGCCGGGTCACTACTGAGCACAAGTCTCCTCTCAGAATGAGAAGCTACCACACTGGCCAAGCACGTATTGGCACACCTCACGCACCATTGAGGGAGCATTATGGCCAACTCTCAAGCATGCAGGTTTCCTGACAGTGTTTTCCTTCACCACTTCGTTGTCTGTCTGTGTGTCATCTTTCAAGAGAATCAAAACTTATAAATTGGGTACTTCCCGTTTACGTAGAATCATGAAAGGCAGGTAGCAATATCTTATAGCCCAAGCACTCTACTCCTGTGGCCCAAGTAAAGAGTAAAATCCGACAACTGAATTGTCATTACATAAAAAAAAACTTGTACGGAACTCTTCATGTGTGAGGCAGACTCGCACTTGACCGGTTTTTGAAAGTTATGTCAAATAAAAATTTGACATGCAATAACAAACAAAATGAAATACAAGCCACTTTATTCCTTATTTCATCGGGTGAAAGTCGATTTCAATTTAATCGTAGGTATATCTTGAAAAGCGAACTATTATACGACTACGTAAAATGGGTACATTTTTAAAGCAACGACATGTTAGAAACAGATATTTCTTTTTGGTCGTTTTAAACTATGTGAGTCATTCAGATAATTCTTGATTTAGTGATGTTCGGTCAAAAATATTTCATGGAACGTATAATTAACATAACATTGATGTTACTTTTGAAGAGATATTAGCTGCCTTATTGGATTTATATTATTATAGAAATTGGGTTTTAGAATGGCACAAATAAACGGTAATTTATGAATAAAGTTTAAAAAGCGTGAAATAAAAATTAAATTAAAAATTTAAAAAACCCCCGACACATAAACCTCTAAAAAATAAAAAAATAATAGGTAAGTATGTATGGGCCCTTTAAGAATAGTATAAATAGTAAAGTTTTTATCCAAGCGCTCGTTGCGCCAGGGGACCGCTACCTATCATAAACTATGAAAGTCATCTGTTGTAGGAAGAATAGTTTTTTTAACTTTAGCGGTCCCCCGACGCAACGAACGCTTGGATAAAAACTTTACTATTTATACTATTCTTAAAGGGCCCATACATACTTACCTATTATTTTTTTATTTTTTAGAGGTTTATGTGTCGGGGGTTTTTTAAATTTTTAATTTAATTTTTATTGATAACATAGGTTCTCTAATAGTGCGGAAAACGTAGGTTTGTTTGTGAGGTTGGACAATGGTCAACTAACGCCCACTGACTTTTTGTCTTTGTCATATGTATGGGAATATGTAACAGAGAGAGCACTATATTAACTACTCTCAGAGGACAGCGTATCGGTAGAGTGTAGACTGTAGATCCAATTACAATTTTATTTGTATTGTATAATTTTACCGTTAGGCCGGACCTGCTATTTTAAACTGAATTATGTTTTACTATTATTCTGTGAGATATAGTACTTAATAATCGTAAAATAAAATTTAATATGAAAATATGCCATTGAGAATCATTATTTTGTGTACATTCAACAAAACGAGACGAAAAGTAATTTCGACGCGCGTTAGAATATTGTTTCAATTTGAAAGCGAATGAACTTTAAAACGACTTGTTATTGTAGATAAATATTTACTGAATACTATAAAGGTCGAAAGTAATAAACTTTTATACATACAATAAATATATCTTTCTTAAAGGGAAAGTTTAGAAAGTTAAATATAGTCATGTCTGAAGATAAGTAACTTTTGATGTTTTCCCAAATAATAAGTATTTCTGAAATTGTAAGTTATAATCAATAGAGTTAAAATTAATTTGACAAGACATGATGAAAAGCAATATTGAATTTGAGAAAGTGGTGATAGCTAAGTGGTTAACAAGTCAGACGTTTGGGGGTTGGAATTCAACTCCGGACACGCACTCTAACACGCACTCTGATACAATCTCAGCCGGGCATTCTTTTTATTTCAGACCTGCAGTTCATGTGTTCAGTAGTGGCCCAATGACGGGTTAGGTGAGAGAAGGTGAAGCGAGGGTTTTATCTGTGAGTTGACATATACTGCGAATCGTTGACACCCAACAGGGTGTGGTTTAATTGAGTCGGCGCTCGTAAATTGCTTTGATGTAAAGACGAACGAACTTGCTAACTGCTTTATATTGTGCATCTTGAGTAATACCTTTGACCTAGTAAAATGTTCCTGGAAGCTAGATTTAAAGCTTGGCTGATTTAAGGCTCGCAGGGAGTGTAAGTGATAACGATATGAGACTTCGTTCATATTAAATGGTTGAAAGTCTATATTTTTCTAAACTTTTACATCAATCGCTATAATTTGCTGTTACCCGTTGAAGAGTTTTATTGTCCAACTAGATTTTATCAAATTTCCAGTTAATTTACACAAAACTTAAAATAACTTTGTGTAAAAAAAATACTTAAAACAAACTTTGTTGAACTTATGGAACAACATAGACGAAAATTTCTATTCCTTATCCCGAACGAATCCTATTGTTTTTCGAAATGAAATCTAACTTACTTGTTAGCTAAGTGTATCTATAAGTAAGCCAAGTTGCACTCAAATCCATTCAGTAGTTTCATCATGATGCGTGTACATACAAACAGAAACACAAGTAGACAGACAGACAGACAAAAACATTGAATAATCCTGATTTGGGTTAATATACATATTTATCGTCAGTATATCCTCCGACAAAAATTTTCAAAATAAATATAAGTATTAATATTATTTAATGTACAGAAATCGTTTAGTTACGTTTTTAACCCCCGACCCAAAAAGAGGGGTGTTATAAGTTTGACGTGTGTATCTGTGTATCTGTGTATCTGTGTATCTGTGTATCTGTGTATCTGTGTATCTGTGTATCTGTGTATCTGTCTGTGGCCTCGTAGCGCCTAAACGAATGAACCGATTTTAATTTAGTTTTTTTTGTTTGAAAGGTGGCTTGATCGAGAGTGTTCTTAGCTATAATCCAAAAAAATTGGTTCAGCCGTTTGGAAGTTATCAGCTCTTTTCTGGTTTTCTTATTACTTTTATCCCAGGACCACCAGAGGTTACGTATTTTCTGACACAGGAAATATGTACGATTGAGTAGTGTTAGTAAGTACTAAGAAAGCATGCCTAGCCTACGTGCTAGCTTGCTTAGACGGCCAATTTTCAGGTATCTGATAATCAAGGTACATAAAAACATTACTTACCTCACGTAAATTCGCCAAACTGATTTTTACGTATATTTTAGGCAATATCCTTAAAAATATGTCGCCAATACTCCCAGACACTTCCCGCGTCGGCCGTATTGCTTTGCAGACGCTTTAAAGCTCCCAAAATAAGTAATTACTTAACTGCACGTAAATTCTGATGCTCCATTTTTATATATGTCCACCAGACAACTATTTTAAAACCTTTTACAAGAAGACAGACCGATCCAGAGGGCCAATCATCCCCTAAATTCAATTTTAATGCCTCTGTGGGTTTGAGCGCGAGGGCATCGTTATCTACGCGCATGAGACTGAGTAAGACATGTATTAGGATATATTGACTTCTCTCTCACTCTCTTATAGTTTACTTATGTCAATTAATTATTAATATTAAAAAAATCTGCTAAAAATTAAAAAAATTGGAGAATTTACGTGAGGTAAGTAATGTTTTTATGTACCTTGATTACCTGATACCTGAAAATTGGCCGTCTAAGCAAGCTAGCAGGTCTGTAGGCATGCGTTCTTAGTACATAGTAACACTACTCAATCGTCCACATTTCGTTCGTCAGAAAATACGTGACGGCTGGTGGCCCTGGGATCTTTCACTATTGTAACAGAGGTTCATAATATTATGTCAATTGGCAAATTGTCAAGTTGTCAATATGGACGTTGCCTAGATACATAATTATTTATTTGAAAATAATGTTTTGGAAAACTCCGATACTTTGGATCGTAGTCGCGGAGTTTCTAATTTATAAAATATTATAATCACAGTTAAACGAGAAAACATTAATTCAATTATAATATCCAACAGTCAACCAAAGGCCACGAACAATCAACCCAAACCCAAACCATAGTCAAACTATTTTTAGGGTTCAGTAGGTATCTGTAGAAAAAAAAGATGTTGTACGTAGCCTCGACTGTTGTAGTCGCGTAGGTGTGCATGGCACCATTAAATATCGTAGGAGGCGATGACCCTCCGCGCGGCTGAGGTTCCCGCATCGTAGTCGCTTTGTCGCGCAGGTTTGGATGATGCATTAGGCGCACCTTCTTTTTATTTTATCTGCTTGAACTCAGCTTATTTACTTTGACAAAATACGTTTAAAATTCATCATCATCAGGATCGACCCATCGCCGGGTCACTACTGAGCACAAGTCTCCTCTCAGAATGAGAAGCTACCACACTGGCCAAGCACGTATTGGCACACCTCACGCACCATTGAGGGAGCATTATGGCCAACTCTCAAGCATGCAGGTTTCCTGACAGTGTTTTCCTTCACCACTTCGTTGTCTGTCTGTGTGTCATCTTTCAAGAGAATCAAAACTTATAAATTGGGTACTTCCCGTTTACGTAGAATCATGAAAGGCAGGTAGCAATATCTTATAGCCCAAGCACTCTACTCCTGTGGCCCAAGTAAAGAGTAAAATCCGACAACTGAATTGTCATTACATAAAAAAAAACTTGTACGGAACTCTTCATGTGTGAGGCAGACTCGCACTTGACCGGTTTTTGAAAGTTATGTCAAATAAAAATTTGACATGCAATAACAAACAAAATGAAATACAAGCCACTTTATTCCTTATTTCATCGGGTGAAAGTCGATTTCAATTTAATCGTAGGTATATCTTGAAAAGCGAACTATTATACGACTACGTAAAATGGGTACATTTTTAAAGCAACGACATGTTAGAAACAGATATTTCTTTTTGGTCGTTTTAAACTATGTGAGTCATTCAGATAATTCTTGATTTAGTGATGTTCGGTCAAAAATATTTCATGGAACGTATAATTAACATAACATTGATGTTACTTTTGAAGAGATATTAGCTGCCTTATTGGATTTATATTATTATAGAAATTGGGTTTTAGAATGGCACAAATAAACGGTAATTTATGAATAAAGTTTAAAAAGCGTGAAATAAAAATTAAATTAAAAATTTAAAAAACCCCCGACACATAAACCTCTAAAAAATAAAAAAATAATAGGTAAGTATGTATGGGCCCTTTAAGAATAGTATAAATAGTAAAGTTTTTATCCAAGCGCTCGTTGCGCCAGGGGACCGCTACCTATCATAAACTATGAAAGTCATCTGTTGTAGGAAGAATAGTTTTTTTAACTTTAGCGGTCCCCCGACGCAACGAACGCTTGGATAAAAACTTTACTATTTATACTATTCTTAAAGGGCCCATACATACTTACCTATTATTTTTTTATTTTTTAGAGGTTTATGTGTCGGGGGTTTTTTAAATTTTTAATTTAATTTTTATTGATAACATAGGTTCTCTAATAGTGCGGAAAACGTAGGTTTGTTTGTGAGGTTGGACAATGGTCAACTAACGCCCACTGACTTTTTGTCTTTGTCATATGTATGGGAATATGTAACAGAGAGAGCACTATATTAACTACTCTCAGAGGACAGCGTATCGGTAGAGTGTAGACTGTAGATCCAATTACAATTTTATTTGTATTGTATAATTTTACCGTTAGGCCGGACCTGCTATTTTAAACTGAATTATGTTTTACTATTATTCTGTGAGATATAGTACTTAATAATCGTAAAATAAAATTTAATATGAAAATATGCCATTGAGAATCATTATTTTGTGTACATTCAACAAAACGAGACGAAAAGTAATTTCGACGCGCGTTAGAATATTGTTTCAATTTGAAAGCGAATGAACTTTAAAACGACTTGTTATTGTAGATAAATATTTACTGAATACTATAAAGGTCGAAAGTAATAAACTTTTATACATACAATAAATATATCTTTCTTAAAGGGAAAGTTTAGAAAGTTAAATATAGTCATGTCTGAAGATAAGTAACTTTTGATGTTTTCCCAAATAATAAGTATTTCTGAAATTGTAAGTTATAATCAATAGAGTTAAAATTAATTTGACAAGACATGATGAAAAGCAATATTGAATTTGAGAAAGTGGTGATAGCTAAGTGGTTAACAAGTCAGACGTTTGGGGGTTGGAATTCAACTCCGGACACGCACTCTAACACGCACTCTGATACAATCTCAGCCGGGCATTCTTTTTATTTCAGACCTGCAGTTCATGTGTTCAGTAGTGGCCCAATGACGGGTTAGGTGAGAGAAGGTGAAGCGAGGGTTTTATCTGTGAGTTGACATATACTGCGAATCGTTGACACCCAACAGGGTGTGGTTTAATTGAGTCGGCGCTCGTAAATTGCTTTGATGTAAAGACGAACGAACTTGCTAACTGCTTTATATTGTGCATCTTGAGTAATACCTTTGACCTAGTAAAATGTTCCTGGAAGCTAGATTTAAAGCTTGGCTGATTTAAGGCTCGCAGGGAGTGTAAGTGATAACGATATGAGACTTCGTTCATATTAAATGGTTGAAAGTCTATATTTTTCTAAACTTTTACATCAATCGCTATAATTTGCTGTTACCCGTTGAAGAGTTTTATTGTCCAACTAGATTTTATCAAATTTCCAGTTAATTTACACAAAACTTAAAATAACTTTGTGTAAAAAAAATACTTAAAACAAACTTTGTTGAACTTATGGAACAACATAGACGAAAATTTCTATTCCTTATCCCGAACGAATCCTATTGTTTTTCGAAATGAAATCTAACTTACTTGTTAGCTAAGTGTATCTATAAGTAAGCCAAGTTGCACTCAAATCCATTCAGTAGTTTCATCATGATGCGTGTACATACAAACAGAAACACAAGTAGACAGACAGACAGACAAAAACATTGAATAATCCTGATTTGGGTTAATATACATATTTATCGTCAGTATATCCTCCGACAAAAATTTTCAAAATAAATATAAGTATTAATATTATTTAATGTACAGAAATCGTTTAGTTACGTTTTTAACCCCCGACCCAAAAAGAGGGGTGTTATAAGTTTGACGTGTGTATCTGTGTATCTGTGTATCTGTGTATCTGTGTATCTGTGTATCTGTGTATCTGTGTATCTGTGTATCTGTCTGTGGCCTCGTAGCGCCTAAACGAATGAACCGATTTTAATTTAGTTTTTTTTGTTTGAAAGGTGGCTTGATCGAGAGTGTTCTTAGCTATAATCCAAAAAAATTGGTTCAGCCGTTTGGAAGTTATCAGCTCTTTTCTGGTTTTCTTATTACTTTTATCCCAGGACCACCAGAGGTTACGTATTTTCTGACACAGGAAATATGTACGATTGAGTAGTGTTAGTAAGTACTAAGAAAGCATGCCTAGCCTACGTGCTAGCTTGCTTAGACGGCCAATTTTCAGGTATCTGATAATCAAGGTACATAAAAACATTACTTACCTCACGTAAATTCGCCAAACTGATTTTTACGTATATTTTAGGCAATATCCTTAAAAATATGTCGCCAATACTCCCAGACACTTCCCGCGTCGGCCGTATTGCTTTGCAGACGCTTTAAAGCTCCCAAAATAAGTAATTACTTAACTGCACGTAAATTCTGATGCTCCATTTTTATATATGTCCACCAGACAACTATTTTAAAACCTTTTACAAGAAGACAGACCGATCCAGAGGGCCAATCATCCCCTAAATTCAATTTTAATGCCTCTGTGGGTTTGAGCGCGAGGGCATCGTTATCTACGCGCATGAGACTGAGTAAGACATGTATTAGGATATATTGACTTCTCTCTCACTCTCTTATAGTTTACTTATGTCAATTAATTATTAATATTAAAAAAATCTGCTAAAAATTAAAAAAATTGGAGAATTTACGTGAGGTAAGTAATGTTTTTATGTACCTTGATTACCTGATACCTGAAAATTGGCCGTCTAAGCAAGCTAGCAGGTCTGTAGGCATGCGTTCTTAGTACATAGTAACACTACTCAATCGTCCACATTTCGTTCGTCAGAAAATACGTGACGGCTGGTGGCCCTGGGATCTTTCACTATTGTAACAGAGGTTCATAATATTATGTCAATTGGCAAATTGTCAAGTTGTCAATATGGACGTTGCCTAGATACATAATTATTTATTTGAAAATAATGTTTTGGAAAACTCCGATACTTTGGATCGTAGTCGCGGAGTTTCTAATTTATAAAATATTATAATCACAGTTAAACGAGAAAACATTAATTCAATTATAATATCCAACAGTCAACCAAAGGCCACGAACAATCAACCCAAACCCAAACCATAGTCAAACTATTTTTAGGGTTCAGTAGGTATCTGTAGAAAAAAAAGATGTTGTACGTAGCCTCGACTGTTGTAGTCGCGTAGGTGTGCATGGCACCATTAAATATCGTAGGAGGCGATGACCCTCCGCGCGGCTGAGGTTCCCGCATCGTAGTCGCTTTGTCGCGCAGGTTTGGATGATGCATTAGGCGCACCTTCTTTTTATTTTATCTGCTTGAACTCAGCTTATTTACTTTGACAAAATACGTTTAAAATTCATCATCATCAGGATCGACCCATCGCCGGGTCACTACTGAGCACAAGTCTCCTCTCAGAATGAGAAGCTACCACACTGGCCAAGCACGTATTGGCACACCTCACGCACCATTGAGGGAGCATTATGGCCAACTCTCAAGCATGCAGGTTTCCTGACAGTGTTTTCCTTCACCACTTCGTTGTCTGTCTGTGTGTCATCTTTCAAGAGAATCAAAACTTATAAATTGGGTACTTCCCGTTTACGTAGAATCATGAAAGGCAGGTAGCAATATCTTATAGCCCAAGCACTCTACTCCTGTGGCCCAAGTAAAGAGTAAAATCCGACAACTGAATTGTCATTACATAAAAAAAAACTTGTACGGAACTCTTCATGTGTGAGGCAGACTCGCACTTGACCGGTTTTTGAAAGTTATGTCAAATAAAAATTTGACATGCAATAACAAACAAAATGAAATACAAGCCACTTTATTCCTTATTTCATCGGGTGAAAGTCGATTTCAATTTAATCGTAGGTATATCTTGAAAAGCGAACTATTATACGACTACGTAAAATGGGTACATTTTTAAAGCAACGACATGTTAGAAACAGATATTTCTTTTTGGTCGTTTTAAACTATGTGAGTCATTCAGATAATTCTTGATTTAGTGATGTTCGGTCAAAAATATTTCATGGAACGTATAATTAACATAACATTGATGTTACTTTTGAAGAGATATTAGCTGCCTTATTGGATTTATATTATTATAGAAATTGGGTTTTAGAATGGCACAAATAAACGGTAATTTATGAATAAAGTTTAAAAAGCGTGAAATAAAAATTAAATTAAAAATTTAAAAAACCCCCGACACATAAACCTCTAAAAAATAAAAAAATAATAGGTAAGTATGTATGGGCCCTTTAAGAATAGTATAAATAGTAAAGTTTTTATCCAAGCGCTCGTTGCGCCAGGGGACCGCTACCTATCATAAACTATGAAAGTCATCTGTTGTAGGAAGAATAGTTTTTTTAACTTTAGCGGTCCCCCGACGCAACGAACGCTTGGATAAAAACTTTACTATTTATACTATTCTTAAAGGGCCCATACATACTTACCTATTATTTTTTTATTTTTTAGAGGTTTATGTGTCGGGGGTTTTTTAAATTTTTAATTTAATTTTTATTGATAACATAGGTTCTCTAATAGTGCGGAAAACGTAGGTTTGTTTGTGAGGTTGGACAATGGTCAACTAACGCCCACTGACTTTTTGTCTTTGTCATATGTATGGGAATATGTAACAGAGAGAGCACTATATTAACTACTCTCAGAGGACAGCGTATCGGTAGAGTGTAGACTGTAGATCCAATTACAATTTTATTTGTATTGTATAATTTTACCGTTAGGCCGGACCTGCTATTTTAAACTGAATTATGTTTTACTATTATTCTGTGAGATATAGTACTTAATAATCGTAAAATAAAATTTAATATGAAAATATGCCATTGAGAATCATTATTTTGTGTACATTCAACAAAACGAGACGAAAAGTAATTTCGACGCGCGTTAGAATATTGTTTCAATTTGAAAGCGAATGAACTTTAAAACGACTTGTTATTGTAGATAAATATTTACTGAATACTATAAAGGTCGAAAGTAATAAACTTTTATACATACAATAAATATATCTTTCTTAAAGGGAAAGTTTAGAAAGTTAAATATAGTCATGTCTGAAGATAAGTAACTTTTGATGTTTTCCCAAATAATAAGTATTTCTGAAATTGTAAGTTATAATCAATAGAGTTAAAATTAATTTGACAAGACATGATGAAAAGCAATATTGAATTTGAGAAAGTGGTGATAGCTAAGTGGTTAACAAGTCAGACGTTTGGGGGTTGGAATTCAACTCCGGACACGCACTCTAACACGCACTCTGATACAATCTCAGCCGGGCATTCTTTTTATTTCAGACCTGCAGTTCATGTGTTCAGTAGTGGCCCAATGACGGGTTAGGTGAGAGAAGGTGAAGCGAGGGTTTTATCTGTGAGTTGACATATACTGCGAATCGTTGACACCCAACAGGGTGTGGTTTAATTGAGTCGGCGCTCGTAAATTGCTTTGATGTAAAGACGAACGAACTTGCTAACTGCTTTATATTGTGCATCTTGAGTAATACCTTTGACCTAGTAAAATGTTCCTGGAAGCTAGATTTAAAGCTTGGCTGATTTAAGGCTCGCAGGGAGTGTAAGTGATAACGATATGAGACTTCGTTCATATTAAATGGTTGAAAGTCTATATTTTTAACCCCCGACCCAAAAAGAGGGGTGTTATAAGTTTGACGTGTGTATCTGTGTATCTGTGTATCTGTGTATCTGTGTATCTGTGTATCTGTGTATCTGTGTATCTGTGTATCTGTGTATCTGTGTATCTGTCTGTGGCCTCGTAGCGCCTAAACGAATGAACCGATTTTAATTTAGTTTTTTTTGTTTGAAAGGTGGCTTGATCGAGAGTGTTCTTAGCTATAATCCAAAAAAATTGGTTCAGCCGTTTGGAAGTTATCAGCTCTTTTCTGGTTTTCTTATTACTTTTATCCCAGGACCACCAGAGGTTACGTATTTTCTGACACAGGAAATATGTACGATTGAGTAGTGTTAGTAAGTACTAAGAAAGCATGCCTAGCCTACGTGCTAGCTTGCTTAGACGGCCAATTTTCAGGTATCTGATAATCAAGGTACATAAAAACATTACTTACCTCACGTAAATTCGCCAAACTGATTTTTACGTATATTTTAGGCAATATCCTTAAAAATATGTCGCCAATACTCCCAGACACTTCCCGCGTCGGCCGTATTGCTTTGCAGACGCTTTAAAGCTCCCAAAATAAGTAATTACTTAACTGCACGTAAATTCTGATGCTCCATTTTTATATATGTCCACCAGACAACTATTTTAAAACCTTTTACAAGAAGACAGACCGATCCAGAGGGCCAATCATCCCCTAAATTCAATTTTAATGCCTCTGTGGGTTTGAGCGCGAGGGCATCGTTATCTACGCGCATGAGACTGAGTAAGACATGTATTAGGATATATTGACTTCTCTCTCACTCTCTTATAGTTTACTTATGTCAATTAATTATTAATATTAAAAAAATCTGCTAAAAATTAAAAAAATTGGAGAATTTACGTGAGGTAAGTAATGTTTTTATGTACCTTGATTACCTGATACCTGAAAATTGGCCGTCTAAGCAAGCTAGCAGGTCTGTAGGCATGCGTTCTTAGTACATAGTAACACTACTCAATCGTCCACATTTCGTTCGTCAGAAAATACGTGACGGCTGGTGGCCCTGGGATCTTTCACTATTGTAACAGAGGTTCATAATATTATGTCAATTGGCAAATTGTCAAGTTGTCAATATGGACGTTGCCTAGATACATAATTATTTATTTGAAAATAATGTTTTGGAAAACTCCGATACTTTGGATCGTAGTCGCGGAGTTTCTAATTTATAAAATATTATAATCACAGTTAAACGAGAAAACATTAATTCAATTATAATATCCAACAGTCAACCAAAGGCCACGAACAATCAACCCAAACCCAAACCATAGTCAAACTATTTTTAGGGTTCAGTAGGTATCTGTAGAAAAAAAAGATGTTGTACGTAGCCTCGACTGTTGTAGTCGCGTAGGTGTGCATGGCACCATTAAATATCGTAGGAGGCGATGACCCTCCGCGCGGCTGAGGTTCCCGCATCGTAGTCGCTTTGTCGCGCAGGTTTGGATGATGCATTAGGCGCACCTTCTTTTTATTTTATCTGCTTGAACTCAGCTTATTTACTTTGACAAAATACGTTTAAAATTCATCATCATCAGGATCGACCCATCGCCGGGTCACTACTGAGCACAAGTCTCCTCTCAGAATGAGAAGCTACCACACTGGCCAAGCACGTATTGGCACACCTCACGCACCATTGAGGGAGCATTATGGCCAACTCTCAAGCATGCAGGTTTCCTGACAGTGTTTTCCTTCACCACTTCGTTGTCTGTCTGTGTGTCATCTTTCAAGAGAATCAAAACTTATAAATTGGGTACTTCCCGTTTACGTAGAATCATGAAAGGCAGGTAGCAATATCTTATAGCCCAAGCACTCTACTCCTGTGGCCCAAGTAAAGAGTAAAATCCGACAACTGAATTGTCATTACATAAAAAAAAACTTGTACGGAACTCTTCATGTGTGAGGCAGACTCGCACTTGACCGGTTTTTGAAAGTTATGTCAAATAAAAATTTGACATGCAATAACAAACAAAATGAAATACAAGCCACTTTATTCCTTATTTCATCGGGTGAAAGTCGATTTCAATTTAATCGTAGGTATATCTTGAAAAGCGAACTATTATACGACTACGTAAAATGGGTACATTTTTAAAGCAACGACATGTTAGAAACAGATATTTCTTTTTGGTCGTTTTAAACTATGTGAGTCATTCAGATAATTCTTGATTTAGTGATGTTCGGTCAAAAATATTTCATGGAACGTATAATTAACATAACATTGATGTTACTTTTGAAGAGATATTAGCTGCCTTATTGGATTTATATTATTATAGAAATTGGGTTTTAGAATGGCACAAATAAACGGTAATTTATGAATAAAGTTTAAAAAGCGTGAAATAAAAATTAAATTAAAAATTTAAAAAACCCCCGACACATAAACCTCTAAAAAATAAAAAAATAATAGGTAAGTATGTATGGGCCCTTTAAGAATAGTATAAATAGTAAAGTTTTTATCCAAGCGCTCGTTGCGCCAGGGGACCGCTACCTATCATAAACTATGAAAGTCATCTGTTGTAGGAAGAATAGTTTTTTTAACTTTAGCGGTCCCCCGACGCAACGAACGCTTGGATAAAAACTTTACTATTTATACTATTCTTAAAGGGCCCATACATACTTACCTATTATTTTTTTATTTTTTAGAGGTTTATGTGTCGGGGGTTTTTTAAATTTTTAATTTAATTTTTATTGATAACATAGGTTCTCTAATAGTGCGGAAAACGTAGGTTTGTTTGTGAGGTTGGACAATGGTCAACTAACGCCCACTGACTTTTTGTCTTTGTCATATGTATGGGAATATGTAACAGAGAGAGCACTATATTAACTACTCTCAGAGGACAGCGTATCGGTAGAGTGTAGACTGTAGATCCAATTACAATTTTATTTGTATTGTATAATTTTACCGTTAGGCCGGACCTGCTATTTTAAACTGAATTATGTTTTACTATTATTCTGTGAGATATAGTACTTAATAATCGTAAAATAAAATTTAATATGAAAATATGCCATTGAGAATCATTATTTTGTGTACATTCAACAAAACGAGACGAAAAGTAATTTCGACGCGCGTTAGAATATTGTTTCAATTTGAAAGCGAATGAACTTTAAAACGACTTGTTATTGTAGATAAATATTTACTGAATACTATAAAGGTCGAAAGTAATAAACTTTTATACATACAATAAATATATCTTTCTTAAAGGGAAAGTTTAGAAAGTTAAATATAGTCATGTCTGAAGATAAGTAACTTTTGATGTTTTCCCAAATAATAAGTATTTCTGAAATTGTAAGTTATAATCAATAGAGTTAAAATTAATTTGACAAGACATGATGAAAAGCAATATTGAATTTGAGAAAGTGGTGATAGCTAAGTGGTTAACAAGTCAGACGTTTGGGGGTTGGAATTCAACTCCGGACACGCACTCTAACACGCACTCTGATACAATCTCAGCCGGGCATTCTTTTTATTTCAGACCTGCAGTTCATGTGTTCAGTAGTGGCCCAATGACGGGTTAGGTGAGAGAAGGTGAAGCGAGGGTTTTATCTGTGAGTTGACATATACTGCGAATCGTTGACACCCAACAGGGTGTGGTTTAATTGAGTCGGCGCTCGTAAATTGCTTTGATGTAAAGACGAACGAACTTGCTAACTGCTTTATATTGTGCATCTTGAGTAATACCTTTGACCTAGTAAAATGTTCCTGGAAGCTAGATTTAAAGCTTGGCTGATTTAAGGCTCGCAGGGAGTGTAAGTGATAACGATATGAGACTTCGTTCATATTAAATGGTTGAAAGTCTATATTTTTAACCCCCGACCCAAAAAGAGGGGTGTTATAAGTTTGACGTGTGTATCTGTGTATCTGTGTATCTGTGTATCTGTGTATCTGTGTATCTGTGTATCTGTGTATCTGTGTATCTGTGTATCTGTCTGTGGCCTCGTAGCGCCTAAACGAATGAACCGATTTTAATTTAGTTTTTTTTGTTTGAAAGGTGGCTTGATCGAGAGTGTTCTTAGCTATAATCCAAAAAAATTGGTTCAGCCGTTTGGAAGTTATCAGCTCTTTTCTGGTTTTCTTATTACTTTTATCCCAGGACCACCAGAGGTTACGTATTTTCTGACACAGGAAATATGTACGATTGAGTAGTGTTAGTAAGTACTAAGAAAGCATGCCTAGCCTACGTGCTAGCTTGCTTAGACGGCCAATTTTCAGGTATCTGATAATCAAGGTACATAAAAACATTACTTACCTCACGTAAATTCGCCAAACTGATTTTTACGTATATTTTAGGCAATATCCTTAAAAATATGTCGCCAATACTCCCAGACACTTCCCGCGTCGGCCGTATTGCTTTGCAGACGCTTTAAAGCTCCCAAAATAAGTAATTACTTAACTGCACGTAAATTCTGATGCTCCATTTTTATATATGTCCACCAGACAACTATTTTAAAACCTTTTACAAGAAGACAGACCGATCCAGAGGGCCAATCATCCCCTAAATTCAATTTTAATGCCTCTGTGGGTTTGAGCGCGAGGGCATCGTTATCTACGCGCATGAGACTGAGTAAGACATGTATTAGGATATATTGACTTCTCTCTCACTCTCTTATAGTTTACTTATGTCAATTAATTATTAATATTAAAAAAATCTGCTAAAAATTAAAAAAATTGGAGAATTTACGTGAGGTAAGTAATGTTTTTATGTACCTTGATTACCTGATACCTGAAAATTGGCCGTCTAAGCAAGCTAGCAGGTCTGTAGGCATGCGTTCTTAGTACATAGTAACACTACTCAATCGTCCACATTTCGTTCGTCAGAAAATACGTGACGGCTGGTGGCCCTGGGATCTTTCACTATTGTAACAGAGGTTCATAATATTATGTCAATTGGCAAATTGTCAAGTTGTCAATATGGACGTTGCCTAGATACATAATTATTTATTTGAAAATAATGTTTTGGAAAACTCCGATACTTTGGATCGTAGTCGCGGAGTTTCTAATTTATAAAATATTATAATCACAGTTAAACGAGAAAACATTAATTCAATTATAATATCCAACAGTCAACCAAAGGCCACGAACAATCAACCCAAACCCAAACCATAGTCAAACTATTTTTAGGGTTCAGTAGGTATCTGTAGAAAAAAAAGATGTTGTACGTAGCCTCGACTGTTGTAGTCGCGTAGGTGTGCATGGCACCATTAAATATCGTAGGAGGCGATGACCCTCCGCGCGGCTGAGGTTCCCGCATCGTAGTCGCTTTGTCGCGCAGGTTTGGATGATGCATTAGGCGCACCTTCTTTTTATTTTATCTGCTTGAACTCAGCTTATTTACTTTGACAAAATACGTTTAAAATTCATCATCATCAGGATCGACCCATCGCCGGGTCACTACTGAGCACAAGTCTCCTCTCAGAATGAGAAGCTACCACACTGGCCAAGCACGTATTGGCACACCTCACGCACCATTGAGGGAGCATTATGGCCAACTCTCAAGCATGCAGGTTTCCTGACAGTGTTTTCCTTCACCACTTCGTTGTCTGTCTGTGTGTCATCTTTCAAGAGAATCAAAACTTATAAATTGGGTACTTCCCGTTTACGTAGAATCATGAAAGGCAGGTAGCAATATCTTATAGCCCAAGCACTCTACTCCTGTGGCCCAAGTAAAGAGTAAAATCCGACAACTGAATTGTCATTACATAAAAAAAAACTTGTACGGAACTCTTCATGTGTGAGGCAGACTCGCACTTGACCGGTTTTTGAAAGTTATGTCAAATAAAAATTTGACATGCAATAACAAACAAAATGAAATACAAGCCACTTTATTCCTTATTTCATCGGGTGAAAGTCGATTTCAATTTAATCGTAGGTATATCTTGAAAAGCGAACTATTATACGACTACGTAAAATGGGTACATTTTTAAAGCAACGACATGTTAGAAACAGATATTTCTTTTTGGTCGTTTTAAACTATGTGAGTCATTCAGATAATTCTTGATTTAGTGATGTTCGGTCAAAAATATTTCATGGAACGTATAATTAACATAACATTGATGTTACTTTTGAAGAGATATTAGCTGCCTTATTGGATTTATATTATTATAGAAATTGGGTTTTAGAATGGCACAAATAAACGGTAATTTATGAATAAAGTTTAAAAAGCGTGAAATAAAAATTAAATTAAAAATTTAAAAAACCCCCGACACATAAACCTCTAAAAAATAAAAAAATAATAGGTAAGTATGTATGGGCCCTTTAAGAATAGTATAAATAGTAAAGTTTTTATCCAAGCGCTCGTTGCGCCAGGGGACCGCTACCTATCATAAACTATGAAAGTCATCTGTTGTAGGAAGAATAGTTTTTTTAACTTTAGCGGTCCCCCGACGCAACGAACGCTTGGATAAAAACTTTACTATTTATACTATTCTTAAAGGGCCCATACATACTTACCTATTATTTTTTTATTTTTTAGAGGTTTATGTGTCGGGGGTTTTTTAAATTTTTAATTTAATTTTTATTGATAACATAGGTTCTCTAATAGTGCGGAAAACGTAGGTTTGTTTGTGAGGTTGGACAATGGTCAACTAACGCCCACTGACTTTTTGTCTTTGTCATATGTATGGGAATATGTAACAGAGAGAGCACTATATTAACTACTCTCAGAGGACAGCGTATCGGTAGAGTGTAGACTGTAGATCCAATTACAATTTTATTTGTATTGTATAATTTTACCGTTAGGCCGGACCTGCTATTTTAAACTGAATTATGTTTTACTATTATTCTGTGAGATATAGTACTTAATAATCGTAAAATAAAATTTAATATGAAAATATGCCATTGAGAATCATTATTTTGTGTACATTCAACAAAACGAGACGAAAAGTAATTTCGACGCGCGTTAGAATATTGTTTCAATTTGAAAGCGAATGAACTTTAAAACGACTTGTTATTGTAGATAAATATTTACTGAATACTATAAAGGTCGAAAGTAATAAACTTTTATACATACAATAAATATATCTTTCTTAAAGGGAAAGTTTAGAAAGTTAAATATAGTCATGTCTGAAGATAAGTAACTTTTGATGTTTTCCCAAATAATAAGTATTTCTGAAATTGTAAGTTATAATCAATAGAGTTAAAATTAATTTGACAAGACATGATGAAAAGCAATATTGAATTTGAGAAAGTGGTGATAGCTAAGTGGTTAACAAGTCAGACGTTTGGGGGTTGGAATTCAACTCCGGACACGCACTCTAACACGCACTCTGATACAATCTCAGCCGGGCATTCTTTTTATTTCAGACCTGCAGTTCATGTGTTCAGTAGTGGCCCAATGACGGGTTAGGTGAGAGAAGGTGAAGCGAGGGTTTTATCTGTGAGTTGACATATACTGCGAATCGTTGACACCCAACAGGGTGTGGTTTAATTGAGTCGGCGCTCGTAAATTGCTTTGATGTAAAGACGAACGAACTTGCTAACTGCTTTATATTGTGCATCTTGAGTAATACCTTTGACCTAGTAAAATGTTCCTGGAAGCTAGATTTAAAGCTTGGCTGATTTAAGGCTCGCAGGGAGTGTAAGTGATAACGATATGAGACTTCGTTCATATTAAATGGTTGAAAGTCTATATTTTTAACCCCCGACCCAAAAAGAGGGGTGTTATAAGTTTGACGTGTGTATCTGTGTATCTGTGTATCTGTGTATCTGTGTATCTGTGTATCTGTGTATCTGTGTATCTGTGTATCTGTGTATCTGTGTATCTGTGTATCTGTGTATCTGTCTGTGGCCTCGTAGCGCCTAAACGAATGAACCGATTTTAATTTAGTTTTTTTTGTTTGAAAGGTGGCTTGATCGAGAGTGTTCTTAGCTATAATCCAAAAAAATTGGTTCAGCCGTTTGGAAGTTATCAGCTCTTTTCTGGTTTTCTTATTACTTTTATCCCAGGACCACCAGAGGTTACGTATTTTCTGACACAGGAAATATGTACGATTGAGTAGTGTTAGTAAGTACTAAGAAAGCATGCCTAGCCTACGTGCTAGCTTGCTTAGACGGCCAATTTTCAGGTATCTGATAATCAAGGTACATAAAAACATTACTTACCTCACGTAAATTCGCCAAACTGATTTTTACGTATATTTTAGGCAATATCCTTAAAAATATGTCGCCAATACTCCCAGACACTTCCCGCGTCGGCCGTATTGCTTTGCAGACGCTTTAAAGCTCCCAAAATAAGTAATTACTTAACTGCACGTAAATTCTGATGCTCCATTTTTATATATGTCCACCAGACAACTATTTTAAAACCTTTTACAAGAAGACAGACCGATCCAGAGGGCCAATCATCCCCTAAATTCAATTTTAATGCCTCTGTGGGTTTGAGCGCGAGGGCATCGTTATCTACGCGCATGAGACTGAGTAAGACATGTATTAGGATATATTGACTTCTCTCTCACTCTCTTATAGTTTACTTATGTCAATTAATTATTAATATTAAAAAAATCTGCTAAAAATTAAAAAAATTGGAGAATTTACGTGAGGTAAGTAATGTTTTTATGTACCTTGATTACCTGATACCTGAAAATTGGCCGTCTAAGCAAGCTAGCAGGTCTGTAGGCATGCGTTCTTAGTACATAGTAACACTACTCAATCGTCCACATTTCGTTCGTCAGAAAATACGTGACGGCTGGTGGCCCTGGGATCTTTCACTATTGTAACAGAGGTTCATAATATTATGTCAATTGGCAAATTGTCAAGTTGTCAATATGGACGTTGCCTAGATACATAATTATTTATTTGAAAATAATGTTTTGGAAAACTCCGATACTTTGGATCGTAGTCGCGGAGTTTCTAATTTATAAAATATTATAATCACAGTTAAACGAGAAAACATTAATTCAATTATAATATCCAACAGTCAACCAAAGGCCACGAACAATCAACCCAAACCCAAACCATAGTCAAACTATTTTTAGGGTTCAGTAGGTATCTGTAGAAAAAAAAGATGTTGTACGTAGCCTCGACTGTTGTAGTCGCGTAGGTGTGCATGGCACCATTAAATATCGTAGGAGGCGATGACCCTCCGCGCGGCTGAGGTTCCCGCATCGTAGTCGCTTTGTCGCGCAGGTTTGGATGATGCATTAGGCGCACCTTCTTTTTATTTTATCTGCTTGAACTCAGCTTATTTACTTTGACAAAATACGTTTAAAATTCATCATCATCAGGATCGACCCATCGCCGGGTCACTACTGAGCACAAGTCTCCTCTCAGAATGAGAAGCTACCACACTGGCCAAGCACGTATTGGCACACCTCACGCACCATTGAGGGAGCATTATGGCCAACTCTCAAGCATGCAGGTTTCCTGACAGTGTTTTCCTTCACCACTTCGTTGTCTGTCTGTGTGTCATCTTTCAAGAGAATCAAAACTTATAAATTGGGTACTTCCCGTTTACGTAGAATCATGAAAGGCAGGTAGCAATATCTTATAGCCCAAGCACTCTACTCCTGTGGCCCAAGTAAAGAGTAAAATCCGACAACTGAATTGTCATTACATAAAAAAAAACTTGTACGGAACTCTTCATGTGTGAGGCAGACTCGCACTTGACCGGTTTTTGAAAGTTATGTCAAATAAAAATTTGACATGCAATAACAAACAAAATGAAATACAAGCCACTTTATTCCTTATTTCATCGGGTGAAAGTCGATTTCAATTTAATCGTAGGTATATCTTGAAAAGCGAACTATTATACGACTACGTAAAATGGGTACATTTTTAAAGCAACGACATGTTAGAAACAGATATTTCTTTTTGGTCGTTTTAAACTATGTGAGTCATTCAGATAATTCTTGATTTAGTGATGTTCGGTCAAAAATATTTCATGGAACGTATAATTAACATAACATTGATGTTACTTTTGAAGAGATATTAGCTGCCTTATTGGATTTATATTATTATAGAAATTGGGTTTTAGAATGGCACAAATAAACGGTAATTTATGAATAAAGTTTAAAAAGCGTGAAATAAAAATTAAATTAAAAATTTAAAAAACCCCCGACACATAAACCTCTAAAAAATAAAAAAATAATAGGTAAGTATGTATGGGCCCTTTAAGAATAGTATAAATAGTAAAGTTTTTATCCAAGCGCTCGTTGCGCCAGGGGACCGCTACCTATCATAAACTATGAAAGTCATCTGTTGTAGGAAGAATAGTTTTTTTAACTTTAGCGGTCCCCCGACGCAACGAACGCTTGGATAAAAACTTTACTATTTATACTATTCTTAAAGGGCCCATACATACTTACCTATTATTTTTTTATTTTTTAGAGGTTTATGTGTCGGGGGTTTTTTAAATTTTTAATTTAATTTTTATTCATAATAAAGAGGGTTTAAGTTGGCACGAAAATTCAGTGAAGTGGTGATAGCTTAGTGGTGAAGACGTCGGCCTCCTCTTCCGTAGTCCGGGGTTCGACCCTTGGCATGCACCTCTAATTTCTCGGAGCTATACGTATTTTATCAAGGCTCTCTCCGTCACTTCTTCATACAATCGTAGCCCCAATTTCATTTGAGTATGATTGGTTAGTACTTAGTATTACCAATGAGAGACGAACTACGTTTGTATGGAGCGAGTGACGGAGAGACCCCTCTTAAGTAATAAAATGTCACTTGATTTAACGGCGAAAGGAAAACATCGTCTGCTCACAACTGAGAAGGATCTCGTCTCAGAATGAGAAAGGTTTGGCAATAGTCAACCACTCTGACCAAGTGCGGGTTAGCAGAGTTCACACATCTTTGAGAATATATTGGGGAACTCTCATGCATGCAGGTTTCTTCATGATGTTTTCCTTCGGCGTTAGAGCAAGTTTACAAATAACTCCAAAAAGTTCGAGGTCCGTGGCCGGAATCGAACCCTCCACTCCCCGGATTGAAGGCCAACGTCTTACGAAGGCTTAATCACCTCTCGTTTTATAATAATAGCTTGTTTAATTAAATTATGTTTTTAATTCAGCTGTCCTTAATCAGGAACTATTGTAATTACCGACGTACAGTACAGTTTCTACTAAAATAAAAATATTGTGCATACGATAACGGGTCACCTGATGTTAAGTGATTACCGCCACTTATGAGCATTGAGCACGAAGAATCACCAATGCACTGCCGATCTTTCAGGAAATTGTTGATCCGTTCCTTGTATAAGCCCGTGTTGAAATCTGGGGCGAAACTTTACTTTATAAAGTACTAGCTGATACCCGCGACTTCGTTCGCGTGGATGTAGGTTTTTAAAATTCCCGTGGGAACTCTTTGATTTTCCGGGATAAAAAGTAGCCTATAGTGCTAATCCAGGGTATAATCTATCTCCATTCTAAATTTCAGCTCAATCCGTCCAGTAGTTTTTGCGTGAAGGAGTAACAAACATACACACACACACACACACACATACAAACTTTCTCCTTTATAATATTAGTGTGATAATCTACTTACCCTTTCTACACATCCACAACCTATTCGCCGAAATAATCATTGTATAAACAAAAATAAATTGATATTAACATTACATAGCATTATCACAAGCCGGTAGTCGGTAGGTACCTTCTTATATTTACCGACACCCAAACGAACACAAACAAGGTTAATTAACAAGTGCGCTTGTTTCAAGTTAATTACTATCTATACACGATATACTTATAATAAAAACGTAACTAAACGATTTCTGTACATTAAATAATATTAATACTTATATTTATTTTGAAAATTTTTGTCGGAGGATATACTGACGATAAATATGTATATTAACCCAAATCAGGATTATTCAATGTTTTTGTCTGTCTGTCTGTCTACTTGTGTTTCTGTTTGTATGTACACGCATCATGATGAAACTACTGAATGGATTTGAGTGCAACTTGGCTTACTTATAGATACACTTAGCTAACAAGTAAGTTAGATTTCATTTCGAAAAACAATAGGATTCGTTCGGGATAAGGAATAGAAATTTTCGTCTATGTTGTTCCATAAGTTCAACAAAGTTTGTTTTAAGTATTTTTTTTACACAAAGTTATTTTAAGTTTTGTGTAAATTAACTGGAAATTTGATAAAATCTAGTTGGACAATAAAACTCTTCAACGGGTAACAGCAAATTATAGCGATTGATGTAAAAGTTTAGAATAAAAATTAAATTAAAAATTTAAAAAACCCCCGACACATAAACCTCTAAAAAATAAAAAAATAATAGGTAAGTATGTATGGGCCCTTTAAGAATAGTATAAATAGTAAAGTTTTTATCCAAGCGTTCGTTGCGTCGGGGGACCGCTAAAGTTAAAAAAACTATTCTTCCTACAACAGATGACTTTCATAGTTTATGATAGGTAGCGGTCCCCTGGCGCAACGAGCGCTTGGATAAAAACTTTACTATTTATACTATTCTTAAAGGGCCCATACATACTTACCTATTATTTTTTTATTTTTTAGAGGTTTATGTGTCGGGGGTTTTTTAAATTTTTAATTTAATTTTTATTTCACGCTTTTTAAACTTTATTCATAAATTACCGTTTATTTGTGCCATTCTAAAACCCAATTTCTATAATAATATAAATCCAATAAGGCAGCTAATATCTCTTCAAAAGTAACATCAATGTTATGTTAATTATACGTTCCATGAAATATTTTTGACCGAACATCACTAAATCAAGAATTATCTGAATGACTCACATAGTTTAAAACGACCAAAAAGAAATATCTGTTTCTAACATGTCGTTGCTTTAAAAATGTACCCATTTTACGTAGTCGTATAATAGTTCGCTTTTCAAGATATACCTACGATTAAATTGAAATCGACTTTCACCCGATGAAATAAGGAATAAAGTGGCTTGTATTTCATTTTGTTTGTTATTGCATGTCAAATTTTTATTTGACATAACTTTCAAAAACCGGTCAAGTGCGAGTCTGCCTCACACATGAAGAGTTCCGTACAAGTTTTTTTTTATGTAATGACAATTCAGTTGTCGGATTTTACTCTTTACTTGGGCCACAGGAGTAGAGTGCTTGGGCTATAAGATATTGCTACCTGCCTTTCATGATTCTACGTAAACGGGAAGTACCCAATTTATAAGTTTTGATTCTCTTGAAAGATGACACACAGACAGACAACGAAGTGGTGAAGGAAAACACTGTCAGGAAACCTGCATGCTTGAGAGTTGGCCATAATGCTCCCTCAATGGTGCGTGAGGTGTGCCAATACGTGCTTGGCCAGTGTGGTAGCTTCTCATTCTGAGAGGAGACTTGTGCTCAGTAGTGACCCGGCGATGGGTCGATCCTGATGATGATGAATTTTAAACGTATTTTGTCAAAGTAAATAAGCTGAGTTCAAGCAGATAAAATAAAAAGAAGGTGCGCCTAATGCATCATCCAAACCTGCGCGACAAAGCGACTACGATGCGGGAACCTCAGCCGCGCGGAGGGTCATCGCCTCCTACGATATTTAATGGTGCCATGCACACCTACGCGACTACAACAGTCGAGGCTACGTACAACATCTTTTTTTTCTACAGATACCTACTGAACCCTAAAAATAGTTTGACTATGGTTTGGGTTTGGGTTGATTGTTCGTGGCCTTTGGTTGACTGTTGGATATTATAATTGAATTAATGTTTTCTCGTTTAACTGTGATTATAATATTTTATAAATTAGAAACTCCGCGACTACGATCCAAAGTATCGGAGTTTTCCAAAACATTATTTTCAAATAAATAATTATGTATCTAGGCAACGTCCATATTGACAACTTGACAATTTGCCAATTGACATAATATTATGAACCTCTGTTACAATAGTGAAAGATCCCAGGGCCACCAGCCGTCACGTATTTTCTGACGAACGAAATGTGGACGATTGAGTAGTGTTACTATGTACTAAGAACGCATGCCTACAGACCTGCTAGCTTGCTTAGACGGCCAATTTTCAGGTATCAGGTAATCAAGGTACATAAAAACATTACTTACCTCACGTAAATTCTCCAATTTTTTTAATTTTTAGCAGATTTTTTTAATATTAATAATTAATTGACATAAGTAAACTATAAGAGAGTGAGAGAGAAGTCAATATATCCTAATACATGTCTTACTCAGTCTCATGCGCGTAGATAACGATGCCCTCGCGCTCAAACCCACAGAGGCATTAAAATTGAATTTAGGGGATGATTGGCCCTCTGGATCGGTCTGTCTTCTTGTAAAAGGTTTTAAAATAGTTGTCTGGTGGACATATATAAAAATGGAGCATCAGAATTTACGTGCAGTTAAGTAATTACTTATTTTGGGAGCTTTAAAGCGTCTGCAAAGCAATACGGCCGACGCGGGAAGTGTCTGGGAGTATTGGCGACATATTTTTAAGGATATTGCCTAAAATATACGTAAAAATCAGTTTGGCGAATTTACGTGAGGTAAGTAATGTTTTTATGTACCTTGATTATCAGATACCTGAAAATTGGCCGTCTAAGCAAGCTAGCACGTAGGCTAGGCATGCTTTCTTAGTACTTACTAACACTACTCAATCGTACATATTTCCTGTGTCAGAAAATACGTAACCTCTGGTGGTCCTGGGATAAAAGTAATAAGAAAACCAGAAAAGAGCTGATAACTTCCAAACGGCTGAACCAATTTTTTTGGATTATAGCTAAGAACACTCTCGATCAAGCCACCTTTCAAACAAAAAAAACTAAATTAAAATCGGTTCATTCGTTTAGGCGCTACGAGGCCACAGACAGATACACAGATACACAGATACACAGATACACAGATACACAGATACACAGATACACAGATACACAGATACACAGATACACACGTCAAACTTATAACACCCCTCTTTTTGGGTCGGGGGTTAAAAATATAGACTTTCAACCATTTAATATGAACGAAGTCTCATATCGTTATCACTTACACTCCCTGCGAGCCTTAAATCAGCCAAGCTTTAAATCTAGCTTCCAGGAACATTTTACTAGGTCAAAGGTATTACTCAAGATGCACAATATAAAGCAGTTAGCAAGTTCGTTCGTCTTTACATCAAAGCAATTTACGAGCGCCGACTCAATTAAACCACACCCTGTTGGGTGTCAACGATTCGCAGTATATGTCAACTCACAGATAAAACCCTCGCTTCACCTTCTCTCACCTAACCCGTCATTGGGCCACTACTGAACACATGAACTGCAGGTCTGAAATAAAAAGAATGCCCGGCTGAGATTGTATCAGAGTGCGTGTTAGAGTGCGTGTCCGGAGTTGAATTCCAACCCCCAAACGTCTGACTTGTTAACCACTTAGCTATCACCACTTTCTCAAATTCAATATTGCTTTTCATCATGTCTTGTCAAATTAATTTTAACTCTATTGATTATAACTTACAATTTCAGAAATACTTATTATTTGGGAAAACATCAAAAGTTACTTATCTTCAGACATGACTATATTTAACTTTCTAAACTTTCCCTTTAAGAAAGATATATTTATTGTATGTATAAAAGTTTATTACTTTCGACCTTTATAGTATTCAGTAAATATTTATCTACAATAACAAGTCGTTTTAAAGTTCATTCGCTTTCAAATTGAAACAATATTCTAACGCGCGTCGAAATTACTTTTCGTCTCGTTTTGTTGAATGTACACAAAATAATGATTCTCAATGGCATATTTTCATATTAAATTTTATTTTACGATTATTAAGTACTATATCTCACAGAATAATAGTAAAACATAATTCAGTTTAAAATAGCAGGTCCGGCCTAACGGTAAAATTATACAATACAAATAAAATTGTAATTGGATCTACAGTCTACACTCTACCGATACGCTGTCCTCTGAGAGTAGTTAATATAGTGCTCTCTCTGTTACATATTCCCATACATATGACAAAGACAAAAAGTCAGTGGGCGTTAGTTGACCATTGTCCAACCTCACAAACAAACCTACGTTTTCCGCACTATTAGAGAACCTATGTTATCAATAAAAATTAAATTAAAAATTTAAAAAACCCCCGACACATAAACCTCTAAAAAATAAAAAAATAATAGGTAAGTATGTATGGGCCCTTTAAGAATAGTATAAATAGTAAAGTTTTTATCCAAGCGTTCGTTGCGTCGGGGGACCGCTAAAGTTAAAAAAACTATTCTTCCTACAACAGATGACTTTCATAGTTTATGATAGGTAGCGGTCCCCTGGCGCAACGAGCGCTTGGATAAAAACTTTACTATTTATACTATTCTTAAAGGGCCCATACATACTTACCTATTATTTTTTTATTTTTTAGAGGTTTATGTGTCGGGGGTTTTTTAAATTTTTAATTTAATTTTTATTTCACGCTTTTTAAACTTTATTCATAAATTACCGTTTATTTGTGCCATTCTAAAACCCAATTTCTATAATAATATAAATCCAATAAGGCAGCTAATATCTCTTCAAAAGTAACATCAATGTTATGTTAATTATACGTTCCATGAAATATTTTTGACCGAACATCACTAAATCAAGAATTATCTGAATGACTCACATAGTTTAAAACGACCAAAAAGAAATATCTGTTTCTAACATGTCGTTGCTTTAAAAATGTACCCATTTTACGTAGTCGTATAATAGTTCGCTTTTCAAGATATACCTACGATTAAATTGAAATCGACTTTCACCCGATGAAATAAGGAATAAAGTGGCTTGTATTTCATTTTGTTTGTTATTGCATGTCAAATTTTTATTTGACATAACTTTCAAAAACCGGTCAAGTGCGAGTCTGCCTCACACATGAAGAGTTCCGTACAAGTTTTTTTTTATGTAATGACAATTCAGTTGTCGGATTTTACTCTTTACTTGGGCCACAGGAGTAGAGTGCTTGGGCTATAAGATATTGCTACCTGCCTTTCATGATTCTACGTAAACGGGAAGTACCCAATTTATAAGTTTTGATTCTCTTGAAAGATGACACACAGACAGACAACGAAGTGGTGAAGGAAAACACTGTCAGGAAACCTGCATGCTTGAGAGTTGGCCATAATGCTCCCTCAATGGTGCGTGAGGTGTGCCAATACGTGCTTGGCCAGTGTGGTAGCTTCTCATTCTGAGAGGAGACTTGTGCTCAGTAGTGACCCGGCGATGGGTCGATCCTGATGATGATGAATTTTAAACGTATTTTGTCAAAGTAAATAAGCTGAGTTCAAGCAGATAAAATAAAAAGAAGGTGCGCCTAATGCATCATCCAAACCTGCGCGACAAAGCGACTACGATGCGGGAACCTCAGCCGCGCGGAGGGTCATCGCCTCCTACGATATTTAATGGTGCCATGCACACCTACGCGACTACAACAGTCGAGGCTACGTACAACATCTTTTTTTTCTACAGATACCTACTGAACCCTAAAAATAGTTTGACTATGGTTTGGGTTTGGGTTGATTGTTCGTGGCCTTTGGTTGACTGTTGGATATTATAATTGAATTAATGTTTTCTCGTTTAACTGTGATTATAATATTTTATAAATTAGAAACTCCGCGACTACGATCCAAAGTATCGGAGTTTTCCAAAACATTATTTTCAAATAAATAATTATGTATCTAGGCAACGTCCATATTGACAACTTGACAATTTGCCAATTGACATAATATTATGAACCTCTGTTACAATAGTGAAAGATCCCAGGGCCACCAGCCGTCACGTATTTTCTGACGAACGAAATGTGGACGATTGAGTAGTGTTACTATGTACTAAGAACGCATGCCTACAGACCTGCTAGCTTGCTTAGACGGCCAATTTTCAGGTATCAGGTAATCAAGGTACATAAAAACATTACTTACCTCACGTAAATTCTCCAATTTTTTTAATTTTTAGCAGATTTTTTTAATATTAATAATTAATTGACATAAGTAAACTATAAGAGAGTGAGAGAGAAGTCAATATATCCTAATACATGTCTTACTCAGTCTCATGCGCGTAGATAACGATGCCCTCGCGCTCAAACCCACAGAGGCATTAAAATTGAATTTAGGGGATGATTGGCCCTCTGGATCGGTCTGTCTTCTTGTAAAAGGTTTTAAAATAGTTGTCTGGTGGACATATATAAAAATGGAGCATCAGAATTTACGTGCAGTTAAGTAATTACTTATTTTGGGAGCTTTAAAGCGTCTGCAAAGCAATACGGCCGACGCGGGAAGTGTCTGGGAGTATTGGCGACATATTTTTAAGGATATTGCCTAAAATATACGTAAAAATCAGTTTGGCGAATTTACGTGAGGTAAGTAATGTTTTTATGTACCTTGATTATCAGATACCTGAAAATTGGCCGTCTAAGCAAGCTAGCACGTAGGCTAGGCATGCTTTCTTAGTACTTACTAACACTACTCAATCGTACATATTTCCTGTGTCAGAAAATACGTAACCTCTGGTGGTCCTGGGATAAAAGTAATAAGAAAACCAGAAAAGAGCTGATAACTTCCAAACGGCTGAACCAATTTTTTTGGATTATAGCTAAGAACACTCTCGATCAAGCCACCTTTCAAACAAAAAAAACTAAATTAAAATCGGTTCATTCGTTTAGGCGCTACGAGGCCACAGACAGATACACAGATACACAGATACACAGATACACAGATACACAGATACACAGATACACAGATACACAGATACACACGTCAAACTTATAACACCCCTCTTTTTGGGTCGGGGGTTAAAAACGTAACTAAACGATTTCTGTACATTAAATAATATTAATACTTATATTTATTTTGAAAATTTTTGTCGGAGGATATACTGACGATAAATATGTATATTAACCCAAATCAGGATTATTCAATGTTTTTGTCTGTCTGTCTGTCTACTTGTGTTTCTGTTTGTATGTACACGCATCATGATGAAACTACTGAATGGATTTGAGTGCAACTTGGCTTACTTATAGATACACTTAGCTAACAAGTAAGTTAGATTTCATTTCGAAAAACAATAGGATTCGTTCGGGATAAGGAATAGAAATTTTCGTCTATGTTGTTCCATAAGTTCAACAAAGTTTGTTTTAAGTATTTTTTTTACACAAAGTTATTTTAAGTTTTGTGTAAATTAACTGGAAATTTGATAAAATCTAGTTGGACAATAAAACTCTTCAACGGGTAACAGCAAATTATAGCGATTGATGTAAAAGTTTAGAAAAATATAGACTTTCAACCATTTAATATGAACGAAGTCTCATATCGTTATCACTTACACTCCCTGCGAGCCTTAAATCAGCCAAGCTTTAAATCTAGCTTCCAGGAACATTTTACTAGGTCAAAGGTATTACTCAAGATGCACAATATAAAGCAGTTAGCAAGTTCGTTCGTCTTTACATCAAAGCAATTTACGAGCGCCGACTCAATTAAACCACACCCTGTTGGGTGTCAACGATTCGCAGTATATGTCAACTCACAGATAAAACCCTCGCTTCACCTTCTCTCACCTAACCCGTCATTGGGCCACTACTGAACACATGAACTGCAGGTCTGAAATAAAAAGAATGCCCGGCTGAGATTGTATCAGAGTGCGTGTTAGAGTGCGTGTCCGGAGTTGAATTCCAACCCCCAAACGTCTGACTTGTTAACCACTTAGCTATCACCACTTTCTCAAATTCAATATTGCTTTTCATCATGTCTTGTCAAATTAATTTTAACTCTATTGATTATAACTTACAATTTCAGAAATACTTATTATTTGGGAAAACATCAAAAGTTACTTATCTTCAGACATGACTATATTTAACTTTCTAAACTTTCCCTTTAAGAAAGATATATTTATTGTATGTATAAAAGTTTATTACTTTCGACCTTTATAGTATTCAGTAAATATTTATCTACAATAACAAGTCGTTTTAAAGTTCATTCGCTTTCAAATTGAAACAATATTCTAACGCGCGTCGAAATTACTTTTCGTCTCGTTTTGTTGAATGTACACAAAATAATGATTCTCAATGGCATATTTTCATATTAAATTTTATTTTACGATTATTAAGTACTATATCTCACAGAATAATAGTAAAACATAATTCAGTTTAAAATAGCAGGTCCGGCCTAACGGTAAAATTATACAATACAAATAAAATTGTAATTGGATCTACAGTCTACACTCTACCGATACGCTGTCCTCTGAGAGTAGTTAATATAGTGCTCTCTCTGTTACATATTCCCATACATATGACAAAGACAAAAAGTCAGTGGGCGTTAGTTGACCATTGTCCAACCTCACAAACAAACCTACGTTTTCCGCACTATTAGAGAACCTATGTTATCAATAAAAATTAAATTAAAAATTTAAAAAACCCCCGACACATAAACCTCTAAAAAATAAAAAAATAATAGGTAAGTATGTATGGGCCCTTTAAGAATAGTATAAATAGTAAAGTTTTTATCCAAGCGTTCGTTGCGTCGGGGGACCGCTAAAGTTAAAAAAACTATTCTTCCTACAACAGATGACTTTCATAGTTTATGATAGGTAGCGGTCCCCTGGCGCAACGAGCGCTTGGATAAAAACTTTACTATTTATACTATTCTTAAAGGGCCCATACATACTTACCTATTATTTTTTTATTTTTTAGAGGTTTATGTGTCGGGGGTTTTTTAAATTTTTAATTTAATTTTTATTTCACGCTTTTTAAACTTTATTCATAAATTACCGTTTATTTGTGCCATTCTAAAACCCAATTTCTATAATAATATAAATCCAATAAGGCAGCTAATATCTCTTCAAAAGTAACATCAATGTTATGTTAATTATACGTTCCATGAAATATTTTTGACCGAACATCACTAAATCAAGAATTATCTGAATGACTCACATAGTTTAAAACGACCAAAAAGAAATATCTGTTTCTAACATGTCGTTGCTTTAAAAATGTACCCATTTTACGTAGTCGTATAATAGTTCGCTTTTCAAGATATACCTACGATTAAATTGAAATCGACTTTCACCCGATGAAATAAGGAATAAAGTGGCTTGTATTTCATTTTGTTTGTTATTGCATGTCAAATTTTTATTTGACATAACTTTCAAAAACCGGTCAAGTGCGAGTCTGCCTCACACATGAAGAGTTCCGTACAAGTTTTTTTTTATGTAATGACAATTCAGTTGTCGGATTTTACTCTTTACTTGGGCCACAGGAGTAGAGTGCTTGGGCTATAAGATATTGCTACCTGCCTTTCATGATTCTACGTAAACGGGAAGTACCCAATTTATAAGTTTTGATTCTCTTGAAAGATGACACACAGACAGACAACGAAGTGGTGAAGGAAAACACTGTCAGGAAACCTGCATGCTTGAGAGTTGGCCATAATGCTCCCTCAATGGTGCGTGAGGTGTGCCAATACGTGCTTGGCCAGTGTGGTAGCTTCTCATTCTGAGAGGAGACTTGTGCTCAGTAGTGACCCGGCGATGGGTCGATCCTGATGATGATGAATTTTAAACGTATTTTGTCAAAGTAAATAAGCTGAGTTCAAGCAGATAAAATAAAAAGAAGGTGCGCCTAATGCATCATCCAAACCTGCGCGACAAAGCGACTACGATGCGGGAACCTCAGCCGCGCGGAGGGTCATCGCCTCCTACGATATTTAATGGTGCCATGCACACCTACGCGACTACAACAGTCGAGGCTACGTACAACATCTTTTTTTTCTACAGATACCTACTGAACCCTAAAAATAGTTTGACTATGGTTTGGGTTTGGGTTGATTGTTCGTGGCCTTTGGTTGACTGTTGGATATTATAATTGAATTAATGTTTTCTCGTTTAACTGTGATTATAATATTTTATAAATTAGAAACTCCGCGACTACGATCCAAAGTATCGGAGTTTTCCAAAACATTATTTTCAAATAAATAATTATGTATCTAGGCAACGTCCATATTGACAACTTGACAATTTGCCAATTGACATAATATTATGAACCTCTGTTACAATAGTGAAAGATCCCAGGGCCACCAGCCGTCACGTATTTTCTGACGAACGAAATGTGGACGATTGAGTAGTGTTACTATGTACTAAGAACGCATGCCTACAGACCTGCTAGCTTGCTTAGACGGCCAATTTTCAGGTATCAGGTAATCAAGGTACATAAAAACATTACTTACCTCACGTAAATTCTCCAATTTTTTTAATTTTTAGCAGATTTTTTTAATATTAATAATTAATTGACATAAGTAAACTATAAGAGAGTGAGAGAGAAGTCAATATATCCTAATACATGTCTTACTCAGTCTCATGCGCGTAGATAACGATGCCCTCGCGCTCAAACCCACAGAGGCATTAAAATTGAATTTAGGGGATGATTGGCCCTCTGGATCGGTCTGTCTTCTTGTAAAAGGTTTTAAAATAGTTGTCTGGTGGACATATATAAAAATGGAGCATCAGAATTTACGTGCAGTTAAGTAATTACTTATTTTGGGAGCTTTAAAGCGTCTGCAAAGCAATACGGCCGACGCGGGAAGTGTCTGGGAGTATTGGCGACATATTTTTAAGGATATTGCCTAAAATATACGTAAAAATCAGTTTGGCGAATTTACGTGAGGTAAGTAATGTTTTTATGTACCTTGATTATCAGATACCTGAAAATTGGCCGTCTAAGCAAGCTAGCACGTAGGCTAGGCATGCTTTCTTAGTACTTACTAACACTACTCAATCGTACATATTTCCTGTGTCAGAAAATACGTAACCTCTGGTGGTCCTGGGATAAAAGTAATAAGAAAACCAGAAAAGAGCTGATAACTTCCAAACGGCTGAACCAATTTTTTTGGATTATAGCTAAGAACACTCTCGATCAAGCCACCTTTCAAACAAAAAAAACTAAATTAAAATCGGTTCATTCGTTTAGGCGCTACGAGGCCACAGACAGATACACAGATACACAGATACACAGATACACAGATACACAGATACACAGATACACAGATACACAGATACACAGATACACAGATACACACGTCAAACTTATAACACCCCTCTTTTTGGGTCGGGGGTTAAAAATCTAATTAAAAATAATTATGAATCACGAACAAACGATATAAAAATAACTTTTATGTAGGTATATACTAGCAATTTAATTACCAGTTATTAGTCACGGTTTTTACTGGTTTTGAAGACATAACAATAAAGTCAAGACTCGGTGGCGTAGACGTGGTCATATAAAGAAATGTTAGGCTAACTAACTACTACTCTATCAGCCAAGGCATCGTCAAAGTCTGTACCCGTATGTGGTAAGTATACTCTAAATTCCACAAACAGATACGCACTTTCCACGTTTCCGATTCGAGGATATGGAAACCCTTCCACTTTTAATAAAGGTACCTATCTTCAAGTCAAGAGTAAAAGGCATTTTCTATACGAAGGCGCTCCATTTTAGACTCCATCATCTTTTACTAACATGTCTGAAATCAGGCAATAGCTAGTCTATAAATTAAAAAAAGAATGCTAAAGTGAAGTTAAAAAGTATAATGTCCCTTCCGCAATACCTAAAACTATTATAGATACAAGACTTTACGTCTATTAGCTCATGATAAAATTGTCGCAACTTATCAAGGTTGATTTAAGATAAAATTAGTTAAAACAAATTGTGATCTTCATGATGAAAACGAATTCAGTAGCTCTGATGTGGGCCTAGCTATGAACCCTCTTAAATTGAGGTTGATTAATATTTTTCTTGTGTTTTTGGTACAATGAAAATGAGTGAAGTGAATGCACAGATGCCGGCAGAACGTGGTATGTACCTACTGATATGATCTATTAACTTTCTCTAAATGTTATGCAATCATTACGACTTGCTACTCGCTGGCTTCTTATTTAAAGGGTCCAGTAGGTCCAGTGACCAGTCCGAAAAACCTGTATCAATCAAACAATCGCAATCGTTGTGATTGGTTGAACTTATGGTACTCTTGTTGCAACAATGCGTTGTAGCCAATAGTGAGCGAGTGTCGGCCAATGAGGTGATTGCGATCGTCACACTGTAGCTGTCACTTTACCGTAATCATGCCCCTCTAACTTTTTAGTAATGTGCGTTTTAATTATTAAATACTAGAGGATGCCCGCGACTTCGTCCGCGTCGATTAAGATTTCTAAAGATCTCGTGGGAACTGTTTGATTTTCCCGAATAAAAAGTTGCTTATGCCAATTACAGGGACGCAAGCTACCTCGGTATCAAATTCCATACAAATTGGTTAAACGGGTGAGTCTTTAGGAATCCCGTGGGAACTCTTTGATTTTCCGGGATAAAAAGTAACCTATGTCCGTCCCCGGGATATAAGCTAACCCTGTACCAAATTTCGTCAGAATCGGTTAAAATGCTGGGCCGTGAAAAGGTAGCAGACAGACAGACATATTTTCGCATTCATAGTATTAGTATGGATGACTCTCTTTAACGACGCAGGAAAACATCGTGAGGAAACCTGTATGCCTGAGAGTTCTCCATAACATTTTCAAAGGTGTGTAAAGTCTGCTGTCGTACTTGACCAGCGTGGTTGACAATGGCATAACCCTTTTTCATTTTGAGAGCAGAACCGTGCTCAGAAGTGGGGCTGGCGATTTGTTTAAAATATTATGGCGATGATGAAATCAAATTACTAAACATTTTTTTTCGGTATCAACACGCCTACAGCTGTTTTACAGCAATACAATTAACAGAGTTCAATGACTATTTGTCGTATCGATATAAAAGTCAGTTAATAGCTAAACCCATACTATTAATGCTTCTGAATAGATTAAAATATAATTCGTTTTTCATTTATATGAAAACAGGTAAATTACGACTGAACTCGCACACGAATACCATCGTACAAGATATAACGCTATACCTACTATTAACCCCCGACCCAAAAAGAGGGGTGTTATAAGTTTGAGGTGTGTATCTGTGTATCTGTCTGTGGCATCGTAGCTCTTAAACGAATGAACTGATTTTAATTTAGTTTTTTTTTGTTGGAAAGGTGGCTTGATCGAGAGTGTTTTCAGCTATAATTCAAGAAAATCGGTTCAGCCGTTTGAAAGTTATCAGCTCTTTTCTAGTTACTGTAACCTTCACCTGTCGGGGGTTTTATAAATTTTTAATTTACATTTGTTATTATTTTTTGTTTGTTTTAGCGTGTCCGCTATAACAACAAGAAATAACAACTAATCCACACTGTGAAAATTGCTACTCTCTCGTCTCTTCCTATTACAGTGCCTGCTATCAGACAGACGGACGAACAGCGGAGGGTTAGTAGGTAATAGGGTCCCTCCCATTGGCACTCTTCGGGTACGGAACCCTAATAGATTAAAAATAAAACAAACAAAAAATAGAATGCTATTTTCACTTTTTATTTTCAACTATCAAATAGATCAACCACTGGTAGATAAATCATAAATGTAAGAACGCAAAATTTTTAAAACATCTAAATTTTTAAAACTGCGAAGCGGTAGAGTGAAATTTAAGCCGAATAAATCCTTGGGACGCTGGCAACGCCGGCATTTTGTTTCAACGCATCCCATTTTGTGAAAATATGAGCGGCCATTGTTCACAGCTCAAAAATCGGTTTACCCACTCGAAAACCAAAAAGGTTGTTACGGGTATTAAGAGATATTGTGGAACAATGCAATGTAGACATGCAAAGTTAATGCTTCACACGTATTTCAAATGCAAGTACGATATGTTTCACAGTTTCTTAGGGTTCCGTACCTTAAAAGGAAAAACGGAACCCTTATAGGATCACTTTGTTGTCTGTCTGTCCGTCCGTCCGTCGTGTCTGTCAAGAAACCTATAGGGTACTTCCCGTTTACCTAGAATCATGAAATTTGTCAGGTAGGTAGGTCTTATAGCACAAGTACAGGAATAAATTTGAAAACCGTGAAATTTTTGGGGTTACAGCATTTAAAAAAAATTAAAATGTTTTTCAATTTTCAAAGTAAGATTACTATACCAAGTGGGGTATCATATGAAACGGCTTTACCTGTACATTCTAAAACAGGTTTTTATTTATTTTTATGTATAATAGTTTTTGATTTATCGTGCAAAATTTTGGAAAAATACCCGAGTAATAGGGTTAGATAAGAAGATTCGCTGCGTCGTTGTCCCTTCATTCAGCTTCATCTACTCGATTTTTGTTCAACAGATATCGCCGGCTCGCTTAGGAACACGTTAAGTTAAAGAAGAGTAGGAGAAACAAAATATTTAAGAGGATTTTATTCATAGCACGCTCCAAAAGACGTAACTTGGTTTTCATTTAGATAACTAACCAATCAGGCTCAATGAAATGTTCATACATCGATGAATGTTGTAGACACGTTCAAGAAATTAATATCTGTGTCTTTGTTTTTCTCCGTAAAAATGTGTAATTTGAAAGTTTCACGTGCTCAAAGATTTGTTAACCCCCGACCCAAAAATAGGGGTGTTATAAGTTTAACGTGTACTATCTGTGTATCTGTCTGTGGCATCGTAGCTCCTAAACTAATGAACTGATTTTAATTTAGTTTGTTTTGTTTGAAAGGTAGCTTGATTATAGCTATAATCCGACAAAATCGGTTCAGCCGCTTGAAAGTTATCAGCTCTTTTCTACTTACTATAACCTTCACTTGTCGGGGGTGTTATAAATTTTTAATTTACACTTGTATATAATTCTTTGAGTCCATGCTACACATTTTTTCGTGAATTCGGCTTTTATAGAACGCAGTGGGAAGCGCGCTAGGGAAACTTCTCTTAAAATATTTATCGTTCTTGTATGACCGTAGTTTATTTTCATTTTCAGACAACGATGAGCCTGCCAACGCTCCCACTGCAATGCAGGAAGTCAATCTGGCGCTAAAGGAATGCGGCTTGGGCCTCTTCCACATACGACTGATGTGCACATCCTTTTTCGGTGTCGCAGCCGGAGTCGCCGTGTTGAACAGCACACCTTACATATTGCCTATAGCGGAGTGCGACCTTAATATGAGTTTACTACAGAAAGGAGTTTTGAATGCTATGCCTTTTGTTGGTGAGATTTTTTTATTAGAGTAGATACCTACTTACAGTTCTAATGATTTTTATCACAGTAGATACTTAGGTTGAAATCTATAGAGTGCACTTTGACTTTGCTTAGACTTAAGTTTCAGTTGGAACGAGACAGATTTATGCCTGCGGTATGACGCTGTCTCGTTTTAACAGTGTCTTAAGTCTGAGCAAAGTCAAAGTATGCTCTATAGATCTCAGCCTTACAGTTATGTAAGTTCTTAAGTATGGAAGAGACCACTGGATATAAGGTCACCCTTTGTTTATAAGTCTATCCTGTATTTTTAACCCCCGACCCAAAAAGAGGGGTGTTAAAAGTTTGACGTGTGTATCTGTGTATCTGTCTGTGGCATCGTAGCTCCTAAACTAATGAACCGATTTTAATTTAGTTTTTTGTTTGAAAGGTGGCTTGATCGAGAGTGTTCTTAGCTATTATCCAAGAAAATCGGTTCAGACGTTTGAAAGTTATCAGCTCTTTTCTAGTTACTGTAACCTTCACTTGTCGGGGGTGTTATAAATTTTGAATTTACACTTGTTGTATAAATAAATAAAATAAATACTTACCTACTGTAAAAAAATTGTTTTAGGAAACAGGCAGGTTGTAAAGATTACCTACAGTTTTAGTCACCACAAGATAAAATTCTTTGTCGATTTTAACGATAAATGATGTTATCATCTAAACCCGTTCACGTAGTACCAATTATTTGAACTTGGAGTTTTTAAATAATACTAGTTGATGCCCGCGATTTCATCCGCGTTGATTTATGTTTTTAAATATCCCGTGGGAACTCTGACATTCCGGGATGTAATAGTAGCTCCAAGTCTGCAAGAAAACACGTCGATTAGTTGCTTCGTCGCATGAAATTGAAGGGCAAAGCAATAACCCAACATACAAACATACTTTCGCATTTATACATGGGCAACTGATGTCTCAAAACACCACAAATAATAAATTTAATCAAAGAATATTATGGGTTAGGTACAACAACGTCTAATGCTGTTACTTAGTATGTCAGTCGTCATTATTAAAAGCAGTTGTGACCGCGCATTAACTGTGTATTAATTTCCGTGGGATTAACGCGTTAATTTATTAACGTCATGTATAAAGACGCATGCGACCGCTTGGGCGGTCTTATTGCCACATCAAAAGGATTTAGCACGTCACACGGGACGACATGAGGCTACGCCCTAGTTACATTTATATGTAACTGGGGTGTAGTTTAAGCGTACGTGAAATATTGTTTAATTAAGAAGACTTCCTGACGAGTAGGTCTCAGAATGAACGTGGACAAAACGAAAGTCATGTATAATGGGCAAGTAATCCCGAGATCCGTCTCCATCAAAAATGTCAGCATCGAAGGTCTGCTGTTCAAGAATACAATTACCTAGGACAGGTGTCTACCTGTCCTACCCTACCTACCTAGGTAGAATAGGTAGAGTAGGACAGCTTGGTAGAAACAACTTCGACAAGGAGCTGACAGAAAAATGTACAGTATGCGTATGTTTGTTACTCTTTCACGCAAGAACTGCAGGACGGATTTTTGACTGAAATTTGGAGACAGTTTATACCCTGTCCTAATCCATAGGCTACTTTTTATCCCAGAAAATAAATCAGAGTCAGAAAAAAAGAGTTCACTTGTGTTTAAAAAAATCTAGGTTAAGTATATCGGACAAATTCACGGGTATCATGTAGTTAATAATAAATGTGCACGCACCAATCAATAAATTGGTTTTTAACCCCCGACCCAAAAAGAGGGGTGTTATAAGTTTCACGTGTGTATCTGTGTGTCTGTGTATCTGTGTATCTGTCTGTGGCATCGTAGCGCTTAAACGAATGAACCGATTTTAATTTAGTTTTTTTTGTTTGAAAGGTGGCTTGATCGAGAGTGTTCTTAGCTATAATCTAAAAAAATTGGTTCAGCCGTTTAAGAGTTATCAGCTCTTTTCTAGTTTTCTTGTAGAAAAGAAGGTTAGATAACCGTTAGGTTCATAATATTATGTCAATAGACAAATGTCAAGCTGTCAAGATGGACGTTGCCTAAATACATAATTATTTATTTGAAAATGATGTTTTGGAAAACTCAAATACTTTGGATCGTCGGGGGTGTTATAAATTTTTAATTTACACTTGTTATTACCTATATTGTAAAATATTATTATTTTTTCAGGTATGGTATTAATATCGGTGGTAGCAGGTTTTTTAACTGACATATTCGGTCGTAAATTTTTTATATTGAGTGGATTTAGTGGCCTCTTCATATTTACGGTTATAAGTGGAACCAGCCAAACTTATTTAGTGCTAGCCATTTGCAAATTTTTCGAAGGATTATTGTGAGTATAAATGATTTTTTATCCATATCTACTTCCTAGGTATTCTGTGCTAGTATTGTAAAAGTGAAACTATGTCTGTCTGTCAGTTTGTTATCTTTTCATGGCCAAGACACATTTACATATAACACAAATAGCACGGTAATATTATGTATCAGTATTCCAACTTCATACAAACGGACGAAACGCGAGCTATACCTACGCACCTCGGTGTCGGCAGGCGCTCGACACGCAGACAGTCGCGACTGTGCCGCAGTGACGAACGGGCGGTGTTTTGTTTTTCTAACAATAACCGCGCGATTTTTTCGTTGTATGTGAAACCCGATCAAAGAAGCCACAATTTCAGCTCAGAATCTCGGTATTTAAGGTACCGGGACTACAATAAGATTAATTCGCAAATTTTTTGATTGTACCCAGCGATGATTTTGTGGAATATATAGAAAAAATGGAGAAAATATTCCGAACTTCATTTAAAACCAAATATATAATTGTAAAGTAGCTGTAGGTATCTATAACCAATTAAAAGATATTCATTTTTCTCCATCTTGTCCATGTTTCCCAAAACAATTTTTAATTAAAAGCTTTATACTAGAATGCGGATTTTTTAAACTTTAAAATTTAATAATTCGTAACGTTCGTTTAATTTCCTACGTCTCAGTCGAGGCGCAAATATTTTTCGGTCTCAAATGTATAAGACCGATTTGTTATTCAATCATAAACATGGTTTTTTAATTAAATCTACCAATCAAAAAACAACACGCATTTTTATTGAACATTTCCTATGCAATTCACAAAGTATTTTATTTGTTTATATAAAAAAGTATATTTACATTCACAAAACTAGATGGAAACACAAAGTAGGCAAATGTAATTAAACTGCTGGAGGCGGGCAGCCCTACCGCATGTTTACGTACCGCGCAACTGTAGGTATCTATTTCGAAGATACGGCCGAGTTAGAATACTGTATAGATAATATTACCGTGCAAATAGCTTGTTCTCAGAGGTGAGCATAGGGTATTTTATTCCGGCAAATTAAAGAGTTTTAAGAAAAATTCCACGGGATTTTCAAAAACCTGAATCCAAACGATGGACGCTCAGCTGTCGGTAGTACCTAACTAGCCATGGATGAAGCCTTCCATTAAACGAGACCTGAACCAATATGAAAATCATGAGTTACCAAATTTATAATTTCTGGAAACTGTACCTTAAGACGACAGCGCCAGAGTGAACTAGAGTAAGGAAACTCTTGGTTTGATCCTTAATCGACGATATGTCAAATATTAGGCTTATTGGTGAGGTGAAATCAAGGAAAAATAGGCGTTCCATATAGCGTCAAATGTAGGTAACATATTTTGACGCCTGCTAGTGACGTCAAAGCCACAGTTCACGACAGTTAGGAAACTTTTTAACCCCCGACCTAAAAAAAGGGGTGTTATAAGTTTGACGTGTGTATCTGTGTCTGTCTGTGATATCGTAGCTCCTAAACTAATTAACCGATTTTAATTTAGTTTTTTTTTGTTTGAAAGGTGGCTTGATCGAGAGTGTTCTTAGCTATAATCCAAGAAAATCGGTTCAGCCGTTTGAAAGTTATCAGCTGTTTTCTAGTTACCCTAATTTACACTAGTAACAATATCTTATCAGTATCTTTTTATCAAACCTCAAAACACGCGCTTACACAGAACTCCTTTTTCCTAAATCTGTGCGCGCTTGGTATGCGAGCTTCTATGAAATACTTCCATGTGACGTCACATTGATTCAACGTGCTTATTTTGTTTAATCGATAATAATTTACAATGGATCCTTATTACACTTAGAACTAACAAAGGACGCGGATTTCACGTATTTTGGAATACTGAGAACCACTCACCGCTGAGTAAAAGTTTTATAGATACCTGGTTCAGCCTCAATTAATTTTATTTAAGTATACTCTTTTTCCAGATCAGCCACCTCGTTCTCAGCTTTGATAACACTGACGTCAGAGTTTTGTCATAGTGACATCAGAGATCGAGTAATGCTGTTACAGTCTTCATTCACCGCAATCTCTCAAATTGCTATTGCTCTCATGTCATGGGCTATATTGCCTCAACATTGGGAATATACTCTGTTCAATGGAGCTATTGGTAAGATGAAAAGTTTCTAAGCTTCTAAGTGTGTGTGTGTGTGAAAACACATAGCTATACGGTTTATTTGTTCCATGTCATATCCTATAATTATGCCATACACTATAATATATTTTACTACTGTTACATGTTATGGTAAACATACCATAAACATACAATGCCTTTTAGTAGTGCCACTATTTTCAGTTAGTATTTAACCTTTCTCATCGAATCGATACTACTATTACTCTCTTGATATCTTTGCTCCACCAAGTCGGGAAGTACCCTAACCTGTTTGCCAATCTGTACTCGATGACTTTTAGACTCTATTTCAAAGATCTCTACTAAAACAGTGGTTCTCCTCTGAAATATTCGAACTTACATACTATTAACTTTAACAGCTGAAGTTTGAATAGCCATTGTGGCTAATTCTGTTGTACAGTCAGCAAAAAAGCTAGGTTTGCAGGTAGGTACAGGCTGGTACCTATACAATCTCGAAACTATAATTTATTGCTATCCCTTTTTGTAATGCTCCCTGTGGAAAAGGATAGGAAATTAACCACCTCCCTGATGCAGTGGTAAGCACTGTGGTCTTATGTGAGAGGTCTCGGGTTCAAATCCGGGCAAGGGTTAGGAATTTAATAATTTCTAAATCTCTGGTCTGGTCTAGTGAGGGGCTTCGGCCGTGGCTAGTTACCACCCTACCATGCCGCCAGGTGATTTAGCGTTCCGGTACGATGCCGCGTAAAAACAAAAACGAAACAAAACTGACTAGTGAAGCTAGTCAGTTTTGTTTAGTAGTTTAATTGTACAACACAATTAGCTACCTTTCCTGACCATAATAAAAAAAAATCCTACCTGTCTATATTTCGTTTTGCTTTGTATGTGTGTTTTCTGTATTCATTATGTGGTGTACAATAAAAGTATTTATTCATTAATTCATTCATTCATAAAAACATTTTATTTCAGTTTTGCACACATGGAATTTTTACCTATTCATCATGTCGTTATGGTCACTAACGGCCACTCTGCTTTTCGCATTCCTACCCGAAAGTCCCAAGTACTACATAACGCAGAAACGATACGAGGAAGCGAGGGATATACTCATTAAAATTTATAAGCAGAATACACGGAAACCGGCTGATACTTTTGCCGTAAGTATGCCTACTCCAAGATAGCCTGTGCCACAGTATAGCGATCATACAGATGCATGCATCTAATACACAAAAATCTACAACCAACCTAACCAAGTGATTAGGTTATCGACAAAAGTCCAATACATAAAATCACTCTATTACCGCAGGATTTTAAAAAAGGCTTTATTCCTTGCTTACATTAAAAGGAACCAGAAGGTGCAAAATACAAGTTTTCTAGGTCCAAATGTGTGGGGCTGGGCGTTAATGAGTCAGACAAATCAGGACTTTCATAAATTGTATTGATTATAATATTATAATACTAAACAATATTACATTGGTAACAAATGATGATTTATTTTGACCATTGCATAATATTATGGAATTTATATTACGTTACAAAATGAATCCACTTGGTATTTGTGGAAACAGTTTCTGATCTGTATGGTTACTAAACAGTGGTCATATCATGTTGGAAGTTGGACCCTCGAAGATTTAATTTAATATTTAAGTATGTTTTTTTACTTTGAAATTTCTTCTTCGAAAGTAAAATGTTTATTTAGTCAGAAGCCTTCCTATTTATTTAGATGACTTTATAATATTACCTATCTACTATTTACCAAGTGAAATAATAAGTAACTATCAATTAAGGCGTCATCTCCACAGGCGAGAGTATCGCGGCGATACGACGAGTGACTCTGGACGAGTATAACGTCACGTCTTGCAAGATATCGTCTCGTGGTGATACCGCCACGTTACGCCGTAGTTGAGAGGCCCAACGAGACGTTGCGGTCACGTCTCGTGGCGTATCGTTGTGAGTGGCGACGACACGCTGGCAGATTTATCGTTGTACCGTGGAAACTATCCGACTATAGTAGGACAGACTCGTCACAATACTCTCCCCCGTGGAGATGTCGCCTAAGGCCTCATTCGCACGAGAGCTTTTCTAACGTCCGTTAAAAAGCGTTTCGAATAGAACAAATGCATTCCCAAGTAACTGTTCACACGTCAACGCTTTTTTAACGCGCACTTTGTATGTTCAGCGCAACGCAGCGTTTTAACGCAACGCTTTTTAACGCTCGTGCGAATTAGGGCTAAATCATTTATGGAAAGTTTCTTTCTTTTTAGTATAAAAATATTTGGAAAGCGAAGACTAAACAAGATATAGAAGAGTCTTCAGGGCCCGTTTCAAGGAAAAATCTTGGGCCCATGCTGTCGGCTGGTCTACACAATGTTAAAGCTATGTTGCATAAACCTCGGGGACTGTATCTGTTACTTTTTTGCACTCTCAACTTCTTTTCAATGCTTTTGTGAGTATTATTGAATAATTTTATTGTTGTACTTGAAGGGTGTCAACGGGACTCTAAATACTAAGTCTCCGCTGTGCATCCGTCAGTCCGTCTGTCTGTCAACGGGCAGTATCTCATGAATTATAATAGGTAGAGAGTTGGAATTTTCACATAATGACTAACTATACGCTGCATAGTCTTAGTAGGTATAGACCGTAGCGTATATAGCGTCATCATCGTCATCATAATCACACTAATATTATAAAGGCGAAAGTTTGTATGTGTGTGTGTGTGTGTGTGTGTGTGTATGTTTGTTACTCCTTCACGCAAAAACTACTGGACGGATTTGGCTGAAATTTGCAATGGAGATAGATAATATCCTGGATTAGCACATAGGCTACTTTTTATCCCGGAAAATCAAAGAGTTCCCACGGGATTTCGAAAAACCTAAATCCACGCGGGCGAAGTCGCGGGCATCGGCTAGTATAGCATAAGCACAAGGCTACAGTCGTGAACTCAATAAAATATTTCAGACCCTAATTTCAGATACAATGTAATAAGGATGTGGTTCCCTCAGCTGTCGACGATTGTAGAACATTACAGTAGTACAGACAGTCAAGATCTGTGTGTCATGTTAGATGCCTATACGCATGACTTGAGTGTAATGAGCTCAAATGTTACAGTGGACGAAGTTTGCATACCAGTAAGTACTTTTTACTTTGATTTACTGGATGTGGAGAAAGTAGGCGGTTTGTTGTGGGCTCTTCTCAGAGCTGGGCGCGTTCAGAACTCTCGTAGCTTTAGTTTTACGTAATTAACTATCACCACTAATATCATCTTACAAATCTAACTATTCTGACCATCAAAAATAGTACAGTAGTACCTACTTTGAATAAATGATTGACTTTTAAATTTGGCGGTGTTTTACCTATCCCGTGCTTTGGAGAGCCGTCGATCCTATGGCTGATCTTTCTCCGTTCATGTCCAATTGCCGTCCCATAGAGCAATGAGAGTGAGGAAATAGAGAGAGCACCCGTGTTTGTGTTGATGTTTTCTAAGAGATTTAACCTTCTCTTTGATTTCAGGTGGTTAGTGGAACAGAGACTTATATAAACACCGTGATCCTTGGCTGCGTATGTATAGTACCGTACATCGTCACAGGCGTGCTAGTGAACAAAGTTGGGAAGAAAAACCTGTACATAGCGTGTTGTCTCATCTCTGTGGGTGCTACGTTGGGGCTTAGATGGGCGAGTTCCAAGATTGGCTTTGTCGCTCTATTCTCGTTCGACGTTTCAATCTCGCAGACGATGAAGAGTCTCAATCAAGCTCTTGTTGTGGAGCTTTTTCCGACCACTATAAGGTAGGTATATCTTTTTAACCCCGGACCCAAAAAGAGGGGTGTTATAAGTATGACGTGTGCATCTGTGTATCTGTCTGTGACACCTTTCAGCTCCTAAACTAATGAACCGATTTTAGTTTTTTTTTTGAAAGGTGGCTTGAGCTAGAGTGTTCTTAGCTATAATCCATGAAAATCGGTTCAGCCGTTTGAAAGTTATCAGCTCTTTTCTAGTTACTGCAACCTTAACTTGTCGGGGGTGTTATAAATTTTTAATTTACACTTGTTAACCCTGAAATGTGACGTAATAAAGTTACCTTTAATTTTCAGATCTCTTTCACTTGCTATGATAATGACGATTGGTCGAATTGGAAGTGTAGTTGGAAATGTCTTGTTTCCTATACTACTGGACATGGGCTGTGCTGTACCATTCTTCACTTTAGCTGGGACTATGATAGGTAAGAAAATATATCATACTTTCCTCCAGCCATCTATCTTTAGGGCCATAGACGGTAGAATTGTTGTAGAAGCCAGTGAGTCTCAGATTCCTTTTTGTGGAATGTGTAATTGTATTTTTCACAGCAAAAAAAGTCTGACTATTATAAAATGAATGAATGAATTAAATAATATTTAATATTTATTAATATTTAATGAATTAAATAATATTTAATTCATTCATTTCATATACCATTTTACATAATATCATTGTATAAAGCATATTATGCTTTATTGTACACCAAAAGAGAACACCAATGAACAATAAAATAAATATAAAAAAGATACAATTGATGGGCTTCTGGATTCTGTTTTATTATGTACTACGAGTAGCTGATACCCGCGACTTTGTCTACGTAGATTAAGAGGGGTCTCTCCGTCGCTTGTTCCATACAAACGTAGTTCCAATTTCGTTTGAATAAAGAAGTCCATGAAATTTTGCAGACATATTCTAGAAGCTAATATCTATTGCTTGTGGTTTTCCAGATTTCTGTTAAAATATTCGGTTTCAAAGTAACGCGGTCTTAAAAATACACATACAAATCTTTGAGCCCCTGTAATTTTAAAACTACATATTTTTTTAGAAAAATCTAAAACACCACAGGCACAGATGACATATGAAACGAGTGACGGAGAGAGCCCTCTTAATAATGTTTTACTGTATAGTATATTATGATAATTATAGATGATAATTTATTAAATTATGCATTTTAAATTTTTCAGGTACCACGTTATTGACACTACTGATACCAGTGAAGAAAAAGTGATTTACCTACTATAAATTTTCTATTTAACGTAAATTTTTAATAAAAGTTTATTTTCTACCCAGTTTTTAATTCAATGTTTAACCCCAATGTATGTACCTACTCGTAGGTATGCCCCAACTCAAATATGCAATTTGATGGCTTCATTGCATACATTACTAGCTGATATCACGACTTAGTCCGCGTGGATTTAGGTTTTTTAAAATTGGGAAATGCCCTTGGGAACTTTTTGATTTTCCGTGATTTTTGATTTCCAGATCTTTAACGGATTGACATAATAAAAAAAAAACAATCCTTTGCTCTGTTACGACGTTATATAAAGACTAACCAACAAACACACTTTCGTATTTATAATATTATGGGTATAGATTTATAATAAATTAATACCTTATCTAAATTTTACTAATTAAAATTTGGCACATCATATAAAATATAAATAGTAAGACAAGCAGATAAGATAACTGTTCAACCATTCATTTCAAGTCAACAAAATAATGTAGGTAAGTAAGACATCTCAGCTACATAATATATTGCTTAGGCCAATCGTATGAGCTTTGTCTATGCAAATGTACCTACTTTAGCTAATAAGTGACAGGGTATCGGCCAATTAGAGGGATTCTGATCGGCACACTATAGCTGTATTACAGCGGTAGGCGCCTAGAGAGACAATCACACTATCACACTAATATTATAAAGGCGAAAGTTTGTGTGTATGTGTGTGTGTGTATGTTTGTTACTCCTTCACGCAAAAACTACTAGACGGATTTGGCTGAAATTTGGAATAGAGATAGGTAATATCCTGGATTAGCACATAAGTCACTATTTATCCCGGAAAATCCAAGAGTTCCCACGGGGTTTCGAAAAACCTAAATCCACGCGGGCGAAGTCGCGGCCATCGGCTAGTAATTGATAAGAAAGAAATCTCTCGTACAGTCGTATGTGGTCGTACCATTAGATACGGTTCGCGATAAAGTTGTTTGGCAAAACAGTATCATTGTTGACAAAAGATAAAATATTATTTAACAGGCACGCATCTCTCATCTTAAAATGAGTTAGATCAGTAACAAATAACCTAGATATGCATCTGGTTATGCAAAATATCATGGAAACTGAAAATATTGCCTTTTGTTGACGGCACTTAATTCAAAATGAGTGAAATTAACCTACAGGCTCTAGCTGGAAAGGGTGAGTCCCTTCAATTGTTAACTACGTGTACGTCTGCGACTTTCCTCCCGTCGATGTAAGTTCTTAAAAGTCTTGTGGGAAGTCTTTGATTTTGCAGGACTTAAGTAGCCTGTGTCCTTCTTTCGGAATGCAAGCTATCTCTGTATCAAATTTCGTAAATTTCGGTTAAACGGATGGACAGACAGACAGACACTTTTGCATTTATAACATTAATCTGGATTTAGCTTGCATCCATGTTAGTACTTCTATCAGAATTTCAAGCTTAAATTGTAAGTCCTTTCTTTACATGATTTGTAGATCATGGTTCTTATCTTTTTAGTAGGTACCCTAATATAAAAAGAAAATTCACTTCTCTATTAATTCTTACTGAAATATTAAGTGAGATTTTCAAGTGTAACGAACCGTTTTATTATTTTATCTACATAGATACCATATAAAATTAATTTACCTAAGTAGGTACGTTTTCTTACAACGGTAATTTTCCTAACACCAGACCAGTTTTAGTAATATTATTTTTAGTCTAAAATATCATAGAAATGTGTAGCATAATTCATTTCGGATGAATATATTACTTGGTTCGCTTGTTTTTTAACAAGGGACTCTCCGTCACTCGCTCTTCATACAAACGTAGTTTCATTCTCATTCGAATTTAAGCAACCAAAGTCAACGTTTGGTGGAGAATTGTGTTTACTCGTATTTCTGAACTAGCTGTGCCCGCGACTTCGTTCGCGTGGAATAGTGACTTTTCAGGCAGCATATACTCTGTACGTTAAAAATGTTCGCCGTGATTCTTTAAATTGACATAACTTTTTTATTTATGAACCGATTGACATGAAATAAACACTAAATGTTAAGTGAAGCTTACTACAATATATTAGTGAAAACCGTATCTAAATCGAATAAGCCGTTTCTGATATTAGCGTGCACAAACACACAGACAAACAGACAAACAGACAGACAAACAGACAAAAAAAAATTAATTACAATTTCGGGTTCGGCATCGATATAATAACAACCCCTGCTACTTTTTTTTTTATATATTTCCATTGTACAGACACCACTTTTCTACAATTTTATTATATGTAAGTATAGATAGATGAGGATGCGAAATCGAACATGAGTATTCCACGCGTTCCAATGTACGTATTTGGTTACATCTTTCATCGTTTCTCTTTTGATGCGGATAAAAGCGATTATATGTTTTCCAGATATAATTATAAAACAAAAAATATATAACCAAGTATAAAACAAAGATAATCCGAGTTTGTCTGTATATTTATACATGTATAATATCGAAACTTATTAGTGGATTACAATGAGGGTTTGCATAATCATTTAGATTTTTTTTTTGAGAAAGTTCACAACACATTTATATTTAGTTCATGGAATAAGTAAACCCATCCATGAAAAACCGGAGTAGATAAGCTAGTTTCTCATTTATATTATAATCGGCAGGTACCTAATAGGCTCACAAAAACTAAATATTTTAGCTACATCCGCTACAAGTGTAAATTAAAAATTTATAACCCCCCCCCCCCCCCACCCGACAAGTGAAGGTTACAGTAACTAGAAAAGAGCTGATAACTTTCAAACGGCTGAACCGATTTTCTTGGATTATAGCTAAGAACACTCTCGATCAAGCCACGTTTCAAACAAAAAAAAACTAAATCAAAATCGGTTCATTATAGTTTAGGAGCTACGACGCTACAGACAGATACACAGATACACACGTCAAACTTATAACACCCTTCCTTTTGGGTCGGGGGTTAAAAAGACTGCTATTTCACAATACGAAAGTTTTATTGCGTCAAAATTGTTCTTAGTAAATATTTGTTAGTGTTAGTTTGGTCTTAAAATATCTGTCTACTGTTTGCAAATTATTTACTTATCAGTCGAAACGAGACAAAATGTTACAAGTGTATCAAGATAACATTATTATCAAGATAAATATTTGAACAGTCTTTTACATCATAATAGAGATAATTTTGGAGCTAGGTTGCGTAAGTTTCTAATTTAAATTTTATAACCTTTACAATTAAAAACCGCACCCGTAAAGAGCAACCGCCGAGTTTCTTGCTGGTTCTTCTCGGTAGGAAAGGCATTCTGAACCAGTGGTAGATGCTTTTGACGATTCTAAAGAACTGTAAGAGTCTAATTGAATAAAAATTTGAATTTGAATTTAAATTTGAAATATAGCGGTCTTGGACTGTAGCAATAAAATGACGTGGTGTTTTGTATACCTACCGGTAGTCATTATTAAAGAGAAAAGATAAAAGATTAAATAAAAATCATGATTTTTATTTATTTTGAACATAATTATTAATAAACTTCACGCTGTACGGAAGGCGATCAATGACGTCACAAGGTGATAAACGACAAATATTGAATGAATGAATGAATGAATGAATAAATGAATGAATATACTTTTATTGTACACCACAAAATTAGTACAGAAAAACACATACAAAGCTCAACAAGATATAGGTACAATTTGGCGGCCTTATCGCTACCTAGCGATCTCTTCCAGGCAACCAAAATGGTCCAAAGGATATAGCTATAGATATTAGAGGTAGGTGGTGCAAGTATACATTTATATGTAATATTAGAATAAATAAATACATAAATATATAAATAAATAAATAAATACATAAAAACATCTTAAAATTTTTATTATTGTTTATTTTTTAACATTAAAATATTTTCCTGCAGAAATTACTGTATTTTCCTACAGAACCTGAAAATTGACTAGTTAAAATCTACCTAACAGAGAAAACAGCAATTTGCAACACCAAAATTAGAAGACCACCTGATCAGCATTGCGTCCCATAGAGATAAAGTAAAGTAGTTGAGTAGGTGTGTAGTTTGTTTTAAGTAGTCATTTTGTTGTCTAAGCCAAGTACCTGAACTAAAACCACAAACAAACATTTCACAACACATAGTTTTGGATTAAAGCTTTCGTGAATGGTACATAGTTATGAATTTGTTTCACAAAATCATACCAGCTATGATCTACCTCACATAAACTTTATCCTTCTGATGTGGAGGAATTTGCTATCACTACCCATAAATGCGAAAATGTATTTGACTGTTTGTTTGTTTATTGGTTTGTTATTCAATTACGTCGCAACGGAGCAACAGATTGGCGTGATTTTTAGCATGGATATAGTTATCACTACCCATATCCTAATTAATATATTGTGAAAGTGTGGATGTTTGAATGTTTGTTACTCAATCACGTAAAAACTACTGGACGGATTTGGAATTTGGAATGGAGATAGATCATACCCTGTATTAACGCATAGGCTACTTTTTATCCCGGAAAATCAAAGAGTTCCCGCGGGATTTTGAAAAACGTAAACCAACGCGGACGAAGTCGCGGGCATTAGCTAGTTATAAATTTGAGCAAATGCGTTCGTTGGTTTAATAGTTTGTTGATTTCTTGTTTCAAAGAGTTGGCATTGGGATTTTAACTTGATAAGTCGCGGGTATCAACTAGTTATTTTAATAACAAGTGTAAATTAAAAATTTATAACACCCCCGACGATCCAAAGTATTTGAGTTTTCCAAAACATCATTTTCAAATAAATAATTACGTATTTAGGCAACGTCCATCTTGACAGCTTGACATTTGTCAATTGACATAATATTAAGAACCTAACGGTTATCTAACCTTCTTTTCTACAAGAAAACTAGAAAAGAGCTGATAACTCTTAAACGGCTGAACCAATTTTTTTGGATTATAGCTAAGAACACTCTCGATCAAGCCACCTTTCAAACAAAAAAAACTAAATTAAAATCGGTTCATTCGTTTAGGCGCTATGATGCCACAGACAGATACACAGATACACAGATACACCGATACACAGATACACAGACACACAGATACACACGTCAAACTTATAACACCCCTCTTTTTGGGTCGGGGGTTAAAAACATTAAGGTTTTACTTATATCCAATTGGAGCTATTTAAATCAGTTTCACGTTTTAGTTCTAAATTTTCTAGTCGTTACAGCGCTGCTAGAATAAATTTGAATACATTCGCACTTACTCGAACATTTGCAGTTTTAAGTCGATTTATTGAATTCGTTATCTATTGAACTAGTATTTTGGGGATTTTCTCTTAGTAACAATACTAAGAGAAAATCCCCAAATACAAATACAAAATACAAAAATATTTATTTCGGTATAAAACAAGTTTACATATAACATAGAAATTGGGACCGTCCCAGTAAGTGACTAGTATTAAACTAGTACTTGTGGCGGGCGGCCCCGCTCTTCCATAGCATATTCTGTTACAATGGAAATAAATAAGTAGTTTCTAAAAGTAATAAGCAAATTAATTATTAAACAAATGAGAGTAAAAAATAAGCAATAATAGGTAATTTTAGAGTTACAGTTATATAAAATTAAATAGTAAATCTACTGCTAAATACAAGATGTGTGTGTGTGTGTGTGTGTGTGTGTGTGTGTGTGTGTGTGTGTGTGTGTGTGTGTGTGTGTGTGTGTGTGTGTGTGTGTGTGTGTGTGCGCGTGTGTGTGTGTGTGTGTGTGTGTGTGCGTGCGTGCGTGTGTGTGTGGGTGGGTGGGTGGGTGGGTGGGTGTTTGTGTGGGTGTGACCGTGTGCATGGATGTGTGTAGGTACGTGACAGTGCTTGGGATTTAAAGCTCAGTGCTTTAAAAATAAATAAATGTGAATTTAAATTTTGGACATGAAAGTACGTGCACTTTTTGTTAAGTATGCACTTGTTGCATCAGATCTTCGGTTTCATGATAATTTAATTTAAGCAACCACTCAACAAGAACTTTTTTGCAATTATGAAATGATAATGGATAAATATTTAATTTATTATTAACTATGTTGTAAAGATGACTCGATTTCCTATTAAATTGCTGTGACGCAAATTTTGTTTTACTTGGAATTGAATATAAAACCTTGTTCCTTCTCGTCTTTTTAAGTTTGTCAGTGTCAAAAGGTACATTTTTATGCACTTTCAATAATGAGAATAATATATACAATTTTCGAACCGTTAGCAATTCACTTTGTCTATACAGGTCTAAAGTTGGAAATCTATATGGTTTGAAAAACATTACTTTCAGTAAGGACCTTTGACCTCGTTCCACTTCAAGAAACTTTATTTTTGAAGCTGCACCCCATACTGGGATGCAGTATCCCAAGATGGATTGACCCAATGTTACATAAATCTGCGTTAACAATTTTTTCGTCGTCACATGCCTCAGAGTTTTAAAAATCCAGATAAGTTTCCTGATTCTGCCATTTACAAATTCGACATGCGGATGCCACGAGAGTCGCCAATCTAACATTATGCCAAGATATTTGATTGTGCTTACTTTACTAAGGACAGGACAGTTACAGTTTACAGAACTTAGATTATTACATTTATGAATCTTAACTTGGAAATCATTGCTAGGCTGAGTTTTTGAATTGATTGTAAAACATATATAATTAGATTTTTCAGTATTTAACGTTAAAAGGTTAGACTGTAGCCATTGAGAGATTTTTGAAAGGCCTGATTCAACCATCTTTCTAACAGAGTTCCATGACGTACTTGAGAACACTATAGCAGTATCATCTGCATAAGAGAACACATGGCCACCGTCAAGTTTTAAATTACACAAGTCATTTATGTATATTAGAAACAGAGTTGGTCCTAATACACTACCACTACCAAAATACTAGTTCAATAGATAACGAATTCTACAAAGAATTCTGATAATATATACCTACTTCCTGATTTCTGACATCCATATTATAATCGCGAAATTCTGCCTGTCTGTTTGTATGTGCATCTATCTGTTACCTTTTCACAGCATTTGGTACAGAGATAGCTTGCACCTCGGAGACGGGCATCAAAGAATTCCCACGGGATTAAAAAAAACTAAATCTACGCCCACACATTTGTAACTTTCTCTATCTAATGTGATATTAGTTGCATACCTCCTTGTAATCCCCGACCCAAAAATAGGGGTGTTATAAGTTTGACGTGTGTATCTATGTATCTGTCTGTGGCATCGTGGCTCCTAAACTAATGAACCGATTTTAATTTAGTTTTTTTTGTTTGAAAGGTGGCTTGATCGAGAGCGTTCTTAGCTATAATTCAAGAAAATCGGTTCAGGCGTTTGAAAGTTATCAATCAGCTCTTTTCTAGTTACTGTAACCTTCACTTGTCGGGGGTGTTATAAATTTTTAATTTACACTTGTGCAAATAGGGTTCATTTCTCTCCACTTATGAAAGGAATCACGCAGATGAATAAGCAGGCAAAATGTAGTTAAATGAAACCGTTTCCTCAAAAAGTAATGTTGCTTTATTCAAGATGCTCTTCCAATGCGTACAGATTTCCCATGGCAATCCGGCGCCATTAAATATTCAATCTAATGCTTCTTTTATGTGTTCGCAACGATCAGTGCCTAATGAAATTGTCTAATGAAAATAAATTTACTTTCAGTTTCTCTTTCCAACGTTCTCTAATTTAAACTTCTTTGTAATACATATTTGATTTTGTTGGTTTTCTTTGTTAAGGCTTTTTAAAAGCTTTTTACTATAGTTTAGCTTGTTCGTATGGTGTCATTCCGTTGAAATCTATTTTTAACCCCCGAGCCAAAAAGAGGGATGTTATAAGTTTGACGTGTGTATCTGTGTATCTATCTGTGGGATCGTAGTTCCTAAACGAATGAACCGATTTTTTTTTTTGTTTGAAAGGTGGCTTGATCGAGAGTGTTCTAAGCTATAATCTAAGGAAATAGGTTCAGCCGTTTGAAAGGTATCAGCTATTTTCTAGTTTTCTTATAGGGTGTTGTGTCGGGGGTTTTTAAATTTTGAGTTATCGATTGAGTTGATGTAGATACGTGTGGTTTAAATGAGAATGGATGATAAACTGATAAACTTCTTTCTAATTTAGCTTCTTCTACTGACTGATCTATCAACGCACAGCTCACGTGTGGTTTGGATAACAAAATATAGAGGATAATTTTCTATCTAATAGTAGGTATATATCATTTTAGAATTTGTATTTCCTCGTAATCGTTCTTTGTAATGGTTTTTTATTGCTTTGACTTCTTCGTTATAACATCGAAATTGATGACTGATTTTTCGGCTGGTTCTGTCCAATTGAGTAGAAATTTTGCACACATTTGTGGTTTGATGACATAAGTGCTTGGATGAAATTCATCCAAGCATAACTGATTATGGTACCAATAATCGTCTCTTATGGAGGAGGTGGGATGTGGATATTGAAACTTACTGGTGGAACTCGTTTGCTTTGTTTTTATGAGTAACTAGAGGATGCCCGCGACTTCGTCTCTTTGATTTTTCGCGATAAAAAGTAGCCTATGTCCGTCCCCGGAATATAAGCTAACCCTGTACCAAATTTCATCAGAATCGGTTAAACTGTTGGGCCGTGAAAAGGTAGCAGACAGACAGACAGACAGATAGACAGACACACTTTCGCATCTATAATATTAGTATGGATTAAAAAAAATAGAATGAACTGATAATGGTAATGGCATAGGATGATGGGCACTGAAACTTCCAAAACAGACCTAATGGCATAAGACGGTAGTAGTTTTTAGAGTTTTGGCATACTGACTATAATTTTTATTCCATGAGTAAACAATCATTTCAAGTGGTACAAAAAAAGTTTTACTTTTTTTAAAGTAAAACTTACGTTACGGTTTTTTTCAGTTCACTTTATATTTTTTTCACTTATTTCTGTTTTCAATATCTTTCTTTTTCTTTCATTTCAAAGAAAAGTAGTATGATTTTCTATCATTTGTGCATTGAGCTTAATATATTGTTTGAGATAGCAGAAACTTTTGAACAAGCAAAGCGGAAGTATCGCAAATTTCCGCCTAAAGTATCTTTTCAATAAAGATACGCAGAAATTTTGAAATTTGAATACAAAGAGCTCGCAATATGATACAATTTATTGATTCCTTCATCTCGTGACCTACTTCGGGAGACTTAGCTTATCAAGCAATAATGTGAGAAGGAAAATACTTTGTTCCAAAAGAAATGAATATAAACTGTTCATATTAATCTAATTAGGGAGATAAAAGATGTTGTTAAACCTAATGAGGTTTTTGATTTGTTTTATGTCTTATCATAAAAAGTTTTGGGATCATGTTTGCTATCCGTTTCGTTCACTATGGAAACCATAAAACCTTACTCTTGTTAATTCATTTTTGCGCAAAGAATCAGTTTGGTTGCTTATTGGAAAAATGCAGCCAGTATTCTTGGTGGTATTCCACTTTAATATGATTAGGTTAGGTATGGAATTTAAGTTGAGAACTATTTTTTTTTAAAGATTATTATTTATCATGATTATTGAGTAATATTCACCTTTCCCTTTCCGACTAAGCGTACCTATAGCTTTTTCTAGTAGTAGGAACGACAATAGTGCAAAGGGTTGGATTTGAACTGCTTAGATTTCAATCCGCCTCTTTATCTGTTGAGCTGTTGATCAAACAATATTTTAAAGTTTAAAATTTAAAAAAGTTCTGTTTCACCGCGCTTAATGGCCTCATCGGGTGACATTTAAGGCTACTACTAGCTCATTTTTTCCGCAACGAATCAGCCTAGCTGTCCAGCGTGGAAATGCAGCCAGTATTCTTGGCACCATTCCACGCGGGCATGATTTGTATAGTAATTAGATAAGGTTAGCTGTAAGTTTTACAGTTATGTTTTACTAAATTTACTTTTGCAAAACCCAAACTGCACTAGAAACTCATTTTTTTGATCATGATTTTTATCGTCAAATGACTTCATATTTTAATTCAGAGTCAGCGACGTTTATTTTCTCTTTGATCACGAGATTTTTTTCCATTAAACATTTTATATAAGCAATAGAGCAGAGAACAGGATCTCGTCTCAAATGATCTGGTTTGATTAACGTTTAAGTCTGAGAGCCAGTTGTAAAATTCTGAGAACGCGATTTATATAAGCTCGAGGTTTGTGGCGATTCTTCTTGCGTTATTTTTTTTTATAGTAAACTAGCTTTAAGCTCCGATTTCGGCCGCGTGGACTACACATTTATTTCAAACCCATATTTTCCCTTTAGGGATTGAGTTTTTAAAAATCCTTTCTTCTTCTTCGGTTCACATCAAAATAGGTATCTGCCGGGTATTCAACCCGAGCCGTCCAACACTTGGAGCTGTGCGGTGAAAGGTTAGTCAGTCAGCCAGTCAGTCAATCAGCTTTCCCTTTTATATATTTAGACTAGCTTTTTTCTGTGTCTTCGTTCGCATATAGCCTGTAGAACTGGGGTATAATGTAGCTAAGTATCTATCAGTGAAAGAAATTTCAGAATTGGATCAACCCCCTTACAAACTTTATAATATTACTTCCAATCAAAGATTCCAAACTTACAAACTTTACCTCTTTATAATATTATACTAGCTGATACCCGCGACTTCGTTCGCGTGGATGTAGGTTTTTTGGAATTCCCTCGGGAACTCTTTGATTTTCCGGGATAAAAAGTAGCCTATGTGCTAATCCAGGGTATAATCACATACACATACACACACACACACACACACACACACACACACACACACACACACACACACACACACACACACACAAACTTTCCCCTTTATAATATTAGTGTGATCATCACGTTTAATAGGTACTTACCCTTTTATTGATAAACACAGATAAAGGCATCTATCCTTTATCAATTGATCAGGATAACAAATGCTTACGAAGACAAAACGGCAATCATTAGAGACGTTAAGGGAAACTTAGAGAAATTGCATCATTATGCTCCGAAAGAATTGGAGCTCTCTAATAGATTGAAATTGCTTGTTTTTGCACATTTCTCGTTATCTTGCTTGTTAGCTTTTCTCCTTTGTAATGGCTTAGTAATCCGTGAGAACCCAGTACGTACGGTAGGATTTGTGAGCTGATCTAAACGCACGTTCACCAATCTCTTTTGTCGTAATTCCCAATGTTTTCTACACGGACTCATACATCGCAAAAAAAATCAAAACTGGCCAAGTGTGAGTCAGACTTGCGCATCGAGGGTTCCGTACTCGGTACTACCCGAGTACGAAACCTTTATTTACATCTAAACTTTTTATAATATTACAAGCGGCTCGTTAGTAATATTATAAAGATTTAAAGTTTGTAAGTTTGGATGTGCTTAGGGGTAATTTCCGGCAATAGTGATCCGATTCTGAAAATTCTTTTACTGATAGATAAAATTGAAATAAATAAAATATTTTAATACTTATAAAATATTTGAATTTCGATGCTATGAAATTAAACATAAAATAAAAAAAAATTGAATTTATCAAATTTTGCCATTTGAGTAAACACAAATCAGAAAAAAAGGAAGAAAAAAATTGCAACTTGCTCAATCTCAAAAACTAATCATAAAAATACATCGTACAAAAATCTTTACGGCGAGAATCTAAAAAAATCAACTAACTTGATGCCGACTAAAAGTCCACTTAAATAAAATTTCGGAAAAAAATGCAAAAAAATATTGAACGATACTCCACGCTTCACTAACAGCACTTGAATTGGCTTTGAGAGCCGCAAGAACCCTCGAAGTTTCCGTTTAAAATGAAAATCTAAATAAATAGCATTTTTTATAGCTAATTTTGAAACTGGATTTAACTTCGACATTCTTCCCTTAAAATGACCTTTGATGTAGAACTTTAATCCTCTAATAAGTTACCTAATAATTTTGGATTCATTTGACTTTCTCTCAGATTGAAAGTTCTAATCTAATATATAAAGGCGAAAGTTTTTGTGTGTGTGTGTGTGTGTGTGTGTGTGTGTGTGTGTGTGTGTGTGTGTGTGTGTGTGTGTGTGTGTGTGTGTGTGTGTGTGTGTGTGTATGTTTGTTACTCCTTCACGCAAAAACTACTAGACGGATTTGGCACACGCGGGCGAAGTCGCGGGCATCGGCTAGTGTGGGATAAAGCTAAAGAATTAATTTATTTACAGATAGCGATGAACACAAAGCGCCGACTGCGATGCAAGAGGTGAACCTCGCATTGAAAGAGTGTGGTTTTGGTCTTTTTCACTTCCAACTATTATGCACCTCTTTCTTCGGCTGCGTGTCCGGCATTGTAGTGACTAACAGCGCACCTTATATACTGCCGATAGCTGAATGCGATCTCAACATGAATCTTTTAGCGAAAGGAGTGTTGAATGCAATACCTTTTTTTGGTAAGTTCTTTTCATTGGTTGTACGTGGTCCGACAAAGGTTTTAATAATATTCATGGAATTGTGATGCGACAGATTGGTTAAATTGAAGGTGAAGGAGTACCTATACAATACCTATTATACGAATATCTACATTTTCCTGTCATACAGACAAAGCCTCCGCTGTAACTAAATCGTCGTGAGCAACGACGATCTGTACTGTAGGTACTGTATGTAATGCCGCTCACTGTTTGACGCATCAACCGATCATGAATCCATAGGCCTCATTTACACGAGAACTTTTTTAAACAGAACAAATGTATTCCCAAGTATATGTATGTTAACACGTCAACGCTTTTTTACGTGTGAACAGATACTTGGGAATACGTTTGCTCTATTTGGACGCTTTTTTAACGGAGGTTAAAAGCTCTCGTGCAATGAGGCCTTGGACCTATGAAACTTAAAACGTTGCACAGAAGTTCCCTCCATAATAAAGGATAAGTTTGGATTTTTTGAAATTTCTATGAACAAAGAGGATTTATTTTTGTGCCAAGCAAAGCCGCGGCAGTCGCTAGTTATTCAAATAAGAATCATACTTCATTTGTATTGGGCGCACCAAAAAACATTCCTTGTAAAGGTGAACGCACACTTATCTGAGCCGAACGCGTCGAACGAGTTGAATGAAATCGTCTGAATTTTTGACGCGCGGAAGTGTGCAAGGTTTCATGAGATTTCATATACAGAATTCTAAGGTACGTTTCGTTCGACTCATTCGACGTGTTCGGCTCGGTTAAGTGGGCATTCACCTTTAATTGTTTGATGTTTGATAAGGCAAATATGCTACTGATGTTTATTTAGTGGATGTTTTCATTATACTTACTTATTAATAATTTTATCTTATTTGTATAATCTCACATTGTGTTCTGATATGACTGCTAACTCAGTTATTACCTGGAACAAAAAGTCAAATATAATAATATATCATGTCAGATACGCCCTTATCAAATGAGGTGACTATTTAAAGGCTCCTTCACGCCAGAGCAATATAATGCGACATTGAAGTATTCGCTACTCTGAAGTATTCGCTACTCTGTGACAGAACTGCATGCAATAAAAATTTAAAATGTAACACTAACAACATTAGGCGGCAGACTGTCGTATCGTACCTGATGTTTCAATTCTACAGAACAATGTTTTCTTGGCATAACAAGATACAGTTGAAAACTAAAACCCGACTGCGATCGTCTTAATAAACACATAGTCTTAACATCCGTTAGGTCAATCTTTTTCGTATAAAACATAGCCTATGTCACCCGGAACTTTACAACGAATCAATTGACACCTCATTCACCAAAATAGTACCACCATAGTAAACCCAGTAGTTTAGGCACTACGGTGGAACACACAGAATTTTAATACAAACATACATACATAGACTGCTAAAATCATCAATCAATCAATCAATCAATTTATTTATTTGCTGATACAGGTATTACAGGTGTAATTATAAAAATAGTCCAGCTGTATCACGCCAAGCTGGCATGCAAATACATTAATTCAAAATAGTGAATAAACAAATTAAATTAAAAGTAAAATTTTCGTTTGTTAACAATAAAAGGAATTTACAATTCTGAATACTTAATATTAAAAAAAATAATAATAATAATAATAATAATAATAATAATAATATTACAGGTCTTAAAAATATTACAAGATTACATAATAAAACAAAAAAGTCATCTTAGATATTCATCAACACTATAAAAGGTATTCTTAGTTAAATATTCAAATAATTTCTTTTTAAGGCCTTGTATTTTATTTACGTTTACAAGTTCTCTTATTTCCAAAGGTAATTTATTTACAATTTTTACTGCCATAACGTTAAAACTATTACTGATGAGAGCGGTTCTATGTGACGGGAATCTTAATTTATGTTTTTGTCTTTTATTATCAAATTCTGTAAACATATTTTTATTATTCGCTACAAACAAAATAATTTCATAGATATATAATGATGGTACAGTTAATAAACGAAGTTTTTGGAAGTAAGGAATGCAGCTATCTGTCTGGGATAATCTACATATAACTCTCACGCACCTTTTTTGGGCCAGTAACACTCTTTTTATGCCAGATCCATTGCCCCAAAATATTATACCATATCTTAATACAGAGGCTACATGACCATGATAAGCTGTCATTAGTACTTCAGGGCTTACTTTTTTCGCTAAAATGTTCAAACAGTACGCTGCTTGATTGACTCTTTTACAAACATATTCGATGTGTGTTTTCCATGTCAAATTTGAATCGATTTGTAGTCCTAAGAAATTTGTTGTCTCAGTATTATCAATTTTGTTGTCCCTATGGTTAATATTTATGTGATGTTTTTCCTTTTTGTTCCTTATATTTTGGAATGTCATTAATTTAGTTTTACTAAAATTCAATGTCAGTTTATTCGATGTCAGCCATTGTGTTATATTACTTATACTATTATTTATTATGAATTTATGGTCATTTATTGTTTTGTTAATGTATATAACGGTACAGTCATCTGCAAATAGAACCATGGGGTTATCAGTTGATCTTGGCATATCATTTATATAAATTAAAAAGAGAAGAGGTCCTAGTATACTACCTTGTGGAACTCCTTGTGTAAGCAGTTTAGGTTGTGATAGGTATTTCTTTTCTGTTTTACTTTTTTCGCATATTCTATCAATTTGTGTTACTTGACTTCTGTTACTAAGATAGCTTTTTATAAGACTCAGCGCGTTACCTCTAATACCAAACGAGTTAAGTTTGTCTATCAATATATAATGATCCACGAAGTCAAAGGCCTTTGTAAGATCCATATATAATGCCGATACAATTGATTTATCATCAACACCTTTCCCGATTTTCTGGAGGAAGTGGAAGATTGCTAAGTTTATGTTTTTTTTCTTTCTAAATCCAAACTGTTGTTCTGCTAGCATATCGTGTTTCTCTAAGTAGGAGTATAAGCTGTTATAGATTAGTTTCTCAAATATTTTTGAAAATATTGAGATAAGCGCTATAGGTCTATAAAACGCCATATTTTCTTTGTTTTCTTTTTTGAATATGGGTTTGACAATCGATCTCTTTAGTTTTTCAGGAAAGACACCTTCTACAAAACATAAGTTGACTAAATGTGAAAATATTGGGGAGATTATGTTAGCAACTTCTTTGACAACTTTAGTATAGATATCATCATAACCCGTGCTTTTAGTATTCTTTAGGCCTTTTATAACAGTAGCGACATCAGTAGGGATTACAGGTCCGAGAAAGAATGAATTGGGACTGTTAGTGCTTAGAGTAAGACGATAATTCCCGTTATAGTTAGAAGAGAACGAGTAATGTGCAAAATACTCATTAAAGGCTTCTGCTATTTCAGCTGGTTCTGTAATTACTTTGTCGTCAATTTTTATCTGTCGAATATTTTCTTTTGGTAGATTGGTTTTGCTGCGATTTACAACATTCCATATTGCCTTTGATTTATTTTTACTGTTTTTAATATAGTAATCATTTCGCGACTTTTGTGTTAAATTTATTATTTTATTTAATCGTTTAGAGTATATTTTGAAAGATAATTTAGTATTAGTATTTTTAGGTTCTAACCTGTAAGACCATAAGAGTTTTCTCTTTTTTATGCAACATTGTTTTATACCTCTAGATATCCATAGGGGTTTTTTATTAACGAGCACTTTTGTGCGTACGATGGGAAAACAGAGATTATAAAACAACAAAAATATATCATAGAATTCATCAAAAGCTTCATTTGGATTTCCGCGGTCCTCTATTTCAGAGTAATTTAAAGCTAGAAGTGCCGACTTAAATTTTTGTATATTTTCTTTACTGTAGTCACGTTTTTGAACATACCAATATTTTAAATTCATACTTTTTTTGACAGGGCATTTTAGTAACTGAGCGGTGTGATCTGATATTGCGAAATCGATTATTTCTACTTTACTATTATGTACATTATGTATAATGTTGTCTATGCAAGTCCCGCTGGTTAATCTAGTTGGCTGTCGGATTGATATTTTAAGGTTATGGCTAGTCAGTATATCTTCAAATGTTTGAGATCTATAGTTCTTCTTCAGGTAATCTATGTTAAAATCACCACACAAAATAATTTTTTTTGTTTTTGAAGCAAATTTTACCTAAATTTTTACCAAATTTTATCATAAATAACCCTTCCTTTTGGCTTTGCCGCAGTCGGGTAAAAAAGACTACATACTACATGTTGTTTAAGAGCGTGTCCAGCAGTCTATCGGATGATAATAATTTTGATAATGATTTTCATCATCATAATCTCAACTCATCCCCGGTCCACTACCTACTGGTACAGTTTCTCTCTACCTCTCAGAATGAGAAAGGTTCAAGCCAGAGTGCGAGTTGGTAGCAGTGGTGTACTGCACTAAGCCAGGGTAGGCATTATTTAGTTATGTTACATCTTTTTATTGACTGCCATGATGAAAAATGAGCGTAAAGCTATCTCAATTAGGGTAAGCAGTGCTTTTATGCATCTATGAACTGCACGCCACTGATTGGTAGGCTTCACACTCCTTTGAGAACTATATGGTGAACACTCAGGATGCCTTGGTTTCCATTAAAGTAAAAATTTGAGGCAAGGAAGTCAGACAGTTTATTTTGAAATTTTTTTTTTTTTTTTTTGATTTCAGGGTTGATACTTATATCACTATTAGCAGGATTCTTGACAGACACGTTTGGTCGCAAATATTTTGTGCTGCTCGGTTTTGGAGGATTATTTGTATTTACATTAATAAGTGGCACTAGTCAAAATTATATTGTACTGATAACTGCGAAATTCTTCGAAGGAATGTTGTAAGTATTTGATCATCATCATCACCATCTTCATCTTAACCCATCGCCACCATTACACACTCGAATTGGTAGACTTCAGTCGCCTTGCAGGTTTCCTATGTTCCTTTACTATTAAAGCACTATCTACAATTTCGAAATAGAGGTGTGTGCCTGGGATTGGCCCCTGGATCCTCGAATAGGAGGTCGATGCCTTAACCAATAGACTATCACCATCGATTTTGAAGCGCCTAGGTTTTATTTATTTCTATCGACTATCACCGCATATATAAAGATGTATGATAGGGATGATCACAATCAGTGACTTTTTACCAAACGTCAAAACGCTCGCCTAGTGAGAGAACTTGTATGAAATTACAGATGTAACGTCATAAGCATTTCCTATTAGTTTCCACTCGTATATAGTTAAATCGTATACTCGTTATATCAAACTGAATGTACTTATATTGTGTATGAGCAATAATTTAGTGGAGCACCGAATATGGTTCACTTATTCTGTTAGAAATTTCAAACACAATGAACAAGCTTTATTAAACTGGTGTTGAATGCCAACTTGACCGCAGGCAAAGACTGTTTTAGAGAACATTTAAGCTGTTCTGTTTAGCCTTTGAAACATGGCTTGATGTGTTTGGAAGCCTCAACTTTAATTAATTAAGTCCATTGTATACACTGCGGACTTAGAACAGGAAATATCTAGCTCAAAAGTATAAATGGGAAAATGAAATTGAAATGGCAATTGTGGGTTCGTGGGTCACCCAAATACTAATCACTACCAATACTACCCATAATATCACCCATATTCATATAATCCATATCCATAAATCCGGAAGTGTGTTTGTTTACTGGTTTGTCCTTCAATCACGCTGTAACGGAGCAACGGATTCACCTGATTTTTTTAAAAGATGATGTTTAAAGGAGGAAAATAATGTTCTTTTTTCCCGAAAAATCAAAAAGTTGCCCCGGAGTTTTTGAAAATCTAAATCTACAGGAGCGAAGTCACGGGCATGAGCTAGTATTGTATACAGAGAATTCCTTAGGTATTCACCGCCCAGCTCTACTCTACTACAGCTCTAGGTACTCTAGGTACTCTAGGATCTGGAAATTTCTAATTTTGCACAGAAATTTCTTTTATGATATAGGTACAAGGTATGAATGATATATGTAAGTATATGAATTCCCAAGAGAGAAAAGGATTTATAATATTATCATCGAGCGAAGCCACGGCAGTCACTATTTAGATTGAAATATTGTGTCATTTTACACTACCTGATTAAGAAAAATATTTTCATCGCTTTTTTCTACTTGCCTAATAATATTATCATCATTACATTTTCGAAATAACCACCCATGGAAATTGGAATTTAGTCGAGCATACTTTCGAAACTGTTTTAAATTCTCCATTATATCGGATTATAGGTATATCAGTAGGAACTTATCTACAAAACAGCTGAACCAATTATGATGGCAGAATTAAAACTATAAACTTTATAATGGATATTGTACGAATAGGACCTACACCACTTTTTTTTAGAAACTTTTGCCCCAAGCGTAACTATGGGCTATTTATATAGGCCCCAACATTTATTTCGCGCGTAAAACATATTCCTTATTTGCTTCGTTTTAAATTTTAACTTTCCTTTCGTCTTCAATAACTCAAAAATTGTTATTCTTCTTCCAGATTTGGGACTTCGTTCTCTTCCCTGATAGCTTTAACGGCAGAGTTTTGTCACAACGATATCAGAGACCGTATAATGATACTGCAATCCTCTTTTACGTCAATCGCTCAAGTTATTACTGCCTTATTATCCTGGGGGATATTAACACAAGATTGGAGTGTATCATATTTCAATGGAGCTATTGGTAAGTAGTAGCATAGTATAGTAGTAGTATAGTATAGTAGTAGCGTATGCTACTACTTACCAAAGTAGTAGCATAGTTTAGCAGTAGTATAGTGCAGTAAAGTAGTAGTAGTAGCGACAGGATCAAATCAGAAATAAGGAGATGCGTATTATAATCAGAGTAACCGATAAAGCTTAACGGGTTGCGAAGCTGACAATGGGTAGGGCACATAGCACAAAAACGATATATCGTCGATGGTTTGTAGAAAGGGTGGATAAGCCATTCGTAAGGTCTCATACCTCAAAAGGAAAAATGGAACTCTTAAAGGATCACTTTGGTGTCTGTCTGTTAGTTTTTCGTATCAGTCAAGGAAACCTATAGGGTACTTCCCGTTGATCTAGAATCATGAAAGGCAGGTAGGTAGGTCTTATAGCACAAGTAAAGGGAAAAATCCGAAAACCGTGAATTTGAGGTTATATTAAACAAAAAAAAAATAACATATAGCGCAGACCACTATTAATTTGCAGAGTTCTACATAAACGTGTTAGACTTGACGTCACTTCAAGAAAAAGAAGTCAACATACACCATACCATCTTAAATATTCTTCACCAAAAAATTTGTAAAACAGATAAGTGAAGATTTTGTAGTAAGTTTAATATGCCAGTAGGGAAATACATAAATAGAGTCACTCTTACATGTTTCGCAAGGTCTCAGAGTCAATTTCCGTTTGTGTAAATGTAGGAAACTAGTTTATCTAAATTGGCGCAGGTCTGAGAATTTCCTCTGGTTTCCAATTCGGCTCTAAATAGTTAATGCCCTACGGAATACCAAAACTAGAAAACTACTATGCTTTAGAACTCCATGATAATCTTGTTTATTCCATACTAGCCGATGCCCGCTACTTCGCCCGCGTGGATTAAGGTTTTTTGAAATCCCGTGGGAACTCTTTGATTTTCCGGGATAAAAAGTAGCCTATGTGCTAATCCAGGATATTATCTATCTTCATTCCAAATTTCAGCCAAATCCGTCCAGTAGTTTTTGCGTGAAGGAGTAACAAACATACACACACACACACACACACACACACATACAAACTTTCGCCTTTATAATATTAGTGTGATGTGATAAGATATTTTTGTTAAATTTTTATTTTTAACATGATGAATGAATCCGGTTTCTAAGCGTAAGTTTTGCAAGGTAGGTAGGTATTTTTCCGGAAAATACGAGAGATGCAGGTGCCTTAGACTTGATTTACTTGGGTTAATTCACCATGCAGCTAAGTGAACTGAGCATACTGAGTAGTAGATCAATCAATAATCAAAGATATAAAACTCCAAATAGATAAAGCTTACGCATTCATATTTAAAAGCCGATTCACACGCGCGCACGTACACGTGACACTTGCTTGTGATGCGCGTGAATCCGTAGACATAACTCCACGCATTACGTCTACGCGAACGTTCACGCCATGCAAGCGGTATGCCATGTCTCATACAGTTCTACACATTACAACGCAATGGTACGCGCTACGTCTACGCTTACGCGACGCATACGCGGGCTGTGTGGCCGGCGCTTTAATAAGTAAAGACAAATTCGTATGCTGAAATGTTTTGGTAGGCAAGGCATTCCGAACCAGTGGTAGATGCTCTTGACAATTCAAAGTGCATACTTGTAAAAATTAATTTAAAAAAAAAAATGAATTTTGTATTTTCCTACCCCGTGTTCTGTTTTCTTTCTACCAATTTTATCCATCCTGACATTTAGAAGCACTTTCTTTAGTATTTAGTGACTGATAATAATAATTAATTATTAAATTTTCTTTTTCAGTTCTTCATAATTGGAACTTCTACTTATTCGTTATGTCATTATGGCCATTATTGGCAACTATCCTGTATTGCTTCCTGCCTGAAAGTCCGAAGTACTACATAACACAGCAGAGGTACGACGAAGCAAGGGAGGTCCTCATCAAAATCTACACGAAAAACACAGGGAAGTCTGTTGATGAATTTCAGGTAAGGTGTTTTCTTTTTATTGAAGAGATTGTGGTAATATGGTTATTCTTATCGGAATCGAATTAGGTTTAGATTTAGGTATAGTAATAGCGCTAAATTTAGCGATTTAATTACCCTCTGTATTTAATAAATATATCAACTCTTAGTATTAAACTCGCCTATGTAAACCAATTTCTACATGGTATATTAAAATATTTAAAAAAAAAAACAAGTGTAAATTCAAAATTTATAACACCCCCGACAAGTGAAGGTTACAGTAACTAGAAATGAGCTGATAACAGTCAAACGGCTGAACCGATTTTCTCGGATCATAGCTAAAAACACTCTCGATCAAGCCACCTTTCAAACAAAAAAAAACTAAATTAAAATCAATTAATTAGTTTAGGAGCTACGATGCCACAGACAGAATATACACAGATACACACGTAAAACTTATAACACCCCTCTTTTTGGGTCGGGGGTTAACAAAACATTATTGACCGTGTTTACCCATAAAATACTTATCACAATCTAAGTACTAAAAAACTAGTAAACTTTTTGCACTAATAGATCCAAAGTACTAGACGAGCCAAATGGGTCACCGACATTCATTTTGGCCGCCGTTGCAATTATGCAATCAGAGGTGCCATTGGACCGAGGCCAAGTACTAACTGGTATTAGAACCTACGAGACATTACAGCATTAAATTTTTTTATCACAAAAAACACTTTGGTCTCTTCGATAATATTAATCTGATTTTAAGATATTGCGGCATTATGACAAAAAATTGTGTAGCTTTATTAATATTTATTTTTATAGACTAGCGCTTGGTTACTCCTGGCAAGTGATGACGCAGCCTAAGATGTTTAGTTATTTGAACCATAAGGCCTCATTCATACGAGAGCTTCTTTAAAGTCCGTTAAAAAACGTTCAAAAAAAACAAATGCATTCCCAAGTATCTGTTCACACCGCAACACTTTTTTTAACGCGTACAACGTTAATACCCGCCAACACCGCGCCGGGTTTTAACGCAACGCTTTTATAACGCTCGTGTGAATAAGGCCTAATAAAGCAAACTTTACGTCATTTTAAATCAATGTGGTTTGGCACATTTTGGTATAACTGGGTCCAAATGATTCAGACGAATAAGGATTATAGAAAGAGAGCCAGCGAGGGCCAGAACTTTGTTATTTTATAAAAGCTGAAACTTCTCTGCGTATTATCCATTGCTTTTAAAATATAAAAATTTACACTTCATACAAAAAAATTCACACCTTTTTACCTGTTGTCTTCCAAAGCCACCATGATCCAAACTTCATAGTCGCTGATCGTTCTTCCCTGTGTTGGGGACAATACGCACAGAAACTTTCAACTTTTATAAAATAGCGAACGAAGTACCTATAGCTTTTCTTCGAATTAGTTGTTTTATGGCCATGAAGGATTGAGGTTGATTACCTAAAACCCTGTACATTTTCTATATTTGCCTACTTATTATGTTTTGAGACTTCTAGGGCAAGGTACTTTGCTGGTCCTATTACGTTATGCAAAAAAGCCTCGGTTTTATAGACGTGTGTGTGACAGCTGTGTTCCAGCGATAGTTGGTGCGTGTGTGTGTGCGTAGATCCCTAGTAATTTATTACCCCTTCACGGAGGTTTACGAAAAATGGCAGGGCAATTTTCCCCATATTTTCCCTTATTTTTTGCACTGTTTTTGTAATGAAAGAGCCTGTATTATAGAGTTGTATTTAATAAAAGATTAACGTAATAAATCTTTGTGGACTTCGTCTTTTGCTAAGATACTTAATTAATTAATATTTCACCAAAAGATAATCGTTTGGCACACCTGAAAACGATAAATCAAAAATTTAAATCGAATGAAAATAAGATTTGTGAAGAAAACGAAGTAAAATAATAATATTTAAGGCAGAGTTGGAAAAAAAACAGTTAATTTTATTTGTTTAAAACGTGTTTAAACCTTGTTTTGTTTAAAATATGTTTAAATTGATAAGTGCCTTACCCTTACTTGAATAATGAATATACTTAGCTAATCTTCCTAGAATTTTTCAAATAAACGTCTAAAATACGTACGACTCCTAGTGGCGTAAACAACTTAATCTGCAACTGACGTTTACCCCAACCCTCTCAACATACAACATATAAACACATTACACCTTTTCTTCCACCGTGTTCTCAAACATAATATGTCATCGTAACATAAATACAGGGGTATTATGAATTTATGTGGCACACTTCTTTACCCACCGATGGCATACAAAGAGATTTAGGTAAATGATAGAGTCACTATTTGGAACATTTTCTTTTAAATATTTTTTGGATTCTAACAAATGCCTCACGTTGTAACTTTGAAATTGAAATATATGAATAGGTAATATTTTAGTTCAAGTCTCGACACGGGCGTGCATAATCACGTTTTTTTGTGGAGATTTTATTAATGGTCATGATATACGAACGATCTTAAAACCCATCTGCTAACCAGATGAGAGGTGCTTTTATACTTATACATTAATTAATTTTTATTCCAGTTCACATGAGTTGCGTAATGAAATCAGGTTAAAGTTATCACTAATTAAGTAATTCCAATTTGGTTTCGATTTATCCCACCTAATACTATAATCGAAAAAATTCCGAACATAAAACGATAGTGTTATCTTAGGTAAATCGTGCAAGGATCAAGGTTGTCGAGTTTTAAAGTTTCAGAATTCAGGCGATATTAACACACTTTTACATGTCATACCAAACAGGCCTTAAGATAAAAAAAAAAACGTGCCAAATGGTAACAAAGTCAAAGTCATTCAAATTACTACTACTACAATAAACTTTTTATACTATTATAGTACTATTGTAAACTTTCTGGTTGTCAAACAATGATGTAGTGGTGATGATTACGTTAATTTAAAACTAAAGCAACGAGGGTTCCAAACACACCCAAGTCTGAGAAGAGCCCACAACAAACTCAGCCGGGTATTCTTTTTTCATTATTATAATATTATATATTTGCCTTGCTTGCAACTTTTGTTGTTTTATCCTATCTGTCACTTATATAAAATTTAAATATCGTTGGGGCGTATTTTTTGAGGCCGATCAACGACATCGTTCAGTGAATTATTAATGCGAATCGCAAAGTTAAAGGCATAAAGGCAAAAGAAAAGATTTATGTGCTCAAATATTCGTCGCCCGTACGTCGAATGATCATTATTTGTTAAACATGTTGCCAGCTGGGGTTACGATGGTTATTGATGATCGGGGCTTATAGGGATTTATGACTGTGAGGCATGCAACGTTAATACTTAAAAAGTTCGTAGTTTCCAAATTTGGCTAAGGTAGCGTAGAATATGAATATTAATCATGGAAAAGTCAAAGTTAACTAGTCATCACGGAACTAAGCTTCAATGAAAAGACACACGCCGGCAGAATTAGCGGAACACAAAAAAAAGGAAGAGTTAATGTATTTTTTTCACAACACTAGCTAGTTACATTACCTTTTTAAATTTTTAGGTCTAATTTAAAAACGGAAAATTAGTCGACATTAATTTTTATCATTCGTTTGTTTTAATTTTTCACTCATACATCTCTATGGACTGTTTTGAAGTTGATTTTCTGTTAAATAGTCATCACGGAACTAAGCTTGAATATAAACAGAAGAATTTTTTTTTTATTTAAATTAACTTTGGCAAGTGCTTTTGTTTGCAATAGTTAAAAGAATCTACCACTGATTCAGAATGCCATTCCAATCTTCAAATAGTAACTAATTTAATAGATTTTTTAAACACTATCATAGATGAAGGCATGGTGTAAAAAATCATTTTCGCACAAAAAAAAAAAAAAAAGTAAATTTTATCATATTTAAATATTTAAACTATAACATTCTTTTTGATAATAAGATAATTTTATGTTATTTGAAATTCTTCCATTCAGTTTTCTCATTAAGAGGGCTCTCTCCGTCACTCGTTTCATACAATCGTAGTTCCAATTTCATTTGAATATTAAGCAACCAAATACCACGAAATTTTGCAGACATATTCTAGAAACTAATATCTATGTCTGTGGTTTTCCAGATTTCTGTTAAAATATTCGGTTTCAAAGTTACGCGGTCTTAAAAACTTTCATACAAATCTTTGAGCAACTGTAATTTTAAAACTACATATTTTTAGAAAAATCTAAAACACCACAGACACAGATATTAGTTTCTAGAATATGTCTGCAAAATTTCATGGACTTTGGTTGCTTAGTATTCAAATGAAATTGGAACTACGATTGTATGAAACGAGTGGAAACGAGTGACGGAGAGAGCCCTGTTAAACTGGTTACAAAATACAAGCAACGAATTCGTGTTCACATAAAATGCGTCCACCATTTCCCATTTAATTAAGTAATTGCATTAAATGGGTAACAAGATACACAGTTTCATACGTAATTACAGAATAATGATATGAACAATTTATAGAATCAATTGCATTTAATTAGCTACGAAACTATGTTTTATCAGTTTATACAGAGTGTAACGCTAGCAAAAGTGAAGACAGGTGATAGTACTGATAAGATACCAAAAAAAAATAAGTGAAAAAAAACCTGTAAGTACTTATTTAAAAAAAGTTAATATTGCAAATAAAACATCTGGCTGACGCTATAACTCAATGGACGTTGCGTAACTAGGAAGTCAATGCCGCGACGTTAGGTGGGGCATTGAAAAATACTAAATTACTAAAACTACACAGTAAGGCCATATTTATTAAGGTTATTAGCATTGGATTGTGTTTAGGTAGTATAATCTAAGATTTTGCTAGCGTTCGTTCGTTCACACCCTGTACCATTAAAATCATTGGTCAGAAATGCACTACCCCTCTAGGTCCAGTTGCATGACAGGTGGTTAAAGTTACGTTACGTTCCCGTTAAACTTTATTTTTATTCAACATTTTTACCTGCTGGCTATTATATTCGTAGTTAATCGTAGAAATTCGGCGACTCCTATTCAGTTCAGTTAGTTAGTCGAGCTTTCTATTTAATAAACAGCATTGAATAACGTAGATTTTGTAAATTTATTGTAACACTTGTAATATGTAGGTTGCTTACGAGTTGAATTTGAACAAAAGGCGATACAAATTATTTAGGTTAGATTAAGAAATATTATTAAAACAATAGCATGTAAGATTTCATTATAATTAATATTAGTTCATAAAAGAGTCGATCATAAGCCTTCACCAATTAAAGACGTCTACCACAACGCCGTCGTACAATCATTTAACACAACCAAAAGTTTAATATTTCACACTAAAGATACAGTTTAGTCAGAGCAGGTATGAATCAGATTCAGTAGAACCCTTCTCTTATAATACCTGACATTTGACCAAGCGTCAATATATGTAAGTGTAAATAAATAAGCCAAATGGCCTATTTTTTGGCTTATGCGTATTTGTACCTTTGTCCTTTCTATCATAATTATTATTGTCTAATATCTTTGAATTATCTAATAAATTATTGCGTTAATTCGTTACGTGACGGTGTGACAGGCGGCCTCTTTGATTACTTCCTTCACGCAACGTGGTTCATTACGAAAGGGGGCGCTAAGTAATAAAATTAAATTAAATGTAAACAAAATTATCGCTGATGCCTTTAAACGGCGTGAAGACTTCAATATAATTTTACGAGTGCTGAATAAAATTATAATAATACTAGCCGATGCCCGCGACTTCGCCCGCGTGTATTTAGGTTTTTTGAAATCCCGTGGGAACTCTTTGATTTTCCGGGATAAAAAGTAGCCTATGTGCTAATCCAGGATATTATCTATCTCCATTTCAAATTTCAGCCAAATCCGTCCAGTAGTTTTTGCGTGAAGGAGTAACAAACATACACACACACACACACACACACACACACACATACAAACTTTCACCTTTATAATATTAGTGTGATTTTTCCTCTTGAGTAGCGTGTTAATGATGATTTTTAACCCCCGACCCAAAAAGAGGGGTGTTATAAGTTTGACGTGTGTATCTGTGTATCTGTGTATCTGTGTATCTGTGTATCTGTGTATCTGTGTATCTGTGTATCTGTGTATCTGTGTATCTGTCTGTGGCCTCGTAGCGCCTAAACGAATGAACCGATTTTAATTTAGTTTTTTTTGTTTGAAAGGTGGCTTGATCGAGAGTGTTCTTAGCTATAATCCAAGAAAATCGGTTCAGCCGTTTGGAAGTTATCAGCTCTTTTCTGGTTTTCTTATTACTTTTATCCCAGGACCCCCAGAGGTTACGTATTTTCTGACACAGGAAATATGTACGATTGAGTAGTGTTAGTAAGTACTAAGAAAGCATGCCTAGCCTACGTGCTAGCTTGCTTAGACGGCCAATTTTCAGGTATCTGATAATCAAGGTACATAAAACCATTACTTACCTCACGTAAATTCTCCAAACTGATTTTTACGTATATTTTCCTTAAAAATATGTCGCCAATACTCCCAGACACTTCCCGCGTCGGCCGTATTGCTTTGCAGACGCTTTAAAGCTCCCAAAATAAGTAATTACTTAACTGCACGTAAATTCTGATGCTCCATTTTTATATATGTCCACCAGACAACTATTTTAAAACCTTTTACGAGAAGACAGACCGATCCAGAGGGCCAATCATCCCCTAAATTCAATTTAAATGCCTCTGTGGGTTTGAGCGCGAGGGCATCATTATCTACGCGCATGAGACTGAGTAAGACATGTATTAGGATATATTGACTTCTCTCTCACTCTCTTATAGTTTACTTATGTCAATTAATTATTAATATTTTAAAAAAACAGCTAAAAATTAAAAAAATTGGAGAATTTACGTGAGGTAAGTAATGTATTTATGTACCTTGATTACCTGATACCTGAAAATTGGCCGTCTAAGCAAGCTAGCAGGTCTGTAGGCATGCGTTCTTAGTACATACTAACACTACTCAATCGTCCACATTTCGTTCGTCAGAAAATACGTGACGGCTGGTGGCCCTGGGATCTTTCACTATTGTAACAGAGGTTCATAATATTATGTCAATCGGCAAATGTCAAGCTGTCAAGATGGACGTTGCTTAGATACATAATTATTTATTTGAAAATAATGTTTTGGAAAACTCCGATACTTTGGATCGTAGGCGCGGAGTTTCTAATTTATAAAATATTATAATCACAGTTAAACGAGAAAACATCAATTCAATTATAATATCCAACAGTCAACCAAAGGCCACGAACAATCAACCCAAACCCAAACCATAGTCAAACTATTTTTAGGGTTCAGTAGGTATCTGTAGAGAAAAAAAAAATGTTGTAGCCTCGACAGTTGTAGTCGCGTAGGTGTGCATGGCATCATTAAATATCGTGGGAGGCGATGACCCTCCGCGCGGCTGAGGTTCCCGCATCGTAGTCGCTTTGTCGCGCAGGTTTGGATGATGCATTAGGCGCACCTTCTTTATATTTTATCTGCTTGAACTCAGCTTATTTACTTTGACAAAATACGTTTAAAATTCATCATTATCAGGATCAACCCATCGCCGGCTCACTACTGAGCACAAGTCTCCTCTCAGAATTAGAAGCTACCACACTGGCCAAGCACGTATTGGCACACCTCACGCACCTTTAAGGGAGCATTATGGCCAACTCTTAAGCATGCAGGTTTCCTGACGGTGTTTTCCTTCACCACTTCGTTGTCTGTCTGTGTGTCATCTTTCAAGAGAATCAAAACTTATAAATTGGGTACTTCCCGTTTACGTAGAATCATGAAAGGCAGGTAGCAATATCTTATAGCCCAAGTACTCTACTCCTGTGGCCCAAGTAAACAGAAAAATCCGACAACTGAATTGTCATTACGAAAAAAAAACTTGTACGGAACTCTTCATGTGTGAGGCAGACTCGCACTTGACCGGTTTTTGAAAGTTATGTCAAATAAAAATTTTACATGCAATAATAAACAAAATGAAATACAAGCCAATTTATTCCTTATTTCATCGGGTGAAAGTCGATTTCAATTTAATCGTAGGTATATCTTGAAAAGCGAACTATTTATACGACTACGTAAAATGGGCACATTTTTAAAGCAACGACATGTTAGAAACAGATATTTCGTTTTGGTCGTGTTAAACTATGTGAGTCATTCAGATAATTCTTGATTTAGTGATGTTCGGTCAAAAATATTTCATGGAACGTATAATTAACATAACATTGATGTTACTTTTGAAGAGATATTAGCTGCCTTATTGGATTTATACATCGATGGATTTATATTATTATAGAAATTGGGTTTTAGAATGGCACAAATAAACGGTAATTTATGAATAAAAGTTTAAAAAGCGTGAAATAAAAATTAAATTAAAAATTTAAAAAACCCCCGACACATAAACCTCTAAAAAGTAAAAAAATAATAGGTAAGTATGTATGGGCCCTTTAAGAATAGTATAAATAGTAAAGTTTTTATCCAAGCGCTCGTTGCGTCGGGGGACCGCTAAAGTTAACAAAAACTATTCTTTCTACAACAGATGACTTTCATAGTTTATGATAGGTAGCGGTCCCCTGGCGCAACGAGCGCTTGGATAAAAACTTTACTATTTATACTATTCTTAAAGGGCCCATACATACTTACCTATTATTTTTTTACTTTTTAGAGGTTTATGTGTCGGGGGTTTTTTAAATTTTTAATTTAATTTTTATATTACCTGAAATTATTCTTGTTTGGTCAAAATTGGTTTCGAATTTTAGAGCAAATACGGTCAAGTGCGAGTGAAGCAAAAAAAACATCGTGAGGAAACCTATATGCTCGAGAGTTCTCCATAATGTTCTCATAGATGTGTGAAGTCTACTATGCTAATTCGCGGTTGGCCAGCGTGGTAGACTGTGGCCTAACCTTTATCATTCTGAAAGGAGACTTCCTGTGCTTGCTAGTAAGCTGGTGGTTGATGATGATGATGATAATCATGCTATTTGGAGCCAGTTATATCTAATAGACGTAATATAATGTATATGTAACGTAATATAACGTAATATATATATATATATATATGTAACGTAATATAATGTAAATAGTAAGTGCTAGTCAATTAGATTATTTTGTAATTTATAGACTGGCGCTTGGCTGCCCTTATTATAACTGTAGGGTATAGTAAAAGCTTTATAATCACACTAATATTATAAAAGCGAAAGTTTGTGTGTATGTATGTGTGTGTGTACTTTTGTTACGCCTTCAAAAACTACTAGACGGATTTGGTGGAGATAGATTATACCCTCGATTAACACATAAGCTAATTTTTATACCGGAAAATTGAAGAGTTCCTGCCCGATTTTTAAGAAACCTATAGCCACGCGAACGAAGTCACAGGCATCAGCAAGTAGCTTTATAATAGTTAGATAGTTTTGTTTTTCTAGTTCCATTTTTCTTTTAAAAGGACTAAAATTCCAGAATAAAGACTCGTATGTTCTTCACAGCGGACAGTGAACGACAAAGAAACCTCCCGCTTTTACACTTTTTTCCCATCCCCCTATAATCCCTGGCTTATAACGAGATTGTCTTAAGGCCGACTGCGTCACAAAGCACACAAATGAATATTAAATAACGCTTTTAACAAGGGAAACGTTGTTCTCGTTGCCTGGCGTACATGCAAAGTGGCGTATTTATTATTAACAAGTTGATTAGATTCTTCTTCAGGAACTCCTTTATAACTGATTGGTAATTCTATTTGCGAGCTTTTACGATCTTTGAGTCTTGAGCCTTCCGAGTAGAGGAGATTTGTTTCTTTGACACACGCGTTACATAATGAATGTATATAAAATTTATAGCTATTTAAACGCGCTTCAGATTTTTGTCATATAAACATAGGATGTGAGTCATACTAGATGTATGACTCACATCCTTATTAGAAAAGCAACTTGTATACTTGGTCTCAATCCGTCACATGCAAAATGATAGGTATCTTGGCCAAAATACATCAAAGTTTTACGTCTCCGCGGTAAAGGCGCGAACACAATAACTTGGCAAACAAACCCCTTAAGGCTGCCAACAGGGTTGTGTAGTGAGGGATTTGATACTTACAAATAGATTCGTTTCATTTTCAAATCCTAGCTCACTCAACTCTTCCATCAGATCTGACATTACCTAAGCTAAGCTACGAAAATGACTCGAGTCTTTTAGTTAGTTCCGCTCACATCACTTACATCACACGCCCCTTTTGAAATGGCAACTAGTATACTTGATCTCAATCCGTCAGATGCAAATTTGTATATTGGCCAAAATACATCAAAGTTTTACGTCTCCTCAGTAAAGGCGCGAACATAATAAATAACCTGGTAAACAAACGCGTTAAGGCTGCCAACAGGGTTGTGTAGCGAGGGATGTGTTTGATGAGATTCTCACAAATAGATTCGTTTCATTTTCAAATCCTAGCTCTCTCAACTCTTCCATCAGATCTGACATTACCTAAGCTAAGCTACGAAAATGCCTCGAGTCTTTTAGTTAGTTCCGCTCACATCACTTACAATTCAAACGCAATTCGTATACATGATCTCAATCCGTCACATGCAAATTTATATATTGGCCAAAATACATCAAAGTTTTACGTCTCCTCAGTAAAGGCGCGAACATAATAAATAACCTAGTAAACAAACGAGTTAAGGCTGCCAACAGGGTTGTGTAGCGAGGGATGTGTTTGATGTGATTGTGATTCTCAGAAATAGATTCATTTCATTTTTAACCCCCGACCCAAAAAGAGGGGTGTTATAAGTTTGACGTGTGTATCTGTGTATCTGTGTATCTGTATATCTGTGTATCTATCTGTGGCATGGTAGCTCCTAAACTAATGAACCGATTTTAATTTAGTTTTTTTGTTTGAAAGGTGGCTTGATCGAGTGTGTTCTTAGCTGTAATCCAAGAAAATCGGTTCAGCCGTCTGAAAGTTATCAGCTCTTTTCTAGTTACTGTAACCTTCACTTGTCGGGGGTGTTATAAATTTTTAACTTACACTTGTCAAATCCTAGCTCATTCAACTCTTCCATCAGATCTGACATAAGCTGAGTTGCGAAAATGAACTGTTCCATTTAGAGAGTTACATCCCTTTCTTCTTCTTTCACATCCCTTATCGATGAGAAAGACGTAAAGGCTCCTAAGTCTAATCCATACTAATATTATAAATGCAACAGTGTGTCTGTCTGTCTGTCTGCTACGTTTTCACGGCTCAACCTGAACTGATTTTAATGAAAGGTACAAACTTAGGATACATCCCGATTCCCGAGGAAGGACATAAGCTACTTTTTATCCTGGAAAATCAATGAGGTTCTACGGGAGTTAAGAAAAACCGAAATCCACGCGGTCGAAGCCGCGGGCATCCTCTAGTAATACTATAAATGTAAATGTTTAGATGTTTGTTACTCCTTCACGCCACAACCGATTTGGCTAAAACCTGGAATGGAAATAGCTTATGACCCTAAAATAATATATAAGCTTTTTATAAACTTTTATCCAATAAAATCAAAAAATAGATTAAAAACCTCATATCAATGCATATCCACACAGACATCGTCTAGATTGTATGTAAGAAAGAGAGAGAGAGAGAGAGAAAGAGAGAAAGAGAGAAAGAGAGAGAGAGAGAAATGTGTCGCATGATTGTGCCTGATTGGCTGTTAGAAAGGCAGCCTTGGATTTGATCCAATCCGTAAGAAACAAATCATATATTGGCCAAAATACATCAAACTTTTACGCCCTCCCCATAAAAGCGCAAACACACATGCAAAACAATAACCTGGCAAACAACCCGTTAAGGCCGCATAAATCTTTGGCGTTCTATCGCGGCCGGAGAAGTTGAAACGTTCGTATAAATTCTAAGAATATTGCCGCCATTCGATATCGGTATTTATGGCTGGCAACTTTGAACTTAGGGTTACCACTTACCACCTTACCTTATTTAGAATGTGGTTACCAACTTTTAATTCTTATTTTAACGGGACTGCATTGAAGCCTGAAAGGAGGGCCTATATACGCTGTGGGCCTATATACCCTATATGGGTGTGACCTGTAGGCATGTATAAATGTCCGCCCATAATTACTCTAACCGATTATGATAAATGATACGTCATACTAAAAATTTCAAGAAATCAAAATAGCTGATTTTACTCGTTTTAATGAGCGGGCTGAAAAAGATGCAATGCAAACCGCAGTCGGGAGGTTCCAAAAACTTTTTAATCCATACTATCCTGTCATATAGTCTGCTACGTTTTCACGGCCCAACCACTGAACCGATTTTAATGAAATTTGGTGTAAACTTGGGCCACATCCCGGGGAAGGACACAATAATCATCTGTCACAGCTGGGTCCTATAACGTAAATTTATACAGGTCTTGCAGAAAAAGCTGTCAAGATAGACATCACATAGAGAGTCCAGGCCCTGAACAATCTTTGTCCTTAATAGTTTGCAGTTTAGCAACACACTGACAAGTGACAACCCTAGTTGTGACGTCATAGCACCTGATACCATCTCCCAATATATTATTGTTTAGTGTCTTATTGTCTTGGTGCTATAATTTTCGTGAAATAGGTTCTGTATTACTTTTGCGGTGGAGATCATGTATTTGTTTCAATGCATGGAAATGAGGTAAACTTATATGATTCAAAAGAGAAAGAAAATCAGGCCAATTTCAACACGGCCGTTTTTTCTTGAATTTTGGTGGACTTTCTACAATTTTTTTTTTCAAATTTGAAATGGTTTATTGTTCTCCTAGTTATTGTAAAAGCTCTTACTTAAAGCCATCAAATTATGTCTTATAAACTCATGAAAATACATGTTTAAAATTTAATTATTATCTTATACTTATTAGAAATTAAAAACCACGTTTAGATTTCGGTGGGTACGTTTTTATGTCGTATATAATCTAATATATAATATATAATATCGATTGCCTTATAATGGCCTCAAGACGAATGACGATATAATACAGTGCGTCGGAATTGGTCCATTTGGACCAACCCGCCATGTAATTTATGAATATTTGAATTCAACGTCGTGTCTATGGTATCGTCATCATCATCAGTCTATGGACGTCCACTGTTGGACATATGCCTTCTAAAAGAGCGCTACCACATCCAGTCCTCAGCCTTCCTCATCTAGTCACTTCTCACTAGCCTCTACATCGGAGTCCATCGTACTGTAGGGCGTCTCACACTACAGTATGTCAATGATGAAAATATGTCGGTGATTTATCTATATACCTACTAGGTGATGCCCACGACTTCGTTCGCGTGGATATAGGTTTTTAAAATCGTGTAGGAACTCTTAATTTTCAGGAATAAAAAGTAGTCTATGAGTTAATCCAGGGTATAATCAATCCATCTCGATTCTAATTTCAGCCAAATCCGTCCGTAGTTTTCTGCAAGAAAGAGTAACAAACATACACACGTACCCACACACATACATACACACAAACTTTCGCCTTTATAACATTAGTGTGATGTGATTTTTTGCAGTATAAAGACTTATGGAAAGACAAGAAAACGTACGCAATAGACGAGACACCGGAAAATAGTCCGAATAAAAACTTCGCGGGCATGCTCACAGCCAGCCTGCACAATGTCAAGCCGATGTTCCAAAAACCCCGCGGCCTATATCTGCTGCTTTTCTGTGTCATGAGCTTCTTCACTTTGCTATTGTGAGTACACATTTTGTATGTACGAGGAAGTATTATTGTTTTTAAGGTAAAGAACTATAAACATATAAACAAACTTTTATTTCAGGCCGTAACCCATAATTATGTGTTAGTACAACAACAATCACTTAATCTATGTTAGTACTTATTTCTAGCTTAAATTAATTTAACAACTAATCCTACTAATGGCCGATTCACTCCAATTGCGTATGCAGCACGTACACGTGACACGTGCGTAGTGACGCGCGTAAACCCGTAGACGTAAATGCACGTATTACGTCTAAGTGAACGTTCACGCTACGTAAGCGGTATGTCCTGTTTCATACAGTTCCATACATTACAACGCAATGGTACGCGCTACGTCTATGCTTACGCAGCCTGTGTGAACGAGCTATAAATTAAAACTAATCCGGACTGTCCAGTTTAAAATGCACGTGTAAAATGACTGGCAGTAAGCTTTAAGTAAGGTCAGCTTTACCTGCCCAGTACAGCCCAGTACTATGTCGATGACAAAACAAAAAAAAACCAAAAACTTGTTTAAGTACGAACGATTGTTGTAGAAAATAACACCAATTTGTCTTAATTGCGACAGTTATTAATAGATATTATTCACAGATAATTTGTATGTATATTTGAAAGTTCAATTAACATGAAATAAAGCACAATTATTATGGTAATTAAATGGCAGCCATTTAATGGGAAACACAATCACGATAATTGCTTCGTAATTCGGTAGGTACTTGATGGAATTCAAAATAACCTGACTGATAAAATGGACATATTCTTTTTTTGAAAATAACTTAAACTCCCATTTATTTTGTTTGACGGTTACGGTTGAAAATGACGTCATGAAAACAAAACATGGAGGAGACTCAAAGGCCTTCATCCATCCATCAATCCATCCATCCAAAATCTTCCATCTCCAACATTACTCTTTTGTCATTTTCTTTAACAGGGCTCTCTCCGTCACTCGTTTCATACAATCGTAGTTCCAATTTCATTTGAATATTACGCAACCAAAGTCCATGAAATTTTGCAGATATATTCTAGAAACTAATATCTGTGTCTGTGGAGTTTTAGATTTTTCAAAAAATATGTAGTTTTAAAATTACAGGGGCTCAAAGATTTGTATGAAAATTTTTAAGACCGCTTAACTTTGAAACCGAATATTTTAACAGAAATCTGGAAAACCACAGACATATATATTAGTTTCTGAATATGTCTGCAAAATTTCATGGACTTTGGTTGCTTAATATTCAAATGAAATTGGAACTACGATTGTATGAAACGAGTGACGGAGAGAGCCCTCTTAAAGTACTCATGAAAACAAACTAAATGAGTCTAATTCAACTGTGTTGCCATATTATGACACCAGAGTATTCTAATGCCCACTTCACTTCCCACTTTCTTCATTAGAGACTCAATGGCACTATAGTCACCTATTGTCATCCACACGACACGTGTCTCCTAAAGGTCATGACCTTTAAGACTGCTTTTCAATTCAGTTAAATGCGCAGTTTTATAAATTAATACTTCAGTTTATTTATAGCTTCCACTTTCCCCTTTAGGCATTACCCCATTTTGTACCCTCTATTTTGTCCATGCCTATGCTCTATCCACGGAAAGAAGTTAGTACAGCGCTCTCTCTGTTACGTAATCCCATACGAATGACAGAGACAAAAATCTCAGTGGGCGTTAGCCATTTTGAGACACAAACCAATCAAAATCAAAGACTTCGTCTGTGTTGGTGTTAACTGGCGGGCGTGCTCTGCCTTTTGGAGTGTTTTTTTTTTGTTAAAACTGACTGGAAAGCGCTCTAATAGTACAGTCAATTTGCAAATTGCCCTCCGAAAAAAGACCTACCGCAATTTGACATAATGAATCGTTAGGGGGCATGTCAAGAGGTCACAGGAAAAATAAAAAGGTCGCGCTGATTGCTGATTTTGAGAAATTCAAAAATGAATAAAAAAAAAATTGAAATGCTTTTTCTTGGAAACTATTGGTTTTAGAAAAAAAGTTTTTTAAATAAAAATGTAGAGGGCATTACGAACTATATTTTTTGTCATTGGAGTGACGTCATCCGACTTGAAATACAAAGAGGGCGCTAATGGATCAAAAAAGTGTTTCAACGCTATTTTCGATAGGAAAAAATGATTTTTTTATAATAATGTAAACTGGAAAGTTGTTCGTCACAAAATTAGCTACAACTTTTATTTTAACAAAATTTTTATAAAACTTACCGTTTTCGAGCTGGAACTTGTCGAAGTGTACAAATTGTACATTATGTACCGTGCCGTTGCACAGTTCTAATGCCATTCAGTTTTTATCTTTTTTAACCCCCGACCCAAAAAGAGGGGTGTTATAAGTTTGACGTGTGTATCTGTGTATCTGTGTGTCTGTGTATCTGTGTATCTGTGTATCTGTCTGTGGCATCGTAGCGCCTAAACGAATGAACCGATTTTAATTTACTTTTTTTTGTTTGAAAGGTGGCTTGATCGAGAGTGTTCTTAGCTATAATCCAAAAAAATTGGTTCAGCCGTTTAAAAGTTATCAGCTCTTTTCTAGTTTTCTTGTAGAAAAGAAGGTTAGATAACCGTTAGGTTCATAATACTATGTCAATTGACAAATGTCAAGCTGTCAAGATGGACGTTGCCTAAATACATAATTATTTATTTGAAAATCTTTTTGAAAATGATGTTTTGGAAAACTCAGATACTTTAGATAGTAGGCGCGGAATAGTCCAAGAAAATCAGTTCAGCCGTTTGAAAGTTATCAGGTCTTTTCGGTCTTTTCTAGTTACTGTAACCTTCACTTGTCGGGGGTGTTATAAATTTTTGATTTACACTTGTTTTAATTCAAATGAAATAGCAGTAATTGTTTTCTTACTTTTTTATCAAAAAATTTGAACTTTTGTTTAACAAAAATTTGAACTTAGGTGAATTTATCTATGTTTTGCATCACGTTTATTTCTTTCTTTTGAAACAAACACATTTATTCGACAATTTTGTTTTTTCATTTAGTTAACTAAATGCAATAACGTTGCACTTTTTCACCTGTACCTCGAGAACAGTAAGTTTTATAAAAATTTTGTTTAAATAAAAGTTGTAGCTAATTTTGTGACGAACAACTTTCCAATTTACATTATTATAAAAAAATCATTTTTTCCTATCGAAAATAGCGTTGAAACACTTTTCTGATCCATTAGCGCCCTCTACTTTTTGTATTTCAAGTCGGATGACGTCACTCCAATGACAAAAAATGTAGTTCGCAATGCCCTCTACATTTTTATTTAAAAAACTTTTTCCTAAAACTAATAGTTTCCAAGAAAAAAGCATTTCAATTTTTTTTTATTCATTTTTGAATTTCTCAAAATCAGCAATCAGCACGACCTTTTTATTTTTCCTGTGACCTCTTGACATGCCCCATACATACATACATTTGACATACATTATGTCAAATTACGGTAGGTCTTTTTTCGGAGGGCATCTAATTATTCCTTGCATATTGACTGAACTACTAAGGGGGTGCCGTGCGTATGTCGGCGAGCGCCGGCACAGACGGGGTCCTACCAACTTGTATAGTTTAACTAACTTGTTATAAATAACTACAAACTTGACATTGGCTAATCTTTGTAAAGCCAGACGAGAGAGAGAGAAAAAAAATCAAAATCATAACCCTTCCTTTTGCCTTTGCCGCAGTCGGGTTAAAAGCATTTAAAAAGTGCTGCGCTTTTAACAATAAGCTGTATGCATCTCAAACTTTTGTCTACTTATTTATTGATTTCTTAGCTTTTGTTCCAGATACAACGTAATAAGACTATGGTTTCCTCAACTGTCGACAATCGTAGAACATTACAGTAGAACAGACAGCCAAGATCTGTGTGTCATGTTGGATTCTTATACTCATGACTTGGCCTTGATAAGCACCAATGTTACCGAAGTTTGTGTACCAGTACGTATGCTATATTTTACGCTTATTTTTTTTTGTTAAAAGAATATTAGCCAGGTTGAATGACTAATATTCCCCTTTCCTCTCCAACTAAGCGTCAGGCTTGTGCTAGGAGTAGGTACGACAATAGTGCAACGGGCGGGGTTTGAACCGCCGACCTTTCGGTTTTCAGTCCACTCCTTTACCGGTTGAGCTATTGAGGCTCATTTCTTGTAGAACAACCGATTGTGCTGGAGATGTCGTGCTGGAGACCAATTCTAGGAGTCTCATGGATTGAATTTTGCACCAACGTCCCTATACTTCAAGAACTCTGTATTAAATAACGTCTTTCAGGTCCTCTCCTCATTTACGAAGTTCACCAATTGAAAAACCTGAAATAATTATGGTCAACTAGCTGATGCCCGCGACTTAGTCCGCGTGGATTTAGGTTTTTCAAAATCCCGTGGAAAATCTTTGATTTTCCGTGATAAAAAGTAGCCTATGTGCTAATCCAGGATATTATCTATCTCCATTTCAAATTTAAGCCAAATCCGTTCAGTGGTTTTTGCGTGAAAGAGTAACAAACATACACACACACACACACACACACACACTCACACACACACACATACAAACTTTCGCCTTTATAATATTAGTGTGATAGAAATTTGATAGAAATAGTAAGTTTCGTCATAATCGGTTAAGTGGATGAATCGTAAAAGGTAACAGATATATGGTCTGTCCGTTTATGTATTTGTTATCTATGGACGGACAGGCAGACATCGCATCGTATTATTAGTATGGATTATTTGCAGTATAATATTATTTACCCCTCTTTCAGGTCGTGGGCGGTGCAGCAACGTACATAAACAGTATGATACTAGGATCTGCTTGTTTGGGACCAGTCATCATCAGTAGTGTCCTAGTAGTAAGGGTGGGGAAGAAGAACCTCTACATTGCCTGCGGTCTGATATCTGTGGGGGTGACCTTAGGACTTAGATGGGCTAGCTCGAAAGTGATCATGGTAGCTCTGTTTGCGTCGGATATGGCGATTGCCCAAATGATGGTGAATTTGAACCAATATCTGGTTGTGGAGTTCTTTCCAACGACTATGAGGTATGTTTAGTATTACATTTTGACCCCCTTGTACATATTGGCCTAACGTCCACAACTGGGCATAAGGCTCTTAAATAGAGACCTCCACACGCCACGGTCTTGCGTCGCCTAAATCCAGGAGCTCCCTGGAACTCGTTTGATGTCGTCTGTCAACCAAGTGGGAAGTCTTCCAACGCTAGGTTTCCTAGTGCGAGGTTGCCACTCCAGCATTACCATACCTATTACAGTTCATGAGATACATACAGCCCGCTAACAAACAGACCGACGAATAGATTGACGGACAGCGGAGGCTTAGTAATAGGGTTTCTCTGGCATCTAGAAATTAATATAATTAGGTACAAGAGTATCATAATTGCAACAGGTATGGACTAAGACAAAATTCCTGGTAGCTTCCACAAGGCGCCGTCGTAAGTTCGAGGATGCTCAGGCAGATGTCAGCAAAGCTTAGCTTAGAACTTCTAGTAAATTAACCAACAAGCAATCGATATTAAACTAGATTTTGCTCGTGTCTTCATCCGCATGATATAGGTAATGTGGTTGTCTAAATGACTAGATTTTTTTAACAAGATAAAGTTAAACAAAGTTAAACAGCACTAACCTCGACTACTACCCGCGCACTACCGAAAGATAGCGATAGATATAGTATAAAACTGTCGCTCAGGGCATTTTAACATTGTATTACCTAAACTAATTCAGGTGAATGTGACCATTCATAGTGTTTAATAGTGAGTTAGTGGCTATAATTAGTGGGGTTTTTATAGTAAATTACACATTTTATTTCGTAATTATTAGGTTCGCAGAAACAATCAAATACTCGTTAACAATACGTACTACATCATGTCAAATGTTGGAATGGTTTCCAGTGATAGCTAATTATTATGAGTAGGTACGATAATAGTGCAATGGGTGGGTGTTGAACTTTGAACGATCGGAATTTCGTAAAAATAGGAGTTTAGTAGTTATTGATTTTTTTCTGTAGTTTTGTTAACAGAATTCCGAAAGTTCAAAGTCATCCCAGGTTTCCCAATGCACACAGAAGTAACTTAAAAAGCTGTTTTAGTAGAAAAATCCTTCCATCATATCTTTTAGGAAGAGTACCCCTTATGACTAATAAAAAGTCTATGCCACAGGAACATAGAATATGAAACGCTTCGACCAGACAGACTGGTCTAGACAGATGCTTTTGTATAGACTAGTTTTGTTTAGACTCTATGCTTTTGTACAAAGGAACAAAGGCTTATGCGCTGTGAACCACGATCGTGGTCTACTTTCAAACAATTTTTTACTTAAAACCTCAAGCTGAACTGATAAAGTCGCTTGTGGAGCTTTGCTTAAAACATCAGCTGCTTTCATTTGAATCGAATAAAAGGCAAAAAAGGAATCCCTTTGACGATTATTTAATTCCTTTTCACAATTCAGTAGAAAGACATTTACTAGCCACTAATCAACTTAAATATTTCATTCTTTCGTATCATTTTCCTTTTTTCGTCGGATAGTATAAAATAATTGGGAGAAGACTGTTTTGTCGTGGCATTGACCTTTTATTATATAGGACTCTGGACTGACAGTCTGAGGAATATAAATAGCTTTATTAAATTAACGCCATTTTGGCGCCATAGTGATGAGCCGAAGGAAGTATATATTATTATTTTAACTATTTAATATACTTACTAAATAATTATTGCTTACATTTAGTAAACTTTTCAGTAATTTTTGACATTTTCGCAAGATACAACAATTGTATGATTTATTTATTTATTTATTGTCAACCAAAACAGATTACAATAATTACTTTAACTTAATTCTTAAATTGCTACATTTTGACCTTATTGTAATCCTATATGGTCGCACAACATGACTATGGTTTTTAGGCACGCTTAGTTATTATTTAATATTAATAAATTAAATTTAATATAAACACTTAATAAGTACACTTATACTACAATAAATAATAACCTAAGAATTCGACGAAATAACAATGTTATTCTATTATTTTACTTAATTTAATAAATTTAATTGTTTACTTAATTTTAATAAATTTAATTGTTTATCTTTGAATGGAAAATATTAAACTTTTGAAAGTTATGGAAGCTTTTTTGTAAATAAACCTTTTGTACCCTAAGTATTATTTTTTTATTGATAATTTTTGTAGAAACATTTTGTTTTTAATAAAAAATAACTTCTGAGTTTCTTATAGGCTCTTTTCAGTAGAATTAGTTAATAATTAGGAAGGTTTTAGGCCTAACTTCACGTTGACCAAGTGATGATTGGCAGACTTCAACACCTTTGTGAACATTATGCAAGACTTTCAAGCATGCAATTTCCAATGTTTCTTTTTCACCGATAAACCAACTACATTAAATTGTTCAAAGCTCGCAAAACCTACAACAATATGGGAAACTAGCTGATGCCCGCGACTTCGTTAGCATGGATGTAGGTTTTTTAAAATTCCCGTGGGAACTCTTTGATTTTCCGGGATAAAAAGTAGCCTATGTGCTAATCCAGGGTATAATCTATCTCCATTCTTAATTTCAGCTCAATCCGTCTAGTAGTTTTTGCGTGAAGGAGTAACGAACATACACACACACACACACACATACACACACATACAAACTTTCTCCTTTATAATATTAGTGTGATAAAATCAACACGTAGGTAGGTACCTATTTCCAGTATGAAACATTGCTATTATTACTCGTTTACTCAACGTTTATTAAACGCTAATTTTAATACCTAATTTATCATGATAGCAATCGCTTGTGTACAACTTACAGCAATAAATAGGGTAAAAGGGAAATATCTTATTTTGCATCAGATTTACATAAAGAATGTTGTAATAGTTTCGCCAAGCGAAGTAGAAAAGTGCCTGTATTACGAAACTTGTGATTGAAACATTGTGACCATCACTTAGAGCTATGGTAAAGGCTGTCATCATGGCTGACTCACTACTGAGCACGGATCACCTTTCAGAAGGGTTTAAGAGGGGTCTCTCCGTCACTCGCTCCATACAAACGCAGTTCGTCTCTCATTGGAATACTAACCAATCATACTCAATGGAATTTTGTAGAAACGTTCCGGGAACTAATATCTATGCCTGTTGTTTTCCAGATCTCCGTTAAAATTAACATACAAATCTTTGAGCCCCTGTAATTTTAAAACTACATATTTTTAGAAAAATCTAAAACACCAAAGGCACAGATATTAGTTTCTAGAATATTTCTGCAAAATTTCATGGACTTTGGTTGCTAATTTTTAAAATAATTGCTAAAACAAATTCTAATGAAATTGGAACTACGATTGTATGGAGTAAGTGACGGAGAGAGCCCTGTTAAATAATAAAGTATAATAATATATAGCAGGGGTGGAAAAGGGGTATGAAAATTTGTGTTCCATATTAGGTAAGACTGTTCCAGATTTATGATACATCGCCGCAATATGTTATAAACAAAGCATGTTTATTGCGAGCTAATTTTATTATGTGATTAATCACGATAGCTATCGCGCTCCACTCTTGCAGGCGTAAATAACGTGGAATGGAACGTCTAAGTTTGTTTATGAAAACGTTAACTTACAGTTTAACGTTGTTTATTATTAGTCAACTATGTAAAAACAAAAGGTAGATAAAGGTCTCAATATCTCAAACGGTAAAGGAGTGGACTGAAAACCGAAAGGTCGACGGTTCAAACCCCGCCCGTTGCACTATTGTCGTACCTACTCCTAGCACAAGCCTGACGCTTAGTTGGAGAGGAAAGGGGAATATTATTAGTCATTTAACATGGCTAATATTCTTTTAAAAAAAAAGGTAGAGACCTTTCAATGAATCTTTGAGTCTATGATATATTATGAATAATATTGTGTCGACTTCTATAACACACTCGTATTACCCCTATTTATAACAGAATCTACGAAAAAGCAAAACTTCTAACTCAATAAGTTGCGCTTAATTTAGACTTAAAGTTTTATGAAGTTGCAAACAAATAAAATGATGTGCGATAAATATAAAAAAGATAAATTAGATATTTCACGTCCAATCACAATAGTACCTCATAAGCTTACCCGGTAAATAATAAAAAAAGTAAAAAGTAGCAAAAAATAAAATGGCATGCGATTAAAAGGTCTCAAAAAATTGTGGAGTCTTATAAAACTAAAATGAGTTTGAAGAAAAGTCTTGATGTGTCTATAGTTCTAAAAATAAGACTCAGCTTTTAAAAACGCGAAGATCAAGCGAGTGATTGAGATGAAAAGTCCATTTGAAAAGCTGACACCGTCGCCTCGACTTTGCCGGGCCCTATTTGAGAATGTCAGAGTTACTTCACGGTCGAGGGCACCTTCGCATTATTAAAATTAGACAAGCAAAAAGGTGTCTCATTTTCTAAGACAATGTATACCTGCCCGGCTAGCATGGGCAGTAGATAAAAATTATATCCCCCGATTATATCCACTGATGTCATAGAAATCAGTGGATATAATCGGGGATATAATTTTTATCTACTGCCCATGCTAGCCGGGCAGAGGTGGGTTGCTACTATGAAATCATTTTCATTTGGTGAAATTATTATTTAGTGATTTCGCAGGCAAGGCTCGATAGCTCAACGGTTGAGGAGCGGACTGAATTCCGAAAGGTCGGCGGTTCAAACCCCACCCGTTGCACTATTGTCGTACGCACTCCTCGCACAAGCTTTATGCTTAATTGGAGGGGAAAGGGGAGTATTAATCATGGTTACTATCATGTAACCTTCCCGTATTTAGATAAAAAGGAAAACGCCTGTGAACTGTCGAGGACAAAAAGGGGGCGTATAACAGAGCATAGCAATTTATATGTAACAAAAGACCGTCTAAGATAATTATATTGTAGCATCGCCACATAAGTCACGGCTAACCAAGACATTAGATGCAGTGTACTCTAAATGTATTCGCACACACAGACGACACTAATCCAACACTGTTCTAACTCTAACTTTCGGTTCTCAAGCTACTCGACACTGGCGAAGTGCATTGTGCTGGGCTGATACAACAACAAGTGTACTAAATTAAAAATTTATAACACCCTCAAAAAGTGAAGGTCACAGTAACTAAACGGCTGAACCGATTTTCTTGGATTATAGCTAAGAACACTCTCGATCAAGCCACATTTCAAACAAAAAAAATGGTTGTCTGTAAAGTCGGTTTACTGACGATAGTTGAACGTGACAACAAAGGCCGATTGTGCTTCTTTGTCGCTCGTTCCGCGCTCTCGCTTGCACTTCAAGCCTTACATGGAACGCCACAGAGCGAGGTAACGCCGTATGAGTCATGTTTTTTGTGCGTGCAGCCGGCTCTATCGAATTATAAGACGTTGTCACGTCAAAAAACTAAATTAAAATCGGTTCATTAGTTTAGGAGCTACGATGCCACAGACAGATACACAGATACACACGTCAAACTTATAACACCCCTCTTTTTGGGTCGAGGGTTAAAAAGCCACCAGACAAGAAAAGAAGAAGGAAACTTTCGGTTCAGTATCAACAAGTCTTTGACCAGGAGATTATAAGCCTGACGGTCACCAGTGGACAAAATAGCGTCAATAAGCGTCGTTAACGAGTGGGTACATCCTCTCTGCGTCAATTAAGATGGAAACAAATTATCGGACGCAGCTGACGGTTGCGACTGGTCACCTCAACTTATAGGTATTTGGATAGTAAAATGTACACTGAACTGTGCAAATTATCGGACATAAGTAGCGGACGTAAGCTTTGGCCGTCTCGGACGTCCGACAGAATTGAGGCCACAGCGTCTTGAACGACTGTGAACACCTATCTGTCGCAACTGTTAGCCATGGCTTACGGATAAGTCCTATAGTTTGATTCCGTTTTGACATGGCAGTGCCACCAGTCATAAGAACGTTGTCAGCAAAGCTCGTTCAACGGAAGATAAACGGATCGGAGTTGGCCATAAGTGTACGACGCGTGGACCACGTATGGTCTCAGAGTTGGCCATAAGTGTACAACGCGTGGACCACGCCTGGTCCATGCCTGCTTTGTTGTTTAATTAATGTTGAAACTTCCATCGTAACGAACAGGATATAAAGCTCACATTTCCATGCTTTACTGCGTCGGCATTGAGTCTGTATAATGTGCGAAGACCTTTAATGTGTATGTGTCATCTTAATGGGTCGGCAGAATAGGAGCCTAGAGGAATATTAAACTAGATACCAACTAGTTCATATGAATCCAGAGTCGCCTTGCAACTATACGATGGGAGAATTTAGTGGATGCTATTTCATCGAGATTATTACTTGTAGACTACTGCAAGTAGGTTCTATCATCGTTAGGTACGAGAAGTAATAGCGAGTTCTGTTTTCATAGAAGTTTCTCAGCGTATTGTTTACTAGCTGACGCCCTCGACTTCGTCCGCGTGGATTTAGGTTTTTCGAAATCCCGTGGGAACTCTTTGGTTTTCCGGGATAAAAAGTAGCCTATGTGCTAATCCAGGTTATTATCTATCTCCATTCCGAATTTCAGCCAAATCCGTCCATTAGTTTTTGCGTGAAGGAGTAAAAAACATACACACACACACACACACACACACACATACACATACAAACTTTCGCCTTTATAATATTAGTGTGATGCTTTGTACGAAATTAATTCCTGCTTCACGTTTCTACAATCGACTATCGTATACCGCAAGGCATCGTCAATGCATGACAAGTCAAGATGGCAATCGGTGACGAGGCGGGGAGACGCCCCGCACACACGCACATCACCCGCGCTATCCCGCACCGGGCCAGCACGGGTGCTGTGCGGGTGCGTGGAGCATCCCTATCCCGGGTACTATTGGGTACATACGTAGTCGAAAGACTACGGACAAGCACGAAGCGATTTGCTCCTCGTTTCTGATTTGAAACGCCTTTCTGGCCTCTATTTCTGCTACCAAATATATTCCTTCAAGTAAAGAGTGAATAGGTATATCTTCTAGACAAGCGCGCTCCATATTAGTCGGCATCATCACTTGACAGTCGTTTGTTTAAATTAAGTTAACTAATGCATGCTCTTGACTGCTATCATACCAAAGTAGGTGATCATGAAGCCCAAGGTGGAGCGTGCTTACCTAGAAGGTCACTAAAGAAGAGTCTTTTGAAGGTCCCAATATTGTGATTGGTGGGGAACACGGAAGCCGGAAGGGCATTCCATATACTAGCAACGCGTACCTATTAGAAACGATGACGTCCCGATAATAAAGGTCTGATTGCAACCAAGCGCCAGTCGGTAAATTAAATTTTCGGCGCTTTTTCTGCTAGAGGCATCGATGTAGCTAGAGGTCTTCTTAAATGCTTAAGTTTTACCAACCTTGACTAACTGGTGTTTGTTACCCAGTTCTCAAAAAACAAACGTTTTTCTCTATCTATTAAAAAAGTTGCTTAATGCAACATATGCCTTACCTGCTTTGTTACTTTTTTTCAGATCCTTGGCAATTGGAATGGTAATGATGTGGGGTCGAATCGGCAGCTTAGTAGGAAACGTGCTGTTTCCAATACTATTGGATATGGGGTGTGTTGTACCCTTCTATACTTTAGCAGGGACGATGGTAGGTAAGTATGTCAATTTTCTCAAACATGCATGGGAATATTATCATTATTTTCAAAAAAAGAACACGCGAAGTATTGACTTTTCGGACAAAGAAAATCAAATCCATTGCAGAAGCGTTTTTTGAATTTGGAACATTACAACGCCACTGCAATGTTGTATGAAACAGTAGGTTTAGGAGCTACGATGCCACAGACAGATACACCCGTCAAACTTATAACACCCCTGTTTTTGGGTCGGGCGTTAAAAATGGGACCTTCCACAAATCGGTACAACAGCGCGCAAATCTGCAGTAAAGTCGTCAAAACATACTTTGCAATTGCTAAATTATCTTCGTAATCTGATTTAAGTATTAAAGTATTAAAAAATCTCTTTTTTCCGTTTCAGGTATTACTTTTTTAAGTTTTGTTATACCAGTGAAGAAGAATTAGTTATAATTAATATACATATAGTATTATTCTATGTTTTTGTAAATATTAGTAGGTAATTTTAGTTTTTTATATTAATAAAATAACGTAACAAAATATGTGTATTATTTTTATTTTTTCTGTTTCTTAAACCAGATTTTTCTATAGTCTCGATAGATCGATAGATCATTGAAAAACCGTTAATTTCAATTGATCGAATAGTCACAATTAACTGCTCGAGCAGCAGACTACGCAGCATTGCTCTGTTTAGACGTCCCCGTCATATCCGTTAACAGGGCTCTCTCCGTCTCTCGTTTCATACAATCGTAGTTCCAATTTCATTTGAATATTAAGCAACCAAAGTCCATGAAATTTTGCAGACATATTCTAGAAACTAATATCTGTGTCTGTGGTGTTTTAGATTTTTCTAAAAATATGTAGTTTTAAATTACAGGGGCTACAAGATTTGTATGAAAATTTTTAAGACCGCGTAACTTTGAAACCGAATATTTTAACAGAAATCTGGAAAACCACAGACATAGATATTAGTTTCTAGAATATGTCTGCAAAATTTCATGGACTTTGGTTGCTTAATATTCAAATGAAATTGGAACTACGATTGTATGAAACGAGTGACGGAGAGAGCCCTCTTAACCAACTGTATCAAGTATTGCTAGGCTGTGACACCGGTCACAATCTTCGCAATTCCAACTATGTTCAGTAAGTCAAGATGGATTCAGATTAAGCATTTCAAACTCGAACTTGTAAACTTGTTCTGTATTTAGAGTCAAAGCCAAAGTTAGAGTCCGCTGAATTCAGCTTTGATAAATAAGTAAGCTCAGACAACTGTCGAGCTCAGGTACACCGAACAAAATGTGATGTTACACTAAAAATTCCTAGGATTTTAGCCCCTATTTTAAGAAGCTTAAGATCTAACGTAATTTCTTCTTTTTCTGGATGCGAATTGGGATACTGTATCGGGGTCACCGAGATCCAATTTCTTTGAGGATATAGTTTCAAGTTTATTGTTTCAAAGTGCCTGGGCGAATGAGAAACTAACTTTAGTTTCTTTTAATGAAATTGCTTGTACATGCAAAAGGCTTACGCTTAACTTGTCCACTTTATTTCTCTTGGCATTTTGTTTCTTTAATTTTTAAGCGTCGTCGTCGATGTTAAGTTTGTGAACTAGTTTCAGTATTCCGTTATTGAAGATAATGAAATTTATATAATTTTCTCTATCACTACCTATATTCAAAATGCGAAAATATGTTGGTTTGTTGGTTTATTGGTTGGTTGGTTTATTCTTCAATCACGTCGCAATGAAGCAACGGATCGACGTCATTTTTTGCATAGCTGTAGTAGAGTGACATAGTCTTTTTTTAAAGAATATTTGCCATGCTAATCATGACTAATACTCCCCTTTCCCCTCCAATTAAGGGTAAAGCTTGTGCCGGGTGGGTTTGAACCGCCGACCTTTCGGAATTCAGTCCGCTCCTCAACCGTTGAGCTATCGAGGCTCTAATAATATTAGTGTGCACTATGATTAAGAAATGTTTGGTAGGAATCTATTTATGAAGGCTTCACTAAAATATTTACTTTAACTAACTTGAAACTATGTGAATATTTGTAGGTAACATCAACCATAAAATTGCTCTACCATCCTTGGGTTGAATATCGTTTGCACATCATAAAACTACAAGGTCTATTTTCATTTACGAGACCTACTCTGAGCTTTGGCGAAATTTTGATTTACTGGATGTTGTTATCGACATTCGTACTCACCTAAAGCAATTTTAAGGTCGACTATTTACATAGAGACGCAATGCGTCACGATTCACGTAGATATGTATTTACAGCTATTTCAGGTAAGTATCCAAATAAAAAGGCTTAAATTTTACGTTTTTTTTTACCCAACTGCGGCAAATCCCAAAAGTAGAGCTAGGTATTTGACCTGTATACGTATGTATGTCCGTTCTTATGTCTGCTCATAGCTATTCAACAGCTAAACTGATTTTGATAAATGATACGTCATTAGATTTGTCTTGACCACACGAGTGTCACTAGGTACATACCTAAAATTCTTAAAAACCAAAATGTAGGATTTGTGCAAACCTCAGTCCAAGTCGACGTTTTTAAAAACTTTTTAAATTACTAGGTAGGTACTTGTTCAAGTTATCCATACTAATAATTATAAATGTGAAAGTGTGTCTATCTGACTGTCTGTCTGTCTGCTACCTTTTCACGGCCAAACAGTTTAACCGATTCTGACGAAAGTTATAGAGTTATATCCTGGGGATGGACATGGCTACTTTTATCCCGGAAAATCAAAGAGTTCCCACGGGATTCCTAAAGACCCATCCATTTAACCGATTTGTATGAAAGGTACCGAGGTAGCTTGCGTCCCTGTAATTGACATAGGCAACTTTTTATCCCAGAAAATCAAACAGTTCCCACGGGATCTTTAAAAACCTAAATCCACGCGGACGAAGTCACGGGCATCCTCTAGTTAATTATAAATTTGAGCTTTCGGTTAAATGAAAAAGTGGGTAGGATGTGTTTCAGGATTTTCAGAAATCCCATCACCTCACCGATTTTCAAAAATTCCACTTGAGCAAAGCTGGGGCGGGTCAGCTAGTTACAATTAAGAATAGCTTAGACTACCTTAAAAGGAATGAGACTAAAGAGATTTCACCATTCCATTACACCCACCGTCTCTTTAAACAGAATTTCGTCGGAAAGGTTACCTAAATTACGCAATCCTGGAACTGAAGTATTTTTGCCTTCCAAGACATTTAAGGAGATCCAAGGGAACTTGGGGCCCTCAATTAACATAAAAGCTTTTCTTTTTCATTAACCTAATGATTGTTTTGTTAAATCTTCGTGAATGTTTGTCCGTTTAGGACGACGTCGACATGAAACTTACGAAGTTCAGGATTAAATTACAATTTTTGACGTGACAACGTCTTATAATTCGATAGAGCCGGCTGCACGCACGAAAAAACATGACTCATGCGGCGTTACCTCGCTCTGAGGCGTTCCATGTAAGGTTTGAAGTGCAAGCGAGAGCGCGGAACGAGCGACAAAGAAGCACAATCGGCTTTTGTTGTCACGTTCAACTATCGTCAGTAAACCGACTTTACAGACAACCAATTTTTTCGTAGAAATTGTAGGCAAGAAATTGGGTAGGTACTTCTAATGGAAACTGATTGTTAGAGTCTGAATAGAAGCAGACGTTATGATGTTATTGACACATTTTACCCTTTTAATATTTTCTACATACAACTACATTAGTAGAGCAGTACCTAACACAAAAAAAAAATCTACTCTTAAAATAACATGTCAATCCCTTTGGACGAAATGAAGTTAATATAGTGCTCTCTCTACCTAATTCCATACAAAATTCAAAATTCAAAATTCAAATTATTTTTATTCAATTAAACTTTTACAAGTGCTTTTGAATCGTCAAATAACGTACAAAAACAGAGAGAGCGCTACATTAACTTATTCCGCGGATACGGTATAGTAGGTAATAGTAGGTACCGATCTGGGGTACGGATTTAATGAAAGTGCCATCGATCTGGGGTACCTACGGATTTAATGAAAGTGACCCCCCAAACCCCTTCCAAGTTTGCCCACTTCCATCTTATACTGCATCATCACTGACCAGCAGGTGAGATTGCAGTCAAGGGCAAAGTATTTATTACTGGATCCATATAGTAATAAGTAGTCTTAAGGTCCGTATAATAAATTATTAGTAAATAGTAGTAATAGTAAGTATTAAAACATGTGGTAACATTCACTCAAAAGAAGCTGAAAATAACTAACCTATTTAACTGAATAGAAAGCCTCTCAAAGACTCTGGGAAGTCTGAAAGCACATCGAAGTTTTAATCGATTTGTCGTTTGCCCGAACCCAAACTAAATGATAAGAGGTAACAACTTCACTAACGAACTTTAGGAATTAAATTTGAAAGCTGCTAAAACTAGTCATACTTCTAAGTTTTCATAATATCTATCTATTATAATACTAAAGGCAAGAGTAGAATAGATATCTAGGCAAGCACGCTGAAACTTAGACTTTATTATTGCTTTCCACTGACTTTTGACGACTTGCCTGGGGGTCTCTCTGTCACTCGCTCCATACAAACGTAGTTCCAATTTCATTTGAATATTAAGCAACCAAAGTCCATGAAATTTTGCAGACATATTCTAGAAACTCAACATCTCTTCTCAGAATGAGAAGGATTTAGGCCATAATACGCCATCATGCTGACCCAGTGCGTATTGGCAAATTTCACATGTTTGAGAACTTTAAGGAGAACTCCCAGGTACGCAAGTTTTCTCGTTGTTTGTTCCTGAGTTTGTTGTGAGCTCTTCTTTGACCTGGGCGCATTTGGAACCCTCGTAGCTTTAGTTTTAAGTTAACGTAACTAATTATCATCTTATAGGTAAGTATATCATCTTACAAATCTAATTATTCTGACCATCAAAAGGAGTACAAAATAGTACCTACTTTGAATAAATAATTTCAGTTAAGTTTGAGTTTGATATTTGATTGCTTAGGTAAAACGCACATAACTCCGAACAGTCAGAGTTACGTACTCGGAATCGAACCCCCGATCTCTCGAATCTTATTAACCACTAGTCTATCACGACTCTGACAGATACCTACTACCTAGTGTACTTTGCATTTTTGACGTGACAACGTCTTATAATTCGATAGAGCCGGCTGCACGCACGAAAAACATGACTCATGCGGCGTTACCTCGCTCTGAGGCGTTCCATGTAAGGCTTGAAGTGCAAGTGAGAGCGCGGAACGAGCGACAAAGAAGCACAATCGGCCTTTGTTGTCACGTTCAACTATCGTCAGTAAACCGACTTTACAGACAACCAATTTTTTGTTAAAGTATGGAGAACGAATATTTTTGCAACAGTAGGTATACCCTTATAACCAGGCTAAGAAAAGGTTCACTGTAAATAACGTCAGAGAATATTTTCCAGGGTCTCTCTATTTTAGATGACATATAAATAATGTGACATAACGTAATATGAAAGCGTAATCAGGATACATGAAGGGACGGACGCTGTTATTAAAGGACGTAGGATGATGGTATGCAAGATAAATACGACCGAATATTATGAAAATACATGATACCATCTCCCAATCCAGTTATAGGGATTGTGATATGGGATCGCATCCATTTAGGGAGGAATCGCTCTTCGGGTACTTTTGTTTCAAAATCCCCACGACTACCCAAAAAATTCAGAGTGTATGTGGCCACAGTAACCTCTCAAGACTAAAATATAGCAATGCAATAGTGTATGTGCAAAGATGCACAATCTATTCCCTCGCTTGATAGTCCGATGGGATGGCAATCCGACACGACGCTAGTGAAATCAAGCGCAGGAACGACGACTTTTCATGCTTATATTGTAAGGGGGAAACACTAAGGAGGCACTACTAGAGTTAGATAGTGACTATCTGTGTGTTTTCTTTGTATTATTTTGCGGCTAAAAAAATGTTTGAAGGCAGTAGTTGAAATGAAATTAAATAATATGCTTTATTTTTCAACAAAAATGCAAAGAAGCCACTTTGAAGCGATCTGATCTCTTCATTATTGGCCTTGCTAATATGATAAAATATGTGAAAGTGTATCTGTCCGTCTTTCTGTCCGTCTGCTAGCTTTTCACCGCCTAACAGATTAACCGATTTTGATGAAATTCAGTACAAAGTTAGCTTACATCCCGGGGACCCCCACGGGGGTTACTTTTTACCCCAGGAAATCAAAGAGCTCCCACGGGATTTTTAAAAACCTAAATCCAATCGGACGAAGTCGCGGGCATCAACTAGTTAGGTTAGAAATAAAAGAATGTTTCCTTTGAGTGAAGTACTTTTCCTTCATGTCCCGTTTGTTTTTCCACCCTGTATATTATTATAGTAAGTGGGTAATACAATGATGAAGTCAGAAAATAATTTTCTAGAACAACAAAAAGATTTGAATATCTGATAACACGGGCAATAAAGCCCCTAACTTTTATTTACTTAGAACTGTCTGTGACGCAATCCCCAGTAACTTATCGAGATCAATTCCGAAAGTTGCCAAAGATTGGGGCAAAACGAAAATAGATTTCCATCCACATGATTTCAGGTTTTTGGGCAAGTTTTCGCCCATTTGTATCCTATCTCTCGACCGTATATATTACAGGTAAGTGATATACGAATGTCGTGGCTCATGGGCTATTTATTTTCGGACTATTTTTCTCACTTGTTCACACAGTGTAATAGTTATTGGTCTTGGTGTAAGTACCATATCTTGCTAGTTTTTTTTTGTCTGGCGAACAATTTCAAATTCATTAAAGGATGGAATTATTTCGAAAGGAAGATTTTTTTTTAAAACTGTGTCACACATCACGTCATGTTATGCATAATGCCACATTTACATGAAAGCATTTTTATCGCCCGTTTAAAAACCGTCCAAATAGAACGATTAATGTATTCCCAAGTATCGGTTCACACGTATAAATGCGTAGACGTGTGAATATATACTGGGTTGGGAATACATTTGTTCTTATAAATAATTTTTAAATACATACCAAAAATAGCGAAACCAGCAGGAATCGAACCTGCGTCTTCTGGACATTTGTTCTGTTGGGACAGCGTTACAATTGTATGAAATGAAGTTACATTTGAAACTTTTGTTCACGTGATTTGCCTCATTTTTACGTAATCAAGTTTTACGGATAAACCTCAACAAGACACCCCAAAAAATGATCAATTATCACACACTAAAGAATGACCAAATAGCCATAACCGATTTGGTTTAATTCTCTAATTTGCCCCTCAAAAGTAAACCTCATATTCAAAATTCATTATTTACGTCACGCGTTCGTATTTGGGTCACAGATATTTCTAGTATGTATAACCAAATTTTAACGAATAGATTTGGAGCAAATTGACTGTGACAAACGGAAAAACAGACAGACAAACAAGTGATCCTATAAGGGTTCCGCTTTTTCATTCAGACATACAGAACCCTAAAAAGCCTGTTTATAAGGAAAGAGCAGATTTTAACTTTGAAATAATATCACTCTTAGTCATTAATTCCGACTTTGCACCTTGGGACGTAAAAATGCTTCACATCACTTGCAAAGTCTGCATTTATAACTTCCCTGCAATATAGCGCTAAAATCTCCATAGACTGTAGTCATAACGGTGAACGACCTTAGTTACTTATTCCTGGCTCCAGGGGACACCTGGCTGGCTAGATAGCTTAATACCCTGAATCTTGATTAACTTGAGATGAACTTCCATTCCAAGCGAAGATATTTGCATGAGATCATTCTAGGCAAGCGCGCTCCACCTTAGGCTGCATCGTCACTTGTCACATCAGGTCTGATTACAGCCAAGTGCTAGTCTATGAATTAAAAAACAAGAGATATAAAAAAATAAGTAAATATATCAGGTAAATATATCAGCTAAATACAGAAAAACAACAGTTACAGGTAAATTTAGAATCCAAGAAAATGCAAAAATGATTAAAAATGCAAAAAAACCCACTCAACATTATGTACACAAGGGATAACTGTGACAGTTAATTTTTCAGCTGATCGAAACCCTTTCGTTTCTGGGGACTGAACTTTCGTTTGTGGGAAACGCTTATTTTCATCTTATTAGTAAATAATTGTATTATTTTTATAAACAACCGATTTTATTTAATTGAATAAAACTCCGTCATAATAATATCCGAATATTTCAATTTTTTTTCGATTAGAACCAGACCAATGCACCCGTAGAAAGAGCCATATAAAGAGATGTCGCTGTACTCAAAAATATTTTTTTAAATAAATGTTGTTTATCGCATTGGTATAGCTGGGAACTATCAGAAGGTTCAAGACCTAACTTTTATTGGTGCAAATTCTATGACTTTCCAGATAAGCTATATGGAATATTAAACAGGATATTCCAACACAAATTGAATACCTACGCGCAACTGAAAATTTCTCCAGTAAAATATTTGTCGTCTTTGCTATTTAAATAAAAATGTGTTTTTAATAAAATGGTAGGTTTCCCGTTTATATTTAATTACAGGATGCCCGCGACTTCGATTTAGTTTTTTACAGATCCCTTGGGAACTGCTTGATTTTCCGGGATACAATGCCTATGTCAATTACAGGGACGCAAGCTACCTCGGTACCTTCATATAAATCGGTTAAGTGGATGAGTTTTTAGGAATCCCGTGGGAACTCTTTAATTTTCCGGGGTAAAAAGTAGCCTATGTCCGTACCCCGGGATATAAGCTAACCCTGTACTAAATTTCGCCAGAATCGGTTAAACTGTTGGGCCGTGAAAAGGTAGCAGACAGACAGACAGACACACTTTCGCATTTATAATATTAGTATGGATTGTTGATTACTCGTAACTTTAGAATTATTTAACTTCTGAAAACTCTCCTCTGTAAATCTATCTGCAGATTGCTTGAGATTTGATCGCAAAGTTTTTTGCTCTCCTGTAAAATTGTTCATTTTAAAATCATCTAGTTTAACATAAAATATTATTTTACTAGGTACCAGCTAATGATGCCAGAGATATGAATTTGTCTCGTTTTAACTCTAAGTAAAGTCTTGATTAAGTCAAACAACGCTCAATAGGAAGAGGGACAGGTACAGGTTGTAACAACACCCCCGACAAGTGAAGGTTACAGTAACTAGAATAGAGCTGATAACTTTCAAACGGCTGAACCGATTTTCTTGGATTATAGCTAAGAACACTCTCGATCAAGCCACCTTTTAAACAAAAAAAACTAAATTAAAATCGTTTCATTAGTTTAGGAGCTACGATGCCACAGACAAATACACAGATACACACGTCAAACTTATAACACCCCTCTTTTTGGGTCGGGGGTCAAAAAGAATATTACTTCCGTAAACAGGATATCCTCATCAAACATCTGGCAACACTATTCGCGATGCAAAAGTTTAGCTGAATTGCCGTTGAATAATCTAAAACGTACTTCCGTGCATTTTACATGAGGCGAAAAACAATGAAAAATGCCGGCATCCGTTTTGAGTTTCCGCCATGTTGTTTTGTTTGTTTTCACTGTTTATGGCTTGCTCTCCTTTCTGTTACGATTTTATGTGAAATGATAAATTATAAAAGTAGCTAGTAGCGTAAGGCTCTTTTCTACTGCATCCGGTTTTAATCCGAGAAAATTCAGATCTAGTAAATTCGGATCGAAACGGGATGTCGATTTCACACTACGTCCGCTTCAACTTGCAATTTTTTTTTTTAAAGAATATTAGCCATGTTAAATGACTAATATTCCCCTTTCCTCTCCAACTAAGCGTCAGGCTTGTGCTAGGAGTAGGTACGACAATAGTGCAACGGGCGGGGTTTGAACCGTCGACCTTTCGGTTTTCAGTCCACTCCTTTACCGGTTGAGCTATTGAGGCTATATATTGCTTGTGTATTCTTGAGACTGGGCGCCACCACATGACCACACCACCCATGACGAAACAGATCGGTTTTAACATTTATTAAGGTACTTATTAATAATGTGCGATTTTTTATTTATTTATATATTATAATGCTCTAACACGAATTAATTATAATTTCATCTCGCCAAACTGCACAGCATCTGTTGGCGAAGGCAACAGCGTGGCAGCATTACACCGTGCCCTGAACTTATCTATAGGTAATACTTACCTTTTTTAACCCCCACCCAAAAAGAGGGGTGTTATAAGTTTGACGTGTGTATCTGTGGATCTGTGTATCTGTCTGTGGCATCGTAGCTCATAAACTAATAAACCGATTTTTTTGTTTTTTTTTTGTTTGAAAGGTGGCTTGATCAACAGTGTTCTTAGCTATAATCCAAGAAAATCGGTTCAGCCGTTTGAAACTTATCAGCTCTTTTCTAGTTACTGTAACCTTCACTTGTCGGGGGTGTTATAAATTTTTAATTTACACTTGTTATTATTTACCTACTCTAATGTATTATCTAGTAATACAATAAACGAACGTCTCTACGCCAATAAACGAATACCTTTCTGTTTTCCTTATCACCCGTCATTAATACTAGATACCGGATCAAGTCTATAATTTAACAAAATAATTGTCTATACTCGTACGTGGAGCTTATTAACTCTCCGCAAACGGACGTACAAAAATATACCCAGTTTATAAATCCCGAATCAGTTTCTGTCGTAAAATGAGGTCTCTATCCACCAAGGCAGGAATAAGTTATTCATAACGTCGGGCGTTGTCAAGATTCCCCACTCTAACGAGACAAAATGCCCTAAAAGGCAGTGACATATTATGAGACAGAGTTTTTTTATTTATCTTCAACCTTTCCCTGTGGAACAAACAACCTGAAAACCCGTACACTCCGTACGCGCTTTTATTATGGGAGGATATATATCTTAGACTTCTTTAAAAAATTAGAAAAATTATATAGTGGGTACTTATCGCGGTTTATCCATTAATTGTATTATTTATTTAAACAACTTTATTGCTTAAAACTATGACAAAGAATAAAATACAGGAAAGATTTACAAACAAAGAGCGACTTTATCACTATAGCGGTTTATATCAGTTACAAGTGTAAATTAAAAATTTATAACACCCCCGACAAGTGAAGCTTACAGTAACTAGAAAAGAGCTGATAACTTTCAAACGGCTGAATAAATTTTCTTGGATTATAGCTAAGAACACTCTCGATCAAGCCATCTTTCAAACAAAAAAAAAACTAAATTAAAACCGGTTCATTAGTTTAGGAGCTACGATGCCACAGACAGATACACAGATACACATGTCAAACTTATAACACCTCTCTTTTTGGGTCGGGGGCTGAAAATGAGATTTGAGGATCGTGTGTCGTGCCGAGTGATGCGAAATCTCATTTTGGGGAAATCTAGCAAATGAACTTATTATACGACCCAAAAAAGTACTGAACCATTGGTTAACTCTCTTTTGTTGTATTTGTAATTGTCAGGAGAAGGTTTGCACGTAATAATTTTTTTGGAAAATCCACGGGGAAATACAGTTCCCACGGGACGCGGACGAAGTCGCGAGCAACAGCTAGTGATATACTAAGTGTCGGAAATATAATTATTTTGTATAGAATATAGTAGATTTGTATTGTATAGAAAATAGTAGATTTTCATTCAAATAAACTTTTACAAGTGCTTTTGGATCAAACAAATCAAAAGGAAGAGGAAGGATACAACTCGAAGGACGTATTAATATTGCACCTTGCTCTTTTAGTTACAAATCTTACTTGACAACATAACATATCCCCCAGCGCATTATTGCGTATATGAAGGGTTTCAGTACCTCTGCTCTTTTGGGACAGCTTGTGCGTAAATAAAAATGCATACCTTCACACTGTATGTTGTTCAATATTTTACTGGATTTTTGTTTTGAAATATCACATTACCTACCGAAATATCGCTAGGTAGTTCTAGTGTTATTATATACTCAAAGCATGGCCTCCTTACGACCTCCCTGGTAAGTGCTGTGCCTGTCTTAATAGTTGGAGGTCCAGGGTTCGGTTCCCGGCAGAAATTTGGAATTTTATAATTTCTGAATTTCTGGTCTGGTCTGCCGTCTGTTGGGAGGCTTCGGCCGTGTCTAGTTACCACCCTACCGGCAAAAGCCGAGCCCCCAAGCGATTCAGCGTTTCGGTACGATACCGTGTACAAACCAAAGGAGTATGAGTTTAATGAAAACTGCCATAACCCCTTTCAGGCTACCGCTTCCATCTTAGACTGCATCATCACTTCCCATCAGGTGAGATTGCTGGCAAGGGCTAACTTGTATATGAATTTAAAAAAGCATAGTATATGTCTCGAAGCAGCATTGTCACACGGATTGCGCTTGGCTGCAGACAAACAGTCTGAAGGGATCACACAGTCGGTCGATGGGCACATCTAAAAAAAACAATCCTGCGGCATTTTATTTTGGAGGTTTTGATTACGTAGAAAAATTTCAAGCACAGATCTTTACATCGCCCGAATTGCTGAAAGACTCAGCTGTCTTATTCCAAAAGTCAAAGTCGAAGTCAAAATCATTTATTCAAAGTAGGTACAATTATACCTACTCCTTTTGATGGTCGGAATTGTTAAATTTGTACGATATAGTGGTGATAATTAATTACGTAACTTTAAACTAAAGCTACGAGGGTTCGAAACGCGCCCAAGTCTGAGAAGATATATCCACTCTACCACTTCTACATTCTAAATTCTGTGGATACAACGGACGGTTATGAAGTGCTCTCCAAGGTACAAAGTAATCGTAAATAACCTATGCTAAAGTCTACGTCATTTAAGCACAAAATATTATTTTATTTATAAAGTTTGTCAAGATTTTCTCGACCTTGAGCAATAAAATATCGTAGAGGAGGGTCTCTTGACACTTTCTGTTAGGTTTGAAGTACACTACCGATTATTTAGTCGCCAACCGGTTTTGGTAATTCAAGTGCAGGTAATCAAACTCAAACTCAAAATCATTTATTCAAAGTAGGTACACCTTTTGGTAGTCAGAATTTGTAAGATGATATATTGGTGATAAATAATGAATTACGTTAACTAAAGCTACGAGGGTTCCAAACGCGCTCAGTTCTGGAGAAGAGCCCACAACAAATTCAGGCGGGTATAACATATACCATATTAATACATTACTTAAAGATCTGCCGGTTTGGCCGGATCAATTTAATCGATCTTCTGCGCTAAGCCTTAGCCTGATATTTTTTATTCGTCCCCAAGCTGTCTCAACACGGCAAAAGGCTGAAGTATGGCTGAAGTGCTTAGAGTAATATAACTCGTAGTGTGTGCGAGGGAATATTAGACGATCTTATATGCTGTCATACAAGATTTATTAGTAAAGCGCATAAAGCAGGTCTAGGTACCTATTTCATCTTTGTGAAAAGATACAAAATAAAGCTTCGACTTTAATTTATCTATAATAGACCTAAATATAACTCAAAATTTAAAAAAACCCCAACACAAAATCCTCTTTAAGAAAACTACAAAAGAGCTGATAACTTTCAAACGGCTGAACCGATTTTCTTCGATTATAGCTAAAAACACTCTCGATCTTACCTTTCAAACAAAAAAAACTAAATTAAAATCGGTTCATTCGTTTAGGAGCTACGATGCCACAAACAGATACACAGATACACACGTAAAACAAATAACACCCCTCTTTTTGGGTCGGGGGTTAAAAAGCTACAACCAAACACACAGATTAACTAACACAAATTACTACTTAGTTTAATGCTACTCAGGGAAGATGTCGAAAGCTCAAATTTTACCATGCGTGGCTTAGCACGTGGGTCGGGGGGTTAATAAAATAAGTGTTTTAGAAGCAAGATTTAAATAATCTGAAAGTTTCCTGTACCTACTTATTTGGCGTCAAATGAAAAACTGAACTAAACAACTGCAAGAAATCACCTGAATATGAGGCCGCCTTTACACCTTAATTTATATACTATAAAATTATGTAAATAATATATTTTTCATTGTAAATTAATTAACTTATTTTTTTCTATGAATCTAATTACAAAAGTTTCACCGGTCAGTGCAATTCATGCAAAAACCGGTGCAAAAAGTTGTTTTTGCATACCTACAACAATATTAATTTTATTATAATAATAAAGATGTTATCAGAAAGTACTTAAGAGAATTTTATTGTAGATTACAGTTTGAATACTCTCCAAAAGCAATAAAGAATTTTATAAATCTCTCCCCAGTTTAATTATTCTTGAACAACAGTCAAGTAAGTACGAATGGGACTTGCACACGAAGGGTTCCGTACCATAGAAATAACATTTTGTTTTCTTGGCGGCCATTTTGAAATTTTCATTATTTTTTAATTTTATTTTTTAAAATATTATTATAGACTAGCGCTTGGCTGCAATCAGACCTGCTAGCAAGTGATGATGCAGCCTTAGATGGAGCGCGCTTGCCTAGAAGATGCCTATTCACTCTTGACTTGATTTTGATTATGATTATTTGGTTTTAAAGCGGCAATAGAAATACACACTCTATGAAACTTTCAACTTCTACTAATTTTATTTATTATTGTTACGAGATACAGCCCGCCGACAGACAGACAGATGGACGGACAGACGGACGGACGGACGGTCAGCGGAGGTTTAGTAATAGGGTCCCGTTAGTTTTCAGGGTTCCTTCTTCGCGTACGGAACCCTGAAAACCAACACTTGCGAACGGTTAAGCATCGGGCGATGATAAAAATATAAATAATGGAGGTAAAAAATATTCCTCAAACTGCTTCATTTCAATATGCAATGATCATGGAAACCGTGGGATTACGTAAAGACCAGTGACATTTAAATATTGTGATAGAAAGGACAATGGTCGAAGTAATAAGTTAAATCTCTTAGGCTGCGTATTACACATTAACTTTTCAACGTAGTTATATGTCAAAAATTGTATGGCCTTTATAGACAAATAATAACGTTGCTAATTAGTACCTAACTTATAGACAGATTGCAGATAGACTGATTATTTATTAATTAATTTCGGCCATTATGTATTAATGTAAACGTCTCTAAAATATTACTATTAAACACATTCGTTACGTAAAGTCTGCAAGAGGAAAAAACTTGTTATTTTTATTCTTTATATAAATTTCAGCATTTTAAAATAAAAACTGCTCTACCATTTTTTTAAATATCTTTGGTTAAAGACATTGAAAGTCGCTGGCTGGGAAATTTTTTAATTGCCAGCTAAATAAAACCTGAGTGGACTCCAATTATAAATAGCAAATTGCGAAATAAGAAAAATTATGAGGACAAAATGGAAGAAGCGTCTGAAATTCAGAAATTTCATCAAAGAAATTACACTAATTAATTTTTAAAACCGCTCTTGATGTATAAGCCTAATTAAAACATTTTTGGAAGTGGTTGTGGCAGAATGGGTTATTTTCTTACTACCTAGCTAAATCACCCCCGCTTCACACAAGTTGTCTTATTTCTTTTCAATATACCCAGTCTTCTTCTTTATGGGTTTCTTTTCCGCAGATATAGCCGTCCACTGTACGTGAATAGTCATTAGTTCTAGAAATAATCCATACTAATATTATAAATGCGAAAGTGTGTCTGTCTGTCTGCTAGCTTTTCACGGTTGACGAAAGATACAGCGTTAGCTTACATCCCGGGGAAGGACATAGGCAACGTTTTATGGCAGAAAATCAAAGAATTCCCACGGGATTTTTTAAAAACCTCAATCCACGCGGACGAAGTCGCGGACATCATCTAGTATATATGATTTTAACTACCAAGCAACTCTGATAATGGGCTGCCATTTTTTGAACCAAACTCGAAGATGCCAAAATGTGCATAAAGTGCTGCACCAAAGTGTCCACGGGATTTTTAAAACCTAAATCCACTTAGACAAAGTTGCAGACATCATCTAGTTTTGATACAGGTGTAAATTAAAAATTTATAACACCCCCGACAAGTGAAGGTTACAGCAACTAGAAAAGAGCTGATAACTTTCAAACGGCTGAACCGATTTTCTTGGATTATAGCTAAGAACACTCTTGATCAAGCCACTTTTCAAACAAAAAAACTAAATTAAAATTGGTTCATTAGTTTAGGAGCTACGATGCCACATACAGCGTCAAGCTTATAGCGCCCCTCTTTTTGGGTCGGGGGTAATAATTATGCCGCATTATGTATGGTAAGGTCGATGAGATAGTACTTAGATGGATTTAATTTTAAACGTTTACGCTTTGTTATACCTACTTAATGGTTTTGTAATATTAATAAACGATATATAGAGTACAATTTACAGTTTCAAATATTTGTTAACCTATAATATAAACACCGTGCAATATGTTACAGATCTAGTAATCGTAATTGTTTGTTTAATAGAAATCCCGTGTTAACAATCACTACAATTTGCTATCATAATGTTTGAACTAGCAAATATTAATATTGGCGAGATTGAAACAAATTTTATAATAGCTGTTAATAAAATAAAACAATTTGCTTTGTTTCGGGCCAAATATTTTATCGGAAAAATGTGGAAACAATTTCATAAACAGCATCAGTATCACTTACCCAATATTATAAATCTGGAAATAGGATATTTGTGTTAGTTTGTCCTTCAATTACGCTGCAATGCAATTGCAAGGGAGCAACGGATGAACGTGATTTTTGGCATGGATATAGACCTGGAGGTTAATTAAATACTAGGTACTACTTTGCACTTTGTATTACTATTACTTGGCTGCTATTTATCCCGGAGAGTCAAAAGTATCCCACAGGATTAAAAAAAAACTGATCATGTGCGAGTCAGATTAGCACTTCTTTCTGCAATACAGAGTAGCCTATGGCCATCCCCAGGATATAGTTTATCTTTGTGCCAAATAGATGATGTCCTTCATCCATATGCATTTTGGTTTTCCAAAAGGCCCGTGGGAACTTTTTGATTTTCCGGGATAAAAGTAGCCTAGATATATCTATTCCCGTTAAGCTACTCTGAACCCTTCGTCAAAATCTCGTATAGCAACTATCACTAAAATTTCCTTTCACAGTGTTTCAACTAGCAATACGGTTAAACCGGTGGACCGTGAAAAGTTAGCTTACAGATAGACACTTTTTCGCATTATTATATTATCTTATTAGTATAGATTTTAGTTAATAAGAAAGGCCTTGGCCCTTATTCCGTATCTTGGAGAGCAAGCAAAACCGTTTTCATTAGTCTGGAGGAAATTTCGCTAACCGGTAGAAACTGCAGTTATTTTCACCGGAAGATAGATACGCACCTGTCTAATATCACACGATATGACATGAACAATACTGTAAACGATTATAGTCCCTAACTCGTCTGTTTAGGTTTCAAATTTCCCTGCACATATTCGAATATTACTGATATTTCATCATGCTCGATATGATGTGTCCCCTCTGGTGCCACGACAAACGTTTTTGAAGGTTTATCGCAATTAAAATGGCGACCGGAATATGCCGACATTTCCGCTCCAAAACGAATGCTACTTGAAACCTTTTGTAATAATATACCTACCTAACTGAAGCACAATAATTTTAACTTTTTAAATTTCTGGATCATATTTCTATCATAAAAACTGCATATTAGTATTTTCCATAACGTTTTGAACAGAAAACCCACCCAACCCAGTAGTTGTGGAACGAACTCCCCTTGGTTTCAACATGAGGGGTGGATCAACAAATTCCTGAAAAGCCGACTTTGCCCGTTCCTCTAGTGCTGCAAATGTATGGGAGCCAGTTATCATAATCACTTAACTCAAATGAACTGCCTACGGGTAGGTATGCTCAAAAAATGTAGGCAAAATGAACTTGAAATAAAGTCTTGGTAAAAAATTTGTGCTCCTGACAGCTTTAAAGGATAAAAATACTTAGGTAATAGAGTCTGCTTTTGAAACTTCGAATGAATCATGAAAAGGATTAAATTTGAAATGGGTGATATAATTTAGAAACCCTTTTAAGAATCATTTATAATACCTCTGGGTGAGACATTAACCGCTTATGTAAACTCAGTTTTGCCATTTCATACTTAACTTAGGGTCATGAGTCATGACCTTGTTACATGGCCAAAAGCTTAGCGCTGGGGATATTGTTGAGTGTAGTGTTATTATTTTTCGGATTCTGTACGTAAAGAAGCGATGGTAGCCTAGTTGCTAAGAACCATTAGGCTATCGTTAGTATCCTTTTCAAGGGGTTGAGGATTTGATTCCGGGCGCGCACCTCTATGTTTTCGGATTTATATACATTTTAAGCAATTAAATATTGAACTTATTGTATCGGTGAAGGAAAATATCGCGAGGAAACCTATGCAGGTTTCCTCATAATATTCTCAAAGGTGTGTGAAGTCTGCCAATTCGATAAAACGGGCCATAGATTCTGTCACTCTGCCCGTCCGTCCGTTTGTCATAGATCTCTAGCTCTAAGTATAAATAAAATTGTAGATCTGTAATTTGGATGTTTGGTGTAAAATTTTGTTTCAAAGCCGAATATGGAATTAGATATTCAATGAAATATTTTTTCCGGGAGGGAGGGAGGGATTTAAATCTCATACACTCCACATGTTAGTTCATTTAACGCAGATAGCCCTAAAGTAGCCCTATTTTTCTCTGATTTTACGTCACCATAGCCCAATATTTAACATATCGTCGATTTAGGATCAAACCAAGAGTTCCCTTACTCTAAGTTCACTCTGGTAGAAGCGTAGAATAAAATGAAATAGGCAGACATAACAATACAAAATAATCTAACAACGCGTACTTAGGCAAAGTTTTAAATAAATACACCAACAATGTCCCACTATAACACGTAAGCACATAAAATGCCCATACAAATTCGAAAGAGGCCCTTCCCAGACCACAGGTAACCGCATGCAATTTACCCTCACTTTTATAAGCAATAGAACGCGTATAACATTATACGGATGACGCCGAAACTGTGTGTAAGCGCCTATTTTGGGTTATTTCATGTAATTTCACGTCTTTTCGTTTCACGAAACTTTACGATAGACCACGGCCTGTATTCACGAATGACACAAGTGTGAATTAAAAATTTATAACATCCCCCGACGAGTGAAGGTTACAGTAACTAGAAAAGAGCTGATAACTTTCATACGGCTGAACCGATTTTCTTGGATCATAGCCAAGAACACTCTCGATCAAGCCACCTTTCAAACAAAAAAAAAAAAATTAAAATCGGTTCATTAGTTTAGGAGCTACGATGCCACAGACAGATACACACGTCAAACTTATAACACTCCCCATTTTGGGTCGGGGGTTAATAATAATTAGACGCACAAGTCTTTTATTTTGTAGCTATACTAGTTTTCTTTGAATAATTCAAAGAAAACTTGGTTCATCATCATCATGATCAACATATCGCCAGCTCACTACAAAACACGGGTCTCCTCTCAGAGTGGAAGAGGTTTTGACCATAGTCTACCACGCTGGCTAAGTGTGGATTAGCAGACTTCACGCATATTTTAAAACATTATAGGGAACTCTCAGGTTTTTTTTTTTAAAGAATATTAGCCATATTAAATGACTAATATTCCCCTTTCCTGTCCAACTAAGCGTCAGGCTTGTGCTAGGAATAGGTACGACAATAGTGCAACGGGCGGGGTTCGAACCGTCGACCTTTCGGTTTTCAGTCCACTCCTTTACCGGTTTTGCTATTGAGGCTCTATATAGGTATGCAGGTTACTTCACGATGTTTTCCTTCGCAGTCAAAGCAAGTGATATTTAATCACTTAAAACCACATAAGTTACTCCGAAAAGTTTTGGAATCTTCATGGGAGGGAAGACTTTTTACTGTTATAATGTTTTGGGCTCGACACGACCAATGGTTTATTAGTATAAGTACGGTTTAGTATAAATCCACTCTTAATCGCTTGGTAATACAGCTCTACCAGTCGATGCTTGCTGCGGCATTAGCCTAATAACCAGACCAAAACTAATTAAGAAAAAAACGGTTTCTTTGTTTCCAGTCAAATGTTGGATTTAGAATTGTTCAGAATTAAATACACGCTCTTACCTTCATTGGTACATACATACAAACTTGTCTGTTAATTACATTACCCTTCCTTTGCTTCAGCGTAGTCGGGTAAAACCCTTTAAGTCCAAGAAATTTTCTTAGCTTTCATCTCAAATTAAGTATCCCTGGGGTAGAGATAAGTGCGCATGACAGCTAAAAGGATTACTTCGCTCAAGAAAATCTGCTTTCGAAATATTGAATGAAGTATGCGAGGATCCAATTTAAAATGGCTATTTGAAAGTCCCTTTCAGGGATAAATTAATGTTTGGTTAGCTCGGAACCGCTTCTTTGGACTTTGTTTTAGCATTATAGCTCGCTAAGGAATATTTTATTACTGTTCATAATTTCCATAATTTCGAAAGTAGGTAATCTCTTTGGAATTTCTTTCTTTGAGTATCCATACTAACAGATATTATAATGCAAAAGTATGAGCCTGTCCACCTGTCTGTCTTTTCACAGCCCATCCGCCAAACCGATTTTGACTTTTGCGTGCGACACTGACCTCTTTTACACGAGAGCTTTTTTGCGTGTGAACTGTGAACAGATACTTGGGAATACATTTGTTCTATTTGGATGCTTGTTTAAAGGACCTTAAAAAGCTCTCGTGTGAATGAGGCAGTACCCATGCCACAGTTAACGTCAGTTAGGTATGAGGCTTTACCTACATTGGTAGGCGTCAAACGTAGGTAGGCTAGGTAGGCTATGAAACGACTAGGATATTTGATTTCAGGTCAACCCCTGCCTAATATTTGACAGATGTCGATTCAGGATCAAACCGAGAGCTGCTTCACTCTAGTTCACTCTGCTTGTGCGAAATCGGGGCGGATCACTAGTACCTACCTCCACTTATAAAAGTCTGACTCTTTAAAGAAATTTTGATTTATTGGAAGTTTTTTTTACTCACGCACAAGTTAGCCCTTGACTGCAATCTTACCTGGTGGTATGTGATGATGCACTCTAAAATGGAATCGGGCTAACCTGGAATGGTTATGGCAGTTTTTATTAAACCCATACCCTTTGGTTTCTACACGGCATCGTACCGGAACGCGGCGGCACGGATTTGCTGGTAGGGTGGTAACTAGCCACGGCCGAAGCCTTCCACCAGACATTCTTATTATTATAGATTATTGTTAGAAATAATACTTAAAGCAATTTTATTGTCGACTAAACTTTAAAAAAAATTGTCAAAATATTTCATGCAAAATACTCTTAGAACAGTGATATTTATATGTGTAGTATTCATGAGTAGATAAAGATTGTATTATTGTAGACTCGAAATTCTATTCCGGCATGTCAAAGTGAAAACCAAATTTTCATTCAAAGGGTATGCATAACGATGAGTTCAAATTGAATTCATTTTGGTGCGGAAACAAAGCATCCATATTGTGGGACTCCATTTTAATTGCGAAGCGTCGTGTATCGAGAAACATCATATCGAATGGTGGAATATCAATTATATTTTATCTACCAAGGGATATTGAACTCTATGTAAATGGTATAAAGTCCACAAGGGATCTAGTATTGATAAAACGTCGCATGTCGTTGGGTTGGTAGTTGGTAGGAGTAGATGTGTCAGTTTCCCCTGAGAATAAACGATTTGGTTTGGAACGGGCGAATATTTGCTTACGTAGATACTGTTCATTAGTAACATCAGAGTATTTTTCTGCTTCACAACCATAACGGATTGCAAAGCTGGAGTTGCTAACACTGTGTTCCCCCGTGGCCGGTGGTATCCATGACGGATTTTCCTCACGAGAGAAAAAACCGGCCAAGTGCGAGTCGGACTCGCGCACCGAGGGTTCCGTACTCGTGTTTTTTTTTCAACATTTTGCACGATTAATCAAAAATTATTATGCATAAAAATAAATAAAAATCTGTTTTAGAATGTACAGGTAGAGCCCTTTCATATATACCCCACTTAGTATAGTTATCTTACCTTGAAAATTGAAAGATTTTTTTTTAAATGATGTGAGCACAAATTCGCGGTTTTCAGATTTATTCTTGTACTTGTACTATAAGACCTACTTACCTGCCAAATTTCATGATTCTAGGTCAACGGGAAGTACTCTATAGGTTTCTTGACAGACACGATGGACAGACAGACAGACAACAAAGTGATAAGGGTTCCGTTTTTCCTTTTGAGGTACGGAACCCTAAAAAGGCGCATAGTTTAAAGAAAAATGACGTTGAGGTCCTAAGTTACAGAAATTATGTTATGGTTCCTTGTTTTGCTTTATAACTACGAAACCCTAAAACCACTCAATCAATAAATACACATTTTTTTAATAATAAATATTATTGGTCGAAATTGTTTTAATTATTTATCGACTAATTAAAAACCTTACGCCCATTATTGTAATTTATTATTGTGTAGAATAAGGTTGATCGGAGTCGTTATAGCGGTAGGAATGAAATAATTTATTGAATATGTTGTTTTCTGTTGTATGGAATAATTAAAAAAATCTAGCGACTTTAGTTTTGTTGATAAATGCAAATAAAAGCAATAAATAATATCACATCAAATTCAAAGCAATCGTTGTGTCGTACCTACCTAAAAAATCACGTTTATTGATATAAAACAATACGAATTATCAATGATAATGCAATAGAAATAAAAAACAATAGGTATCTTCAATATGAAAAGAGTATAAATTAATTTGAGAATAAAAAAAAAGTTAATTTATTTGAAACTAGATGATAGCCGCGACTTTGTCTGCGTGGATTTAGGTTTTTTTTTAAATCCCGTGGGAACACTTTGATTTTCCGGGATAAAAATTTCCCATGTCAATTTCCACGACGCAAGCTACCACCACATCTACCACTTTGCCTAAACATATAAATTGGCATTTAAGAATCCCACGCGAACTCTTTGATTTTTCGGGACAAAAACTCTGTACCTACCGAATTTCATCAAAATCGGTTAAACTGTTTGGCCGTGAAAAGCTAGCATACAGACAGACACACTTTCGCATTTATAATATTAGTTTGGATTTTTGTTAAAGTGATATTAATTTATTTGAAAATCACAGATCACCCTGTTCTGTGTTGAAATCTAAGTTCTTAAATCTAACCTAAATCTAATCAAGATCTGACTTAGTGGTACTATGCAGTCTAAGATGGAAGTGGCTAACTGTGCGGCTAACTAGTAAGTAGAGCAGTAAAACTAAAACTAACTGAGTGATAGCTAGTGGTTAAAACTTTGGCCTGTTATTTCGGAGGTCCGGTATTCGATCCCGGGTACGCACCAAACTTGTTGGAGTCACGTGCGTTTTAAGCAATCAAATATCGTTTGCTTTATCGTTGAATAACATAATAATTTAAGTATTATGTAAACTGCTATAGCTAGGTAAGTATGTACTGTAAGGTTATTTTTAAAAATTGATTTGAGTTGTCAAAAATAATATAAAATTATTAATTTATCTAATGCAGATAGTTTGATAAAATCGATATTTGGCTCATTCGATTTCATACAATCTGTTGCTAGGAGGCCAACAAGATTGAACTTGCATAAATACGGGTATTTTGAAGGTTTTAGTTCAGTCTCCTTCTGAGATTCGCAGCGATATCGCATATTTTCGGTATTTGAATTGTGAACTGGACAATTAGATGTTGTGATAGCAATCACGCTCTAATTAAATCATTTATTTTGGCATTAGTTTGTTTAGATTAAGCTAATTAACCTTTACACATTGAACTTGTGTTTTTTGTGTTTGTTTTGAGAGGACATTCCAATAATTCGATAAAAATATTAAAATAATACCTGCTTTTCTGAGTGACGCCAATAGTACTTAAATAATATGGTCTTAAAACTTCTCATTCTGAGATGAGATACGTGCTCAGTAGTGACTCAGTGATGGGTTGAATTTTATGAGGCTTAAATCGATTTATGTAACATTGGTAAAGATTGGCCAAAGAAAACGGGCAAAGTGGGATTAAAAATTTGATTCGTTACCACAAGCATGTTAAGTATAATTAAATAATAAGCTAGGGACGCCATTTCTCATAATTCCTCGCCCCGTGGCCCTACCTCCATAATTTACTTTTGTTTCAATTGTAACAAGTTTAAGAAGGAAAAGATTTATTCGACAGGCCCCTCAAAGTTTTATCGTAAAAAAATGTTCCCAAGATTTGATGAGAAATTTTCACAAGGGATATTACTTAGAGGTAAATTTTGGTTAATTTATGATGTATGGTTTCAGCAGTTCTTTTTGAGAAGGGTATGGGCTAATTGGTACAGTTGGCATGATTTAACTTTCAGAGGTTTATAAATTATTAGCGACCCGCCCCGGCTTTGCACAGGATAGGATACCTACTAATCTGGTGTCAGTGAGGAGTGATTTCAGTCAGCTTGTTTCTTCTGATATCTTGAACAATTACTGTCGTATTTCAAAAAATTAACACAGAACAATATTAAGGCCGTTTCACACCAAGCACGTACACGTGACACGTGCGTAGTGACGCGCGTAAACCCCTAACACACCGGGTTACGCATACGTCCACGCTTTACGCAGGCGGTGTGCCATGTTTTATTCAGTTCCATACATTACAACGCAATGGTACGCGCTACGTCTACGCTTACGGAACGCTTACGCAGCCTGTGTGAACGAGCTATTAAACTATACGTATAAAGCGTAATCTTGAATCACTCTATATGTTGCTAAATCCTTCACGAAAGAAAAGGAACAAGAATAGGTACATTATTTTTTATAAAGCATATTAGCCATGCTAATCATGACTATCCCCTTTCCCCTCCAATTAAGCGTAAAGCTTGTGCCAGGAGTGGGTACGACAATAGTGCAACGGGCGGGGTTTGAACCGCCGACCTTTCGGAATTCAGTCCGCTCCTCAACCGTTGAGCTATCGAGGCTCTAACGATTTGCTTGGTCAACGATTAGACCGTTCTTTACTTCGCAACATAAACGTTGAGTGTAACGTAAAACAACAAGTTTTAAGCCCATTAAACAGTGAAGTTATTTTCAATGGTCCAAGTTGTTCAGTACTAAGTATTACCTAAGAAACTGGGAAGTCCTTTTGCCTGGATAACTTTCAACAACGGCCTCAAGTACGGACTTATTGTTTGAATGTGTTCTTTACCGTGTAGTTGGGTCATGAAAAGATCCAAAGAGAGTAAATTTCTTCAATAGCTGGAATAATAGCATTGTCTTTTAATAAAAACCAGATGACGCCCGCGACTTCGTCCGCGTGGATTTAGGTTTTTGAAGATCCCGTGGGAATTGTTTGGTTTTCCGGGATAAAAAGTTGCCTTTGTCAATAACATGGACGCAAGCTACCTCAGTACCAAATTTCATACAAATCGGTTGAGCGGATGGGTCTTTAGGAATCCCGTGGAAACGTAAGATAACACAGATAAGTAACGTTCATATTAGGTACATGGTGTATAAAATCTATCCTCACTGTTTTTTAAGATACTAGAAAAACGCACGAGAGTAGAAAAGATAGCTAACTATGAAACGTCCCAAATACAAGTAGCCTCTAGAACTCTAAATAATATTCTGGTTATGAAAAGACCAAAAGTAACTAATTCTGTTACACACGATTTCTAAACTAAACCAAATAACATTTCTAAATCTAATGATATCCTTTTCTGCAGGGAGAATTTTGAAATATACAGCAATACATTTAGAATTGTTATTTTAAGTAGTATAGTTTCGAGATTATATAGAGTATTTTATGAATCAAGATATAAATTATGAAAGAACATACCACAAATGAGTTGTTTAATGAATTAGGAGATTATGTTAAAGTTAGAGGAACAGTTTTTTTAGTATTTAAGGTGATCGTACCAGTCCCAAACCAGTGATCTGTAGTTGACCACTTACACCAAAAAGTTTAGATATTATGTATCTGTGCAAAATATTTATAGTCGATTACCTATCTGATTTCAGGACTTTGTCTGTGGTGGCGTTTGCTGGCGCGCGTGTTGTGACTTTTTGGAGTGTTTTTTTGTGAAAATTGGCCGGTTTTTGTGTTCTGCTGGTGTTTATTGGTGGTGGAACTGACTGGGAAGCGCTCTAAAGGGGCGCCGCGTGTATGTCGGCGAGCGCCGGCACAGACGAAGTCCATACTTATACATATAGTCTCCCTTACTTGTAAATAACTACAAACTTGACATTGGCTAATCAGTGTAAAGCCAGACGAGAGAAAAAAAAAATCTGATTTCAGTCAAAACGTGTCTACTTTGGTAAATTTCGTAAATCCCAAAACGCAATTCACATTAAAAGTTTAGCTTTAATAACTTTAAACATTAAACCCATTAAGAGCACCAACCTGTGAATTGTGATTTCAATGGTCCCGAATTACTTAGCATTACAAATACCCGAGCAACTTGGAAGTCCTTACACTTGGGTAACTTAGATCAACTTTACCTGGCGATGTAACAATTCGTTACTTATTATTTCACCGGAAAACTTCTGAAGCAAGTTACTGAAAGGTTATTTGACCAGACCAAAGACAACAGAAAGGGTGGGCGGGTAAAGAAAAATGGCCTTTTATTTAACTAAGAACTTTCCTTGCCTAATGGAAAGTAATGAAGAGTAACCTTTTTTTTTGATGCTCGAGTTGTATTAATATGTGTTACAGGTCTGATTGCAGCCAAGCGCTAATCTATAATTTAAAAAAAAAAATTATAACTGCTACAATTTTATTTTACTAAGAAGGTAATGCATATGCGTGATCAAGCAATAGACATTCATTATATCTTTGTATTTATTGTATTTCTCATTGATGAAGGTCGTTGCCTTTGCTAAAAATTTGATAGTTACAATAATTATGCTGCTGGTTTTTATATGAAACGCATAGTTTACATTAGATTAAGGTTTTAGAACTATTTCGTGACCCAGTAGATAAAGTGTTAAAAATTAAACTCTCAGATAGTAAAATCAACCCGTATAATGCAATGTAAATCGGTCGGAGCGCAAACAGCAACTGAACTTGTCGTTCCACGCCACGTCCTCGCCCTAGCGCCATCTTTTCCGTCTCGATGGAGGGGGCTCTGACGTCACGACCACAGCATAACGACCAACACCAAGCAACACCGAACGTGAGAACGAGTTGTTGCCAACACGGCCATGCTGCATGGTGCCCGCCCCGGGCACCCCACGAGTCGGGATAAAATTACTGCAAAATAAACAACCGTTAACACCTGATTCCCATTACCTACTTGTAAGGATCCTTCCTAACTTCCTAAGGAATATTGCCCATTCATTGTCACTTATCACTTAACAATCATACGACGCTCGCAACTTAACAAGATACCTCCACTATGTACTCGTAAGATCCAGGAATATTGTCCATTCGTTATCACTCATCACAACAACAGCTTTGAATTTAAAGAACAAAACAACCGCATCTAAAGGGACTTTGCCACACTTAGGGGACCAGATTTGTCGTAGTTGAAAACCAACTGCACTTAAAGAGCGTTTCGCTCACTTAAATGCAGCAAGTTGGTCAAAACCACTTGCACTTAAAGAACATTTCGCTCACTTAAGCATACCAAGTTGGTGAAGACCACTTGAAGATCACTTGCACTTAAAGAACATTTCGCTCACTTAAGTGTACCAAGTTCACCTTCAAGTTCCAAGCATCATAGAAGACCACTTGAAGACCACTTGCACTTAAAGAGCATTTCGCTCACTTAAGCGTACCAAGTTCGCCATCAAGTTCTAAGCATTATAGAAGACCACTTGAAGACTACTTGCACTTAAAGAGCATTTCACTCACTTAAGCGTACCAAGTTCGCCATCAAGTTCTAAGCATTATAGAAGACCACTTGAAGACTACTTGCACTTAAAGAGCATTTCACTCACTTAAGCGTACCAAGTTCGCCATCAAGGTCAAGTATCGTAGAAGATCACTTGAAGACCACTTGCACTTAAAGAGCATTTCACTCACTTAAGCGTACCAAGTTCGCCTTCAAGTTTAAGCATCGTATTCCAATGTGATATTTTATATTCATGGTACAATATTCCCAATTATCTTTCGAATATTTTATCAAAGTTCAAGCTTCGTATCCCAGTGTGATATCTTATATCCATGGTGCAATATTCCAACTAATTAATCTTCCAAAATTTTATCACGGCTCGCTGTATCAATTATGTTGCTATACATACTTAATTTTAAATAGATTACTCAACATAATACACAAGGTAGCCTTGCCAACACGGTTTTTAATACTCCATGAATATTCTTTAAAGAAGCAATGCATTAGCACTCGCGATTAAAATCAGATCATACCTCTTTACTAAATCTCAAAATTCTTTACTAAATTCTGAACACATACTCAATGCCATAGCATCGTGCACCCACACAGTGCTCCGACACTATTCAACCACGTATGCAATCACCACACTATCTTTATCTACCGCGCATCCACGCAAGGGATCACCGGTGCCTAGTTCACCATAATACCAGGTATTTGATCTCATAAGAATCATATTTGATCTCATCCATTTTATTTTAACTATCAAGGCTTTATTATTATAAACGGATCATTTGATTGTAAAGCTGGTGCTATCAAAGTTAACTTTAAATAATTATTATCATACTAAAACTATCACTTTTTAAACTAATCAATATCTTAACTGCAGTTATATTAATGATTTCACTAGTTCACTGCATTATTAATTACGAGGGTTGGTCACCAAATATAATCTTATAACCCACAAACTATTTTAATTCATGAATTACTGTAGTATCAAACAATAATAATAATTGGTATTTCATATTCCATATATGCAAATATTAATTACGCTATCTCAAATAATTATTAGTCTAATTAAAAATGATAAACAGAGAGTCATGGATTATGAGCGACACCGATGCATGCCACTGCCAAAACCAAGACTTTGTTTTTAACTCATTCATCTGTCCATTCACGCAGGGAATTCATCTACTGCCACTGTATGCTATCTAATATTTCTATTCGCACAATATACTCTTACTGTCACTCTTTATTATTTTCGGCCTGTCCTGATTATAGCACAGAATTGCAACTGAGAGCATAAAAATGTTGCATTTGTCTACCCTCTTATTGTAATCTTTTAAATGAGAATTTCTCAAGTTAATAATACCCACTTAGCTATCCGGACAAGAATATTTCTTTGTTCAACGCAAATGTGAAGCTTTTACCCAAATTTGTAATATTAGGTATTAACTACCAACATAAATCATAGTTATTTTTTTTTTTAATATTATTCTAATTTGCCTTATTAATGATATACTATGACTTTACAAACTAAATAAAGCTTCATTATCATATTATACACACCACAATCCGTAATTATTATTTGTTTTTGAAGCAGGTACCCAACAAATGCAACAAAACTTTTGAATTGAACAGACTACAGGCAATAGTTCTAACTCTGAAGAGAAATATTACTTTCATCGTTACTAGTCTGTCTGTGTCTATTTTATTAAAATATAATGTACAATCCTTTTACCTTCGTTCTAGTTCAATCTAATCGACTTGTACATGTATACAAAACGGTTCTCTGTTTGGATGGACAAAAAATAGCTAAAATGCTTTCAGAGGTCAATGTGTATACGAGTCTACTACTATTACATTACTTTTCTCGGGGATAAACCAAATCGGATCACTCTGTTACATTCCGTCCAAGCAAGTTATTACTCCCTAGTACCCAATAGGTACATACCTATAACGTAAAAATAAATTCGCTGAACGCAATTGAATCAAAAGGAATGTTAACACATTTTTTTTTTTATTACCTTTTTGTAATTCTGCTAAAAACCCTTGTATCAACAAAAAAAATCAGCTTTATCTTTAAATAGAAACCTTACGTAAAATTATTCATCTTGTATGCCAAAAGTACGCCCTAATATTATAACGATCTAGTCAAACATCATATTGTAATGCATGGTAAATTATTTTGACGATTCAAAAGCATTTGTAAAAGTTTACTTGAATTATTATATCATATTCTATTCTAGTCTAGTCTATTCTATTCTATTGTATATTGAATAGTATATCGAAAAGGGATGCCTATGTCGATGAGCACGCAGAATATAAAAAATAAAACTAAAACTTCATATGTAAATAATCTTTACTGTAATAATTTAAAGTTATTATCTATCTAATTAATTATTTACTTAGGTAGCACTAAGGTAAACCTGTACAGTACTTATTTAAAATTGCAACAAAGGCTCTTTTTTAAATATTTACTGATTTAAATAACCTGTATAGCAATAATAATAGATGAAACAAAAGAAACAATATTTAAACAAAACTAAAAATGGCTAATCAAAAAATGTTACTACAGTGTGCATGAACTATTGAATGAATATACCTCAATAATATGATAATACGATATAAGAAGATTGTAATAACTTTGTTAACCACTTTTTATTTGTAAGTACTTTTTTTTTTAAAAGTCTGATTATAATAGGACATAATTTGAAAACTCCCATAATCTTTATTTATATGTGACCTTTTTATTTTATTTTTATTTAATGACCATATAATTAATTCATAATTTTTGCTATTCATATTTCATATTTCATAAGAATTGTAATATTACCTTTGATTATTTACATATGTTTTACTTTGCAACGCCCCAACGGGGCTTCATGTTGTAATATTATGATATTTTTTTATTTATGATGTAAGACATGAATGCAAATAAAGAAAGAATAAAGAATTACCTCTATAAAGATACGAAAATTCTAAATATAAGTCACTCGTACGCGCTTCAAACTTGTATTCCTATCAGGAAAATAATAACAGGATATATACACTCCCAATTATGCTTTAAAAGAAGAACAATTACGAAAACTTCCCTAAAAACTAGTATTATAAACGTATGGATGTTATTACTTACCCACACAATTATTCAATGTAGATAATATGAAGTACTAAAATGGTACTTGATATCATGTGCGTAAGTACCTACCATTGTAAATGTAAATAGCTGTAATTCCTGATATCTAAAAGGACTGTTATGCTCTTTATTGATAAATAAATGTTTTTAAACTGAAATCCCTTTACTAACGATTTTGATATGCGCGGACAACTACTTCCGGTATCTATAAACGCCTCGTGACATGTATCAAAAATACACACTTTTTAACCCCATATATTATGTAACATTTACTTATAATTAATATAATAACTTATTATTATAATATTAATATTGACATTTAATTAAGAGACATGTTACCATAGAAATTAATTCACTTTTTGGTCTCATCGGGATTATTTGTACGGATTATTCCTGATGAGTATTAAATATTTGCATGCTTATGAAGTAGAATATGAAGGTCGCTACTTAGTTATAATTTTGAACTCAACAACTGATATTCAGCAAATAAATAAATTTCATTTCATTTCAGTATACGAGTTCGGGATTGGTTATCATGATTTATATCTGAGCTAACATTTCACTTGTGAAGTTTGACTAACCTAAGACATTCTTCGATTACTTTTACCACTACCACTATAACATTTTAACTTGTTCGTCACGTATACTACCCACATGTTTAATATTTTATTATAAAAACTTCTATGTAAATAACTAGCTCAATCGTCACACGTTTTTAAATTATTATCTTCTAAGGACGTATATTACTGATGCTACTATAATAATTGACCCACTATAATTTAAATAATATTTTGTTCGAAAAAAAAAATTGAGACAAACGTGAATTTAACATTTAGTTCCAAAATAAAATTCGAACAAACTAAAAATTAACCATTTTAAAAACATATTCCTTTGAATTTGGAACTAAAAGACAATTTCGTTTACCGATCACTATTCCCACGAGGACCACTTATAGACTGTACGCAATATTAAATCGTGCCAGACTTTTAGCTGATACCTTCAACTTAGTTTAGTAATGAATTATCTCACCTGACTATACAAAAGTTTGAGAATACGATTTAGTAATTTAAACCATATTAACTTAATCTTTAATAATTATTCAAAGTACTCACAGTTTCGGTATCTTTACGAGATACCTTATTACGTGTCCATCGCGGCCGACGGTGTCCTGGCACTTGAAGACCTCTAGGTGGAAAAGTACGTTTGCGTTTCGACCGATTTTTCCTCAAAGCGTAAGTTACTACACACTTCTGATGTTAAAAATTAAACTCTCAGATAGTAAAATCAACCCGTATAATGCAATGTAAATCGGTCGGAGCACAAACAGCAACTGAACTTGTCGTTCCACGCCACGTCCTCGCCCTAGCGCCATCTTTTCCGTCTCGATGGAGGGGGCTCTGACGTCACGACCACAGCATAACGACCAACACCAAGCAACACCGAACGTGAGAACGAGTTGTTGCCAACAAAAGCTAGTTTTATAAAGCGATTGCATGTCAGAAAACATGCAAAATAAATATTATTTACCAGAAGGAAAGCAAACAGTTATATATCTCGATTTGTTATCTTTCAAAACTGTAATGATTTCCATGTATCTACCAAATGATATTAAGTAGGTATAGATATATATTTATATCAAAAGAGAAGTAGATAAATTGCATATATAATATTGTATCAAAGTGAAGACATAACAAGTGTAAATTAAAAATTTATAACACCCCCCGAAAAGTGAAGGTTACAGTAACTAGAAAAGAGCTGATAACTTTCAAACGGCTGAACCAATTTTCTTAGATTATAGCTAAGAACACTCTCGATCAAGCCACCTTTCAAACATAAACAACTAAATTAAAATCGGTTCATTAGTTTAGGAGCTACGATGCCACAAACAGATACACAGATACACACGTCAAACTTATAACACCCCTCTTTTTGAGTCGGGGGTTAAAAATACGACACTTGGGTCACATTTGTATAGTGCTAACTCTTCTACTCTTGTGAGGTTTGATCTTCTTCTGTCCTACTCACCATCGAGCAAAAAAATTATATTCCAGTACCTATGAACGTCATGTCTAATATATTATAATTTCCTTGTTTGTTTTGTACATTCTCAAAAGACATCGTTGTCTCAAATCTCGGAATGTATAAAACAGTTTGGTATTGCCATGTTTTATAAATTATGTATGTACGTGCATGCATTTTGCAACCTACCTGAATCTTATCATTGGTATTCATCATGCAGCTAAGCGCAAGTCTATCTTGAATGAAAATAGTTCTAGTATTACCTTAAACAATAAAATAATATTATCAGACGGATATTTCTTGTTGATTTTATTCTCTTAATAATATCAACGACAACATTCATCGCTTTATATTATTACTAGCTGATACCCGCGACTTCGTTCGCGTGTATGTAGGTTTTTTAAAATTCCCGTGGGAACTCTAGCTAGTAGCCTATGTGCTAATCCAGGGTATACTCAATCTCCATTCTAAATTTCAGCCCAATCCGTCCAGTAGTTTTTGCGTGAAGAAGTAACAAACACGCACACACACACACACACACACACACACACACACACACACACACACACACACACACACACACACAAACTTTCTCCTTTATAATATGATAGAGACTATTTATTCAAAACATAATAAAAAGTATTGTACACATTAATAACAAACACAGATGTAGTATAGAAGCAGGCGTTATTTTGATGAGTCCATGATTTACAAGGAACCAAAAGCTTAATTTACTATGATCCGCCAAACCAAAGTTTGTATGGTGCAACATGCAGCATGCGACATGCAACTGATGGTGCACCATACAGATTTCGTTGGTTTGGCGGATTATAGCAAATTAAGCTTTTTGTTCCTTGCATAACGAACATATACTTATAACATACTAGCTGTTGCCCGCGACTTCGTCTTTCTTTTCCCTTGGATTTTCAGCGTTGGAATCCCACTAGGTGGATGACATCAAACGAGTCAAAGAGAGACGCTGGATTCAGGCGGCTCAAGACTGTGGCGTGTGGAAGCTCCTACAAGAATCCTATGGCCAGCTGTGGAGTCTATCGATTGAGGATGATGATGATAGCATGGAACAATATCGTTATCCTACATAGAATAGGCACCTTCTAGGTAAACGCATCCCATCTTAGACCACATCATCACTTTCCATCAGGTGTGATTGTGGTCAAGCGCTTACCTTTAGTGAATAAAAAAAAAAAAAACTTATTTTATTTCAGTGCAATAAATATTGTGATAGGTACGTTCAAAATCTTAAACAAACATAATTTACGAAATATGACGTTACATACAGTACGATAAGGAGAACAAAGGGTATCTCTTATAAATTATTTGAAAGTGCTTTAATTTTAAGGGACGCGTGTGATATACGGTATTTTGAAAGGGGAAAATAAATTGCCATTTTGTCGCGTGTCGGGAATTTTGAAATTGGCTTATTTAATTTACGTTGTTCCGGCGTACACGGGTCTTAACTAATTATATTATTAAAAACATCCTATCTACCGCTAAATAAAATCTCTCTTTCATTGAAGAGTGAGATTTCAAAAATTTCCATGTATTTTTTTCTGATAGACGTACTAACTAGCCCTTGACTGCGATTTCACCTGGTGGTGAGTGATGATGCAGTCTGAGATGGAAGCGAGCTAACTTGAAAGAAGTATGTTAGTTTCATTAAACCTTGGCCGGTTTTTAAATTTTTAAATTTTTAGACTAGCGCTTGGCTGCAATAAGACCTGCTGGCAAGTGATAATGCAGCCTAAGACGGAGCGCACTTGCCTAGAAGATGCCGTAGTCCCTATAAGTAGAACAAACGGTCCTGACAATAAATTCTAAGGCCGTTAACTTTTTGGGGATGTTTGTAATACATTACGATGTAACGGCCATAAAATAATTATTAATTCCACTTTGTTGCGTGTCGAGAATTTCTTAATTAATTGGCTTCCATCATCTTTGTTACTTTGAAATATCATTTTGGGATAATTAATTTGTGGTTGTATCAAAATGATACATGTTCTGTTTACGGATTGGGAGCCAGTTGCATGACAGACCGTTAAAGTTACGTTAAATTTTGACCACCATTCAAAACAATCCATTGATCGAACTAATAGATTGAATCATCGTGTGGCCTTGTTTTGCGTTAATTGCATAAGTCATTATCCATATCTCTACGATTAAAGTTACGTTACGGTTACCGTTGTTAAACTTTGACCACTATTAAAAATTTATCTATCGATCGAATCACAGCGTGGCCTTGTTTTGCGTTGCATAAGTCAATTATCATACCTTCATGATGCAAGTTAAAGTAATTTTTTTATTCAATGTTAACAAACTTTGACTTGTGCAACCCATTTTGCTTTTATTAAGCAGTCTAATGGCCGGCAATGCAACGGTGGTTCCTTTGGTGCTGCAAATGTGTTTTGGCGGCGGTAACAGTTAATATCAGGTGACCCGCCTGCTCGTTTGCTCGCTCGTTTACTTTTGATATCACAGTTAACAGAAAGTTCTTAAAGAGATATACATACTTATTATGTCCTTGTGCAAATGGGCCTAAAAATCCAAAAGCGACGCAGATGAAGTCGCGGCAAAAAGCTAGTTTTGAATTATTACGCATCTGCACATATTGAAATAATAATAATTTTTCAACGAACATCACCAAATTAATTAATGAAATGTTACAATATTGTGTTTCCATCCCATTCGTATCATTGCGGTTTGAAGAAATCATTTCAAAATTGCAAACCAATTATATCGCTAAAGTGGGTTTCAACAAAATAAAAACTAATAGCGCGTTAAAATATTGTACTTTTCACGAAATGGGATCCTAAATCGTCCGACTATTACACGGGCTGCTGCACTTTGTATTGGTAAAGTATTTTATTTTAGTTTGCGAACTATTGGGAATAAAACTTTTCTTATGTTACAGAATGTAATAAAATGCTAACTTTCTGTACTAAAAAAAAGATTTATGCTGTGAAAAATGGAAATCATATATTTACTTACCCAATGGCATTAATTATTATTAACTGGGTGTTAGATGGGGTCTATGCGATTTCATCCGTGTAGAATTAAACTTTTCAAAATCAATAGGGAACTCGGGGATTTTCCGCGTTGGAAAGTAGCCTACTTATGTCATTTCCCAGTCCTAATAATCCTACTAATCCTAATAATATTACTTTCCCATTGTAAAGTATTATTATTAGGACTAGCTAATGCATAGCAGGCGCAATTTGTTGAACCTACATCGATGACAGTGACACTATGTCAGAATACTTCACGCAAGTGCATCAACAACTGTACAAAGTTTTAACTTAGCCGGACTAACGCATATGTAACGAATAGGCCGATAGACAGACAAAAAACATAATTATTTCATAACTAGCTGATACCGCGACTTCGTTCGCTTGGATGTAGGTTTTTTTAAAATTCCCGTGGGAACTCACTGATTTTCCGGAATAAAAAGTAGCCTATGTGCTAATCCAGGGTATAATCTATCTCCATTCTAAATTTCAGCCCAATCAGTCCAATAGTTTTTGCGTGAAGGAGTAACAAACATGCACACACACACACACTCACACACATACAAACTTTCTCCTTTATACACACACAGACCTACACTTACTCCTATACAGCTTTCTAATAAAATATACAAAATTTCTAATAAATACCAAAAAAACTCATTTATGTGCTTTCTCTAATTTATACAAACAAAGTAGGTATTTTTTAATGCAAATTATTTATAACAGAACCCAATTCTATTAGGGTCCTTCTCTCAAATACAGCATTTCTGTATTCCAAGCTCATAATATAACAATAATTATAAGCAACCAGGGACCGGGCAAAGGGGAGGTTGGGGAGAGGTAGACATTTTCATAACGGCGTCGAATTAATTATCCAACATGACCTAACCTAACCCTTTTATGTTTTACGGTGCTCTCTACAGGTAACGTGGCAGGCTGTCATATAAAATTAATTGTTTTGTAAAGTAGATTGCTCGTTTGCCCCCACTTGATAACTGTTACATGACGTTATTGACATGCTTTTTTTCCTCTCTCGTCTGGCTTTACACAGATTAGCCAATGTCAAGTTTTTAGTTATTTGCAAGTTAGGAAACTATATAAGTAGGTATATGGACTTCATCTGTGCCGGCGCTAGCCGACACACGCGCGGCGCCCCTTTAGAGCGCTTCCCAGTCAGTTCCACCACCAAAAGACACCAGTAAAACACAAAAACCGGCCACTTTTAACAAAAAAAAAAAACATTCCAAAAAGGCACAGCACACGCGCCAGCAAACGCGAACACAGACGAAGTCTAATGACATTCTTGATTTCCTTATCATGAAATTTGGGGTAATTTCAGGTTCTATTCAACCAGTTTTTATAAGACTTAATGCATTATGTAAGAGGTTTCATCGCATTCGGAATTTGAAGTAATAGAATCGTGTACCTAAAATACACCTAGTTTATAAAAAAATATTAAAAAATATCTTTATTTTCAAAAAATTATGACAGTGTCGTTTGCTTGTGGTCTCCACACTAGGAAATTAGTGGCTAGGGACTAAAAAGAGCCGATTGACGTTTTATTTTGTTTTAAATAATGACGTAATTACGAGCAAGTGGGGAAAATAGTATATTTCATTACAAGTGCGGAAAGGCTGTCATTGCAAAGAGTTCCGACAAATGTCTACCCGAGCCGAGGCGTAGCTGAAGGCGAGGGTTGACAGTCGGAACGAGTTGTAATGACGGTTCCGCACGTGTACTGAACGACTATTTTTAATACAGTTGCGAAAAAATGAAGCAATTTAATAAAATAATAAAAACACAATGAACTCAACTAATAATAAAAACACAATGAACTCAACTAATTTAATTTAATTTAATTTAAAACAACTTTATTGTTAATAGATATAAAAAACTAGGGTCGAAATTACTCATTTTAGGCAACCAACAACTAAACTCGCAAAGAAAATTTCTGAAAAATGGCGCCAACCGCAGAGTTTTTTTTTTCTTCACCCATTCTGGTAGGCAAAGGGAACTATGCCCATACAGCCAAGTCTTCAGTAGAAGTTTTTTATTGATATGAAATGAAAATGAAATTTAATGAGATGAAATGAAATGAAACCTAATCAAACTCATTCAATCAAATCATTAAATCTGATATTGAAACAAATTACCTAGTAGCTTCTTATTAGAAATACGTATTTGCATGAATCATAAAAACTTCTATGAATTTTTTTAGTAAAAACTTCATGGTTGGTTTTTCTTTTTAATATTTTGACAGTTGGGAAAGAAAAAGCACGAGTGCGGGAAAGGTAAAGAAAAAGCACGAGTATGTAATAGCCCACATCCCGAACGCTATACGTCCCTGCAATACGCCACTTTTTGAGCAACTGTATTAAAAAATTCTTTGCGTAAGACAAGCGATGACCCTTTTGCCTATATTATGAAACATCACTTTCAGCGACACGTCTGCTTGAATCACAGGGGTGTGATTTATGTACAGTGAACTTACCTATAAGGGAAACCCTGTAATCTAACATAATCCCATTAATTCCATAACCCTAACCCTTGTAAACCAATGGGTAACTGAGTCCCTAGACGCTATAATATTATTTATTAATAACGCTAAAATATTATAAAATGAAACGAATTTGACCTGTATCTTTGGTTCTCCTTTCCAGATTTTTATCAAGCTTATAAAAATCGGTCAAGTGTGAGTCTGACACCCACACGAAGGGTTCCGTAGCATCGTATAAAAAATATCGTTTTATTAATTTTTTTAATTTTCATGGCATCCATTTTGAAATTCATATTATTTGTTGTTAAAGCAGCACAGCAATACACATTTTGTGAAATTTTCAACTCGCTACCTATTACGGTTTACGAGTTACAGCCCGCTGACATACAGACAGACGGACGGACGGACAGCGGGGGCTCAATAATAGGGTCCCGTTTGCACCCTTCGGGTATAGAAACCTGAAAATACTCAGTAGTGGGCCGGGAGAGGGTTGTGATGATTTATGATAGTAATGACAGTTTTATTTCATAGTAATCTATAGATTAGGGCATAGTTAAAGGGTTTATCCGGATTTAAAATAAGAGGATTATACTTGGAATTATACCCAGTAATTATTAATTATTGCAACTGGATATGTCAATGATATTAATAGCTTAGTTGTTAATGCACTTAATTGTTATAATTAGCCTGTATTAATATGCTTATTGATATAACATACTAAAATAATAATAATTATATTATAGCATGCGAGAAAGACGTTCTCTTTTGACTTTCTTATAATAAATTGCCATACATTTACTAATCTACCATCTTAGACTGCATCATCACTTACCATCAGGCGATTCACTTACCACGGTCAATGGATAACTTGTATTCGAATAAAATAAAAATACCTATTAAATTTTTGAGTGATGATTAAATTATATTAGGTTAAATAAGATTCAAAAATTCCATAAAAAGCTAACAAGAAAGGTGCTTTTAATAAAGAAATAAAAAATATACAAGATAATATATTATTAATGCAAAAATCTGGAGAATACATGTAAATAATATTGTACTCATCAGTAATTGTTTAAAAGGAGTAAGTAAGTAGATAAGTAGTTACAAAAATACCTCAAGAAAATAATATTCCTTTTATAAAAATCTGTAAGACGTACCGAAATCCCCTCTGATTTTACAGATCAATGCACTTTGTTATTGAAAAGATACTCGTATAGTTACTTTATTTATAGCAACGTTTTACCTCACGAATATGAATAAAAAAGTAAAAATCGAGACGTAAAGAATTTCGAATGAAAAAACTTAGCTTATAAATAGAGATATTTTTTTAAAATCCTTACCGTAGTCATAAACAAAAACCGGCCAAGTGCGAGACATGCCTCGCTCTTATACATAATAATTATTATGTATTACTAGCTGATACCCGCGACTTGTAGGTTTTTAAAATTCCCGTGGGAACTCTTTGATTTTCCGGGATAAAAGTAGCCTGTGTGCTAATCCAGGGTATAATCTATTGCCATTCTAAATTTCAGCCCAATCCGTCCAGTAGTTTTTGCGTGAAGGAGTAACAAACATACACACACAAACACACACACACACACACACATACAAACGTTCTCCTTTATAATATTAGTGTGATGGATATCATATCATGATGTAGGAAATATTAATCTTTTCCGAGCTAGAACATCGCAATAAACCGTGAAAGAAAAATTCAAAAAATATTCGCGGAATGAGTGCAAAAATGCTCTAACTCTACTTTATTCATGTAAATTCTAAATCATCAAAAAAATCAATATGACGGCCATGTGGCGCCATTGTCAAATATATATTTTTTTAAACTTTTAGTTAAGTTTTTGGTAATGTAATTTAAAAAAAAAAACACGTCTTTTTTTTAAAATTACGACTTATTACGCCTGTATTTGAACTGCGCTGCAAAAAATCGCCGCGGGCGTTGGCTCTAAACTGTAGAGTATTTTGTTATTTCCTGTTTGATTGATTCGGGACCGTCAGCGTAACAAATATCCTATACTTCAGAGCCCCCAATTCAAATATTGGTGGCAATATTTTTACCCAATACCTACATGTAACGGGCGAGCTTTTAAATTTACCTGTTTTATATTATGTCAATATTTAAACAAATCCGTACACCAAAGGTTGCCCGTAAGAGGTTGCTATAGCAATAAGGCTGCCTTTGCACCATCTAGTATAGTTTCTTGTCCTGATTCTCCTGAAGCGTAAGTCAATATAATAAAGCCTCTATAGCTCAACGGTTAAAGGAACGAACTTAAACCCGGAAGGTCACCGGTTCAAACCCCACCCGTTGCACTATTGTCATACCTACTCCTAGCACAAGCTTTACGCTTAATTAAAGGAAAAAGAGGAAAATTGATCAGGGTTATAAACTTGGTTAGTATTTAAAAAAAA